>NC_090921.1:573143822-573790544 GCF_040938575.1 Ambystoma mexicanum | reverse complement strand
GGAGTAGCTTGGGTCTCTAGGCTCAGCAGGCATGGGACCCATGTCTGGGCATACCCGTCCCACTCCGGGTAACAATAGTAAAACAAAAAAGGTGATGGCTGGAAGGATTAGAATGAATCGTAACCTCTGGCATTGTTCTGGGCAACCCTCCAGACCATCATTCTTCACTGCCAAGCCATTACAGAAGAGGAAAGACCATATGCAAATGAGGCTTGGCCCCACTCCCAAAGGGTAAACCGGGGTGAACGGATAGGTCACATCCTTTCTGCTCGAGACGACAAGCATCCCCAGACATGTTTCAGCCTTGTTGGGCGTCATCAGTGAGGAGTAGCTTGGATCTCTAGGCCCAGCAGGCATGGGACCCATGTCTGGGCATACCCGTCCCACTCGGAGTAACAATAGTAAAACAAAAAAGGTGATGGGTGGAAGGATTAGAATGAATCGTAACCTCTGGCATTGCTCTGGGCAACCCGCCAGACCATCATTCTTCACTGTGAAGCTATTACAGAAGAGGAAAGACCATATGTAAATCAGGCTTGGCCCCATCCCCAAAGGGGTAGTCCAGACCGAACTGCAAGGTCACATCCAATCTGCACGAGACCACAAGCATCCCCAGACATTTTTCAGCCTTGATGGGCGTCATCAGTGAGGAGTAGCTTGGATATCTAGCCCCAGCAGGCACGGGACCCACGTCTGGGCATACCCGTCCCACTCGGGGTGACAATAGCAAAACAAAAGAGGTGATGGCTGAAAGGTTTAGAATAAATCTTAACCTCTGGCATTGCTCTGGGCAACGCTCCAGACCATCGGTCTTTGCCTACTAAGCCATTACAGAAGGGGGAAGACCATATGCAAATCAGGCTTGGCCCCACCCCCAAAGGGGTGGTCCAGCCCGACTGCTAAGTCACATCACTTCTGCACGAGACCATAAGCATCCCCAGACATTTTTCAGCCATGTTGGGCGTCATCAGTGAGGAGTAGCTTGGGTCTCTAGGCCCAGCAGGCATGGGACCCACGTCTGGGCATACCTGTCCTACTCGGGGTGACAATAGCAAAACAGAAGAGGTGATGGCTGGAAGGTTTAGAATGAATCTTAACCTCTGGCATTCTCTGGGCAACCCTCCAGACCATCGTTCTTTGCCTGCCGAACCATTACAGAAGGGGAAAGACTATATGCAAATCAGGCTTGGCCCCACCCCCAAAGGGGTAGTCCAGCCCGAACTGCTAGGTCACATACCTTCTGCACAAGACCACAAGCATCCCCAGACAGGTTTCAGCCTTGTTGGGCGTCATCAGTGAGGAGTAGCTTGGGTCTCTAGGCCCAGCAGGCACAGGACCCACGTCTGGCCATACCCATACCACTAGGGTTGACAATAGCAAAACAAAAGAGGTGATGACTGGAAGGTTTAGAATTAATCTTAACCTCTGGCATTGCTCAGGGCAACCCTCCAGACCATCGTTCTTCGCCCGCCAAGCCATTACAGAAGGGGAAAGACCATATGGAAATCAGGCTTAGCCCCACCCCCAAAGGGGTAGTCCAGCCCGAACTGCTAAGTCACATCCAATCTGCACGAGACCACAAGCATCCCCAGACATGTTTCAGCCTTGTTGGGCGTCATCAGTGAGCAGTAGCTTGGGTCTCTAGGCCCAGCAGTCACGGGACCCACGTCTGGGCATACCCGTCCCACTCGGGGTGACAAGAGCCAAACAAAAGAGGTGATGGCTGGAAGGTTTAGAATGAATCTTAACCTCTGGCATTGCTCTGGGCAACCCTCCAGACCACCGTTCTTCGCCCGCCAAGCCATTACAGAAGGGGAAAGACCATATGCAAATCAGGCTTGGCCCCACCCCCAAAGGGGTAGTCCAGCCCGAACTGCAAGGTCACATCCAATCTGCACGAGACCACAAGCATCCCCAGACATGTTTCAGCCTTGTTGGGCGTCATCAGTGAGGAGTAGCTTGGGTCTCTAGGCTCAGCAGGCATGGGACCCATGTCTGGGCATACCCGTCCCACTCCGGGTAACAATAGTAAAACAAAAAAGGTGATGGTTGGAAGGATTGGAATGAATCGTAACCTCTGGCATTGCTCTGGGCAACCCTCCAGACCATCATTCTTCACTGCCAAGCCATTACAGAAGAGGAAAGAACATATGCAAATCAGGCTTGGCCCCACTCCCGAAGGGGTAGTCCAGGCCAAACGGCTAGGTCACATCCCTTCTGCACGAGATCACAAGCATCCCCAGACATGTTTCAGCCTTGTTGGGCATCATCAGTGAAGAGTAGCTTGGGTATCTAGGCCCAGCAGGCACGGGACCCACGTCTGGGTATACCTGTCCCACTCTGGGTGACAAGAACAAAACAAAAGAGGTGAAGGCTGGAAGGTGTAGAATGAATCATAACCTCTGGCATTGCTCTGGGCAACCCTCCAGACCATCATTCTTCACTGCCAAGCCATTACAGAAGGGGAAAGACCATATGCAAATCAGGCTTGGCCCCACCCCCAAAGGGGTATTCCAACCCGAACTGCTAGGTCACATTCCTTCTGCACGAGACCACAAGCATCCCCAGACATGTTTCAGCCTTGTTGGGCGTCATCAGTGAGGAGTAGCTTGGGTCTCTAGGCCCAGCAGGCATGGGACCCATGTCTGGGCATACCCGTCCCACTCGGAGTAACAATAGTAAAACAAAAAAGGTAATGGCTGGAAGGATTAGAATGAATCGTAACCTCTGGCATTGCTCTGGGCAACCCGCCAGACCATCATTCTTCACTGTCAAGCTATTACAGAAGAGGAAAGACCATATGCAAATCAGGCTTGGCCCCACCCTCAAAGGGGTAGTCCAGACCGAACTGCAAGGTCACATCCAATCTGCACGAGACCACAAGCATCCCCAGACATTTTTCAGCCTTGATGGGCGTCATCAGTGAGGAGTAGCTTGGGTCTCTAGGCCCAGCAGGCACGGGACCCACGTCTGGGCATACCCGTCCCACTCGGGGTGACAATAGCAAAACAAAAGAGCTGATGGCTGGAAGGTTTAGAATAAATCTTAACCTCTGGCATTGCTCTGGTCAACCCTCCAGACCATCGGTCTTCGCCTACCAAGCCATTACAGAAGGGGAAAGACCATATGCAAATCAGGCTTGGCCCCACCCCCAAAGGGGTAGTCCAGCCCGAACTGCTAGGTCACATACCTTCTGCACAAGACCACAAGCATCCCCAGACAGGTTTCAGCCTTGTTGGGCGTCATCAGTGAGGAGTAGCTTGGGTCTCTAGGCCCAGCAGGCACAGGACCCACGTCTGGCCATACCCGTACCACTAAGGTTGACAATAGCAAAACAAAAGAGGTGATGTCTGGAAGGTTTAGAATTAATCTTAACCTCTGGCATTGCTCAGGGCAACCCTCCAGACCATCGTTCTTCGCCCGCCAAGCCATTACAGAAGGGGAAAGACCATATGGAAATCAGGCTTAGCCCCACCCCCAAAGGGGTAGTCCAGCCCGAACTGCAAGGTCACATCCAATCTGCACGAGACCACAAGCATCCCCAGACATGTTTCAGCCTTGTTGGGCATCATCAGTGAGCAGTAGCTTGGGTCTCTAGGCCCAGCAGTCACGGGACCCACGTCTGGGCATACCCGTCCCACTCGGGGTGACAAGAGCCAAACAAAAGAGGTGATGGCTGGAAGGTTTAGAATGAATCTTAACCTCTGGCACTGCTCTGCGCAACCTTCCAGACCATTGTTCTTCGCCTGCCAAGCCATTACAGGAGGGGAAAGACCTTATGCAAATCAGGCTTGGCCCCACCCCCAAAGGGGTAGTCCAGTCCGAACTGCTAGGTCACATCCCTTCTGCACAAGACCATAAGCATCCCCAGACATTTTTCAGCCTTGTTGGGCGTCATCAGTGAGGAGTAGCTTGGGTCTCTAGGCTCAGCAGGCATGGGAGCCATGTCTGGGCATACCCGTCCCACTCCGGGTAACAATAGTAAAACAAAAAAGGTGATGGCTGGAAGGATTAGAATGAATCGTAACCTCTGGCATTGCTCTGGGCAACCCGCCAGACCATCATTCTTCACCGTCAAGCTATTACAGAAGAGGAAAGACCATATGCAAATCAGGCTTGGCCCCACCCCCAAAGGGGTAGTCCAGACCGAACTGCAAGGTCCCATCCAATCTGCACGAGACCACAAGCATCCCCAGACATTTTTCAGCCTTGATGGGCGTCATCAGTGAGGAGTAGCTTGGGTCTCTAGGCTCAGCAGGCATGGGAGCCTTGTCTGGGCATACCCGTCCCACTCCGGGTAACAATAGTAAAACAAAAAAGGTGATGGCTGGAAGGATTAGAATGAATCGTAACTTCTGGCATTGTTCTGGGCAACCCTCCAGACCATCATTCTTCACTGCCAAGCCATTACAGAAGAGGAAAGACCATATGCAAATCAGGCTTGACCCCACTCCCAAAGGGGTAGTCCAGCGCAAACTGCTAGGTCACATCCCTTCTGCACGAGACCACAAGCATCCCCAGACATGTTTCAGCCTTGTTTGTCCTCATCAGTGAGGAGTAGCTTGGGTCTCTAGGCCCAGCAGGCATGGGACCTATGTCTGGGCATACCCGTCCCACTCGGGGTGACAATAGCAAAACAAAGAAGGTGTTGGCTGGAAGGATTAGAATGAATTGTAACCTCTGGCATTGCTCTGGGCAACCCTCCAGACCATCATTCTTCACTGCCAAGCCATTACAGAAGAGGAAAGACCATATGCAAATCAGGCTTGGCCCCACTCCCAAAGGGGTAGTCCAGACCGAACTGCTAGGTCACATCCTTTCTGTGCGAGACGACAAGCATCCCCAGACATGTTTCAGCCTTGTTGGGCATCATCAGTGAAGAGTAGCTTGGGTATCCAGGCCCAGCAGGCACGGGACCCACGTCTGGGCATACCCGTCCCACTCTGGGTAACAAGAGCAAAACAAAAGAGGTGATGGCTGGAAGGTGTAGAATGAATCTTAACCTCTGGCATTGCTCTGGGCAACCCGCCAGACCATCATTCTTCACTGTCAAGCTATTACAGAAGAGGAAGGACCATATGCAAATCACGCTTGGCCCCACCCCCAAAGGGGTAGTCCAGACCGAACTGCAAGGTCACATCCAATCTGCACGAGACCACAAGCAACCCCAGACATTTTTCAGCCTTGATGGGCGTCATCATGGAGGAGTAGCTTGGGTATCTAGCCCCAGCAGGCACGGGACCCACGTCTGGGCATACCCGTCCCACTCGGGGTGACAATAGCAAAACAAAAGAGGTGATGGCTGAAAGGTTTAGAATAAATCTTAACCTCTGGCATTGCTCTGGGCAACCCTCCAGACCATCGGTCTTCGCCTACTAAGCCATTACAGAAGGGGAAAGACCATATGCAAATCAGGCTTGGCCCCACCCCCAAAGGGGTGGTCCAGCCCGACTGCTATGTCACATCACTTCTGCACGAGACCATAAGCATCCCCACACATTTTTCAGCCTTGTTGGGCGTCATCAGTGAGGAGTAGCTTGGGTCTCTAGGCCCAGCAGGCATGGGACCCACGTCTGGGCATACCTGTCCTACTCGGGGTGACAATAGCAAAACAAAAGAGGTGATGTCTGGAAGGTTTAGAATTAATCTTAACCTCTGGCATTGCTCAGGGCAACCCTCCAGACCATCGTTCTTCGCCCGCCAAGCCATTACAGAAGGGGAAAGACCATATGCAAATCAGGCTTAGCCCCACCCCCAGAGGGGTAGTCCAGCCCGAACTGCAAGGTCACATCCAATCTGCACGAGACCACAAGCATCCCCAGACATGTTTCAGCCTTGTTGGGCGTCATCAGTGAGCAGTATCTTGGGTCTCTAGGCCCAGCAGTCACGGGACCCACGTCTGGGCATACCCGTCCCACTCGGGGTGACAAGAGCCAAACAAAAGAGGTGATGGCTGGAAGGTTTAGAATTAATCTTAACCTCTGGCACTGCTCTGCGCAACCTTCCAGACCATTGTTCTTCGCCTGCCAAGCCATTACAGAAGGGGAAAGACCATATGCAAATCAGGCTTGGCCCCACCCCCAAAGAGGTAGTCCAGCCCGAACTGCTAGGTGACATCCCTTCTGCACGAGACCACAAGCATCCCCAGACATGTTTCAGCCTTGATGGGCGTCATCAGTGAGGAGTAGCTTGGGTCTCTAGGCCCAGCAGGCACGGGACCCACGTCTGGGCATACCCGTCCCACTCGGGGTGACAATAGCAATACAAAAGAGGTGATGGCTGGAAGGTTTAGAATGAATCTTAACCTCTGGCATTGCTCTGGGCAACCCTCCAGACCACCGTTCTTCGCCAGCCAAGCCATTACAGAAGGGGAAAGACCATATGCAAATCAGGCTTGGCCCCACCCCCAAAGGGGTGGTCCAGCCCGACTGCTAGGTCACATCCCTTCTACACAAGACCATAAGCATCCCCAGACATGTTTCAGCCTTGTTGGGCGTCATCAGTGAGGAGTAGCTGTGGCCTGTAGGCCCATCAGGCATGGGACCCACGTCTGGGCATACCCGTGCCACTCGGGGTGACAATAGCAAAACAGAAGCGGTGATGGCTGGAAGGTTTAGAATGAATCTTAACCTCTGGCATTGCTCTGGGCAACCCTCCAGACCATCATTCTTCACTGCCAAGCCATTACAGAAGGGGAAAGACCATATGCAAATCAGGCTTGGCCCCACCCCCAAAGGGGTATTCCAGCCCGAACTGCTAGGTCACATCCCTTCTGCACGAAACCACAAGCATCCCCAGACATGTTTCAGCCTTGTTGGGCGTCATCAGTGAGGAGTAGCTTGGGTCTCTAGGCCCAGCAGGCATGGGACCCATGTCTGGGCATACCCATCCCACTCGGAGTAACAATAGTAAAACAAAAAAGGTAAAGGCTGGAAGGATTAGAATGAATCGTAACCTCTGGCATTGCTCTGGGCAACCCGCCAGACCATCATTCTTCACTGTCAAGCTATTACAGAAGAGGAAAGACCATATGCAAATCAGGCTTGGCCCCACCCCCAAATGGGTAGTCCAGACCGAACTGCAAGGTCACATCCAATCTGCACGAGACCACAAGCATCCCCAGACATTTTTCAGCCTTGATGGGCGTCATCAGTGAGGAGTAGCTTGGGTCTCTAGGCCCAGCAGGCACGGGACCCACGTCTGGGCATACCCGTCCCACTCGGGGTGACAATAGCAAAACAAAAGAGCTGATGGCTGGAAGGTTTAGAATTAATCTTAACCTCTGGCATTGCTCAGGGCAACCCTCCAGACCATCGTTCTTCGCCCGCCAAGACATTACAGAAGGGGAAAGACCATATGCAAAACAGGCTTAGCCCCACCCCCAAAGGGGTAGTCCAGCCCAAAGTGCTAGGTCACATCCAATCTGCACGAGACCACAAGCAACCCCAGACATGTTTCAGCCTTGTTGGGCATCATCAGTGAGCAGTAGCTTGGGTCTCTAGGCCCAGCACGCACAGGACCCACGTCTGGCCATACCCATACCACTAGGGTTGACAATAGCAAAACAAAAGAGGTGATGACTGGAAGGTTTAGAATGAATCTTAACCTCTGGCACTGCTCTGCGCAACCTTCCAGACCATTGTTCTTCGCCTGCCAAGCCATTACAGAAGGGGAAAGACCATATGCAAATCAGGCTTGGCCCCACCCCCAAAGGGGTAGTCCAGCCCGAACTGCTAGGTCACACCCCTTCTACACGAGACCACAAGCATCCCCAGACATGTTTCAGCCTTGATGGGCGTCATCAGTGAGGAGTAGCTTGGGTCTCTAGGCCCAGCAGGCACGGGACCCACGTCTGGGCATACCCGTGGCACTCGGGGTGACAATAGCAAAACAGAAGCGGTGATGGCTGGAAGGTTTAGAATGAATCTTAACCTCTGGCATTGCTCTGGGCAACCCTCCAGACCACCGTTCTTCGCCCGCCAAGCCATTACAGAAGGGGAAAGACCATATGCAAATCAGGCTTGGCCCCACCCCCAAAGGGGTAGTCCAGCCCGAACTGCAAGGTCACATCCAATCTGCACGAGACCACAAGCATCCCCAGACATTTTTCAGCCTTGTTGGGCGTCATCAGTGAGGAGTAGCTTGGGTCTCTAGGCTCAGCAGGCATGGGACCCATGTCTGGGCATACCCGTCCCACTCCGGGTAACAATAGTAAAACAAAAAAGGTGATGGCTGGAAGGATTAGAATGAATCGTAACCTCTGGCATTGTTCTGGGCAACCCTCCAGACCATCATTCTTCACTGCCAAGCCATTACAGAAGAGGAAAGACCATATGCAAATGAGGCTTGGCCCCACTCCCAAAGGGTAAACCGGGGTGAACGGATAGGTCACATCCTTTCTGCTCGAGACGACAAGCATCCCCAGACATGTTTCAGCCTTGTTGGGCATCATCAGTGAAGAGTAGCTTGGGTATCTAGGCCCAGCAGGCACGGGACCCACGTCTGGGCATACCCGTCCCACTCTGGGTGACAAGAACAAAACAAAAGAGGTGAAGGCTGGAAGGTGTAGAATGAATCTTAACCGCTGGCATTGCTCTGGGCAACCCTCCAGACCATCATTCTTCACTGCCAAGCCATTACAGAAGGGGAAAGACCATATGTAAATCAGGCTTGGCCCCATCCCCAAAGGGGTAGTCCAGACCGAACTGCAAGGTCACATCCAATCTGCACGAGACCACAAGCATCCCCAGACATTTTTCAGCCTTGATGGGCGTCATCAGTGAGGAGTAGCTTGGATATCTAGCCCCAGCAGGCACGGGACCCACGTCTGGGCATACCCGTCCCACTCGGGGTGACAATAGCAAAACAAAAGAGGTGATGGCTGAAAGGTTTAGAATAAATCTTAACCTCTGGCATTGCTCTGGGCAACCCTCCAGACCATCGGTCTTTGCCTACTAAGCCATTACAGAAGGGGGAAGACCATATGCAAATCAGGCTTGGCCCCACCCCCAAAGGGGTGGTCCAGCCCGACTGCTAAGTCACATCACTTCTGCACGAGACCATAAGCATCCCCAGACATTTTTCAGCCATGTTGGGCGTCATCAGTGAGGAGTAGCTTGGGTCTCTAGGCCCAGCAGGCATGGGACCCACGTCTGGGCATACCTGTCCTACTCGGGGTGACAATAGCAAAACAGAAGAGGTGATGGCTGGAAGGTTTAGAATGAATCTTAACCTCTGGCATTCTCTGGGCAACCCTCCAGACCATCGTTCTTCGCCCGCCAAGCCATTACAGAAGGGGAAAGACCATATGCAAATCAGGCTTAGCCCCACCCCCAAAGGGGTAGTCCAGCCCGAACTGCTAGGTCACATCCAATCTGCACGAGACCACAAGCATCCCCAGACATGTTTCAGCCTTGTTGGGCGTCATCAGTGAGCAGTAGCTTGGGTCTCTGGGCCCAGCAGTCACGGGACCCACGTCTGGGCATACCCGTCCCACTCGGGGTGACAAGAGCCAAACAAAAGAGGTGATGGCTGGAAGGTTTAGAATGAATCTTAACCTCTGGCATTGCTCTGGGCAACCCTCCAGACCACCGTTCTTCGCCCGCCAAGCCATTACAGAAGGGGAAAGACCATATGCAAATCAGGCTTGGCCCCCCCCAAAGGGGTAGTCCAGCCCGAACTGCAAGGTCACATCCAATCTGCACGAGACCACAAGCATCCCCAGACATGTTTCAGCCTTGTTGGGCGTCATCAGTGAGGAGTAGCTTGGGTCTCTAGGCTCAGCAGGCATGGGACCCATGTCTGGGCATACCCGTCCCACTCCGGGTAACAATAGTAAAACAAAAAAGGTGATGGTTGGAAGGATTGGAATGAATCGTAACCTCTGGCTTTGCTCTGGGCAACCCTCCAGACCATCATTCTTCACTGCCAAGCCATTACAGAAGAGGAAAGAACATATGCAAATCAGGTTTGGCCCCACTCCCGAAGGCGTAGTCCAGGCCAAACGGCTAGGTCACATCCCTTCTGCACGAGATCACAAGCATCCCCAGACATGTTTCAGCCTTGTTGGGCATCATCAGTGAAGAGTAGCTTGGGTATCTAGGCCCAGCAGGCACGGGACCCACGTCTGGGTATACCTGTCCCACTCTGGGTGACAAGAACAAAACAAAAGAGGTGAAGGCTGGAAGGTGTAGAATGAATCATAACCTCTGGCATTGCTCTGGGCAACCCTCCAGACCATCATTCTTCACTGCCAAGCCATTACAGAAGGGGAAAGACCATATGCAAATCAGGCTTGGCCCCACCCCCAAAGGGGTATTCCAACCCGAACTGCTAGGTCACATCCCTTCTGCACGAGACCACAAGCATCCCCAGACATGTTTCAGCCTTGTTGGGCGTCATCAGTGAGGAGTAGCTTGGGTCTCTAGGCCCAGCAGGCATGGGACCCATGTCTGGGCATACCCGTCCCACTCGGAGTAACAATAGTAAAACAAAAAAGGTAATGGCTGGAAGGATTAGAATGAATCGTAACCTCTGGCATTGCTCTGGGCAACCCGCCAGACCATCATTCTTCACTGTCAAGCTATTACAGAAGAGGAAAGATCATATGCAAATCAGGCTTGGCCCCACCCCCACAGGGGTAGTCCAGACCGAACTGCAAGGTCACATCCAATCTGCACGAGACCACAAGCATCCCCAGACATTTTTCAGCCTTGATGGGCGTCATCAGTGAGGAGTAACTTGGGTCTCTAGGCCCAGCAGGCACGGGACCCACGTCTGGGCATACCCGTCCCACTCGGGGTGACAATAGCAAAACAAAAGAGCTGATGGCTGGAAGGTTTAGAATAAATCTTAACCTCTGGCATTGCTCTGGGCAACCCTCCAGACCATCGGTCTTCGCCTACCAAGCCATTACAGAAGGGGAAAGACCATATGCAAATCAGGCTTGGCCCCACCCCCAAAGGGGTAGTCCAGCCCGAACTGCTAGGTCACATACCTTCTGCACAAGACCACAAGCATCCCCAGACAGGTTTCAGCCTTGTTGGGCGTCATCAGTGAGGAGTAGCTTGGGTCTCTAGGCCCAGCAGGCACAGGACCCACATCTGGCCAGACCCGTACCACTAAGGTTGACAATAGCAAAACAAAAGAGGTGATGTCTGGAAGGTTTAGAATTAATCTTAACCTCTGGCATTGCTCAGGGCAACCCTCCAGACCATCGTTCTTCGCCCGCCAAGCCATTACAGAAGGGGAAAGACGATATGCAAATCAGGCTTAGCCCCACCCCCAAAGGGGTAGTCCAGCCCGAACTGCAAGGTCACATCCAATCTGCACGAGACCACAAGCATCCCCAGACATGTTTCAGTCTTGTTGGGCGTCATCAGTGAGCAGTAGCTTGGGTCTCTAGGCCCAGCAGTCACGGGACCCACGTCTGGGCATACCCGTCCCACTCGGGGTGACAAGAGCCAAACAAAAGTGGTGATGGCTGGAAGGTTTAGAATGAATCTTAACCTCTGGCACTGCTCTGCGCAACCTTCCAGACCATTGTTCTTCGCCTGCAAAGCCATTACAGGAGGGGAAAGACCTTATGCAAATCAGGCTTGGCCCCACCCCCAAAGGGGTAGTCCAGCCCGAACTGCAAGGTCACATCCAATCTGCACGAGACCATAAGCATCCCCAGACATTTTTCAGCCTTGTTGGGCGTCATCAGTGAGGAGTAGCTTGGGTCTCTAGGCTCAGCAGGCATGGGAGCCATGTCTGGGCATACCCGTCCCACTCCGGGTAACAATAGTAAAACAAAAAAGGTGATGGCTGGAAGGATTAGAATGAATCGTAACCTCTGGCATTGCTCTGGGCAACCCGCCAAGCCATCATTCTTCACTGTCAAGCTATTATAGAAGAGGAAAGACCATATGCAAATCAGGCTTGGCCCCACCCCCAAAGGGGTAGTCCAGACCGAACTGCAAGGTCCCATCCAATCTGCACGAGACCACAAGCATCCCCAGACATTTTTCAGCCTTGATGGGCGTCATCAGTGAGGAGTAGCTTGGGTCTCTAGGCTCAGCAGGCATGGGAGCCTTGTCTGGGCATACCCGTCCCACTCCGGGTAACAATAGTAAAACAAAAAAGGTGATGGCTGGAAGGATTAGAATGAATCATAACTTCTGGCATTGTTCTGGGCAACCCTCCAGACCATCATTCTTCACTGCCAAGCCATTACAGAAGAGGAAAGACCATATGCAAATCAGGCTTGACCCCACTCCCAAAGGGGTAAACCAGGGTGAACGGATAGGTCACATCCTTTCTGTGCGAGACGACAAGCATCCCCAGACATGTTTCAGCCTTGTTGGGCATCATCAGTGAAGAGTAGCTTGGGTATCTAGGCCCAGCAGGCACGGGACCCACGTCTGGGCATACCCGTCCCACTCTGGGTAACAAGAGCAAAACAAAAGAGGTGATGGCTGGAAGGTGTAGAATGAATCTTAACCTCTGGCATTGCTCTGGGCAACCCGCCAGACCATCATTCTTCACTGTCAAGCTATTACAGAAGAGGAAAGACCATATGCAAATCACGCTTGGCCCCACCCCCAAAGGGGTAGTCCAGACCGAACTGCAAGGTCACATCCAATCTGCACGAGACCACAAGCAACCCCAGACATTTTTCAGCCTTGATGGGCGTCATCATGGAGGAGTAGCTTGGGTATCTAGCCCCAGCAGGCACGGGACCCACGTCTGGGCATACCCGTCCCACTCGGGGTGACAATAGCAAAACAAAAGAGGTGATGGCTGAAAGGTTTAGAATAAATCTTAACCTCTGGCATTGCTCTGGGCAACCCTCCAGACCATCGGTCTTCGCCTACTAAGCCATTACAGAAGGGGAAAGACCATATGCAAATCAGGCTTGGCCCCACCCCCAAAGGGGTCGTCCAGCCCGACTGCTATGTCACATCACTTCTGCGCGAGACCATAAGCATCCCCACACATTTTTCAGCCTTGTTGGGCGTCATCAGTGAGGAGTAGCTTGGGTCTCTAGGCCCAGCAGGCATGGGACCCACGTCTGGGCATACCTGTCCTACTCGGGGTGACAATAGCAAAACAAAAGAGGTGATGTCTGGAAGGTTTAGAATTAATCTTAACCTCTGGCATTGCTCAGGGCAACCCTCCAGACCATCATTCTTCGCCCGCCAAGCCATTACAGAAGGGGAAAGACCATATGCAAATCAGGCTTGGCCCCACCCCCAAAGGGGTAGTCCAGCCCGAACTGCTAGGTCACATCCCTTCTGCACGAGACCACAAGCATCCCCAGACATGTTTCAGCCTTGATGGGCGTCATCAGTGAGGAGTAGCTTGGGTCTCTAGGCCCAGCAGGCACGGGACCCACGTCTGGGCATACCCGTCCCACTTGGGGTGACAATAGCAATACAAAAGAGGTGATGGCTGGAAGGTTTAGAATGAATCTTAACATCTGGCATTGCTCTGGGCAACCCTCCAGACCACCGTTCTTCGCCAGCCAAGCCATTACAGAAGGGGAAAGACCATATGCAAATCAGGCTTGGCCCCACCCCCAAAGGGGTGGTCCAGCCCGACTGCTAGGTCACATCCCTTCTACACAAGACCATAAGCATCCCCAGACATGTTTCAGCCTTGTTGGGCGTCATCAGTGAGGAGTAGCTTGGGCCTGTAGGCCCATCAGGCATGGGACCCACATCTGGGCATACCCGTGCCACTCGGGGTGACAATAGCAAAACAGAAGCGGTGATGGCTGGAAGGTTTAGAATGAATCTTAACCTCTGGCATTGCTCTGGGCAACCCTCCAGACCATCATTCTTCACTGCCAAGCCATTACAGAAGGGGAAAGACCATATGCAAATCAGGCTTGGCCCCACCCCCAAAGGGGTATTCCAGCCCGAACTGCTAGGTCACATCCCTTCTGCACGAAACCACAAGCATCCCCAGACATGTTTCAGCCTTGTTGGGCGTCATCAGTGAGGAGTAGCTTGGGTCTCTAGGCCCAGCAGGCATGGGACCCATGTCTGGGCATACCCATCCCACTCGGAGTAACAATAGTAAAACAAAAAAGGTAAAGGCTGGAAGGATTAGAATGAATCGTAACCTCTGGCATTGCTCTGGGCAACCCGCCAGACCATCATTCTTCACTGTCAAGCTATTACAGAAGAGGAAAGACCATATGCAAATCAGGCTTGGCCCCACCCCCAAATGGGTAGTCCAGACCGAACTGCAAGGTCACATCCAATCTGCACGAGACCACAAGCATCCCCAGACATTTTTCAGCCTTGATTGGCGTCATCAGTGAGGAGTAGCTTGGGTCTCTAGGCCCAGCAGGCATGGGACCCACGTCTGGGCATACCCGTCCCACTCGGGGTGCCAATAGCAAAACAAAAGAGCTGATGGCTGGAAGGTTTAGAATAAATCTTAACCTCTGGCATTGCTCTGGGCAACCCTCCAGACCATCGGTCTTCGCCTACTAAGCCATTACAGAAGGGGAAAGACCATATGCAAATCAGGCTTGGCCCCACCCCCAAAGGGGTCGTCCAGCCCGACTGCTATGTCACATCACTTCTGCGCGAGACCATAAGCATCCCCACACATTTTTCAGCCTTGTTGGGCGTCATCAGTGAGGAGTAGCTTGGGTCTCTAGGCCCAGCAGGCATGGGACCCACGTCTGGGCATACCTGTCCTACTCGGGGTGACAATAGCAAAACAAAAGAGGTGATGTCTGGAAGGTTTAGAATTAATCTTAACCTCTGGCATTGCTCAGGGCAACCCTCCAGACCATCATTCTTCGCCCGCCAAGCCATTACAGAAGGGGAAAGACCATATGCAAATCAGGCTTAGCCCCACCCCCAGAGGGGTAGTCCAGCCCGAACTGCAAGGTCACATCCAATCTGCACGAGACCACAAGCATCCCCAGACATGTTTCAGCCTTGTTGGGCGTCATCAGTGAGCAGTATCTTGGGTCTCTAGGCCCAGCAGTCACGGGACCCACGTCTGGGCATACCCGTCCCACTCGGGGTGACAAGAGCCAAACAAAAGAGGTGATGGCTGGAAGGTTTAGAATTAATCTTAACCTCTGGCACTGCTCTGCGCAACCTTCCAGACCATTGTTCTTCGCCTGCCAAGCCATTACAGAAGGGGAAAGACCATATGCAAATCAGGCTTGGCCCCACCCCCAAAGGGGTAGTCCAGCCCGAACTGCTAGGTCACATCCCTTCTGCACGAGACCACAAGCATCCCCAGACATGTTTCAGCCTTGATGGGCGTCATCAGTGAGGAGTAGCTTGGGTCTCTAGGCCCAGCAGGCACGGGACCCACGTCTGGGCATACCCGTCCCACTCGGGGTGACAATAGCAATACAAAAGAGGTGATGGCTGGAAGGTTTAGAATGAATCTTAACCTCTGGCATTGCTCTGGGCAACCCTCCAGACCACCGTTCTTCGCCAGCCAAGCCATTACAGAAGGGGAAAGACCATATGCAAATCAGGCTTGGCCCCACCCCCAAAGGGGTGGTCCAGCCCGACTGCTAGGTCACATCCCTTCTACACAAGACCATAAGCATCCCCAGACATGTTTCAGCCTTGTTGGGCGTCATCAGTGAGGAGTAGCTTGGGCCTGTAGGCCCATCAGGCATGGGACCCACATCTGGGCATACCCGTGCCACTCGGGGTGACAATAGCAAAACAGAAGCGGTGATGGCTGGAAGGTTTAGAATGAATCTTAACCTCTGGCATTGCTCTGGGCAACCCTCCAGACCATCATTCTTCACTGCCAAGCCATTACAGAAGGGGAAAGACCATATGCAAATCAGGCTTGGCCCCACCCCCAAAGGGGTATTCCAGCCCGAACTGCTAGGTCACATCCCTTCTGCACGAAACCACAAGCATCCCCAGACATGTTTCAGCCTTGTTGGGCGTCATCAGTGAGGAGTAGCTTGGGTCTCTAGGCCCAGCAGGCATGGGACCCATGTCTGGGCATACCCATCCCACTCGGAGTAACAATAGTAAAACAAAAAAGGTAAAGGCTGGAAGGATTAGAATGAATCGTAACCTCTGGCATTGCTCTGGGCAACCCGCCAGACCATCATTCTTCACTGTCAAGCTATTACAGAAGAGGAAAGACCATATGCAAATCAGGCTTGGCCCCACCCCCAAATGGGTAGTCCAGACCGAACTGCAAGGTCACATCCAATCTGCACGAGACCACAAGCATCCCCAGACATTTTTCAGCCTTGATTGGCGTCATCAGTGAGGAGTAGCTTGGGTCTCTAGGCCCAGCAGGCACGGGACCCACGTCTGGGCATACCCGTCCCACTCGGGGTGCCAATAGCAAAACAAAAGAGCTGATGGCTGGAAGGTTTAGAATAAATCTTAACCTCTGGCATTGCTCTGGGCAACCCTCCAGACCATCGGTCTTCCCCTACCAAGCCATTACAGAAGGGGAAAGACCATATGCACTTCAGGCTTGGCCCCACCCCCAAAGGGGTGGTCCAGCCCGACTGCTAAGTCACATCCCTTCTGCACGAGACCATAAGCATCCCCAGACATGTTTCAGCCTTGTTGGGCGTCATCAGTGAGGAGTAGCTTGGGTCTCTAGGCCCAGCAGGCATGGGACCCACGTCTGGGCATACCCGTCCTACTCGGGGTGACAATAGCAAAACAGAAGAGGTGATGGCTGGAAGGTTTAGAATGAATCTTAACCTCTGGCATTGCTCTGGGCAACCCTCCAGACCATCGTTCTTTGCCTGCCAAGCCATTACAGAAGGGTAAAGACTATATGCAAATCAGGCTTGGCCTCACCCCTAAAGGGGTAGTCCAGCCCGAACTGCTAGGTCACATACCTTCTGCACAAGACCACAAGCATCCCCAGACATGTTTCAGCCTTGTTGGGCGTCATCAGTGAGGAGTAGCTTGGGTCTCTAGGCCCAGCAGGCATGGGACCCACGTCTGGGCATACCCGTCCTACTCTGGGTGACAATAGTAAAACAGAAGAGGTGATGGCTGGAAGGTTTAGAATGAATCTTAACCTCTGGCATTGCTCTGGGCAACCCTCCAGACCATCGTTCTTTGCCTGCCAAGCCATTACAGAAGGGGAAAGACCATATGCAAATCAGGCTTGGCCCCACCCCCAAAGGGGTAGTCCATCCCAAACTGCTAGGTCACATACCTTCTGCACGAGACCACAAGCATCCCCAGACATGTTTCAGCCTTGTTGGGCGTCATCAGTGAGGAGTAGCTTCGGTCTCTAGGCCCAGCAGGCATGGGACCCACGTCTGGGCATACCCGTCCTACTCGCGGTGACAATAGTAAAACAGAAGAGGTGATGGCTGGAAGGTTTAGAATGAATCTTAACCTCTGGCATTGCTCTGGGCAACCCTCCAGACCATCGTTCTTTGCCTGCCAAGCCATTACAGAAGGGGAAAGACCATATGCAAATCAGGCTTGGCCCCACCCCCAAAGGGGTAGTCCATCCCGAACTGCTAGGTCCCATACCTTCTGCACGAGACCACAAGCATCCCCAGACATGTTTCAGCCTTGTTGGGCGTCATCAGTGAGGAGTAGCTTGGGTCTCTAGGCCCAGCAGGCACAGGACCCACGTCTGGCCATACCCGTCCCACTCGGGTTGACAATAGCAAAACAAAAGAGGTGATGGCTGGAAGGTTTAGAATTAATCTTAACCTCTGGCATTGCTCTGGGCAACCCTCCAGACCACCGTTCTTCTCCCGCCAAGCCATTACAGAAGGGGAAAGACCATATGCAAATCAGGCTTGGTCCCACCCCCAAAGGGGTAGTCCAGCCCGAACTGCAAGGTCACATCCAATCTGCACGAGAACAAAAGCATCCCCAGACATGTTTCAGCCTTGATGGGCGTCATCAGTGAGGAGTAGCTTGGGTCTCTAGGCCCAGCAGGCACGGGACCCACGTCTGGGCATACCCGTGGCACTCGGGGTGACAATAGCAAAACAGAAGCGGTGATGGCTGGAAGGTTTAGAATGAATCTTAACCTCTGGCATTGCTCTGGGCAACCCTCCAGACCACCGTTCTTCGCCCGCCAAGCCATTACAGAAGGGGAAAGACCATATGCAAATCAGGCTTGGCCCCACCCCCAAAGGGGTAGTCCAGCCCGAACTGCAAGGTCACATCCAATCTGCACGAGACCACAAGCATCCCCAGACATTTTTCAGCCTTGTTGGGCGTCATCAGTGAGGAGTAGCTTGGGTCTCTAGGCTCAGCAGGCATGGGACCCATGTCTGGGCATACCCGTCCCACTCCGGGTAACAATAGTAAAACAAAAAAGGTGATGGCTGGAAGGATTAGAATGAATCGTAACCTCTGGCATTGTTCTGGGCAACCCTCCAGACCATCATTCTTCACTGCCAAGCCATTACAGAAGAGGAAAGACCATATGCAAATGAGGCTTGGCCCCACTCCCAAAGGGTAAACCGGGGTGAACGGATAGGTCACATCCTTTCTGCTCGAGACGACAAGCATCCCCAGACATGTTTCAGCCTTGTTGGGCATCATCAGTGAAGAGTAGCTTGGGTATCTAGGCCCAGCAGGCACGGGACCCACGTCTGGGCATACCCGTCCCACTCTGGGTGACAAGAACAAAACAAAAGAGGTGAAGGCTGGAAGGTGTAGAATGAATCTTAACCGCTGGCATTGCTCTGGGCAACCCTCCAGACCATCATTCTTCACTGCCAAGCCATTACAGAAGGGGAAAGACCATATGTAAATCAGGCTTGGCCCCATCCCCAAAGGGGTAGTCCAGACCGAACTGCAAGGTCACATCCAATCTGCACGAGACCACAAGCATCCCCAGACATTTTTCAGCCTTGATGGGCGTCATCAGTGAGGAGTAGCTTGGATATCTAGCCCCAGCAGGCACGGGACCCACGTCTGGGCATACCCGTCCCACTCGGGGTGACAATAGCAAAACAAAAGAGGTGATGGCTGAAAGGTTTAGAATAAATCTTAACCTCTGGCATTGCTCTGGGCAACCCTCCAGACCATCGGTCTTTGCCTACTAAGCCATTACAGAAGGGGGAAGACCATATGCAAATCAGGCTTGGCCCCACCCCCAAAGGGGTGGTCCAGCCCGACTGCTAAGTCACATCACTTCTGCACGAGACCATAAGCATCCCCAGACATTTTTCAGCCATGTTGGGCGTCATCAGTGAGGAGTAGCTTGGGTCTCTAGGCCCAGCAGGCATGGGACCCACGTCTGGGCATACCTGTCCTACTCGGGGTGACAATAGCAAAACAGAAGAGGTGATGGCTGGAAGGTTTAGAATGAATCTTAACCTCTGGCATTCTCTGGGCAACCCTCCAGACCATCGTTCTTCGCCCGCCAAGCCATTACAGAAGGGGAAAGACCATATGCAAATCAGGCTTAGCCCCACCCCCAAAGGGGTAGTCCAGCCCGAACTGCTAGGTCACATCCAATCTGCACGAGACCACAAGCATCCCCAGACATGTTTCATCCTTGTTGGGCGTCATCAGTGAGCAGTAGCTTGGGTCTCTAGGCCCAGCAGTCACGGGACCCACGTCTGGGCATACCCGTCCCACTCGGGGTGACAAGAGCCAAACAAAAGAGGTGATGGCTGGAAGGTTTAGAATGAATCTTAACCTCTGGCATTGCTCTGGGCAACCCTCCAGACCACCGTTCTTCGCCCGCCAAGCCATTACAGAAGGGGAAAGACCATATGCAAATCAGGCTTGGCCCCCCCCAAAGGGGTAGTCCAGCCCGAACTGCAAGGTCACATCCAATCTGCACGAGACCACAAGCATCCCCAGACATGTTTCAGCCTTGTTGGGCGTCATCACTGAGGAGTAGCTTGGGTCTCTAGGCTCAGCAGGCATGGGACCCATGTCTGGGCATACCCGTCCCACTCCGGGTAACAATAGTAAAACAAAAAAGGTGATGGTTGGAAGGATTGGAATGAATCGTAACCTCTGGCTTTGCTCTGGGCAACCCTCCAGACCATCATTCTTCACTGCCAAGCCATTACAGAAGAGGAAAGAACATATGCAAATCAGGTTTGGCCCCACTCCCGAAGGGGTAGTCCAGGCCAAACGGCTAGGTCACATCCCTTCTGCACGAGATCACAAGCATCCCCAGACATGTTTCAGCCTTGTTGGGCATCATCAGTGAAGAGTAGCTTGGGTATCTAGGCCCAGCAGGCACGGGACCCACGTCTGGGTATACCTGTCCCACTCTGGGTGACAAGAACAAAACAAAAGAGGTGAAGGCTGGAAGGTGTAGAATGAATCATAACCTCTGGCATTGCTCTGGGCAACCCTCCAGACCATCATTCTTCACTGCCAAGCCATTACAGAAGGGGAAAGACCATATGCAAATCAGGCTTGGCCCCACCCCCAAAGGGGTATTCCAACCCGAACTGCTAGGTCACATCCCTTCTGCACGAGACCACAAGCATCCCCAGACATGTTTCAGCCTTGTTGGGCGTCATCAGTGAGGAGTAGCTTGGGTCTCTAGGCCCAGCAGGCATGGGACCCATGTCTGGGCATACCCGCCCCACTCGGAGTAACAATAGTAAAACAAAAAAGGTAATGGCTGGAAGGATTAGAATGAATCGTAACCTCTGGCATTGCTCTGGGCAACCCGCCAGACCATCATTCTTCACTGTCAAGCTATTACAGAAGAGGAAAGACCATATGCAAATCAGGCTTGGCCCCACCCCCAAAGGGGTAGTCCAGACCGAACTGCAAGGTCACATCCAATCTGCACGAGACCACAAGCATCCCCAGACATTTTTCAGCCTTGATGGGCGTCATCAGTGAGGAGTAGCTTGGGTCTCTAGGCCCAGCAGGCACGGGACCCACGTCTGGGCATACCCGTCCCACTCGGGGTGACAATAGCAAAACAAAAGAGCTGATGGCTGGAAGGTTTAGAATAAATCTTAACCTCTGGCATTGCTCTGGGCAACCCTCCAGACCATCGGTCTTCGCCTACCAAGCCATTACAGAAGGGGAAAGACCATATGCAAATCAGGCTTGGCCCCACCCCCAAAGGGGTAGTCCAGCCCGAACTGCTAGGTCACATACCTTCTGCACAAGACCACAAGCATCCCCAGACAGGTTTCAGCCTTGTTGGGCGTCATCAGTGAGGAGTAGCTTGGGTCTCTAGGCCCAGCAGGCACAGGACCCACATCTGGCCAGACCCGTACCACTAAGGTTGACAATAGCAAAACAAAAGAGGTGATGTCTGGAAGGTTTAGAATTAATCTTAACCTCTGGCATTGCTCAGGGCAACCCTCCAGACCATCGTTCTTCGCCCGCCAAGCCATTACAGAAGGGGAAAGACGATATGCAAATCAGGCTTAGCCCCACCCCCAAAGGGGTAGTCCAGCCCGAACTGCAAGGTCACATCCAATCTGCACGAGACCACAAGCATCCCCAGACATGTTTCAGTCTTGTTGGGCGTCATCAGTGAGCAGTAGCTTGGGTCTCTAGGCCCAGCAGTCACGGGACCCACGTCTGGGCATACCCGTCCCACTCGGGGTGACAAGAGCCAAACAAAAGAGGTGATGGCTGGAAGGTTTAGAATGAATCTTAACCTCTGGCACTGCTCTGCGCAACCTTCCAGACCATTGTTCTTCGCCTGCAAAGCCATTACAGGAGGGGAAAGACCTTATGCAAATCAGGCTTGGCCCCACCCCCAAAGGGGTAGTCCAGTCCGAACTGCTAGGTCACATCCCTTCTGCACGAGACCATAAGCATCCCCAGACATTTTTCAGCCTTGTTGGGCGTCATCAGTGAGGAGTAGCTTGGGTCTCTAGGCTCAGCAGGCATGGGAGCCATGTCTGGGCATACCCGTCCCACTCCGGGTAACAATAGTAAAACAAAAAAGGTGATGGCTGGAAGGATTAGAATGAATCGTAACCTCTGGCATTGCTCTGGGCAACCCGCCAAGCCATCATTCTTCACTGTCAAGCTATTACAGAAGAGGAAAGACCATATGCAAATCAGGCTTGGCCCCACCCCCAAAGGGGTAGTCCAGACCGAACTGCAAGGTCCCATCCAATCTGCACGAGACCACAAGCATCCCCAGACATTTTTCAGCCTTGATGGGCGTCATCAGTGAGGAGTAGCTTGGGTCTCTAGGCTCAGCAGGCATGGGAGCCTTGTCTGGGCATACCCGTCCCACTCCGGGTAACAATAGTAAAACAAAAAAGGTGATGGCTGGAAGGATTAGAATGAATCGTAACTTCTGGCATTGTTCTGGGCAACCCTCCAGACCATCATTCTTCACTGCCAAGCCATTACAGAAGAGGAAAGACCATATGCAAATCAGGCTTGACCCCACTCCCAAAGGGGTAAACCAGGGTGAACGGATAGGTCACATCCTTTCTGTGCGAGACGACAAGCATCCCCAGACATGTTTCAGCCTTGTTGGGCATCATCAGTGAAGAGTAGCTTGGGTATCTAGGCCCAGCAGGCACGGGACCCACGTCTGGGCATACCCGTCCCACTCTGGGTAACAAGAGCAAAACAAAAGAGGTGATGGCTGGAAGGTGTAGAATGAATCTTAACCTCTGGCATTGCTCTGGGCAACCCGCCAGACCATCATTCTTCACTGTCAAGCTATTACAGAAGAGGAAAGACCATATGCAAATCACGCTTGGCCCCACCCCCAAAGGGGTAGTCCAGACCGAACTGCAAGGTCACATCCAATCTGCACGAGACCACAAGCAACCCCAGACATTTTTCAGCCTTGATGGGCGTCATCATGGAGGAGTAGCTTGGGTATCTAGCCCCAGCAGGCACGGGACCCACGTCTGGGCATACCCGTCCCACTCGGGGTGACAATAGCAAAACAAAAGAGGTGATGGCTGAAAGGTTTAGAATAAATCTTAACCTCTGGCATTGCTCTGGGCAACCCTCCAGACCATCGGTCTTCGCCTACTAAGCCATTACAGAAGGGGAAAGACCATATGCAAATCAGGCTTGGCCCCACCCCCAAAGGGGTCGTCCAGCCCGACTGCTATGTCACATCACTTCTGCGCGAGACCATAAGCATCCCCACACATTTTTCAGCCTTGTTGGGCGTCATCAGTGAGGAGTAGCTTGGGTCTCTAGGCCCAGCAGGCATGGGACCCACGTCTGGGCATACCTGTCCTACTCGGGGTGACAATAGCAAAACAAAAGAGGTGATGTCTGGAAGGTTTAGAATTAATCTTAACCTCTGGCATTGCTCAGGGCAACCCTCCAGACCATCATTCTTCGCCCGCCAAGCCATTACAGAAGGGGAAAGACCATATGCAAATCAGGCTTAGCCCCACCCCCAGAGGGGTAGTCCAGCCCGAACTGCAAGGTCACATCCAATCTGCACGAGACCACAAGCATCCCCAGACATGTTTCAGCCTTGTTGGGCGTAATCAGTGAGCAGTATCTTGGGTCTCTAGGCCCAGCAGTCACGGGACCCACGTCTGGGCATACCCGTCCCACTCGGGGTGACAAGAGCCAAACAAAAGAGGTGATGGCTGGAAGGTTTAGAATTAATCTTAACCTCTGGCACTGCTCTGCGCAACCTTCCAGACCATTGTTCTTCGCCTGCCAAGCCATTACAGAAGGGGAAAGACCATATGCAAATCAGGCTTGGCCCCACCCCCAAAGGGGTAGTCCAGCCCGAACTGCTAGGTCACATCCCTTCTGCACGAGACCACAAGCATCCCCAGACATGTTTCAGCCTTGATGGGCGTCATCAGTGAGGAGTAGCTTGGGTCTCTAGGCCCAGCAGGCACGGGACCCACGTCTGGGCATACCCGTCCCACTCGGGGTGACAATAGCAATACAAAAGAGGTGATGGCTGGAAGGTTTAGAATGAATCTTAACCTCTGGCATTGCTCTGGGCAACCCTCCAGACCACCGTTCTTCGCCAGCCAAGCCATTACAGAAGGGGAAAGACCATATGCAAATCAGGCTTGGCCCCACCCCCAAAGGGGTGGTCCAGCCCGACTGCTAGGTCACATCCCTTCTACACAAGACCATAAGCATCCCCAGACATGTTTCAGCCTTGTTGGGCGTCATCAGTGAGGAGTAGCTTGGGCCTGTAGGCCCATCAGGCATGGGACCCACATCTGGGCATACCCGTGCCACTCGGGGTGACAATAGCAAAACAGAAGCGGTGATGGCTGGAAGGTTTAGAATGAATCTTAACCTCTGGCATTGCTCTGGGCAACCCTCCAGACCATCATTCTTCACTGCCAAGCCATTACAGAAGGGGAAAGACCATATGCAAATCAGGCTTGGCCCCACCCCCAAAGGGGTATTCCAGCCCGAACTGCTAGGTCACATCCCTTCTGCACGAAACCACAAGCATCCCCAGACATGTTTCAGCCTTGTTGGGCGTCATCAGTGAGGAGTAGCTTGGGTCTCTAGGCCCAGCAGGCATGGGACCCATGTCTGGGCATACCCATCCCACTCGGAGTAACAATAGTAAAACAAAAAAGGTAAAGGCTGGAAGGATTAGAATGAATCGTAACCTCTGGCATTGCTCTGGGCAAACCGCCAGACCATCATTCTTCACTGTCAAGCTATTACAGAAGAGGAAAGACCATATGCAAATCAGGCTTGGCCCCACCCCCAAATGGGTAGTCCAGACCGAACTGCAAGGTCACATCCAATCTGCACGAGACCACAAGCATCCCCAGACATTTTTCAGCCTTGATTGGCGTCATCAGTGAGGAGTAGCTTGGGTCTCTAGGCCCAGCAGGCACGGGACCCACGTCTGGGCATACCCGTCCCACTCGGGGTGCCAATAGCAAAACAAAAGAGCTGATGGCTGGAAGGTTTAGAATAAATCTTAACCTCTGGCATTGCTCTGGGCAACCCTCCAGACCATCGGTCTTCCCCTACCAAGCCATTACAGAAGGGGAAAGACCATATGCACTTCAGGCTTGGCCCCACCCCCAAAGGGGTGGTCCAGCCCGACTGCTAAGTCACATCCCTTCTGCACGAGACCATAAGCATCCCCAGACATGTTTCAGCCTTGTTGGGCGTCATCAGTGAGGAGTAGCTTGGGTCTCTAGGCCCAGCAGGCATGGGACCCACGTCTGGGCATACCCGTCCTACTCGGGGTGACAATAGCAAAACAGAAGAGGTGATGGCTGGAAGGTTTAGAATGAATCTTAACCTCTGGCATTGCTCTGGGCAACCCTCCAGACCATCGTTCTTTGCCTGCCAAGCCATTACAGAAGGGTAAAGACTATATGCAAATCAGGCTTGGCCTCACCCCTAAAGGGGTAGTCCAGCCCGAACTGCTAGGTCACATACCTTCTGCACAAGACCACAAGCATCCCCAGACATGTTTCAGCCTTGTTGGGCGTCATCAGTGAGGAGTAGCTTGGGTCTCTAGGCCCAGCAGGCATGGGACCCACGTCTGTGCATACCCGTCCTACTCTGGGTGACAATAGTAAAACAGAAGAGGTGATGGCTGGAAGGTTTAGAATGAATCTTAACCTCTGGCATTGCTCTGGGCAACCCTCCAGACCATCGTTCTTTGCCTGCCAAGCCATTACAGAAGGGGAAAGACCATATGCAAATCAGGCTTGGCCCCACCCCCAAAGGGGTAGTCCATCCCAAACTGCTAGGTCACATACCTTCTGCACGAGACCACAAGCATCCCCAGACATGTTTCAGCCTTGTTGGTCCTCATCAGTGAGGAGTAGCTTGGGTCTCTAGGCCCAGCAGGCATGGGACCCACTTCTGGGCATACCCGTCCTACTCGCGGTGACAATAGTAAAACAGAAGAGGTGATGGCTGGAAGGTTTAGAATGAATCTTAACCTCTGGCATTGCTCTGGGCAACCCTCCAGACCATCGTTCTTTGCCTGCCAAGCCATTACAGAAGGGGAAAGACCATATGCAAATCAGGCTTGGCCCCACCCCCAAAGGGGTAGTCCATCCCGAACTGCTAGGTCCCATACCTTCTGCACGAGACCACAAGCATCCCCAGACATGTTTCAGCCTTGTTGGGCGTCATCAGTGAGGAGAAGCTTGCGTATCTAGGCCCAGCAGGCACAGGACCCACGTCTGGCCATACCCGTCCCACTCGGGTTGACAATAGCAAAACAAAAGAGGTGATGGCTGGAAGGTTTAGAATTAATCTTAACCTCTGGCATTGCTCTGGGCAACCCTCCAGACCACCGTTCTTCTCCCGCCAAGCCATTACAGAAGGGGAAAGACCATATGCAAATCAGGCTTGGTCCCACCCCCAAAGGGGTAGTCCAGCCCGAACTGCAAGGTCACATCCAATCTGCACGAGAACAAAAGCATCCCCAGACATGTTTCAGCCTTGATGGGCGTCATCAGTGAGGAGTAGCTTGGGTCTCTAGGCCCAGCAGGCACGGGACCCAAGTCTGGGCATACCCGTCCCACTCGGGGTGACAATAGCAAAACAAAAGAGGTGATGGCTGGAAGGTTTAGAATAAATCTTAACCTCTGACATTGCTCTGGGCAACCCTCCAGACCATCGGTCTTCGCCTACCAAGCCATTACAGAAAGGGAAAGACCATATGCAAATCAGGCTTGGCCCCACCTCCAAAGGGGTGGTCCAGCCCGACTGCTAAGTCACATCCCTTCTGCACGAGACCTTAAGCATCCCAGACATATTTTAGCCTTGTTGGGCGTCATCAGTGAGGAGTAGCTTGGGTCTCTAGGCCCAGCAGGCATGGGACCCACGTCTGGGCATACCAGTCCCCTCGGGGTGACAATAGCAAAACAGAAGCGGTGATGGCTGGAAGGTTTAGAATGAATCTTAACCTCTGGCATTGCTCTGGGCAACCCTCCAGACCACCGTTCTTCGCCCGCCAAGCCATTACAGAAGGGGAAAGACCATATGCAAATCAGGCTTGGCCCCATCCCCAAAGGGGTAGTCCAGGCCAAACGGCTAGGTCACATCCCTTCTGCACGAGACCACAAGCATCCCCAGACATGTTTCAGCCTTGTTGGGCATCATCAGTGAAGAGTAGCTTGGGTATCTAGGCCCAGCAGGCACGGGACCCACGTCTGGGCATACCCGTCCCACTCTGGGTGACAAGAACAAAACAAAAGAGGTGAAGGCTGGAAGGTGTAGAATGAATCTTAACCTCTGGCATTGCTCTGGGCAACCCTCCAGACCATCATTCTTCACTGCCAAGCCATTACAGAAGGGGAAAGACCATATGCAAATCAGGCTTGGCCCCACCCCCAAAGGGGTATTCCAGCCCGAACTGCTAGGTCACATCCCTTCTGCACGAGACCACAAGCATCCCCAGACATGTTTCAGCCTTGTTGGGCGTCATCAGTGAGGAGTAGCTTGGGTCTCTAGGCCCAGCAGGCATGGGACCCATGTCTGGGCATACCCATCCCACTCGGAGTAACAATAGTAAAACAAAAAAGGTAAAGGCTGGAAGGATTAGAATGAATCGTAACCTCTGGCATTGCTCTGGGCAACCCGCCAGACCATCATTCTTCACTGTCAAGCTATTACAGAAGAGGAAAGACCATATGCAAATCAGGCTTGGCCCCACCCCCAAAGGGGTAGTCCAGACCCAACTGCAAGGTCACATCCAATCTGCACGAGACCACAAGCATCCCCAGACATTTTTCAGCCTTGATGGGCATCATCAGTGAGGAGTAGCTTGGGTCTCTAGGCCCAGCAGGCATGGGACCCACGTCTGGGCATAACCGTCCCACTCGGGGTGACAATAGCAAAACAAAAGAGCTGATGGCTGGAAGGTTTAGAATAAATCTTAACCTCTGGCATTGCTCTGGGCAACCCTCCAGACCATCGGTCTTCGCCTACCAAGCCATTACAGAAGGGGAAAGACCATATGCACATCAGGCTTGGCCCCACCCCCAAAGGGGTGGTCCAGCCCGACTGCTAAGTCACATCCCTTCTGCACGAGACCATAAGCATCCCCAGACATGTTTCAGCCTTGTTGGGCGTCATCAGTGAGGAGTAGCTTGGGTCTCTAGGCCCAGCAGGCATGGGACCCACGTCTGGGCATACCCGTCCTACTCGGGGTGACAATAGCAAAACAGAAGAGGTGATGGCTGGAAGGTTTAGAATGAATCTTAACCTCTGGCATTGCTCTGGGCAACCCTCCAGACCATTGTTCTTTGCCTGCCAAGCCATTACAGAAGGGTAAAGACTATATGCAAATCAGGCTTGGCCTCACCCCTAAAGGGGTAGTCCAGCCCGAACTGCTAGGTCACATACCTTCTGCACAAGACCACAAGCATCCCCAGACATGTTTCAGCCTTGTTGGGCGTCATCAGTGAGGAGTAGCTTGGGTCTCTAGGCCCAGCAGGCATGGGACCCACGTCTGGGCATACCCGTCCTACTCGGGGTGACAATAGTAAAACAGAAGAGGTGATGGCTGGAAGGTTTAGAATGAATCTTAACCTCTTGCATTGCTCTGGGCAACCCTCCAGACCATCGTTCTTTGCCTGCCAAGCCATTACAGAAGGGGAAATACCATATGCAAATCAGGCTTGGCCCCACCCCCAAAGGGGTAGTCCATCCCGAACTGCTAGGTCACATACCTTCTGCACAAGACCACAAGCATCCCCAGACATGTTTCAGCCTTGTTGGGCGTCATCAGTGAGGAGTAGCTTGGGTCTCTAGGCCCAGCAGGCATGGGACCCACGTCTGGGCATACCCGTCCTACTCGCGGTGACAATAGTAAAACAGAAGAGGTGATGGCTGGAAGGTTTAGAATGAATCTTAACCTCTGGCATTGCTCTGGGCAACCCTCCAGACCATCGTTCTTTGCCTGCCAAGCCATTACAGAAGGGGAAAGACCATATGCAAATCAGGCTTGGTCCCACCCCCAAAGGGGTAGTCCAGCCCGAACTGCAAGGTCACATCCAATCTGCACGAGAACAAAAGCATCCCCAGACATGTTTCAGCCTTGATGGGCGTCATCAGTGAGGAGTAGCTTGGGTCTCTAGGCCCAGCAGGCACGGGACCCAAGTCTGGGCATACCCGTCCCACTCGGGGTGACAATAGCAAAACAAAAGAGGTGATGGCTGGAAGGTTTAGAATAAATCTTAACCTCTGACATTGCTCTGGGCAACCCTCCAGACCATCGGTCTTCGCCTACCAAGCCATTACAGAAGGGGAAAGACCATATGCAAATCAGGCTTGGCCCCACCCCCAAAGGGGTAGTCCATCCCGAACTGCTAGGTCCCATACCTTTTGCACGAGACCACAAGCATCCCCAGACATGTTTCAGCCTTGTTGGGCGTCATCAGTGAGGAGTAGCTTGGGTCTCTAGGCCCAGCAGGCATGGGACCCACGTCTGGGCATACCCGTCCCCTCTGGGTGACAATAGCAAAGCAAAAGCGGTGATGGCTGGAAGGTTCAGAATGAATCTTAACCTCTGGCATTGCTCTGGGCAACCCTCCAGACCACCGTTCTTCGCCCGCCAAGCCATTACAGAAGGGGAAAGACCATATGCAAATCAGGCTTGGCCCCATCCCCAAAGGGGTAGTCCAGCGCAAACTGCTAGGTCACATCCCTTCTGCACGAGACCACAAACATCCCCAGACATGTTTCAGCCTTGTTTGGCGTCATCAGTGAGGAGTAGCTTGGGTCTCTAGGCCCAGCAGGCATGGGACCTATGTCTGGGCATACCCGTCCCACTCGGGGTGACAATAGCAAAACAAAAAAGGTGTTGGCTGGAAGGATTAGAATGAATTGTAACCTCTGGCATTGCTCTGGGCAACCATCCAGACCATCATTCTTCACTGCCAAGCCATTACAGAAGAGGAAAGACCATATGCAAATCAGGCTTGGCCCCACTCCCGAAGGGGTAGTCCAGGCCGAACTGCTAGGTCACATCCCTTCTGCACGAGACCACAAGCATCCCCAGACATGTTTCAGCCTTGTTGGGAATCATCAGTGAGGAGTAGCTTGGGTCTCTAGGCCCAGCAGGCACGGGGACCCACGTCTGGGCATACCCGTCCCACTCGGGGTGACAAGAGCAAAACTAAAGAGTTGATGGCTGGAAGGTGTAGAATGAATCGTAACCTCTGGCATTGCTCTGGACAACCCGCCAGACCATTGTTCTTCACCTGCCAAGCCATTACAGAAGGGGAAAGACCATATGCAAATCAGGCTTGGCCCCACCCCCAAAGGGGTAGTCCAGCCCAAACTGCAAGGTCACATCCAATCTGCACGAGACCACAAGCATCCCCAGACATGTTTCAGCCTTGATGGGCGTCATCAGTGAGGAGTAGCTTGGGTCTCTAGGCCCTGCAGGCATGGGACCCACGTCTGGGCATACCCGTCCCCTCGGGGTGACAATAGCAAAACAGAAGCGGTGATGGCTGGAAGGTTTAGAATGAATCTTAACCTCTGGCATTGCTCTGGGCAACCCTCCAGACCACCGTTCTTCGCCCACCAAGCCATTACAGAAGGGGAAAGACCATATGCAAATCAGTCTTGGCCCCACCCCCAAAGGGGTAGTCCAGCCCGAACTGCACGGTCACATCCAATCTGCACGTGACCACAAGCATCCCCAGACATGTTTCAGCCTTGTTGGGCGTCATCAGTGAGGAGTAGCTTGGGTCTCTAGGCCCAGCAGGCATGGGACCTACGTCTGGGCATACCTGTCCCACTGGGGGTGACAATAGCAAAACAGAAGAGGTGATGGCTGGAAGGTTTAGAATGAATCTTAACCTCTGGCATTGCTCTGGGCAACCCTCCAGACCATCGTTCTTTGCCTGCCAAGCCATTACAGAAGGGTAAAGACCATATGCAAATCAGGCTTGGCCCCATCCCCAAAGGGGTAGTCCAGCGCAAACTGCTAGGTCACATCCCTTCTGCACGAGACCACAAGCATCCCCAGACATGTTTCAGCCTTGTTTGGCCTCATCAGTGAGGAGTAGCTTGGGTCTCTAGGCCCAGCAGGCATGGGACCTCTGTCTGGGCATACCCGTCCCACTCGGGGTGACAATAGCAAAACAAAGAAGGTGTTGGCTGGAAGGATTAGAATGAATTGTAACCTCTGGCATTGCTCTGGGCAACCCTCCAGACCATCATTCTTCACTGCCAAGCCATTACAGAAGAGGAAAGACCATATGCAAATCAGGCTTGGCCCCACTCCCAAAGGGGTAGTCCAGACCGAACTGCTAGGTCACATCCATTCTGCACGAGACCACAAGCATCCCCAGACATGTTTCAGCCTTGTTGGGCATCATCAGTGAGGGGTAGCTTGGGTCTCTAGGCCCAGCAGGCATGGGACCCACGTCTGGGCATACCTGTCCTACACGGGGTGACAATAGCAAAACAGAAGAGGTGATGGCTGGAAGGTTTAGAATGAATCTTAACCTCTGGCATTCTCTGGGCAACCCTCCAGACCATCGTTCTTTGCCTGCCAAGCCATTACAGAAGGGGAAAGACTATATGCAAATCAGGCTTGGCCCCACCCCCAAAGGGGTAGTCCAGCCCGAACTGCTAGGTCACATACCTTCTGCACAAGACCACAAGCATCCCCAGACAGGTTTCAGCCTTGTTGGGCGTCATCAGTGAGGAGTAGCTTGGGTCTCTAGGCCCAGCAGTCACGGGACCCACGTCTGGGCATACCCGTCCCACTCGGGGTGACAAGAGCCAAACAAAAGAGGTGATGACTGGAAGGTTTAGAATTAATCTTAACCTCTGGCATTGCTCAGGGCAACCCTCCAGACCATCGTTCTTCGCCCGCCAAGCCATTACAGAAGGGGAAAGACCATATGCAAATCAGGCTTAGCCCCACCCCCAAAGGGGTAGTCCAGCCCAAACTGCTAGGTCACATCCAATCTGCACGAGACCACAAGCATCCCCAGACATGTTTCAGCCTTGTTGGGCGTCATCAGTGAGCAGTAGCTTGGGTCTCTAGGCCCAGCAGTCACGGGACCCACGTCTGGGCATACCCGTCCCACTCGGGGTGACAAGAGCCAAACAAAAGAGGTGATGGCTGGAAGGTTTAGAATGAATCTTAACCTCTGGCATTGCTCTGGGCAACCCTCCAGACCACCGTTCTTCGCCCACCAAGCCATTACAGAAGAGGAAAGACCATATACAAATCAGGCTTGGCCCCACTCCCAAAGGGGTAGTCCAGACCGAACTGCTAGGTCACATCCATTCTGCACGAGACCACAGGCATCCCCAGACATGTTTCAGCCTTGTTGGGCATCATCAGTGAGGGGTAGCTTGGGTCTCTAGGCCCAGCAGGCACGGGACCCACGTCTGGGCATACCCGTGCCACTCGGGGTGACAATAGCAAAACAGAAGCGGTGATGGCTGGAAGGTTTAGAATGAATCTTAACCTCTGGCATTGCTCTGGGAAACCCTCCAGACCACCGTTCTTCGCCCGCCAAGCCATTACAGAAGGGGAAAGACCATATGCAAATCAGGCTTGGCCCCACCCCCAAAGGGGTAGTCCAGCCCGAACTGCAAGGTCACATCCAATCTGCACGAGACCACAAGCATCCCCAGACATGTTTCAGCCTTGTTGGGCGTCATCAGTGAGGAGTAGCTTGGGTCTCTAGGCTCAGCAGGCACAGGACCCACGTCTGGCCATACCCGTCCCACTCGGGTTGACAATAGCAAAACAAAAGAGGTGATGGCTGGAAGGTTTAGAATTAATCTTAACCTCTGGCATTGCTCTGGGCAACCCTCCAGACCACCGTTCTTCTCCCGCCAAGCCATTACAGAAGGGGAAAGACCATATGCAAATCAGGCTTGGCCCCACCCCCAAAGGGGTAGTCCAGCCCGAACTGCAAGGTCACCTCCAATCTGCACGAGAACAAAAGCATCCCCAGACATGTTTCAGCCTTGATGGGCGTCATCAGTGAGGAGTAGCTTGGGTCTCTAGGCCCAGCAGGCACGGGACCCACGTCTGGGCATACCCGTCCCACTCGGGGTGACAATAGCAAAACAAAAGAGGTGATGGCTGGAAGGTTTAGAATAAATCTTAACCTCTGACATTGCTCTGGGCAACCCTCCAGACCATCGGTCTTCGCCTACCAAGCCATTACAGAAGGGGAAAGACCATATGCAAATCAGGCTTGGCCCCACCTCCAAAGGGGTGGTCCAGCCCGACTGCTAAGTCACATCCCTTCTGCACGAGACCATAAGCATCCCAGACATATTTTAGCCTTGTTGGGTGTCATCAGTGAGGAGTAGCTTGGGTCTCTAGGCCCAGCAGGCATGGGACCCACGTCTGGGCATACCCGCCCCCTCGGGGTGACAATAGCAAAACAGAAGCGGTGATGGCTGGAAGGTTTAGAATGAATCTTAACCTCTGGCATTGCTCTGGGCAACCCTCCAGACCACCGTTCTTTGCCCGCCAAGCCATTACAGAAGGGGAAAGACCATATGCAAATCAGGCTTGGCCCCATCCCCAAAGGGGTAGTCCAGCGCAAACTGCTAGGTCACATCCCTTCTGCACGAGACCACAAGCATCCCCAGACATGTTTCAGCCTTGATGGGCGTCATCAGTGAGGAGTAGCTTGGGTCTCTAGGCCCAGCAGGCATGGGACCTATGTCTGGGCATACCCGTCCCACTCGGGGTGACAATAGCAAAACAAAAAAGGTGTTGGCTGGAAGGATTAGAATGAATTGTAACCTCTGGCATTGCTCTGGGCAACCCTCCAGACCATCATTCTTCACTGCCAAGCCATTACAGAAGAGGAAAGACCATATGCAAATCAGGCTTGGCCCCACTCCCGAAGGGGTAGTCCAGGCCGAACTGCTAGGTCACATCCCTTCTGCACGAGACCACAAGCATCCCCAGACATGTTTCAGCCTTGTTGGGCATCATCAGTGAGGAGTAGCTTGGGTCTCTAGGCCCAGCAGGCACGGGACCCACGTCTGGGCATACCCGTCCCACTCGGGGTGACAAGAGCAAAACTAAAGAGTTGATGGCTGGAAGGTGTAGAATGAATCGTAACCTCTGGCATTGCTCTGGACAACCCGCCAGACCATCGTTCTTCACCTGCCAAGCCATTACAGAAGGGGAAAGACCATATGCAAATCAGGCTTGGCCCCACCCCCAAAGGGGTAGTCCAGCCCAAACTGCAAGGTCACATCCAATCTGCACGAGACCACAAGCATCCCCAGACATGTTTCAGCCTTGATGGGCGTCATCAGTGAGGAGTAGCTTGGGTCTCTAGGCCCAGCAGGCATGGGACCCACGTCTGGGCATACCCGTCCCCTCGGGGTGACAATGGCAAAACAGAAGCGGTGATGGCTGGAAGGTTTAGAATGAATCTTAACCTCTGGCATTGCTCTGGGCAACCCTCCAGACCACCGTTCTTCGCCCACCAAGCCATTACAGAAGAGGAAAGACCATATACAAATCAGGCTTGGCCCCACTCCCAAAGGGGTAGTCCAGACCGAACTGCTAGGTCACATCCATTCTGCACGAGACCACAAGCATCCCCAGACATGTTTCAGCCTTGTTGGGCATCATCAGTGAGGGGTAGCTTGGGCTCTAGGCCCAGCAGGCACGGGACCCACGTCTGGGCATACCCGTGCCACTCGGGGTGACAATAGCAAAACAGAAGCGGTGATGGCTGGAAGGTTTAGAATGAATCTTAACCTCTGGCATTGCTCTGGGCAACCCTCCAGACCACCGTTCTTCGCCCGCCAAGCCATTACAGAAGGGGAAAGACCATATGCAAATCAGGCTTGGCCCCACCCCCAAAGGGGTAGTCCAGCCCGAACTGCAAGGTCACATCCAATCTGCACGAGACCACAAGCATCCCCAGACATGTTTCAGCCTTGTTGGGCGTCATCAGTGAGGAGTAGCTTGGGTCTCTAGGCTCAGCAGGCATGGGACCCATGTCTGGGCATACCCGTCCCACAACCCGCCAGACCATCATTCTTCACTGTGAAGCTATTACAGAAGAGGAAAGACCATATGTAAATCAATAGTAAAACAAAAAAGGTAATGGCTGGAAGGATTAGAATGAATCGTAACCTCTGGCATTGTTCTGGACAACCCTCCAGACCATCATTCTTCACTGCCAAGCCATTACAGAAGAGGAAAGACCATATGCAAATAAGGCTTGGTCCCACTCCCAAAGGGTAAACCGGGGTGAACGGATAGGTCACATCCTTTCTGCGCGAGACGACAAGCATCCCCAGACATGTTTCAGCCTTGTTGGGCATCATCAGTGAAGAGTAGCTTGGGTATCTAGGCCCAGCAGGCACGGGACCCACGTCTGGGCATACCCGTCCCACTCTGGGTGACAAGAACAAAACAAAAGAGGTGAAGGCTGGAAGGTGTAGAATGAATCTTAACCGCTGGCATTGCTCTGGGCAACCCTCCAGACCATCATTCTTCACTGCCAAGCCATTACAGAAGGGGAAAGACCATATGCAAATCAGGCTTGGCCCCACCCCCAAAGGGGTATTCCAGCCCGAACTGCTAGGTCACATCCCTTCTGCACGAGACCACAAGCATCCCCAGACATGTTTCAGCCTTGTTGGGCGTCATCAGTGAGGAGTAGCTTGGATCTCTAGGCCCAGCAGGCATGTGACCCATGTCTGGGCATACCCGTCCCACTCGGAGTAACAATAGTAAAACAAAAAAGGTGATGGGTGGAAGGATTAGAATGAATCGTAACCTCTGGCATTGCTCTGGGCAACCCGCCAGACCATCATTCTTCACTGTGAAGCTATTACAGAAGAGGAAAGACCATATGTAAATCAGGCTTGGCCCCATCCCCAAAGGGGTAGTCCAGACCGAACTGCAAGGTCACATCCAATCTGCACGAGACCACAAGCATCCCCAGACATTTTTCAGCCTTGATGGGCGTCATCAGTGAGGAGTAGCTTGGGTATCTAGCCCCAGCAGGCACGGGACCCACGTCTGGGCATACCCGTCCCACTCGGGGTGACAATAGCAAAACAAAAGAGGTGATGGCTGAAAGGTTTAGAATAAATCTTAACCTCTGGCATTGCTCTGGGCAACCCTCCAGGCCATCGGTCTTTGCCTACTAAGCCATTACAGAAGGGGGAAGACCATATGCAAATCAGGCTTGGCCCCACCCCCAAAGGGGTGGTCCAGCCCGACTGCTAAGTCACATCACTTCTGCACGAGACCATAAGCATCCCCAGACATTTTCCAGCCTTGTTGGGCGTCATCAGTGAGGAGTAGCTTGGGTCTCTAGGCCCAGCAGGCATGGGACCCACGTCTGGGCATACCTGTCCTACTCGGGGTGACAATAGCAAAACAGAAGAGGTGATGGCTGGAAGGTTTAGAATGAATCTTAACCTCTGGCATTCTCTGGGCAACCCTCCAGACCATCGTTCTTTGCCTGCCGAACCATTACAGAAGGGGAAAGACTATACGCAAATCAGGCTTGGCCCCACCCCCAAAGGGGTAGTCCAGCCCGAACTGCTAGGTCACATACCTTCTGCACAAGACCACAAGCATCCCCAGACAGGTTTCAGCCTTGTTGGGCGTCATCAGTGAGGAGTAGCTTGGGTCTCTAGGCCCAGCAGGCACAGGACCCACGTCTGGCTATACCCATACCACTAGGGTTGACAATAGCAAAACAAAAGAGGTGATGACTGGAAGGTTTAGAATTAATCTTAACCTCTGGCATTGCTCAGGGCAACCCTCCAGACCATCGTTCTTCGCCCGCCAAGCCATTACAGAAGGGGAAAGACCATATGCAAATCAGGCTTAGCCCCACCCCCAAAGGGGTAGTCCAGCCCAAACTGCTAGGTCACATCCAATCTGCACGAGACCACAAGCATCCCCAGACATGTTTCAGCCTTGTTGGGCGTAATCAGTGAGCAGTAGCTTGGGTCTCTAGGCCCAGCAGTCACGGGACCCACGTCTGGGCATACCCGTCCCACTCAGGGTGACAAGAGCCAAACAAAAGAGGTGATGGCTGGAAGGTTTAGAATGAATCTTAACCTCTGGCATTGCTCTGGGCAACCCTCCAGACCACCGTTCTTCGCTGCCAAGCCATTACAGAAGAGGAAAGTACATATGCAAATCAGGCTTGGCCCCACTCCCGAAGGGGGAGTCCAGGCCAAACGGCTAGGTCACATCCCTTCTGCACGAGATCACAAGCATCCCCAGACATGTTTCAGCCTTGTTGGGCATCATCAGTGAAGAGTAGCTTGGGTATCTAGGCCCAGCAGGCACGGGACCCACGTCTGGGTATACCCATCCCACTCTGGGTGACAAGAACAAAACAAAAGAGGTGATGGCTGGAAGGTTTAGAATAAATCTTAACCTCTGACATTGCTCTGGGCAACCCTCCAGACCATCGGTCTTCGCCTACCAAGCCATTACAGAAGGGGAAAGACCATATGCACATCAGGCTTGGCCCCACCCCCAAAGGGGTGGTCCAGCCCGACTGCTAAGTCACATCCCTTCTGCACGAGACCATAAGCATCCCCAGACATGTTTCAGCCTTGTTGGGCGTCATCAGTGAGGAGTAGCTTGGGTCTCTAGGCCCAGCAGGCATGGGACCCACGTCTGGGCATACCCGTCCTACTCGGGGTGACAATAGCAAAACAGAAGAGGTGATGGCTGGAAGGTTTAGAATGAATCTTAACCTCTGGCATTGCTCTGGGCAACCCTCCAGACCATTGTTCTTTGCCTGCCAAGCCATTACAGAAGGGTAAAGACTATATGCAAATCAGGCTTGGCCTCACCCCTAAAGGGGTAGTCCAGCCCGAACTGCTAGGTCACATACCTTCTGCACAAGACCACAAGCATCCCCAGACATGTTTCAGCCTTGTTGGGCGTCATCAGTGAGGAGTAGCTTGGGTCTCTAGGCCCAGCAGGCATGGGACCCACGTCTGGGCATACCCGTCCTACTCGGGGTGACAATAGTAAAACAGAAGAGGTGATGGCTGGAAGGTTTAGAATGAATCTTAACCTCTTGCATTGCTCTGGGCAACCCTCCAGACCATCGTTCTTTGCCTGCCAAGCCATTACAGAAGGGGAAATACCATATGCAAATCAGGCTTGGCCCCACCCCCAAAGGGGTAGTCCATCCCGAACTGCTAGGTCACATACCTTCTGCACAAGACCACAAGCATCCCCAGACATGTTTCAGCCTTGTTGGGCGTCATCAGTGAGGAGTAGCTTGGGTCTCTAGGCCCAGCAGGCATGGGACCCACGTCTGGGCATACCCGTCCTACTCGCGGTGACAATAGTAAAACAGAAGAGGTGATGGCTGGAAGGTTTAGAATGAATCTTAACCTCTGGCATTGCTCTGGGCAACCCTCCAGACCATCGTTCTTTGCCTGCCAAGCCATTACAGAAGGGGAAAGACCATATGCAAATCAGGCTTGGTCCCACCCCCAAAGGGGTAGTCCAGCCCGAACTGCAAGGTCACATCCAATCTGCACGAGAACAAAAGCATCCCCAGACATGTTTCAGCCTTGATGGGCGTCATCAGTGAGGAGTAGCTTGGGTCTCTAGGCCCAGCAGGCACGGGACCCAAGTCTGGGCATACCCGTCCCACTCGGGGTGACAATAGCAAAACAAAAGAGGTGATGGCTGGAAGGTTTAGAATAAATCTTAACCTCTGACATTGCTCTGGGCAACCCTCCAGACCATCGGTCTTCGCCTACCAAGCCATTACAGAAGGGGAAAGACCATATGCAAATCAGGCTTGGCCCCACCCCCAAAGGGGTAGTCCATCCCGAACTGCTAGGTCCCATACCTTTTGCACGAGACCACAAGCATCCCCAGACATGTTTCAGCCTTGTTGGGCGTCATCAGTGAGGAGTAGCTTGGGTCTCTAGGCCCAGCAGGCATGGGACCCACGTCTGGGCATACCCGTCCCCTCTGGGTGACAATAGCAAAGCAAAAGCGGTGATGGCTGGAAGGTTCAGAATGAATCTTAACCTCTGGCATTGCTCTGGGCAACCCTCCAGACCACCGTTCTTCGCCCGCCAAGCCATTACAGAAGGGGAAAGACCATATGCAAATCAGGCTTGGCCCCATCCCCAAAGGGGTAGTCCAGCGCAAACTGCTAGGTCACATCCCTTCTGCACGAGACCACAAACATCCCCAGACATGTTTCAGCCTTGTTTGGCGTCATCAGTGAGGAGTAGCTTGGGTCTCTAGGCCCAGCAGGCATGGGACCTATGTCTGGGCATACCCGTCCCACTCGGGGTGACAATAGCAAAACAAAAAAGGTGTTGGCTGGAAGGATTAGAATGAATTGTAACCTCTGGCATTGCTCTGGGCAACCATCCAGACCATCATTCTTCACTGCCAAGCCATTACAGAAGAGGAAAGACCATATGCAAATCAGGCTTGGCCCCACTCCCGAAGGGGTAGTCCAGGCCGAACTGCTAGGTCACATCCCTTCTGCACGAGACCACAAGCATCCCCAGACATGTTTCAGCCTTGTTGGGAATCATCAGTGAGGAGTAGCTTGGGTCTCTAGGCCCAGCAGGCACGGGGACCCACGTCTGGGCATACCCGTCCCACTCGGGGTGACAAGAGCAAAACTAAAGAGTTGATGGCTGGAAGGTGTAGAATGAATCGTAACCTCTGGCATTGCTCTGGACAACCCGCCAGACCATTGTTCTTCACCTGCCAAGCCATTACAGAAGGGGAAAGACCATATGCAAATCAGGCTTGGCCCCACCCCCAAAGGGGTAGTCCAGCCCAAACTGCAAGGTCACATCCAATCTGCACGAGACCACAAGCATCCCCAGACATGTTTCAGCCTTGATGGGCGTCATCAGTGAGGAGTAGCTTGGGTCTCTAGGCCCTGCAGGCATGGGACCCACGTCTGGGCATACCCGTCCCCTCGGGGTGACAATAGCAAAACAGAAGCGGTGATGGCTGGAAGGTTTAGAATGAATCTTAACCTCTGGCATTGCTCTGGGCAACCCTCCAGACCACCGTTCTTCGCCCACCAAGCCATTACAGAAGGGGAAAGACCATATGCAAATCAGTCTTGGCCCCACCCCCAAAGGGGTAGTCCAGCCCGAACTGCACGGTCACATCCAATCTGCACGTGACCACAAGCATCCCCAGACATGTTTCAGCCTTGTTGGGCGTCATCAGTGAGGAGTAGCTTGGGTCTCTAGGCCCAGCAGGCATGGGACCTACGTCTGGGCATACCTGTCCCACTGGGGGTGACAATAGCAAAACAGAAGAGGTGATGGCTGGAAGGTTTAGAATGAATCTTAACCTCTGGCATTGCTCTGGGCAACCCTCCAGACCATCGTTCTTTGCCTGCCAAGCCATTACAGAAGGGTAAAGACCATATGCAAATCAGGCTTGGCCCCATCCCCAAAGGGGTAGTCCAGCGCAAACTGCTAGGTCACATCCCTTCTGCACGAGACCACAAGCATCCCCAGACATGTTTCAGCCTTGTTTGGCCTCATCAGTGAGGAGTAGCTTGGGTCTCTAGGCCCAGCAGGCATGGGACCTCTGTCTGGGCATACCCGTCCCACTCGGGGTGACAATAGCAAAACAAAGAAGGTGTTGGCTGGAAGGATTAGAATGAATTGTAACCTCTGGCATTGCTCTGGGCAACCCTCCAGACCATCATTCTTCACTGCCAAGCCATTACAGAAGAGGAAAGACCATATGCAAATCAGGCTTGGCCCCACTCCCAAAGGGGTAGTCCAGACCGAACTGCTAGGTCACATCCATTCTGCACGAGACCACAAGCATCCCCAGACATGTTTCAGCCTTGTTGGGCATCATCAGTGAGGGGTAGCTTGGGTCTCTAGGCCCAGCAGGCATGGGACCCACGTCTGGGCATACCTGTCCTACACGGGGTGACAATAGCAAAACAGAAGAGGTGATGGCTGGAAGGTTAAGAATGAATCTTAACCTCTGGCATTCTCTGGGCAACCCTCCAGACCATCGTTCTTTGCCTGCCAAGCCATTACAGAAGGGGAAAGACTATATGCAAATCAGGCTTGGCCCCACCCCCAAAGGGGTAGTCCAGCCCGAACTGCTAGGTCACATACCTTCTGCACAAGACCACAAGCATCCCCAGACAGGTTTCAGCCTTGTTGGGCGTCATCAGTGAGGAGTAGCTTGGGTCTCTAGGCCCAGCAGTCACGGGACCCACGTCTGGGCATACCCGTCCCACTCGGGGTGACAAGAGCCAAAAAAAGAGGTGATGACTGGAAGGTTTAGAATTAATCTTAACCTCTGGCATTGCTCAGGGCAACCCTCCAGACCATCGTTCTTCGCCCGCCAAGCCATTACAGAAGGGGAAAGACCATATGCAAATCAGGCTTAGCCCCACCCCCAAAGGGGTAGTCCAGCCCAAACTGCTAGGTCACATCCAATCTGCACGAGACCACAAGCATCCCCAGACATGTTTCAGCCTTGTTGGGCGTCATCAGTGAGCAGTAGCTTGGGTCTCTAGGCCCAGCAGTCACGGGACCCACGTCTGGGCATACCCGTCCCACTCGGGGTGACAAGAGCCAAACAAAAGAGGTGATGGCTGGAAGGTTTAGAATGAATCTTAACCTCTGGCATTGCTCTGGGCAACCCTCCAGACCACCGTTCTTCGCCCACCAAGCCATTACAGAAGAGGAAAGACCATATACAAATCAGGCTTGGCCCCACTCCCAAAGGGGTAGTCCAGACCGAACTGCTAGGTCACATCCATTCTGCACGAGACCACAGGCATCCCCAGACATGTTTCAGCCTTGTTGGGCATCATCAGTGAGGGGTAGCTTGGGTCTCTAGGCCCAGCAGGCACGGGACCCACGTCTGGGCATACCCGTGCCACTCGGGGTGACAATAGCAAAACAGAAGCGGTGATGGCTGGAAGGTTTAGAATGAATCTTAACCTCTGGCATTGCTCTGGGAAACCCTCCAGACCACCGTTCTTCGCCCGCCAAGCCATTACAGAAGGGGAAAGACCATATGCAAATCAGGCTTGGCCCCACCCCCAAAGGGGTAGTCCAGCCCGAACTGCAAGGTCACATCCAATCTGCACGAGACCACAAGCATCCCCAGACATGTTTCAGCCTTGTTGGGCGTCATCAGTGAGGAGTAGCTTGGGTCTCTAGGCTCAGCAGGCACAGGACCCACGTCTGGCCATACCCGTCCCACTCGGGTTGACAATAGCAAAACAAAAGAGGTGATGGCTGGAAGGTTTAGAATTAATCTTAACCTCTGGCATTGCTCTGGGCAACCCTCCAGACCACCGTTCTTCTCCCGCCAAGCCATTACAGAAGGGGAAAGACCATATGCAAATCAGGCTTGGCCCCACCCCCAAAGGGGTAGTCCAGCCCGAACTGCAAGGTCACCTCCAATCTGCACGAGAACAAAAGCATCCCCAGACATGTTTCAGCCTTGATGGGCGTCATCAGTGAGGAGTAGCTTGGGTCTCTAGGCCCAGCAGGCACGGGACCCACGTCTGGGCATACCCGTCCCACTCGGGGTGACAATAGCAAAACAAAAGAGGTGATGGCTGGAAGGTTTAGAATAAATCTTAACCTCTGACATTGCTCTGGGCAACCCTCCAGACCATCGGTCTTCGCCTACCAAGCCATTACAGAAGGGGAAAGACCATATGCAAATCAGGCTTGGCCCCACCTCCAAAGGGGTGGTCCAGCCCGACTGCTAAGTCACATCCCTTCTGCACGAGACCATAAGCATCCCAGACATATTTTAGCCTTGTTGGGTGTCATCAGTGAGGAGTAGCTTGGGTCTCTAGGCCCAGCAGGCATGGGACCCACGTCTGGGCATACCCGTCCCCTCGGGGTGACAATAGCAAAACAGAAGCGGTGATGGCTGGAAGGTTTAGAATGAATCTTAACCTCTGGCATTGCTCTGGGCAACCCTCCAGACCACCGTTCTTTGCCCGCCAAGCCATTACAGAAGGGGAAAGACCATATGCAAATCAGGCTTGGCCCCATCCCCAAAGGGGTAGTCCAGCGCAAACTGCTAGGTCACATCCCTTCTGCACGAGACCACAAGCATCCCCAGACATGTTTCAGCCTTGATGGGCGTCATCAGTGAGGAGTAGCTTGGGTCTCTAGGCCCAGCAGGCATGGGACCTATGTCTGGGCATACCCGTCCCACTCGGGGTGACAATAGCAAAACAAAAAAGGTGTTGGCTGGAAGGATTAGAATGAATTGTAACCTCTGGCATTGCTCTGGGCAACCCTCCAGACCATCATTCTTCACTGCCAAGCCATTACAGAAGAGGAAAGACCATATGCAAATCAGGCTTGGCCCCACTCCCGAAGGGGTAGTCCAGGCCGAACTGCTAGGTCACATCCCTTCTGCACGAGACCACAAGCATCCCCAGACATGTTTCAGCCTTGTTGGGCATCATCAGTGAGGAGTAGCTTGGGTCTCTAGGCCCAGCAGGCACGGGACCCACGTCTGGGCATACCCGTCCCACTCGGGGTGACAAGAGCAAAACTAAAGAGTTGATGGCTGGAAGGTGTAGAATGAATCGTAACCTCTGGCATTGCTCTGGACAACCCGCCAGACCATCGTTCTTCACCTGCCAAGCCATTACAGAAGGGGAAAGACCATATGCAAATCAGGCTTGGCCCCACCCCCAAAGGGGTAGTCCAGCCCAAACTGCAAGGTCACATCCAATCTGCACGAGACCACAAGCATCCCCAGACATGTTTCAGCCTTGATGGGCGTCATCAGTGAGGAGTAGCTTGGGTCTCTAGGCCCAGCAGGCATGGGACCCACGTCTGGGCATACCCGTCCCCTCGGGGTGACAATGGCAAAACAGAAGCGGTGATGGCTGGAAGGTTTAGAATGAATCTTAACCTCTGGCATTGCTCTGGGCAACCCTCCAGACCACCGTTCTTCGCCCACCAAGCCATTACAGAAGAGGAAAGACCATATACAAATCAGGCTTGGCCCCACTCCCAAAGGGGTAGTCCAGACCGAACTGCTAGGTCACATCCATTCTGCACGAGACCACAAGCATCCCCAGACATGTTTCAGCCTTGTTGGGCATCATCAGTGAGGGGTAGCTTGGGCTCTAGGCCCAGCAGGCACGGGACCCACGTCTGGGCATACCCGTGCCACTCGGGGTGACAATAGCAAAACAGAAGCGGTGATGGCTGGAAGGTTTAGAATGAATCTTAACCTCTGGCATTGCTCTGGGCAACCCTCCAGACCACCGTTCTTCGCCCGCCAAGCCATTACAGAAGGGGAAAGACCATATGCAAATCAGGCTTGGCCCCACCCCCAAAGGGGTAGTCCAGCCCGAACTGCAAGGTCACATCCAATCTGCACGAGACCACAAGCATCCCCAGACATGTTTCAGCCTTGTTGGGCGTCATCAGTGAGGAGTAGCTTGGGTCTCTAGGCTCAGCAGGCATGGGACCCATGTCTGGGCATACCCGTCCCACAACCCGCCAGACCATCATTCTTCACTGTGAAGCTATTACAGAAGAGGAAAGACCATATGTAAATCAATAGTAAAACAAAAAAGGTAATGGCTGGAAGGATTAGAATGAATCGTAACCTCTGGCATTGTTCTGGACAACCCTCCAGACCATCATTCTTCACTGCCAAGCCATTACAGAAGAGGAAAGACCATATGCAAATAAGGCTTGGTCCCACTCCCAAAGGGTAAACCGGGGTGAACGGATAGGTCACATCCTTTCTGCGCGAGACGACAAGCATCCCCAGACATGTTTCAGCCTTGTTGGGCATCATCAGTGAAGAGTAGCTTGGGTATCTAGGCCCAGCAGGCACGGGACCCACGTCTGGGCATACCCGTCCCACTCTGGGTGACAAGAACAAAACAAAAGAGGTGAAGGCTGGAAGGTGTAGAATGAATCTTAACCGCTGGCATTGCTCTGGGCAACCCTCCAGACCATCATTCTTCACTGCCAAGCCATTACAGAAGGGGAAAGACCATATGCAAATCAGGCTTGGCCCCACCCCCAAAGGGGTATTCCAGCCCGAACTGCTAGGTCACATCCCTTCTGCACGAGACCACAAGCATCCCCAGACATGTTTCAGCCTTGTTGGGCGTCATCAGTGAGGAGTAGCTTGGATCTCTAGGCCCAGCAGGCATGTGACCCATGTCTGGGCATACCCGTCCCACTCGGAGTAACAATAGTAAAACAAAAAAGGTGATGGGTGGAAGGATTAGAATGAATCGTAACCTCTGGCATTGCTCTGGGCAACCCGCCAGACCATCATTCTTCACTGTGAAGCTATTACAGAAGAGGAAAGACCATATGTAAATCAGGCTTGGCCCCATCCCCAAAGGGGTAGTCCAGACCGAACTGCAAGGTCACATCCAATCTGCACGAGACCACAAGCATCCCCAGACATTTTTCAGCCTTGATGGGCGTCATCAGTGAGGAGTAGCTTGGGTATCTAGCCCCAGCAGGCACGGGACCCACGTCTGGGCATACCCGTCCCACTCGGGGTGACAATAGCAAAACAAAAGAGGTGATGGCTGAAAGGTTTAGAAAAAATCTTAACCTCTGGCATTGCTCTGGGCAACCCTCCAGGCCATCGGTCTTTGCCTACTAAGCCATTACAGAAGGGGGAAGACCATATGCAAATCAGGCTTGGCCCCACCCCCAAAGGGGTGGTCCAGCCCGACTGCTAAGTCACATCACTTCTGCACGAGACCATAAGCATCCCCAGACATTTTCCAGCCTTGTTGGGCGTCATCAGTGAGGAGTAGCTTGGGTCTCTAGGCCCAGCAGGCATGGGACCCACGTCTGGGCATACCTGTCCTACTCGGGGTGACAATAGCAAAACAGAAGAGGTGATGGCTGGAAGGTTTAGAATGAATCTTAACCTCTGGCATTCTCTGGGCAACCCTCCAGACCATCGTTCTTTGCCTGCCGAACCATTACAGAAGGGGAAAGACTATACGCAAATCAGGCTTGGCCCCACCCCCAAAGGGGTAGTCCAGCCCGAACTGCTAGGTCACATACCTTCTGCACAAGACCACAAGCATCCCCAGACAGGTTTCAGCCTTGTTGGGCGTCATCAGTGAGGAGTAGCTTGGGTCTCTAGGCCCAGCAGGCACAGGACCCACGTCTGGCTATACCCATACCACTAGGGTTGACAATAGCAAAACAAAAGAGGTGATGACTGGAAGGTTTAGAATTAATCTTAACCTCTGGCATTGCTCAGGGCAACCCTCCAGACCATCGTTCTTCGCCCGCCAAGCCATTACAGAAGGGGAAAGACCATATGCAAATCAGGCTTAGCCCCACCCCCAAAGGGGTAGTCCAGCCCAAACTGCTAGGTCACATCCAATCTGCACGAGACCACAAGCATCCCCAGACATGTTTCAGCCTTGTTGGGCGTAATCAGTGAGCAGTAGCTTGGGTCTCTAGGCCCAGCAGTCACGGGACCCACGTCTGGGCATACCCGTCCCACTCAGGGTGACAAGAGCCAAACAAAAGAGGTGATGGCTGGAAGGTTTAGAATGAATCTTAACCTCTGGCATTGCTCTGGGCAACCCTCCAGACCACCGTTCTTCGCTGCCAAGCCATTACAGAAGAGGAAAGTACATATGCAAATCAGGCTTGGCCCCACTCCCGAAGGGGGAGTCCAGGCCAAACGGCTAGGTCACATCCCTTCTGCACGAGATCACAAGCATCCCCAGACATGTTTCAGCCTTGTTGGGCATCATCAGTGAAGAGTAGCTTGGGTATCTAGGCCCAGCAGGCACGGGACCCACGTCTGGGTATACCCATCCCACTCTGGGTGACAAGAACAAAACAAAAGAGGTGATGGCTGGAAGGTTTAGAATAAATCTTAACCTCTGACATTGCTCTGGGCAACCCTCCAGACCATCGGTCTTCGCCTACCAAGCCATTACAGAAGGGGAAAGACCATATGCAAATCAGGCTTGGCCCCACCTCCAAAGGGGTGGTCCAGCCCGACTGCTAAGTCACATCCCTTCTGCACGAGACCATAAGCATCCCAGACATATTTTAGCCTTGTTGGGCGTCATCAGTGAGGAGTAGCTTGGGTCTCTAGGCCCAGCAGGCATGGGACCCACGTCTGGGCATACCCGTCCCCTCGGGGTGACAATAGCAAAACAGAAGCGGTGATGGCTGGAAGGTTTAGAATGAATCTTAACCTCTGGCATTGCTCTGGGCAACCCTCCAGACCACCGTTCTTCGCCCGCCAAGCCATTACAGAAGGGGAAAGACCATATGCAAATCAGGCTTGGCCCCACCCCCAAAGGGGTAGTCCAGCCCGAACTGCAAGATCACATCCAATCTGCACGAGACCACAAGCATCCCCAGACATGTTTCAGCCTTGTTGGGCGTCATCAGTGAGCAGTAGCTTGGGTCTCTAGGCCCAGCAGTCACGGGACCCACGTCTGGGCATACCAGTCCCACTCGGGGTGACAAGAGCCAAACAAAAGAGGTGATGGCTGGAAGGTTTAGAATGAATCTTAACCTCTGGCACTGCTCTGCGCAACCTTCCAGACCACTGTTCTTCGCCTGCCAAGCCATTACAGAAGGGGAAAGACCATATGCAAATCAGGCTTGGCCCCACCCCCAAAGGGGTAGTCCAGCCCGAACTGCAAGATCACATCCAATCTGCACGAGACCACAAGCATCCCCAGACATGTTTCAGCCTTGTTGGGCGTCATCAGTGAGCAGTAGCTTGGGTCTCTAGGCCCAGCAGTCACGGGACCCACGTCTGGGCATACCTGTCCTACTCGGGGTGACAATAGCAAAACAGAAGAGGTGATGGCTGGAAGGTTTAGAATGAATCTTAACCTCTGGCATTCTCTGGGCAACCCTCCAGACCATCGTTCTTTGCCTGCCGAACCATTACAGAAGGGGAAAGACTATACGCAAATCAGGCTTGGCCCCACCCCCAAAGGGGTAGTCCAGCCCGAACTGCTAGGTCACATACCTTCTGCACAAGACCACAAGCATCCCCAGACAGGTTTCAGCCTTGTTGGGCGTCATCAGTGAGGAGTAGCTTGGGTCTCTAGGCCCAGCAGGCACAGGACCCACGTCTGGCTATACCCATACCACTAGGGTTGACAATAGCAAAACAAAAGAGGTGATGACTGGAAGGTTTAGAATTAATCTTAACCTCTGGCATTGCTCAGGGCAACCCTCCAGACCATCGTTCTTCGCCCGCCAAGCCATTACAGAAGGGGAAAGACCATATGCAAATCAGGCTTAGCCCCACCCCCAAAGGGGTAGTCCAGCCCAAACTGCTAGGTCACATCCAATCTGCACGAGACCACAAGCATCCCCAGACATGTTTCAGCCTTGTTGGGCGTAATCAGTGAGCAGTAGCTTGGGTCTCTAGGCCCAGCAGTCACGGGACCCACGTCTGGGCATACCCGTCCCACTCAGGGTGACAAGAGCCAAACAAAAGAGGTGATGGCTGGAAGGTTTAGAATGAATCTTAACCTCTGGCATTGCTCTGGGCAACCCTCCAGACCACCGTTCTTCGCTGCCAAGCCATTACAGAAGAGGAAAGTACATATGCAAATCAGGCTTGGCCCCACTCCCGAAGGGGGAGTCCAGGCCAAACGGCTAGGTCACATCCCTTCTGCACGAGATCACAAGCATCCCCAGACATGTTTCAGCCTTGTTGGGCATCATCAGTGAAGAGTAGCTTGGGTATCTAGGCCCAGCAGGCACGGGACCCACGTCTGGGTATACCCATCCCACTCTGGGTGACAAGAACAAAACAAAAGAGGTGATGGCTGGAAGGTTTAGAATAAATCTTAACCTCTGACATTGCTCTGGGCAACCCTCCAGACCATCGGTCTTCGCCTACCAAGCCATTACAGAAGGGGAAAGACCATATGCAAATCAGGCTTGGCCCCACCTCCAAAGGGGTGGTCCAGCCCGACTGCTAAGTCACATCCCTTCTGCACGAGACCATAAGCATCCCAGACATATTTTAGCCTTGTTGGGCGTCATCAGTGAGGAGTAGCTTGGGTCTCTAGGCCCAGCAGGCATGGGACCCACGTCTGGGCATACCCGTCCCCTCGGGGTGACAATAGCAAAACAGAAGCGGTGATGGCTGGAAGGTTTAGAATGAATCTTAACCTCTGGCATTGCTCTGGGCAACCCTCCAGACCACCGTTCTTCGCCCGCCAAGCCATTACAGAAGGGGAAAGACCATATGCAAATCAGGCTTGGCCCCACCCCCAAAGGGGTAGTCCAGCCCGAACTGCAAGATCACATCCAATCTGCACGAGACCACAAGCATCCCCAGACATGTTTCAGCCTTGTTGGGCGTCATCAGTGAGCAGTAGCTTGGGTCTCTAGGCCCAGCAGTCACGGGACCCACGTCTGGGCATACCAGTCCCACTCGGGGTGACAAGAGCCAAACAAAAGAGGTGATGGCTGGAAGGTTTAGAATGAATCTTAACCTCTGGCACTGCTCTGCGCAACCTTCCAGACCACTGTTCTTCGCCTGCCAAGCCATTACAGAAGGGGAAAGACCATATGCAAATCAGGCTTGGTCCCACCCCCAAAGGGGTAGTCCAGCCCGAACTGCTAGGTCACATCCCTTCTGCACGAGACCATAAGCATCCCCAGACATTTTTCAGCCTTGTTGGGCGTCATCAGTGAAGTGAGGAGTAGCTTGGGTCTCTAGGCCCAGCAGGCATGGGACCTATATCTGGGCATACCCGTCCCACTCGGGGTGACAATAGCAAAACAGAAGAGGTGATGGCTGGAAGGTTTAGAATGAATCTTAACCTCTGGCATTGCTCTGGGCAACCCTCCAGACCATCGTTCTTCACTGCCAAGCCATTACAGAAGAGGAAAGACCATATGCAAATCAGGCTTGGCCCCACTCCCGAAGGGGTAGTCCAGGCCGAACTGCTAGGTCACATCCCTTCTGCACGAGACCACAAGCATCCCCAGACATGTTTCAGCCTTGTTGGGCATCATCAGTGAGGAGTAGCTTGGGTCTCTAGGCCCAGCAGGCACAGGACTCACGTCTGGGCATACGCGTCCCTCTCGGGGTGACAAGAGCAAAACTAAAGAGTTGATGGCTGGAAGGTGTAGAATGAATCGTAACCTCTGGCATTGCTCTGGACAACCCGCCAGACCATCGTTCTTCACCTGCCAAGCCATTACAGAAGGGGAAAGACCATATGCAAATCAGGCTTGGCCCCACCCCCAAAGGGGTAGTCCAGCCCAAACTGCAAGGTCACATCCAATCTGCACGAGACCACAAGCATCCCCAGACATGTTTCAGCCTTGATGGGCGTCATCAGTGAGGAGTAGCTTGGGTCTCTAGGCCCAGCAGGCATGGGACCCACGTCTGGGCATACCCGTCCCCTCGGGGTGACAATAGCAAAACAGAAGCGGTGATGGCTGGAAGGTTTAGAATGAATCTTAACCTCTGGCATTGCTCTGGGCAACCCTCCAGACCACCGATCTTCGCCCACCAAGCCATTACAGAAGGGGAAAGACCATATGCAAATCAGTCTTGGCCCCACCCCCAAAGGGGTAGACCAGCCCGAACTGCACGGTCACATCCAATCTGCACGAGACCACAAGCATCCCCAGACATGTTTCAGCCTTGTTGGGCGTCATCAGTGAGGAGTAGCTTGGGTCTCTAGGCCCAGCAGGCATGGGACCTACGTCTGGGCATACCTGTCCCACTGGGCGTGACAATAGCAAAACAGAAGAGGTGATGGCTGGAAGGTTTAGAATGAATCTTAACCTCTGGCATTGCTCTGGGCAACCCTCCAGACCATCGTTCTTTGCCTGCCAAGCCATTACAGAAGGGTAAAGACCATATGCAAATCAGGCTTGGCCCCATCCCCAAAGGGGTAGTCCAGCGCAAACTGCTAGGTCACATCCCTTCTGCACGAGACCACAAGTATCCCCAGACATGTTTCAGCCTTGTTTGGCCTCATCAGTGAGGAGTAGCTTGGGTCTCTAGGCCCAGCAGGCATGGGACCTATGTCTGGGCATACCCGTCCCACTCGGGGTGACAATAGCAAAACAAAGAAGGTGTTGGCTGGAAGGATTAGAATGAATTGTAACCTCTGGCATTGCTCTGGGCAACCCTCCAGACCACCATTCTTCACTGCCAAGCCATTGCAGAAGAGGAAAGACCATATGCAAATCAGGCTTGGACCCACTCCCAAAGGGGTAGTCCAGACCGAACTGCTAGGTCACATCCATTCTGCACGAGACCACAAGCATCCCCAGACATGTTTCAGCCTTGTTGGGCATCATCAGTGAGGGGTAGCTTGGGTCTCTAGGCCCAGCAGGCACGGGACTCACGTCTGGCATACCCGTGCCACTCGGGGTGACAATAGCAAAACAGAAGCGGTGATGGCTGGAAGGTTTAGAATGAATCTTAACCTCTGGCATTGCTCTGGGCAACCCTCCAGACCACCGTTCTTCGCCCGCCAAGCCATTACAGAAGGGGAAAGACCATATGCAAATCAGGCTTGGCCCCACCCCCAAAGGGGTAGTCCAGCCCGAACTGCAAGGTCACATCCAATCTGCACGAGACCACAAGCATCCCCAGACATGTTTCAGCCTTGTTGGGCGTCATCAGTGAGGAGTAGCTTGGGTCTCTAGGCTCAGCAGGCATGGGACCCATGTCTGGGCATACCCGTCCCACAACCCGCCAGACCATCATTCTTCACTGTGAAGCTATTACAGAAGAGGAAAGACCATATGTAAATCAATAGTAAAACAAAAAAGGTGATGGCTGGAAGGATTAGAATGAATCGTAACCTCTGGCATTGTTCTGGACAACCCTCCAGACCATCATTCTTCACTGCCAAGCCATTACAGAAGAGGAAAGACCATGTGCAAATGAGGCTTGGTCCCACTCCCAAAGGGTAAACCGGGGTGAACGGATAGGTCACATCCTTTCTGCGCGAGACGACAAGCATCCCCAGACATGTTTCAGCCTTGTTGGGCATCATCAGTGAAGAGTAGCTTGGGTATCTAGGCCCAGCAGGCACGGGACCCACGTCTGGGCATACCCGTCCCACTCTGGGTGACAAGAACAAAACAAAAGAGGTGAAGGCTGGAAGGTGTAGAATGAATCTTAACCGCTGGCATTGCTCTGGGCAACCCTCCAGACCATCATTCTTCACTGCCAAGCCATTACAGAAGGGGAAAGACCATATGCAAATCAGGCTTGGCCCCACCCCCAAAGGGGTATTCCAGCCCGAACTGCTAGGTCACATCCCTTCTGCACGAGACCACAAGCATCCCCAGACATGTTTCAGCCTTGTTGGGCGTCATCAGTGAGGAGTAGCTTGGATCTCTAGGCCCAGCAGGCATGTGACCCATGTCTGGGCATACCCGTCCCACTCGGAGTAACAATAGTAAAACAAAAAAGGTGATGGGTGGAAGGATTAGAATGAATCGTAACCTCTGGCATTGCTCTGGGCAACCCGCCAGACCATCATTCTTCACTGTGAAGCTATTACAGAAGAGGAAAGACCATATGTAAATCAGGCTTGGCCCCATCCCCAAAGGGGTAGTCCAGACCGAACTGCAAGGTCACATCCAATCTGCACGAGACCACAAGCATCCCCAGACATTTTTCAGCCTTGTTGGGCGTCATCAGTGAGGAGTAGCTTGGGTCTCTAGGCCCAGCAGGCATGGGACCCACGTCTGGGCATACCTGTCCTACTCGGGGTGACAATAGCAAAACAGAAGAGGTGATGGCTGGAAGGTTTAGAATGAATCTTAACCTCTGGCATTCTCTGGGCAACCCTCCAGACCATCGTTCTTTGCCTGCCGAACCATTACAGAAGGGGAAAGACTATACGCAAATCAGGCTTGGCCCCACCCCCAAAGGGGTAGTCCAGCCCGAACTGCTAGGTCACATACCTTCTGCACAAGACCACAAGCATCCCCAGACAGGTTTCAGCCTTGTTGGGCGTCATCAGTGAGGAGTAGCTTGGGTCTCTAGGCCCAGCAGGCACAGGACCCACGTCTGGCTATACCCATACCACTAGGGTTGACAATAGCAAAACAAAAGAGGTGATGACTGGAAGGTTTAGAATTAATCTTAACCTCTGGCATTGCTCAGGGCAACCCTCCAGACCATCGTTCTTCGCCCGCCAAGCCATTACAGAAGGGGAAAGACCATATGCAAATCAGGCTTAGCCCCACCCCCAAAGGGGTAGTCCAGCCCAAACTGCTAGGTCACATCCAATCTGCACGAGACCACAAGCATCCCCAGACATGTTTCAGCCTTGTTGGGCGTAATCAGTGAGCAGTAGCTTGGGTCTCTAGGCCCAGCAGTCACGGGACCCACGTCTGGGCATACCCGTCCCACTCAGGGTGACAAGAGCCAAACAAAAGAGGTGGTGGCTGGAAGGTTTAGAATGAATCTTAACCTCTGGCATTGCTCTGGGCAACCCTCCAGACCACCGTTCTTCGCCTGCCAAGCCATTACAGAAGGGGAAAGACCATATGCAAATCAGGCTTGGCCCCACCCCCAAAGGGGTAGTCCAGCCCGAACTGCAAGGTCACATCCAATCTGCACGAGACCACAAGCATCCCCAGACATGTTTCAGCCTTGTTGGGCGTCATCAGTGAGGAGTAGCTTGGGTCTCTAGGCTCAGCAGGCATGGGACCGATGTCTGGGCATACCCGTCCCACTCCGGGTAACAATAGTAAAACAAAAAAGGTGATGGTTGGAAGGATTAGAATGCATCGTAACCTCTGGCATTGCTCTGGGCAACCCTCCAGACCATCATTCTTCACTGCCAAGCCATTACAGAAGAGGAAAGAACATATGCAAATCAGGCTTGGCCCCAGTCCCGAAGGGGTAGTCCAGGCCAAACGGCTAGGTCACATCCCTTCTGCACGAGATCACAAGCATCCCCAGACATGTTTCAGCCTTGTTGGGCATCATCAGTGAAGAGTAGCTTGGGTATCTAGGCCCAGCAGGCACGGGACCCACGTCTGGGTATACCCATCCCACTCTGGGTGACAAGAACAAAACAAAAGAGGTGATGGCTGGAAGGTTTAGAATAAATCTTAACCTCTGACATTGCTCTGGGCAACCCTCCAGACCATCGGTCTTCGCCCGCCAAGCCATTACAGAAGGGGAAAGACCATATGCAAATCAGGCTTAGCCCCACCCCCAAAGGGGTAGTCCAGCCCAAACTGCTAGGTCACATCCAATCTGCATGAGACCACAAGCATCCCCAGACATGTTTCAGCCTTGTTGGGCATAATCAGTGAGCAGTAGCTTGGGTCTCTAGGCCCAGCAGTCACGGGACCCACGTCTGGGCATACCCGTCCCACTCGGGGTGACAAGAGCCAAACAAAAGAGGTGATGGCTGGAAGGTTTAGAATGAATCTTAACCTCTGGCATTGCTCTGGGCAACCCTCCAGACCACCGTTCTTCGCCTGCCAAGCCATTACAGAAGGGGAAAGACCATATGCAAATCAGGCTTGGCCCCACCCCCAAAGGGGTAGTCCAGCCCGAACTGCAACGTCACATCCAATCTGCACGAGACCACAAGCATCCCCAGACATGTTTCAGCCTTGTTGGGCGTCATCAGTGAGGAGTAGCTTGGGTCTCTAGGCTCAGCAGGCATGGGACCCATGTCTGGGCATACCCGTCCCACTCCGGGTAACAATAGTAAAACAGAAAAGGTGATGGTTGGAAGGATTAGAATGAATCGTAACCTCTGGCATTGCTCTGGGCAACCCTCCAGACCATCATTCTTCACTGCCAAGCCATTACAGAAGAGGAAAGAACATATGCAAATCAGGCATGGCCCCACTCCCGAAGGGGTAGTCCAGGCCAAACGGCTAGGTCACATCCCTTCTGCACGAGATCACAAGCATCCCCAGACATGTTTCAGCCTTGTTGGGCATCATCAGTGAAGAGTAGCTTGGGTATCTAGGCCCAGCAGGCACGGGACCCACGTCTGGGTATACCCGTCCCACTCTGGGTGACAAGAACAAAACAAAAGAGGTGAAGGCTGGAAGGTGTAGAATGAATCTTAACCTCTGGCATTGCTCTGGGCAACCCTCCAGACCATCATTCTTCACTGCCAAGCCATTACAGAAGGGGAAAGACCATATGCAAATCAGGCTTGGCCCCACCCCCAAAGGGGTATTCCAACCCGAACTGCTAGGTCACATCCCTTCTGCACGAGACCACAAGCATCCCCAGACATGTTTCAGCCTTGTTGGGCGTCATCAGTGAGGAGTAGCTTGGGTCTCTAGGCCCAGCAGGCACGGGACCCATGTCTGGGCATACCCGTCCCACTCGGAGTAACAATAGTAAAACAAAAAAGGTAATGGCTGGAAGGTTTAGAATGAATCTTAACCTCTGGCATTGCTCTGGGCAACCCTCCAGACCATCGTTCTTTGCCTGCCAAGCCATTACAGAAGGGGAAAGACTATATGCAAATCAGGCTTGGCCCCACCCCCAAAGGGGTGGTCCAGCCCGACTGCTAAGTCACATCCCTTCTGCACGAGACCATAAGCATCCCCAGACATGTTTCAGCCTTGTTGGGCGTCATCAGTGAGGAGTAGCTTGGTCTCTAGGCCCAGCAGGCATGGGACCCACGTCTGGGCATACCTGTCCTACTCGGGGTGACAATAGCAAAACAGAAGAGGTGATGGCTGGAAGGTTTAGAATGAATCTTAACCTCTGGCATTGCTCTGGGAAACCCTCCAGCCCATCGTTCTTTGCCTGCCAAGCCATTACAGAAGGGTAAAGACCATATGCAAATCAGGCTTCGCCCCATCCCCAAAGGGGTAGTCCAGCGCAAACTGCTAGGTCACATCCCTTCTGCACGAGACCACAAGCATCCCCAGACATGTTTCAGCCTTGTTTGGCCTCATCAGTGAGGAGTAGCTTGGGTCTCTAGGCCCAGCAGGCATGGGACCTATGTCTGGGCATACCCGTCCCACTCGGGGTGACAATAGTAAAACAAAAAAGGTGATGGCTGGAAGGATTAGAATGAATCGTAATCTCTGGCATTGCTCTGGGCAACCCGCCAGACCATCATTCTTCACTGTCAAGCTATTACAGAAGAGGAAAGACCATATGCAAATCAGGCTTGGCCCCACCCCCAAAGGGGTAGTCCAGACCGAACTGCAAGGTCACATCCAATCTGCACGAGACCACAAGCATCCCCAGACATTTTTCAGCCTTGATGGGCATCATCAGTGAGGAGTAGCTTGGGTATCTAGCCACTGCAGGCACGGGACCCACGTCTGGGCATACCTGTCCCACTCGGGGTGACCATAGCAAAACAAAAGAGGTGATGGCTGAAAGGTTTAGAATCAATCTTAACCTCTGGCATTGCTCTGGGCAACCCTCCAGACCATCGGTCTCCGCCTACTAAGCCATTACAGAAGGGGAAAGACCATATGCAAATCAGGCTTGGCCCCACCCCTAAAGGGGTGGTCCAGCCCTACTGCTAAGTCACATCACTTCTGCACGAGACCATAAGCATCCCCAGACATTTTTCAGCCTTGTTGGCGTCATCAGTGAGGAGTAGCTTGGGTCTCTAGGCCCAGCAGGCATGGGACCCACGTCTGGGCATACCTGTCCTACTCGGGGTGACAATAGCAAAACAGAAGAGGTGATGGCTGGAAGGTTTAGAATGAATCTTAACCTCTGGCATTGCTCTGGGCAACCCTCCAGACCATCGTTCTTTGCCTGCCAAGCCATTACAGAAGGGGAAAGACTATATGCAAATCAGGCTTGGCCCCTCCCCCAAAGGGGTAGTCCAGCCCGAACTGCTAGGTCACATACCTTCTGCACAAGACCACAAGCATCCCCAGACAGGTTTCAGCCTTGTTGGGCGTCATCAGTGAGGAGTAGCTTGGGTCTCTAGGCCCAGCAGGCACAGGGCCCACGTCTGGCCATACCCGTACCACTAAGGTTGACAATAGCAAAACAAAAGAGGTGATGTCTGGAAGGTTTAGAATTAATCTTAACCTCTGGCATTGCTCAGGGCAACCCTCCAGACCATCGTTCTTCGCCCGCCAAGCCATTACAGAAGGGGAAAGACCATATGCAAATCAGGCTTAGCCCCACCCCCAAAGGGGTAGTCCAGCCCGAACTGCAAGGTCACATCCAATCTGCACGAGACCACAAGCATCCCCAGACATGTTTCAGCCTTGTTGGGCGTCATCAGTGAGCAGTAGCTTGGGTCTCTAGGCCCAGCAGTCACGGGACCCACGTCTGGGCATACCCGTCCCACTCGGGGTGATAAGAGCCAAACAAAAGAGGTGATGGCTGGAAGGTTTACAATGAATCTTAACCTCTGGCACTGCTCTGCGCAACCTTCCAGACCACTGTTCTTCGCCTGCCAAGCCATTACAGAAGGGGAAAGACCATATGCAAATCAGGCTTGGCCCCACCCCCAAAGGGGTAGTCCAGCCCGAACTGCTAGGTCACATCCCTTCTGCACGAGATCATAAGCATCCCCAGACATTTTTCAGCCTTGTTGGGCGTCATCAGTGAGGAGTAGCTTGGGTCTCTAGGCCCAGCAGGCATGGGACCCACGTCTGGGCATACCTGTCCTACTCGGGGTGACAATAGCAAAACAGAAGAGGTGATGGCTGGAAGGTTTAGAATGAATCTTAACCTCTGGCATTGCTCTGGGCAACCCTCCAGACCATCGTTCTTTGCCTGCCAAGCCATTACAGAAGGGGAAAGACTATATGCAAATCAGGCTTGGCCCCTCCCCCAAAGGGGTAGTCCAGCCCGAACTGCTAGGTCACATACCTTCTGCACAAGACCACAAGCATCCCCCGACAGGTTTCAGCCTTGTTGGGCGTCATCAGTGAGGAGTAGCTTGGGTCTCTAGGCCCAGCAGGCACAGGACCCACGTCTGGCCATACCCGTACCACTATGGTTGACAATAGCAAAACAAAAGAGGTGATGTCTGGAAGGTTTAGAATTAATCTTAACCTCTGGCATTGCTCAGGGCAACCCTCCAGACCATCGTTCTTCGCCCGCCAAGCCATTACAGAAGGGGAAAGACCATATGCAAATCAGGCTTAGCCCCACCCCCAAAGGGGTAGTCCAGCCCGAACTGCAAGGTCACATCCAATCTGCACGAGACCACAAGCATCCCCAGACATGTTTCAGCCTTGTTGGGCGTCATCAGTGAGCAGTAGCTTGGGTCTCTAGGCCCAGCAGTCACGGGACCCACGTCTGGGCATACCCGTCCCACTCGGGGTGACAAGAGCCAAACAAAAGAGGTGATGGCTGGAAGGTTTAGAATGAATCTTAACCTCTGGCACTGCTCTGCGCAACCTTCCAGACCATTGTTCTTCGCCTGCCAAGCCATTACAGAAGGGGAAAGACCATATGCACATCAGGCTTGGCCCCACCCCCAAAGGGGTAGTCCACCCCGAACTGCTAGGTCACATCCCTTCTGCACAAGACCATAAGCATCCCCAGACATTTTTCAGCCTTGTTGGGCGTCATCAGTGAGGAGTAGCTTGGTCTCTAGGCCCAGCAGGCATGGGACCCACGTCTGGGCATACCTGTCCTACTCGGGGTGACAATAGCAAAACAGAAGAGATGATGGCTGGAAGGTTTAGAATGAATCTTAACCTCTGGCATTGCTCTGGGCACCCCTCCAGACCATCGTTCTTTGCCTGCCAAGCCATTACAGAAGGGGAAAGACTATATGCAAATCAGGCTTGGCCCCACCCCCAAAGGGGTAGTGCAGCCCGAACTGCTAGGTCACATACCTTCTGCACAACACCACAAGCATCCCCAGACAGGTTTCAGCCTTGTTGGGCGTCATCAGTGAGGAGTAGCTTGGGTCTCTAGGCCCAGCAGGCACAGGACCCACGTCTGGCCATACCCTTACCACTAAGGTTGACAATAGCAAAACAAAAGAGGTGATGTCTGGAAGGTTTAGAATTAATCTTAACCTCTGGCATTGCTCAGGGCAACCCTCCAGACCATCGTTCTTCGCCCGCCAAGCCATTACAGAAGGGGAAAGACCATATGCAAATCAGGCTTAGCCCCACCCCCAAAGGGGTAGTCCAGCCCGAACTGCAAGGTCACATCCAATCTGCACGAGACCACAAGCATCCCCAGACATGTTTCAGCCTTGTTGGGCGTCATCAGTGAGCAGTAGCTTGGGTCTCTAGGCCCAGCAGTCACGGGACCCACGTCTGGGCATACCTGTCCCACTCGGGGTGACAAGAGCCAAACAAAAGAGGTGATGGCTGGAAGGTTTAGAATGAATCTTAACCTCTGGCACTGCTCTGCGCAACCTTCCAGACCATTGTTCTTCGCCTGCCAAGCCATTACAGAAGCGGAAAGACCATATGCAAATCAGGCTTGGCCCCATCCCCAAAAGGGTAGTCCAGCCCGAACTGCTAGGTCACATCCCTTCTGCACAAGACCACAAGCATCCCCAGACATGTTTCAGCCTTGATGGGCGTCATCAGTGAGGAGTAGCTTGGGTCTCTAGGCCCAGCAGGCACGGGACCCACGTCTGGGCATACCCGTCCCACTCGAGGTGACAATAGCAATACAAAAGAGGTGATGGCTGGAAGATTTAGAATGAATCTTAACCTCTGGCATTGCTCTGGGCAACCCTCCAGACCATCAGTTTTCGCCTACCAAGCCATTACAGAAGGGGAAAGACCATATGCAAATCAGGCTTGGCCCCACCCCCAAAGGGGTGGTCCAGCCCTACTGCTAAGTCACATCACTTCTGCACGAGACCATAAGCATCCCCAGACATTTTTCAGCCTTGTTGGGCGTCATCAGTGAGGAGTAGCTTGGGTCTCTAGGCCCAGCAGGCATGGGACCCACGTCTGGGCATACCTGTCCTACTCGGGGTGACAATAGCAAAACAGAAGAGGTGATGGCTGGAAGGTTTAGAATGAATCTTAACCTCTGGCATTGCTCTGGGCAACCCTCCAGGCCATCGTTCTTTGCCTGTCAAGCCATTACAGAAGGGGAAAGACTATATGCAAATCAGGCTTGGACCCTCCCCCAAAGGGGTAGTCCAGCCCGAACTGCTAGGTCACATACCTTCTGCACAAGACCACAAGCATCCCCAGACAGGCTTCAGCCTTGTTGGGCGTCATCAGTGAGGAGTAGCTTGGGTCTCTAGGCCCAGCAGGCACGGGACCCACGTCTGGGCATACCCGTCCCACTCGAGGGGACAATAGCAATACAAAAGAGGTGATGGCTGGAAGATTTAGAATGAATCTTAACCTCTGGTATTGCTCTGGGCAACCCTCCAGACCATCAGTTTTCGCCTACCAAGCCATTACAGAAGGGGAAAGACCATATGCAAATCAGGCTTGGCCCCACCCCCAAAGGGGTGGTCCAGCCCTACTGCTAAGTCACATCACTTCTGCACGAGACCATAAGCATCCCCAGACATTTTTCAGCCTTGTTGGGCGTCATCAGTGAGGAGTAGCTTGGGTCTCTAGGCCCAGCAGGCATGGGACCCACGTCTGGGCATACCTGTCCTACTCGGGGTGACAATAGCGAAACAGAAGAGGTGATGGCTGGAAGGTTTAGAATGAATCTTAACCTCTGGCATTGCTCTGGGCAACCCTCCAGACCATCGTTCTTTGCCTGTCAAGCCATTACAGAAGGGGAAAGACTATATGCAAATCAGGCTTGGACCCTCCCCCAAAGGGGTAGTCCAGCCCGAACTGCTAGGTCACATACCTTCTGCACAAGACCACAAGCATCCCCAGACAGGCTTCAGCCTTGTTGGGCGTCATCAGTGAGGAGTAGCTTGGGTCTCTAGGCCCAGCAGGCACAGGACCCACGTCTGGCCATACCCGTACCACTAAGGTTGACAATAGCAAAACAAAAGAGGTGATGTCTGGAAGGTTTAGAATTAATCTTAACCTCTGGCATTGCTCAGGGCAACCCTCCAGACCATCGTTCTTCGCCCGCCAAGCCATTACAGAAGGGGAAAGACCATATGCAAATCAGGCTTAGCCCCACCCCCAAAGGGGTAGTCCAGCCCGAACTGCAAGGTCACATCCAATCTGCACGAGACCACAAGCATCCCCAGACATGTTTCAGCCTTGTTGGGCGTCATCAGTGAGCAGTAGCTTGGGTCTCTAGGCCCAGCAGTCACGGGACCCACGTCTGGGCATACCAGTCCCACTCGTGGTGACAAGAGCCAAACAAAAGAGGTGATGGCTGGAAGGTTTAGAATGAATCTTAACCTCTGGCGCTGCTCTGCGCAACCTTCCAGACCACTGTTCTTCGCCTGCCAAGCCATTACAGAAGGGGAAAGACCATATGCAAATCAGGCTTGGCCCCACCCCCAAAGGGGTAGTCCAGCCCGAACTGCTAGGTCACATCCCTTCTGCACGAGACCATAAGCATCCCCAGACATTTTTCAGCCTTGTTGGGCGTCATCAGTGAGGAGTAGCTTGGGTCTCTAGGCCCAGCAGGCATGGGACCCACGTCTGGGCATACCTGTCCTACTCGGGGTGACAATAGCAAAAGAAGAAGAGGTGATGGCTGGAAGGTTTAGAATGAATCTTAACCTCTGGCATTGCTCTGGGCAACCCTCCAGACCATCGTTCTTTGCCTGCCAAGCCATTACAGAAGGGGAAAGACTATATGCAAATCAGGCTTGGCCCCTCCCCCAAAGGGGTAGTCCAGCCCGAACTGCTAGGTCACATACCTTCTGCACAAGACCACAAGCATCCCCAGACAGGTTTCAGCCTTGTTGGGCGTCATCAGTGAGGAGTAGCTTGGGTCTCTAGACCCAGCAGGCACAGGACCCACGTCTGGCCATTCCCGTACCACTAAGGTTGACAATAGCAAAACAAAAGAGGTGATGTCTGGAAGGTTTAGAATTAATCTTAACCTCTGGCATTGCTCAGGGCAACCCTCCAGACCATCGTTCTTCGCCCGCCAAGCCATTACAGAAGGGGAAAGACCATATGCAAATCAGGCTTAGCCCCACCCCCAAAGGGGTAGTCCAGCCCGAACTGCAAGGTCACATCCAATCTGCACGAGACCACAAGCATACCCAGACATGTTTCAGCCTTGTTGGGCGTCATCAGTGAGCAGTAGCTTGGGTCTCTAGGCCCAGCAGTCACGGGACCCACGTCTGGGCATACCCGTCCCACTCGGGGTGACAAGAGCCAAACAAAAGAGGTGATGGCTGGAAGGTTTAGAATGAATCTTAACCTCTGGCACTGCTCTGCGCAACCTTCCAGACCATTGTTCTTCGCCTGCCAAGCCATTACAGAAGGGGAAAGACCATATGCAAATCAGGCTTGGCCCCACCCCCAAAGGGGTAGTCCAACCCGAACTGCTAGGTCACATCCCTTCTGCACGAGACCATAAGCATCCCCAGACATGTTTCAGCCTTGTTGGGCGTCATCAGTGAGGAGTAGCTTGGGTCTCTAGGCCCAGCAGGCATGGGACCCACGTCTGGGCATACCTGTCCTACTCGGGGTGACAATAGAAAAACAGAAGAGGTGATGGCTGGAAGGTTTAGAATGAATCTTAACCTCTGGCATTGCTCTGGGCAACCCTCCAGACCATCGTTCTTTGCCTGCCAAGCCATTACAGAAGGGGAAAGACTATATGCAAATCAGGCTTGGCCCCACCCCCAAAGGGGTAGTGCAGCCCGAACTGCTAGGTCACATACCTTCTGCACAACACCACAAGCATCCCCAGACAGGTTTCAGCCTTGTTGGGCGTCATCAGTGAGGAGTAGCTTGGGTCTCTAGGCCCAGCAGGCACAGGACCCACGTCTGGCCATACCCGTACCACTAAGGTTGACAATAGCAAAACAAAAGAGGTGATGTCTGGAAGGTTTAGAATTAATCTTAACCTCTGGCATTGCTCAGGGCAACCCTCCAGACCATCGTTCTTCGCCCGCCAAGCCATTACAGAAGGGGAAAGACCATATGCAAATCAGGCTTAGCCCCACCCCCAAAGGGGTAGTCCAGCCCGAACAGCAAGGTCACATCCAATCTGCATGAGACCACAAGCATCCCCAGACATGTTTCAGCCTTGTTGGGCGTCATCAGTGAGGAGTAGCTTGGGTCTCTAGGCCCAGCAGTCACGGGATCTACGTCTGGGCATACCCGTCCCACTCGGGGTGACAAGAGCCAAACAAAAGAGGTGATGGCTGGAAGGTTTAGAATGAATCTTAACCTCTAGCACTGCTCTGCGCAACCTTCCAGACCATTGTTCTTCGCCTGCCAAGCCATTACAGAAGGGGAAAGACCATATGCAAATCAGGCTTGGCCCCACCCCCAAAGGGGTAGTCCAGCCCGAACTGCTAGGTCACATCCCTTCTACACGAGACCATAAGCATCCCCAGACATGTTTCAGCCTTGTTGGGTGTCATCAGTGAGGAGTAGCTTGGGTCTCTAGGCCCAGCAGGCATGGGACCCACGTCTGGGCATACCCGTGCCACTCGGGGTGACAATAGCAAAACAGAAGCGGTGATGGCTGGAAGGTTTAGAATGAATCTTAACCTCTGGCATTGCTCTGGGCAACCCTCCAGACCACCGTTCTTCGCCCGCCTAGCCATTACAGAAGGGGAAAGACCATATGCAAATCAGGCTTGGCCCCACCCCAAAGGGGTAGTCCAGCCCGAACTGCAAGGTCACATCCAATCTGCACGAGACCACAAGCATCCCCAGACATGTTTCAGCCTTGTTGGGCGTCATCAGTGAGGAGTAGCTTGGGTCTCTAGGCTCAGCAGGCATGGGACCCATGTCTAGGCATACCCGTCCCACTCCGGGTAACAATAGTATAACAAAAAAGGTGATGGCTGGAAGGATTAGAATGAATCGTAACCTCTGGCATTGCTCTGGGCAACCCTCCAGACCATCATTCTTCACTGCCAAGCCATTACAGAAGAGGAAAGACCATATGCAAATCAGGCTTGGCCCCACCCCCAAAGGGGTAGTCCAGACCGAACTGCAAGGTCACATCCAATCTGCACAAGACCACAAGCATCCCCAGACATTTTTCAGCCTTGATGGGCGTCATCAGTGAGGTGTAGCTTGGGTATCTAGCCCCTGCAGGCACGGGACCAACGTCTGGGCACACCTGTCCCACTCGGGGTGACAATAGCAAAACAAAAGACGTGATGGCTGAAAGGTTTAGAATCAATCTTAACCTCTGGCATTGCTCTGGGCAACCCTCCAGACCATCGGTCTCCGCCTACTAAGCCATTACAGAAGGGGAAAGACCATATGCAAATCAGGCTTGGCCCCACCCCCAAAGGGGTGGTCCAGCCCGACTGCTAAGTCACATCACTTCTGCACGAGACCATAAGCATCCCCAGACATTTTTCAGCCTTGTTGGGCGTCATCAGTGAGGAGTAGCTTGGGTCTCTAGGCCCAGCAGGCATGGGACCCACGTCTGGGCATACCTGTCCTACTCGGGGTGACAATAGCAAAACAGAAGAGGTGATGGCTGGAAGGTTTAGAATGAATCTTAACCTCTGGCATTGCTCTGGGCAACCCTCCAGACCACCGTTCTTTGCCTGCCACGCCATTACAGAAGGGGAAAGACTATATGCAAATCAGGCTTGGCCCCTCCCCCAAAGGGGTAGTCCAGCCCGAACTGCTAGGTCACATACCTTCTGCACAAGACCACAAGCATCCCCAGACAGGTTTCAGCCTTGTTGGGCGTCATCAGTGAGGAGTAGCTTGGGTCTCTAGGCCCAGCAGGCACAGGACCCACGTCTGGCCATACCCGTACCACTAAGGTTGACAATAGCAAAACAAAAGAGGTGATGTCTGGAAAGTTTAGAATTAATCTTAACCTCTGGCACTGCTCTGCGCAACCTTCCAGACCATTGTTCTTTGCCTGCCAAGCCATTACAGAAGGGGAAAGACCATATGCAAATCAGGCTTGGCCCCACCCCCAAAGGGGTAGTCCAGCCCGAACTGCTAGGTCACATCCCTTCTGCACGAGACCATAAGCATCCCCAGACATGTTTCAGCCTTGTTGGGCATCATCAGTGAGGAGTAGCTTGGGTCTCTAGGCCCAGCAGGCATGGGACCCACGTCTGGGCATACCTGTCCTACTCGGGGTGACAATAGCAAAACAGAAGAGGTGATGGCTGGAAGGTTTAGAATGAATCTTAACCTCTGGCATTGCTCTGGGCAACCCTCCACACCATCGTTCTTTGCCTGCCAAGCCATTACAGAAGGGGAAAGACTATATGCAAATCAGGCTTGGCCCCACCCCCAAAGGGGTAGTGCAGCCCGAACTGCTAGGTCACATACCTTCTGCACAACACCACAAGCATCCCCAGACAGGTTTCAGCCTTGTTGGGCGTCATCAGTGAGGAGTAGCTTGGGTCTCTAGGCCCAGCAGGCACAGGACCCACGTCTGGCCATACCCTTACCACTAAGGTTGACAATAGCAAAACAAAAGAGGTGATGTCTGGAAGGTTTAGAATTAATCTTAACCTCTGGCATTGCTCAGGGCAACCCTCCAGACCATCGTTCTTCGCCCGCCAAGCCATTACAGAAGGGGAAAGACCATATGCAAATCAGGCTTAGCCCCACCCCCAAAGGGGTAGTCCAGCCCGAACTGCAAGGTCACATCCAATCTGCACGAGACCACAAGCATCCCCAGACATGTTTCAGCCTTGTTGGGCGTCATCAGTGAGCAGTAGCTTGGGTCTCTAGGCCCAGCAGTCACGGGACCCACGTCTGGGCATACCCGTCCCACTCGGGGTGACAAGAGCCAAACAAAAGAGGTGATGGCTGGAAGGTTTAGAATGAATCTTAACCTCTGGCACTGCTCTGCGCAACCTTCCAGACCATTGTTCTTCGCCTGCCAAGCCATTACAGAAGCGGAAAGACCATATGCAAATCAGGCTTGGCCCCATCCCCAAAAGGGTAGTCCAGCCCGAACTGCTAGGTCACATCCCTTCTGCACGAGACCACAAGCATCCCCAGACATGTTTCAGCCTTGATGGGCGTCATCAGTGAGGAGTAGCTTGGGTCTCTAGGCCCAGCAGGCACGGGACCCACGTCTGGGCATACCCGTCCCACTCGAGGTGACAATAGCAATACAAAAGAGGTGATGGCTGGAAGATTTAGAATGAATCTTAACCTCTGGCATTGCTCTGGGCAACCCTCCAGACCATCAGTGTTCGCCTACCAAGCCATTACAGAAGGGGAAAGACCATATGCAAATCAGGCTTGGCCCCACCCCCAAAGGGGTGGTCCAGCCCTACTGCTAAGTCACATCACTTCTGCACGAGACCATAAGCATCCCCAGACATTTTTCAGCCTTGTTGGGCGTCATCAGTGAGGAGTAGCTTGGGTCTCTAGGCCCAGCAGGCATGGGACCCACGTCTGGGCATACCTGTCCTACTCGGGGTGACAATAGCAAAACAGAAGAGGTGATGGCTGGAAGGTTTAGAATGAATCTTAACCTCTGGCATTGCTCTGGGCAACCCTCCAGACCATCGTTCTTTGCCTGCCAAGCCATTACAGAAGGGGAAAGACTATATGCAAATCAGGCTTGGACCCTCCCCCAAAGGGGTAGTCCAGCCCGAACTGCTAGGTCACATACCTTCTGCACAAGACCACAAGCATCCCCAGACAGGCTTCAGCCTTGTTGGGCGTCATCAGTGAGGAGTAGCTTGGGTCTCTAGGCCCAGCAGGCACAGGACCCACGTCTGGCCATACCCGTACCACTAAGGTTGACAATAGCAAAACAAAAGAGGTGATGTCTGGAAGGTTTAGAATTAATCTTAACCTCTGGCATTGCTCAGGGCAACCCTCCAGACCATCGTTCTTCGCCCGCCAAGCCATTACAGAAGGGGAAAGACCATATGCAAATCAGGCTTAGCCCCACCCCCAAAGGGGTAGTCCAGCCCGAACTGCAAGGTCACATCCAATCTGCACGAGACCACAAGCATCCCCAGACATGTTTCAGCCTTGTTGGGCGTCATCAGTGAGCAGTAGCTTGGGTCTCTAGGCCCAGCAGTCACGGGACCCACGTCTGGGCATACCAGTCCCACTCGTGGTGACAAGAGCCAAACAAAAGAGGTGATGGCTGGAAGGTTTAGAATGAATCTTAACCTCTGGCGCTGCTCTGCGCAACCTTCCAGACCACTGTTCTTCGCCTGCCAAGCCATTACAGAAGGGGAAAGACCATATGCAAATCAGGCTTGGCCCCACCCCCAAAGGGGTAGTCCAGCCCGAACTGCTAGGTCACATCCCTTCTGCACGAGACCATAAGCATCCCCAGACATTATTCAGCCTTGTTGGGCGTCATCAGTGAGGAGTAGCTTGGGTCTCTAGGCCCAGCAGGCATGGGACCCACGTCTGGGCATACCTGTCCTACTCGGGGTGACAATAGCATAAGAAGAAGAGGTGATGGCTGGAAGGTTTAGAATGAATCTTAACCTCTGGCATTGCTCTGGGCAACCCTCCAGACCATCGTTCTTTGCCTGCCAAGCCATTACAGAAGGGGAAAGACTATATGCAAATCAGGCTTGGCCCCTCCCCCAAAGGGGTAGTCCAGCCCGAACTGCTAGGTCACATACCTTCTGCACAAGACCACAAGCATCCCCAGACAGGTTTCAGCCTTGTTGGGCGTCATCAGTGAGGAGTAGCTTGGGTCTCTAGACCCAGCAGGCACAGGACCCACGTCTGGCCATTCCCGTACCACTAAGGTTGACAATAGCAAAACAAAAGAGGTGATGTCTGGAAGGTTTAGAATTAATCTTAACCTCTGGCATTGCTCAGGGCAACCCTCCAGACCATCGTTCTTCGCCCGCCAAGCCATTACAGAAGGGGAAAGACCATATGCAAATCAGGCTTAGCCCCACCCCCAAAGGGGTAGTCCAGCCCGAACTGCAAGGTCACATCCAATCTGCACGAGACCACAAGCATACCCAGACATGTTTCAGCCTTGTTGGGCGTCATCAGTGAGCAGTAGCTTGGGTCTCTAGGCCCAGCAGTCACGGGACCCACGTCTGGGCATACCCGTCCCACTCGGGGTGACAAGAGCCAAACAAAAGAGGTGATGGCTGGAAGGTTTAGAATGAATCTTAACCTCTGGCACTGCTCTGCGCAACCTTCCAGACCATTGTTCTTCGCCTGCCAAGCCATTACAGAAGGGGAAAGACCATATGCAAATCAGGCTTGGCCCCACCCCCAAAGGGGTAGTCCAGCCCGAACTGCTAGGTCACATCCCTTCTGCACGAGACCATAAGCATCCCCAGACATGTTTCAGCCTTGTTGGGCGTCATCAGTGAGGAGTAGCTTGGGTCTCTAGGCCCAGCAGGCATGGGACCCACGTCTGGGCATACCTGTCCTACTCGGGGTGACAATAGAAAAACAGAAGAGGTGATGGCTGGAAGGTTTAGAATGAATCTTAACCTCTGGCATTGCTCTGGGCAACCCTCCAGACCATCGTTCTTTGCCTGCCAAGCCATTACAGAAGGGGAAAGACTATATGCAAATCAGGCTTGGCCCCACCCCCAAAGGGGTAGTGCAGCCCGAACTGCTAGGTCACATACCTTCTGCACAACACCACAAGCATCCCCAGACAGGTTTCAGCCTTGTTGGGCGTCATCAGTGAGGAGTAGCTTGGGTCTCTAAACCCAGCAGGCACAGGACCCACGTCTGGCCATACCCGTACCACTAAGGTTGACAATAGCAAAACAAAAGAGGTGATGTCTGGAAGGTTTAGAATTAATCTTAACCTCTGGCATTGCTCAGGGCAACCCTCCAGACCATCGTTCTTCGCCCGCCAAGCCATTACAGAAGGGGAAAGACCATATGCAAATCAGGCTTAGCCCCACCCCCAAAGGGGTAGTCCAGCCCGAACAGCAAGGTCACATCCAATCTGCACGAGACCACAAGCATCCCCAGACATGTTTCAGCCTTGTTGGGCGTCATCAGTGAGGAGTAGCTTGGGTCTCTAGGCCCAGCAGTCACGGGATCCACGTCTGGGCATACCCGTCCCACTCGGGGTGACAAGAGCCAAACAAAAGAGGTGATGGCTGGAAGGTTTAGAATGAATCTTAACCTCTAGCACTGCTCTGCGCAACCTTCCAGACCATTGTTCTTCGCCTGCCAAGCCATTACAGAAGGGGAAAGACCATATGCAAATCAGGCTTGGCCCCACCCCCAAAGGGGTAGTCCAGCCCGAACTGCTAGGTCACATCCCTTCTACACGAGACCATAAGCATCCCCAGACATGTTTCAGCCTTGTTGGGTGTCATCAGTGAGGAGTAGCTTGGGTCTCTAGGCCCAGCAGGCATGGGACCCACGTCTGGGCATACCCGTGCCACTCGGGGTGACAATAGCAAAACAGAAGCGGTGATGGCTGGAAGGTTTAGAATGAATCTTAACCTCTGGCATTGCTCTGGGCAACCTTCCAGACCACCGTTCTTCGCCCGCCTAGCCATTACAGAAGGGGAAAGACCATATGCAAATCAGGCTTGGCCCCACCCCCAAAGGGGTAGTCCAGCCCGAACTGCAAGGTCACATCCAATCTGCACGAGACCACAAGCATCCCCAGACATGTTTCAGCCTTGTTGGGCGTCATCAGTGAGGAGTAGCTTGGGTCTCTAGGCTCAGCAGGCATGGGACCCATGTCTAGGCATACCCTTCCCACTCCGGGTAACAATAGTATAACAAAAAAGGTGATGGCTGGAAGGATTAGAATGAATCGTAACCTCTGGCATTGCTCTGGGCAACCCTCCAGACCATCATTCTTCACTGCCAAGCCATTACAGAAGAGGAAAGACCATATGCAAATCAGGCTTGGCCCCACCCCCAAAGGGGTAGTCCAGACCGAACTGCAAGGTCACATCCAATCTGCACGAGACCACAAGCATCCCCAGACATTTTTCAGCCTTGATGGGCGTCATCAGTGAGGTGTAGCTTGGGTATCTAGCCCCTGCAGGCACGGGACCCACGTCTGGGCACACCTGTCCCACTCGGGGTGACAATAGCAAAACAAAAGACGTGATGGCTGAAAGGTTTAGAATGAATCTTAACCTCTGGCATTGCTCTGGGCAACCCTCCAGACCATCGGTCTCCGCCTACTAAGCCATTACAGAAGGGGAAAGACCATATGCAAATCAGGCTTGGCCCCACCCCCAAAGGGGTGGTCCAGCCCGACTGCTAAGTCACATCACTTCTGCACGAGACCATAAGCATCCCCAGACATTTTTCAGCCTTGTTGGGCGTCATCAGTGAGGAGTAGCTTGGGTCTCTAGGCCCAGCAGGCATGGGACCCACGTCTGGGCATACCTGTCCTACTCGGGGTGACAATAGCAAAACAGAAGAGGTGATGGCTGGAAGGTTTAGAATGAATCTTAACCTCTGGCATTGCTCTGGGCAACCCTCCAGACCATCGTTCTTTGCCTGCCAAGCCATTACAGAAGGGGAAAGACTATATGCAAATCAGGCTTGGCCCCTCCCCCAAAGGGGTAGTCCAGCCCGAACTGCTAGGTCACATACCTTCTGCACAAGACCACAAGCATCCCCAGACAGGTTTCAGCCTTGTTGGGCGTCATCAGTGAGGAGTAGCTTGGGTCTCTAGGCCCAGCAGGCACAGGACCCACGTCTGGCCATACCCGTACCACTAAGGTTGACAATAGCAAAACAAAAGAGGTGATGTCTGGAAAGTTTAGAATTAATCTTAACCTCTGGCATTGCTCAGGGCAACCCTCCAGACCATCGTTCTTCGCCCGCCAAGCCATTACAGAAGGGGAAAGACCATATACAAATCAGGCTTAGCCTCACCCCCAAAGGGGTAGTCCAGCCCGAACTGCAAGGTCACATCCAATCTGCACGAGACCACAAGCATCCCCAGACATGTTTCAGCCTTGTTGGGCGTCATCAGTGAGCAGTAGCTTGGGTCTCTAGGCCCAGCAGTCACGGGACCCACGTCTGGGCATACCCGTCCCACTCTGGGTGACAAGAGCCAAACAAAAGAGGTGATGGCTGGAAGGTTTAGAATGAATCTTAACCTCTGGCACTGCTCTGCGCAACCTTCCAGACCATTGTTCTTCGCCTGCCAAGCCATTACAGAAGGGGAAAGACCATATGCAAATCAGGCTTGGCCCCACCCCCAAAGGGGTAGTCCAGCCCGAACTGCCAGGTCACATCCCTTCTGCACGAGACCATAAGCATCCCCAGACATGTTTCAGCCGTGTTGGGCATCATCAGTGAGGAGTAGCTTGGGTCTCTAGGCTCAGCAGGCATGGGACCCACGTCTGGGCATACCTGTCCTACTCGGGGTGACAATAGCAAAACAGAAGAGGTGATGGCTGGAAGGTTTAGAATGAATCTTAACCTCTGGCATTGCTCTGGGCAACCCTCCAGACCATCGTTCTTTGCCTGCCAAGCCATTACAGAAGGGGAAAGACTATATGCAAATCAGGCTTGGCCCCACCCCCAAAGGGGTAGTGCAGCCCGAACTGCTAGGTCACATACCTTCTGCACAACACCACAAGCATCCCCAGACAGGTTTCAGCCTTGTTGGGCGTCATCAGTGAGGAGTAGCTTGGGTCTCTAGGCCCAGCAGGCACAGGACCCACGTCTGGCCATACCCGTACCACTAAGGTTGACAATAGCAAAACAAAAGAGGTGATGTCTGGAAGGTTTAGAATTAATCTTAACCTCTGGCATTGCTCAGGGCAACCCTCCAGACCATCGTTCTTCGCCCGCCAAGCCATTACAGAAGGGGAAAGACCATATGCAAATCAGGCTTAGCCCCACCCCCAAAGGGGTAGTCCAGCCCGAACTGCAAGGTCACATCCAATCTGCACGAGACCACAAGCATCCCCAGACATGTTTCAGCCTTGTTGGGCGTCATCAGTGAGGAGTAGCTTGGGTCTCTAGGCCCAGCAGTCACAGGACCCACGTCTGGGCATACCCGTCCCACTCGGGGTGACAAGAGCCAAACAAAAGAGGTGATGGCTGGAAGGTTTAGAATGAATCTTAACCTCTGGCACTGCTCTGCGCAACCTTCCAGACCATTGTTCTTCGCCTGCCAAGCCATTACAGAAGGGGAAAGACCATATGCAAATCAGGCTTGGCCCCACCCCCAAAGGGGTAGTCCAGCCCGAACTGCTAGGTCACATCCCTTCTGCACGAGACCACAAGCATCCCTAGACATGTTTCAGCCTTGATGGGCGTCATCAGTGAGGAGTAGCTTGGGTCTCTAGGCCCAGCAGGCACGGGACCCACGTCTGGGCATACCCGTCCCACTCGGGGTGACAATAGCAATACAAAAGAGGTGATGGCTGGAAGATTTAGAATTAATCTTAACCTCTGGCATTGCTCTGGGCAACCCTCCAGACCATCAGTTTTCGCCTACCAAGCCATTACAGAAGGGGAAAAACCATATGCAAATCAGGCTTGGCCCCATCCCCAAAGGGGTGGTCCAGCCCGACTGCTAGGTCACATCCCTTCTACACGAGACCATAAGCATCCCCAGACATGTTTCAGCCTTGTTCGGTGTCATCAGTGAGGAGTAGCTTGGGTCTCTAGGCCCAGCAGGCATGGGACCCACGTCTGGGCATACCCGTGCCACTCGGGGTGACAATAGCAAAACAGAAGCGGTGAGGGCTGGAAGGTTTAGAATGAATCTTAACCTCTGGCATTGCTCTGGGCAACCCTCCAGACCACCGTTCTTCGCCCGCCAAGCCATTACAGAAGGGGAAAGACCATATGCAAATCAGGCTTGGCCCCACCCCCAAAGGGGTAGTCCAGCCCGAACTGCAAGGTCACATCCAATCTGCACGAGACCACAAGCATCCCCAGACATGTTTCAGCCTTGTTGGGCGTCATCAGTGAGGAGTAGCTTGGGTCTCTAGGCTCAGCAGGCATGGGACCCATGTCTGGGCATACCCGTCCCACTCCGGGTAACAATAGTAAAACAAAAAAGGTGATGGCTGGAAGGATTAGAATGAATCGTAACCTCTGGCATTGCTCTGGGCAACCCTCCAGACCATCATTCTTCACTGCCAAGCCATTACAGAAGAGGAAAGACCATATGCAAATCAGGCTTGGCCCCACCCCCAAAGGGGTAGTCCAGACCGAACTGCAAGGTCACATCCAATCTGCACGAGACCACAAGCATTCCCAGACATTTTTCAGCCTTGATGGGCGTCATCAGTGAGGAGTAGCTTGGGTCTCTAGGCCCAGCAGGCACGGGACCCACGTCTGGGCATACCCGTCCCACTCGGGGTGACAATAGCAAAACAAAAGAGCTGATGGCTGGAAGGTTTAGAATAAATCTTAACCTCTGGCATTGCTCTGGGCAACCCTCCAGATCATCGGTCTTCGCCTACCAAGCCATTACAGAAGGGGAAAGACCATATGCAAATCAGGCTTGGCCCTACCCCCAAAGGGGTTTTCCAGCCCGACTGCTAAGTCACATCCCTTCTGCACGAGACCATAAGCATCCCCAGACATGTTTCAGCCTTGTTGGGCGTCATCAGTGAGGAGTAGCTTGGGTCTCTAGGCCCAGCAGGCATGGGACCCACGTCTGGGCATACCCGTCCTACTCGGGGTGACAATAGCAAAACAGAAGAGGTGATGGCTGGAAGGTTTAGAATGAATCTTAACCTCTGGCATTGCTCTGGGCAACCCTCCAGACCATCGTTCTTTGCCTGCCAAGCCATTACAGAAGGGGAAAGACTATATGCAAATCAGGCTTGGCCCCACCCCCAAAGGGGTAGTCCAGCCCGAACTGCTGGGTCACATACCTTCTGCACAAGACCACAAGCATCCCCAGACATGTTTCAGCCTTATTGGGCGTCATCAGTGAGGAGTAGCTTGGGTCTCTAGGCCCAGCAGGCATGGGACCTACGTTTGGGCATACCTGTCCCACTCGGGGTGACAATAGCCAAACAGAAGAGGTGATGGCTGGAAGGTTTAAAATGAATCTTAACCTCTGGCATTGCTCTGGGAAACCCTCCAGACCATCGTTCTTTGCCTGCCAAGCCATTACAGAAGGGTAAAGACCATATGCAAATCAGGCTTGGCCCCATCCCCAAAAGGGTAGTCCAGCGCAAACTGCTAGGTCACATCCCTTCTGCATGAGACCACAAGCATCCCCAGACATGTTTCAGCCTTGTTTGGCCTCATCAGTGAGGAGTAGCTTTGGTCTCTAGGCCCAGCAGGCATGGGACCTATGTCTGGGCATACCCGTCCCACTCGGGGTGACAATAGTAAAACAAAAAAGGTGATGGCTGGAAGGATTAGAATGAATCGTAATCTCTGGCATTGCTCTGGGCAACCCGCCAGACCATCATTCTTCACTGTCAAGCTATTACAGAAGAGGAAAGACCATATGCAAATCAGGCTTGGCCCCACCCCCAAAGGGGTAGTCCAGACCGAACTGCAAGGTAACATCCAATCTGCATGAGACCACAAGCATCCCCAGACATTTTTCAGCCTTGATGGGCGTCATCAGTGAGGAGTAGCTTGGGTATCTAGCCCCTGCAGGCACGGGACCCACGTCTGGGCATACCTGTCCCACTCGGGGTGACAATAGCAAAACAAAAGAGGTGATGGCTGAAAGGTTTAGAATCAATCTTAACCTCTGGCATTGCTCTGGGCAACCCTCCAGACCATTGTTCTTCGCCTGCCAAGCCATTACAGAAGGGGAAAGACCATATGCAAATCAGGCTTGGCCCCACCCCCAAAGGGGTAGTCCAGCCCGAATTGCTAGGTCACATCCCTTCTGCACGTGACCATAAGCATCCCCAGACATTTTTCAGCCTTGTTGGGCGTCATCAGTGAGGAGTAGCTTGGGTCTCTAGGCCCAGCAGGCAGGGGACCCACGTCTGGGCATACCTGTCCTACTCGGGGTGACAATAGCAAAACAGAAGAGGTGATGGCTGGAAGGTTTAGAATGAATCTTAACCTCTGGCATTGCTCTGGGCAACCCTCCAGACCATCGTTCTTTGCCTGCCAAGCCATTACAGAAGGGGAAAGGCTATATGCAAATCAGGCTTGGCCCCACCCCCAAAGGGGTAGTCCAGCCCGAACTGCTAGGTCACATACCTTCTGCACAAGACCACAAGCATCCCCAGACAGGTTTCAGCCTTGTTGGGCGTCATCAGTGAGGAGTAGCTTGGGTCTCTAGGCCCAGCAGGCACAGGACCCACGTCTGGTCATACCCGTACCACTAAGGTTGACAATAGCAAAACAAAAGAGGTGATGTCTGGAAGGTTTAGAATTAATCTTAACCTCTGGCATTGCTCAGGGCAACCCTCCAGACCATCGTTCTTCGCCCGCCAAGCCATTACAGAAGGGGAAAGACCATATGCAAATCAGGCTTAGCCCCACCCCCAAAGGGGTAGTCCAGCCCGAACTGCAAGGTCACATCCAATCTGCACGAGACCACAAGCATCCCCAGACATGTTTCAGCCTTGTTGGGCGTCATCAGTGAGCAGTAGCTTGGGTCTCTAGGCCCAGCAGTCACGGCACCCACGTCTGGGCATACCCGTCCCCCTCGGGGTGACAAGAGCCAAACAAAAGAGGTGATGGCTGGAAGGTTTAGAATGAATCTTAACCTCTGGCATTGCTCTGCGCAACCTTCCAGACCATTGTTCTTCGCCTGCCAAGCCATTACAGAAGGGGAAAGACCATATGCAAATCAGGCTTGGCCCCACCCCCAAAGGGGTAGTCCAGCCCGAACTGCTAGGTCACATCCCTTCTACACGAGACCATAAGCATCCCCAGACATGTTTCAGCCTTGTTGGGTGTCATCAGTGAGGAGTAGCTTGGGTCTCTAGGCCCAGCAGGCATGGGACCCACGTCTGGGCATACCCGTGCCACTCGGGGTGACAATAGCAAAACAGAAGCGGTGATGGCTGGAAGGTTTAGAATGAATCTTAACCTCTGGCATTGCTCTGGGCAACCCTCCAGACCACCGTTCTTCGCCCGCCAAGCCATTACAGAAGGGGAAAGACCATATGCAAATCAGGCTTGGCCCCACCCCCAAAGGGGTAGTCCAGCCCGAACTGCAAGGTCACATCCAATCTGCACGAGACCACAAGCATCCCCAGACATGTTTCAGCCTTGTTGGGCGTCATCAGTGAGGAGTAGCTTGGGTCTCTAGGCTCAGCAAGCATGGGACCCATGTCTGGGCATACCCGTCCCACTCCGGGTAACAATAGTATAACAAAAAAGGTGATGGCTGGAAGGATTAGAATGAATCGTAACCTCTGGCATTGCTCTGGGCAACCCTCCAGACCATCATTCTTCACTGCCAAGCCATTACAGAAGAGGAAAGACCATATGCAAATCAGGCTTGGCCCCACCCCCAAAGGGGTAGTCCAGACCGAACTGCAAGGTCACATCCAATCTGCACAAGACCACAAGCATCCCCAGACATTTTTCAACCTTGATGGGCGTCATCAGTGAGGTGTAGCTTGGGTATCTAGCCCCTGCAGGCACGGGACCCACGTCTGGGCACACCTGTCCCACTCGGGGTGACAATAGCAAAACAAAAGACGTGATGGCTGAAAGGTTTAGAATCAATCTTAACCTCTGGCATTGCTCTGGGCAACCCTCCAGACCATCGGTCTCCGCCTACTAAGCCATTACAGAAGGGGAAAGACCATATGCAAATCAGGCTTGGCCCCACCCCCAAAGGGGTGGTCCAGCCCGACTGCTAAGTCACATCACTTCTGCACGAGACCATAAGCATCCCCAGACATTTTTCAGCCTTGTTGGGCGTCATCAGTGAGGAGTAGCTTGGGTCTCTAGGCCCAGCAGGCATGGGACCCACGTCTGGGCATACCTGTCCTACTCGGGGTGACAATAGCAAAACAGAAGAGGTGATGGCTGGAAGGTTTAGAATGAATCTTAACCTCTGGCATTGCTCTGGGCAACCCTCCAGACCATCGTTCTTTGCCTGCCAAGCCATTACAGAAGGGGAAAGACTATATGCAAATCAGGCTTGGCCCACCCCCAAAGGGGTAGTCCAGCCCGAACTGCTAGGTCACATACCTTCTGCACAAGACCACAAGCATCCCCAGACAGGTTTCAGCCTTGTTGGGCGTCATCAGTGAGGAGTAGCTTGGGTCTCTAGGCCCAGCAGGCACAGGACCCACGTCTGGCCATACCCGTACCACTAAGGTTGACAATAGCAAAACAAAAGAGGTGATGTCTGGAAGGTTTAGAATTAATCTTAACCTCTGGCATTGCTCAGGGCAACCCTCCAGACCATCGTTCTTCGCCCGCCAAGCCATTACAGAAGGGGAAAGACCATATGCAAATCAGGCTTAGCCCCACCCCCAAAGGGGTAGTCCAGCCCGAACTGCAAGGTCACATCCAATCTGCACGAGACCACAAGCATCCCCAGACATGTTTCAGCCTTGTTGGGCGTCATCAGTGAGCAGTAGCTTGGGTCTCTAGGCCCAGCAGTCACGGGACCCACGTCTGGGCATACCCGTCCCACTCGGGGTGACAAGAGCCAAACAAAAGAGGTGATGGCTGGAAGGTTTAGAATGAATCTTAACCTCTGGCACTGCTCTGCGCAACCTTCCAGACCATTGTTCTTCACCTGCCAAGCCATTACAGAAGGGGAAAGACCATATGCAAATCAGGCTTGGCCCCACCCCCAAAGGGGTAGTCCAGCCCGAATTGCTAGGTCACATCCCTTCTGCACGAGACCATAAGCATCCCCAGACATTTTTCAGCCTTGTTGGGCGTCATCAGTGAGGAGTAGCTTGGGTCTCTAGGCCCAGCAGGCATGGGACCCACGCCTGGGCATACCTGTCCTACTTGGGGTGACAATAGCAAAACAGAAGAGGTGATGGCTGGAAGGTTTAGAATGAATCTTAACCTCTGGCATTGCTCTGGGCAACCCTCCAGACCATCGTTCTTTGCCTGCCAAGCCATTACAGAAGGGGAAAGACTATATGCAAATCAGGCTTGGCCCCACCCCCAAAGGGGTAGTCCAGCCCGAACTGCTAGGTCACATACCTTCTGCACAAGACCACAAGCATCCCCAGACAGGTTTCAGCCTTGTTGGGCGTCATCAGTGAGGAGTAGCTTGGGTCTCTAGGCCCAGCAGGCACAGGACCCACGTCTGGCCATACCCGTACCACTAAGGTTGACAATAGCAAAACAAAAGAGGTGATGTCTGGAAGGTTTAGAATTAATCTTAACCTCTGGCATTGCTCAGGGCAACCCTCCAGACCATCGTTCTTCGCCCGCCAAGCCATTACAGAAGGTGAAAGACCATATGCAAATCAGGCTTAGCCCCACCCCCAAAGGGGTAGTCCAGCCCGAACTGCAATGTCACATCCAATCTGCATGAGACCACAAGCATCCCCAGACATGTTTCAGCCTTGTTGGGCGTCATCAGTGAGCAGTAGCTTGGGTCTCTAGGCCCAGAAGTTACGGGACCTACGTCTGGGCATACCCGTCCCACTCAGGGTGACAAGAGCCAAACAAAAGAGGTGATGGCTGGAAGGTTTAGAATGAATCTTAACCTCTGGCACTGCTCTGCGCAACCTTCCAGACCATTGTTCTTCGCCTGCCAAGCCATTACAGAAGGGGAAAGACCATATGCAAATCAGGCTTGGCCCCACCCCCAAAGGGGTAGTCCAGCCCGAACTGCTAGGTCACATCCCTTCTGCACGAGACCACAAGCATCCCCAGACATGTTTCAGCCTTGATGGGCGTCATCAGTGAGGAGTAGCTTGGGTCTCTAGGCCCAGCAGGCACGGGACCCACGTCTGGGCATACCCGTCCCACTCGGGGTGACAATAGCAATACAAAAGAGGTGATGGCTGGAAGATTTAGAATGAACATACATGTTATACATGTTCCTTTTTATAAGTTTACAGTAGACCAGAGTTATAATTCTGGAACAGTACAGGAACCCAATTTGAGACACAGAAACTCTAATAAATATTCTCCAATTCTTTTTTTTTTCTAAATAGGGTGGATCGTGGAATGGCGAATGTATGTTGAGCACAGGTACCTGCCATCTGATATGAGTTGCTCCACCATCCAGTATTTGATTGGTTTTGTTCAAATGTATAATGAGGCATATTTGCTTCCAGGTCTAGAACAATCTACACAGGCCAGAACACATGAAAAATACCCCACTAAGGGCCTGATACTGAGCTCTCTGTGAAATAAAAAAAGTGTCATTCTATGACGGGTCGTCACTTCTTTTTTGCTCTACACTCTCAATAAATATAGGCACATAATATGGAGGATCAGGGAACAAAACTTTTTAAATTTTACATGAAGCTCAGATTGTGCCCCTAACTCCAATAATAATGAGGACAAACTGTGCAGTCATTCGCTTGACTGGTATAATCATTAAAATGCATCAATTTCCTTCTTTCTGGTAGTTTAGATAGCACTGTTAATGAGTTGTTAACGCAGCAAGACATTTTTTTAGAGGATCTAAATCATCCTCATGTGGCATTTGAACAATGACAGGAGTACACTATTTTACTCACTTAAAAAACACAGCCAGCTGAATGGGTCAGCTATCCTCCTGGTAGATGTTAATCCGTCTCCCAAAGCTCCAGTCTCCCGAACAAACAGTACTTTATGCTCACCACAAAGGGTAAAGTTCAGTGCTCTTTGTGCTACTGCTGTTCAAAATTGCACTTTTTCTCTATGGGCAAATGAGTGGGAGTAGTCCAAAAAAATTGCTTATACAAATATGCCTGTTTGAGGTGAATGTGGAGCTTGACAAACATGTTATTTTTATAATTTCATCTAAATCCATCCTCCATCCTGAGAGTCAAAAGTTATTAAAGAATATTGGGGGGGGGTATATATATATAATTTCTTTTTTGGTTGCTTTTGATGATTTCTTTGTGATCACTGATTTGCATTCTGGAGTGTGTTTTAAATAGTGTTTTTTCCAGGAACAATTCCCAAATGTTTTAATCCCTCAGAAACCTAGACACTTGATATTCATTCTATGTTCTAGTGGACTGTGGGCCTCATTACGACCCAGGCGGTAAGGGGTTTACGGCGGCGTAAACAGCGCCGACACTTACCGCCTGATTCCGAGGTCCCTTAGCGCCATGGAGGATTTAACACCTGCTTTTAGCAGGTGTTAAAATCCATGGCGCTAAGGGACCATGTTGTTAATTACGCCACCGTAATTTACGGTGGCGTAATAAACGCCTTCCCCACTCCCATTATGCTATATGGGGCAAAAATGGGAATGGGGAAGGGTAAATGGGTTAATGGGGACTTACCGCCCCGCCAACCTCGGAATGGGGTGGTAAGTCCGCCAACCACCATGGCATAAACGTAGTTTACGCCATGGTGGTAAAGGTACGACCCAGGCGGTAACTTACCGCCTGGGTCGTAATGAGGCCCTGTGTGTCTTAAGTACATGTTTCATTATATGGCCCCATTGCATTAAAGCAGGAAGAATAAAATATGCAGTAGCCCAAACAGTTAAGTAAGTTATTTGTTCAAACTTCTGCTGAAATTCAAGATAAAAACATTTCAAAAAGATGTCCGACTGTAAAAAAAAAAAAAGCAGCGGCATAAAAGATGATGGTATAGTAATATATGCATTATGGGGCATCAGAATTTTCATTCTCCTTAATATATGCTTTTGTTCCATTTCATTATAGTTTATAAAACCAGTATCAATAGGAAGTGACATGTTTAATGCCTTAAGTGTTTTGCTTTATTTACCTTCCGTAAACTCAAGTTAAATGTAGACATCTGAGTGATTGTATGCTATCTTGTCTATCTCAAAATGCTTATTTATTTGGGTGGTCCAGTGATTTCCAAACTGAAAGCAAACATAGTTGGGTAAATGATGTTTTTTTTCAGTCACTATCCAAAACTTTCCCCACATATTCTAGACTGAAGTTTGTTCATGTATTCTCAACAATCTTAAAATATGTTGTGAGGGATGTTCAGTGCCTGAATACAAATATTGTTTATCCAACGATTTTTGTTTTCAGCGCTGAAATCACATGCAGCTTTTTGGGGATTTGGATCACCTAAAATGTAAGGACATAATAAGCAACTATGGTTCACTAATAAAAACATAGAAATTGCAAGGAAATTAATTCAAACTAAATTTTTGTTTGGCTCTTCAGGTGACTCTGTCTAAAACTGATATTCGCGAGTTCTCCATTTGTTCAGGTGGGCTTGGATTAGTCACTGTCATTGCTACACTCATTGAACTTGGGGTAATTCTGTCCAGTAGTTTTCAAAATATTTGACAGAGATGGGGTGCCCATTTAAGCATGTTGAAGCTTTGGTCCCTGGTGAGGAACCTGGTGTCATGCGACATCAATGTAAAAGGTATACATGTTCCTTTTTATAGGTTTACAATAGACCAGAGTTATAATTCTGGAACAGTACAGGAACCCCATTTGAGGCACAGAGATATTCTCCAATTCTTTTTTTTTTTCAGAATAGGGTGGATCGTGGAATGGCAAATGTATGTTGAGCACAGGTACCTGACATCTGATATGTGTTGCTCCACCATCCAGTATTTGATTGGTTTTGTTCAAATGTATAATGAGGCATATTTGCTTCCAGGTCTAGAAAAATGTACACAGGCCAGAACACATGCAAAACGAATGGCCTGATTCTGAGCCCTCTGTGAAATAAAAAAAAAGTGTCATTCCATGACGGGTCGTCACCTCTTTTTTGCTCTACACTCTCAATAAATATAGGCACATAATATGGAGGATCAGGGAACAAAACTTTTTTAATTTTACATGAAGCTCAGATTGTGCCCCTAACTCCAATAATAATGAGAACAAGCTGTGCAGTCATTCGCTTCACTGGTATAATCATTAAAATGTAGCAATTTCCTTCTTTCTAGTAGTTTGGATAGAACTGTTAATGAGTTGTTAACACACCAAGACATTTTTTAAGAGGACCTAAATCATCCTCATGTGGCATTTGAACAATGACACGAGGACACTATTTTACTATGGTCAGCTATCCTCCTGGTAATTGTTAATTCGTCTTCCAAAGCTCCAGTCTTCCAGAACAAACAGTACTTTATGCTCACCACGAAGGGTAAAGTTCAGTGGATACTTGGCATGCTGACCTCTCACACTGCTCTGTAGGACGGGCATGAGACAGTAGAAACACTATTTGTAATGGTTCATATGGCATGAGTTTCCTTATTTTATCCCGATATTATCACCGTACATAAACCTCAGGATTGTATAGCTCAAGAACTGTATTGCTCTACACTGCTTTGTCACAATTCTTTTGACTTGGCAGCTTTCTTAATAATTTCTTTATATATTGTATCAGATTTTACACATTTTGCTTTAGAAATGCATTTAATATACTATTATGAAAACAGTGTTTACATTATGAATTACTTTCTTTCTCATATCTTTTTTACATATAGAGACTACTTATACAAACATTTATTTAGCTTCGCAAAATACAAAAATGTGGATGTCCGAGACTGTGATGCAATAGAAACTTGATCAATGTATGCACCAGGAGGTGACAACATGAATAAAGAAGCTAAATCATTCTCCACAGAGAACGTGGGAAGTGACATAAAAGGGCTACGGCACCAGTTTCTTTTTTTTTATTTTAATGATTTTTATTGTTAAAATATTGATTTTGATACAGATATCAACAGGTTACAGACTTTGAATAAAACAAGAACCACAAAGAAATGACATAGTAAATGATTTTGATCCTTTGTAATAGTATTTCTATAAGGCTAAGTCATTTGTTAAATTCACAGTGACTGTAATATGAACTATAATAGATATAAACCGTGTTAATATAACATGTAGTTTAGAATTAATTATATCACAGTTCTGCAACAAGTGACTTATATGTAGTGAAAATAGAGATTTGGGGGAAGACGTACAGGGAGACAGACTTGAAACATATAAGGATAAGTAGGGAAGAGGGTAGGGGGGGAATGGGTATATTGGATTATGTCATCAAAATAATCTAATAATTTCAAACATTATCAAGTTCTAGCTCTAGCATTTCTAAATAAGTATGGAAATATGAATAATGATGCTTATATAAGGGTGTAAATTTATGTACCATGAGCCGTTGCATTAAAACAGTTAAGATACCTGGTGAAATAATACCATTTAGCATTATATTTAGGAATTGTGTTGTGATTATTGGCCATGCACATCTCTAGTTTATGAGTGTTACAAATGGTGTTCCACCAGATTTTGGTGGAAAGTAAACTAGAGTCTTTCCAGTTAGCCGTAATACATTTTAAAGCTATACAGATGAATAAGTCATAAAGTCTTGCAGAGTCAGATGGGAGATACGTTGTAATGGCTATACTTCCTAAAAATATGTTAACAAAGGAAAAGGGCACATCAACACAGAAGATACATTTAAGAAGCTTCCAGATTTCCTGCCAAAATTTAACAGTAAATGAACATTCAAAAAACATGTGCATATACGTGGCGGGAGATATGCCACATGACCAACATTTAGCATTATAATTCGGATTAGACTTAGCCAATTTGGCCGGAGTAATAAATGCTCTGTGCATGAAGAAATAGTAGTGTTGTGATATATTTGCTGATACCGATATTTGTTTGATTTTAGCAAACAGACGATGCCATATTTCATCTTCAAACATGAAGCCCAAATCGTGTTCCCATTTCAGACGTATAGGGCAAATCTTAAAATTTGATGTGAGCATATTGTAAATTTTAGAGGCTCGAACTTCACCACCTATGGTAAGGTGCATTAGTCTAAGGACATCTGGAGTAAGAATTTCATTGGAAAATTGGGCAAGTGCATCAAGGCAGGAATTAATTAAGTTGTTATAAAATTGAAAGTCTTTTTTAGGAATGTTAAAAGTGGTGGAGAATTGCTGAAAGGAAAGGACATACGGGTCATCTATAATCTGTTGGATGAATCTGATACCCTTTTGAATCCATGTTTTTCGGTTAAGGATCTTGTTATTAATTACTATGTTCTTATTATGCCATAATAGTGGGGAAAGATGCTTATTAGGAGTTATAGTGTGAGGAAAAAGAAAGGTTTGCAGAGAAGATATTGAGGCTTTGATAGGGTCTGAGATCTTTTTAGTTGAATGTTTGAAAATGTGTATGTAGTCCGTAATTTCGTGTGGTAAAACTACTTGTTTTTCTAATGTACACCAGGTTGGGATATCAGCGGATGTAGGATCCATGAACCATTGACGAGATTGTTTTATAAGAAATGCATGATGATATGATTTAAAGTCAGGGAATCTAACTCCCCCCATCTCATAGGGGGCTTTCAGTTTCGTCAGGGCAATTCTCTTACTTTTTCCTTTTCCCCATAGAAAATTAAGTAGTATAGAGTAAATGGATTTGAAAAAGGAAAGGGATAATGGGACGGAGAGAAGTTGCAAATAGTATAGTATTATGGGAGTGAGCATCATCTTGATAGTATCTAAGCGCCCCCACCAGGAGAGGTATAGTGGAGACCATTTGGATGTTAGATCCTTGAGGGTGCCCAGTAGTGTTTCAGTGTTGAGTTTGATCGTATTTGGGATAGTTGGGGCAAAACGAAGACCTAAGTATTTGACTGAGCTATTGCACCATTTGAGGCCAAAAGTGACGATATCATGTTTAAGGCAGTATGGATTTAAGGGCATAATTTCTGATTTCTGTGTGTTTAATTTATATCCTGATACTTGACCGAATTGTGATAAAATACTCAAGAGGTTGGGAATGTGAAGTTTGGGGTTTTTAATTAATATAAGAATATCATCCGCATATGCAGCTATTTTATTTATTGAAGCACCGACTTGAATTCCTGGGATGTTTTTTGTAGATCTTATTAATTCTAGAAGTGGTTCAAGAGAGAGGATATATAGTAATGGTGAGAAGGGGCAACCTTGACGCGTTCCTCTTAGTAAGTGAAAGGAGGAGGAAGTTTGACCATTTAAGTAAATAGCGGAGTTAGGGGCAGAGTAAAGCAGTTTGACCAGTGAAATGAATTTTTCACCACAACCATGCCACCGTAGAGTTTGAAACATAAAATTCCAATCGACACGATCGAAAGCTTTTTCCGCATCTAATGCAATGGCCGCATAGCCTTGTGTATCTTTTTTGTCATTGGCTGCAAGGTTGATGGCGTTTAATAGGAGTCTTGCATTAGAGGATATATTACGTCCTTTTACATATCCTGTTTGGTCTGGTTTAACTAGATTTGGGAGTGAGGATTCGATTCTATTGGCAAGTATTTTGGCAAAAATTTTGCTTTCAATATTGATAAGGGAAATGGGTCGATAGTTGCTAGGAAGAGTAGGGTCCTTGCCAGGTTTTGGAAAAATGATAAGCAAAGCTTCAGAAAATGATCCCGAGGAACATTTTTGTGAGATAAAATATGAAAAAAGGTTTTTGAGCTTTGGTGTTAAGGATTGAGAGAATGTGTTGTAGAATTCTGTAGATAGTCCATCAGGGCCTGGTGCTTTTCCTTTTCCGAGGCCATGAATGGCTTTGGTAATTTCGATAGAAGTGATGTCTTTTTCTAGATGAGATAGATCAATGTCAGGGTAGGTGGTTCTACTGATGTTATTCAAAAAGGAGTCAATGTTTTCTCTGGGAATGGCGCATTCTGGAGTATATAGTTCCGTATAAAATCTTCTAAAGCATTCCAATATTTCATCAGGCCTATGATGCATCTTGCCCAGCTTATCTTGAATGTGAGAGACTTGAACTTTTTCTTTTTTGGTTTTTAGATAAGAGGCTAACATTTGACCTGCTTTATTAGAAGTTTGATAGATCTTAGTTTTATACTTCAGAATGGTTCCTGCCGCCAACTCGGTAATTTCTTTATTGATTTCAAAGCGTATCTTAATGACTTGTCGCAGATTAGCTGAGTTAGTGTCAGTATAATAATGTTGTTCTGCAATAGTGAGTTTAGAGTAAAGATCATCGAGATGTTTTTTCCTGATTTTTTTATTCTTGCCTGATAGGGCCATTATGTGACCACGAAGGGCTGCTTTGAAAGCATCCCAATTATTGACAGTGGAGGTATCTTGATCTTGGTTTTCGTTAAAGTATTGTTGAATGAAAGCGTTGATGGATTGAATAGATTTAGGATCATTTAAAAGAAAATTGTTAAGTTTCCATCTGGGAGAACCTTTTTTCATATCTGTAAGGGAGAAGGAAGTAATGACAGGAGCGTGGTCAGAAATAATGATATTGGCAATCTTGGAGTCTATAATGGATCCTGAAAGAGTTTTTGTAGCAAAAATATAATCAATACGTGACAATGTGTTGTGTGGGGGAGAATGGTAGGTATAATCCAAATGTGAAGGATGAGATATCCTCCATGAATCAATTAGACCTGTCTCTCCCAGACAATTTATAAAGGATTTGTGAGTTTTGTTGGGTTTAAATATGCAACTGGATTTTCGATCCAAAAAGGGGTCAAGGACCTGATTGACATCGCCACACATTATCAGGTTGACGAAATCATTTTTCAAAATCATTTGTTTGATATTATTCCAAAAGGAGGGATCTGGTAGTGTAGGTCCATAAATGTTGAGAATTGATAATTGTGTCGTGTCAATTTGCAGTTTCACCCATACCCATCTACCATCTGTATCCGCATCTTGGGCAAGGATTTTGTAGGGTAGTTTTTTGCTAATAAGTATCGCGACACCATTTTTCTTGGATAAAGCTGGGCTAGCAACAACTTCCTTCACCCAAAGAGACTTGAGTTTCATTGATTCTGTGAGGGATAGGTGTGTCTCTTGTAGACAAGCTATTGTTGGTTTAAATTTATTTAAGTGAGATAGTACTTTACATCTTTTCATTGGATTCTTGCAACCCTTAATATTCCATGTTATGCATTTAAATATCATCTAGCTGGCGGAAATTTGATATTCATACATCTTATAGCTATCGTACAGAAATACACATATACCATTGTCATTCGATTGAAATAATGTTTACACCAATATTTGTGCTGAAGGAAGGAACATTGAGGGTCAGGGAAGGGAGATAGGGGTTTGATCACATCTTGACAGGTAGTATACCATGACGAGTGAATGAATTTAGGGATCAAACAGGACATGGGATAAGGAGTTGAGGGGATATATATATGGGGGATAGGAAACGCCTACTGAGTCGCTAACTAGGAAGAAGCGACTTCCTGTGGAAGATGGACCCAAAAGAGCGACCCCCTCACATAGTTAATATCAATGTAAATTCAATGCATTAGGTAATTAGATACTTATGAGTGTAAAAGTCAAGTGATGAGGAGCCAGTTTCAAGTAGTAGATGAATTAGAGGCCGCCGCAGGAGAAGAGGTGTCCATGTTTTCATTTTTGATGGAATGTATGAAGAGCCTTAGGTCAGCAGGATCATCATAGACTGCAGAGCGTCCTTCGTATGTAACTTTAAAGGAGCAAGGGTGGAACAGGCCATATCGGACATTAAGTTGTTTAAGGGCAGGCCGGAACGCCAGAAAGACCTTTCTTCTTTGGGCTGTACTTCTAGCCACATCCTGTGAAATAAATAACTTACTGCCATGCCAGATTAGAGATTTACGTTCTTTAGCTGTGGAGATGATAAGTTGTAGTTGAGAGTATTCTAACAGGTAAAAAATGAGTGTTCTTGGTGGCTGCCGAGCTGAGGGAGAGACTGAGGGTTGGCCAATCCTATGGGCACGTTGTATATTAAAAGTGGTTTCCAAAGGCAAATGTAGTATGGCCGGTAGGAATTTTTGTAGGAAGGCAATGGGGTCCGTGCCCTCAGCTCCTTCAGGCAGGCCCGAGATGCGTAGGTTGTTACGCCTACTCCGATTTTCCAAATCTTCATTATGTTTTTGAAGCTCTTTGATGGATTTCTCCATTTGTGCAACCTTGGGTGATAAATCTTCAAGCGCGCCAATTCTTTTCTCTGCCTCATCTACTCTGTTGATAACTCCCATCCACCTTTCATCTAGTTGTTGTAACTTTGTGTTAGTGGTTTCCATAAAGGGTTTGAGTGCCCTTATTTCAGCTAGAATGGTTTCAATCGCGGAGTCTGAGATTCCAATTGGAGGTGGGGAGTCACTTTTGGGTCTTTTTAGAGTAGTTGAGGAGGCGGTGGCGTCTTTGGTAGAGGTGCCATTTTTTTGGTTGGCTTTGCTGGTTGCCATATCTGAGCAAAAGTTAACAAGAATAAGTAGTTATGGCGTATGATTCTTTGTAGAAGTTATTTATGATGCCTTGTAGTATATAATTATTACATCCATATTATTCTTAAGGCTTTGCTCTGAGCTAGAGAGACCAAAAAATGGAAAAACCCAGAATAATAAGGCATATACTACTGAAAATTACAATAGATTTGTTGTTTAGAGCTGTTATCCAAAAAAAGAGGTTTGCACCTGTGGAGCTGTAGGAATACGCCGGTTGGATGCGTGTAAACCTGTCTGACTGTGCAGTGTTAGAAAATTGCAGCGATACGGTATGGCAGTGGTGTAAAATTTACAGGGCAGAAGAGTTTTTGCAGAAGTGAGACTGAATAACGTGTTCAGTATTATAATTTTAATTCTCAGTATGACTTTACTGCCGGCCCCTTCAAAGTACTTTTAGTCTCCTAAATATAGTTGAAGACTTGTATTTCTGCTGTCATTGTCAACTTAAAACACACACTTTTTTTTTTTTTTTTTTTTTTTTTTTTTTTCCTTCAGTATGTATTCATGTTACTGGTTATTAAGTTCGCTTTAAGATTGTTCCTTACTTTTTTTTTTTTTTTTTTCCCTTTGTCTTGACTCCCAGCAGGTGGCGCACTCGTGGGAAGGTGCTGCACGTCTAGGCCCAGTCCGGGTTGTCAGCTGATAGGGAACGCCGCTCCTCTCCTCACGAGGGGCGGTTCGCGTTCTGACGTGCGTCCGATGCGGAAGCCCGCGAGAGGAGCCTGCAGCGTTTGAAGTCTTCCTGCACGCCGGAGCCGCGGAGAAGTTCCACCGAGTGAAAGCGGGATGTTGGCGGTGCTCGGCGCGAAGAATAAGGTAAGTTTTGTAAAATATTATTAAACCTAATGCAATTTAAATGTTTTTGTGAGGGGGAGCCGATCCTCTAGGCAGCCATCTTGCTTCGGCGCCTAGCCACGCCCCTCACGGCACCAGTTTCTACTCCACCATGGCATCAGAAAAACAGCAACGCTTGTGCTGTATGGCATGTATATCATCATGTGTGGGCTTAATAAATTAAATTGTATGCCCTTTCTTCCACATAACTGACAGTGTTTTTTTCATGAGAGAATGATTCAAGCTACTTTTGTGCCTACAGGCTTATTGAATTTGTAAATTAAGCATACATTTCTCCTTACATTCTTCAAAATGCCTTTGATACATTCCATCCAGTAGCCTTGATAATCTTGACTCGTGGAGAGCCCATTTCACTTGAAGTGCACAAAATATGGTTGGTCCTCTGACACTCTATTGTGATATATGGTGGCTTTCATTTGGAAAGCAGGCTTGGTTATTGCCTGCATTCTAGAACGAAAAGGGTTCTGAAACCTGCAGTTCTTTTGATGTTTTGGTGCATGATTCTCATTAACTCTCACCATTGTCTATGCTGTCTGAGTCTGATAGGAGTTTGCTGAAACATCAAGATAGTCAAAGGTTGCAGATCCCCGCTCTGATTGGTCACCTACATTGAACGCTTTGTTTTTGGGCATTTTCAGCAAGGTTGCCTCATGGGCAGATACCCACTTTCTTTAAACTTTATTAGTCTTGGTCGAATGCCTAGTTTGCACTGTCTACCTAGATATTCTATCTCATACTGCTGCTGTATTTACTCCATACACCCTTTCAGTCATCTAAGAATGTCATTTTACTCTTGAGTGGTGAGGAAAAGGCATAGGTGCAAGTACAAGTGATTCACCTTAGCAACAATACTTTTCATAGTCAATAGTCCAGCTGCCTCAGTATGACCCACGAATCCTTCCCACTGTGTATTTGCCTTGAGAAGGAAGGAATCCAGTAGACGCTCTGGGGCTCCTGAGGGCCTTGCATGCAACTAGCTGTACATTTCCTGGAGAGCTATGCTTGGTTATACAGCCAGACCAGAACAAATAGTGTGTGTGTGTTTATTTGAGCTGGCTGTTTTCCTTGGGCTCCTCAATGTATGTATCTGTCATTATGGTACATTTTCCATATTATCATTTATACTCAGGAAAGAGAGCACTTTGGAGAGGACATCCACCTTGTTCATGACTTTAACTGGAAGGCACAGATCCAAGTGAATGTCCCTTTAGCAGAATGAAGAGGGGTTTGGTGGCTGTCTAATCATATTTTTTTCTGCAACAACAATGTTCTTTTATTTTCTTTTAAACTTAGTGTTGTCTAAGATAATGGATACAATGGGCCTCATTACAACAAGTGCGGTAGAGTGATAACGGCGCCGGCATCACTCTACCGCCGGTGCCGCTAGCAGACCAGGATGCTAACAACAGGCCTGTCATTAAATGGCCCGTTGTTAGCATCCTCCCCGTTCCCATTGAGCCCTGTGGGGCCTGAAATGGGAATGGGGATGTACCGGGTCCGGGTCCCTTGAATGGGAATTACTGGGCCCGCCAAAATCAGCATGGCCCGGTAATTCTCTATTTCTGGAACCCGGTACCCGGTTTGGGGGTAACCATGTCGCTAAAAACGGCAAACTCGTAATGAGGCTCAATGTCCCCTAATTCTGTATGTTGCATTTGAAATGTTAAGTTACATCTAATTTAAAAAAAAAGATAAACTCATGCAATAATCAGATGTGTCCCCGGAAGCACTAGCACATTCAGATAAGACTGCTACATGACCTTACATAGCACATCTCTGATGCAATGCTCTATGCAAATTTTGGCACACCTGGTGAAAAGCACTGGTGCTTTCCTGCAAAGTCAAAACAACAAGACGACATGTCTGGACTAATATGAGGCAAAATTATGCCTTTTTTAAATACATTTCACCTAGCCTATCAAACTTCCCATCACCATCAAACTTTAATCCATTTTTAAATTAATTTAACAACTTATATAGTGTTCTACTAAATGGTAGAGAATTTGTACTATTTAGACTTCATCCTGGTAACTTGCAAAAAGAAAGTACACTTTTTAACTGGATGCAGTACAATGCTGATGAACTCTGTGCCCCTGATATCCTATAAACTATTTAACCTTTGTCCTGGTAAGTTGTAGCAAACCTACATTATATACCAGGACAATCGGCATTGCTGACAAACTCCTCTCTATGATTTAAAACAATTTTGATTGGTTTTTCAATAAACAACTAAACAATCAACATTCAACAAAACTTGCAATTTTTGGCAACATACTTTAGCATCATGTGTATATCGTTGTACATCTGCTGTTGTCCCCTTACCCACCCCCCAACTCAAGCCTACTTCACCTCTCCATCAGTATTCCCAGAAGTTTCATGGTCGCTTGGGTAATCCTGGGCAGACCCAAACAGTGTGGCCACTAGGTCTTTCCAGGCCGTCAGAGTTTCCGCTTCCTCCTCCCCTCCTCTCCTACCCACTTCATTCCACACTGTCGTTTCGGCTTCGGTCCATTTCTGGAGATCATTCCACCAAACCTCCACCTTCGGCCTATTGCTTGCTTTCCACCCCAAGGCTATTCTGCACTTGGCAAGTATGTAAGCCAAATCCTTAAGCTTACTCACATGTTTCAATTTACGCGATCTGGGGAATCCCCCATCATACATGCCCACACTGATTCAACGTTTACCTTGATCCCTTTCTCGTTTAATCGGTGGGCCACTCCTTCCCAGAACTTTCCAATTTCTGGACATGCCCAGAACATGTGTATCATCCCAGCGTTTTCTTCTCCGCATTTGGGGCATGTTTGTCGTACAGTGCCCTTGAAACGAGCTATCCTCTGGGGGGTCATGTATGCTCTATGGGTAACATATAGCTGTATTTGTTGTAGTCTCGCATTCCTAGACACTTTTTTATGATACCCTTGGGCTTGCCCCCATAACCTATCATTCATGAGTTCCCCCACCTCCACTTCCCAATCCCGCCTAACTGGGCCACTTCTTTACCCACCCTGGACATCTGCAGCTCATAGATTCGGGAAACCTCATGCCCTCCCTCTGTGACATCATACATCGTTTCAATGGCTGTGTCAGGTTGGTCTTCTAACATTATTTCCGACCATGTCTCTCTCACCTGCCGTACTAATCTGGAATAAGTGATATACTGCCCTGGGTGTAATCCTGTTCTGTGTACCAGCACCTCAAAATCCTTTATTTCCCCCTCCTGCCATATGTCCCCCATTGTTGCAATTCCCACCAATTCCCAATGTCTGCAAATCATCATCCTCAGTTGCACGTCACCCCCAGCCAGTGCCACTAACATTACTTGCGGAGAACACAGGGTCGCGTTCTCCATGACCTGACAAGCCTTACGCCACATCTCCCATCCCAATTTCAACATCCCCGAGCACCCTTTTAGCTCAGGTTTGGGCAACCATATCAATTCTTTCAGAAAGAATGGGGCACATTCAGCTCTCAACAGTCTGGACTCTGATGTCGAGTCTTCAGTTAACCATTTAGCCACATATTGTAGTTGACTGGCCAAATGATAGATCTCGAAGTTAGGCCGCTTTATACCCCCTTTTTCATACGTATTCTGTAATTTCCATAGGGCTATTCTATTCCTAGTTCCATGCCAGATGAAGCCCCTGCATGCTCTGGAGTTTGGTGAAGAACCGCCTAGGTATCTTGTACGGTATGTTCTCAAAAAAATGTAATAGCCTAGGCAGTACGACCATCTTCAGCAGCGCCCCTCTCCCCATCATGGCCAAGGGGAGCTTAGTCCAGAACCTCATGCTATTCTCAATGTTCGCTACCGCTTTCTAAGTGTTATACTTATGTTCTGCTTCCACCGTGTGATGGATGTCGATCCCCAGATATCTAAACGTACTGGTCACCCATGGTTGTCGTAAGACTGGCAATTGTTCCCACAGGGCCCCTATATACCTCCCCAAAAGGAATATACACGATTTCTTGGGATTAACTGCGATTCCAGAGAGCAACGCAAATCGCTCCATTACCTCTAGGATATATTGCAGATTTTCCTCAGGGTACCTCAGGAATAATAACATACCATCTGCATATGATGAAATCAAGTGTGATCCCCCTTTCGTGTAGATCCCCACTTCCTCGTATTGTTGCCTCAGGTATATTGCTGGGGGTTCTAGTGCTAGTATTTACAGCATCGGGGACCAAGGGCATCCCTGTCTGGTGCCCCTGCTGAGTTGCCATTTCTCTGAGATGATCGCTCCCGTTTTAACTCTAGCTATCGGCGAGCTGTATAACAATTTTACCCACTTCAGATACCCGGGCCCCATCCCATATGCTTTCAGGACTGCTATCAGCCAAGGCCATCTGACGGAGTCAAATGACTTCACTGCGTCCAGTGATACAATAGCTATCTCGCTCGAATCTCCCTTTGTGTGCTCTATGACCCGGTGGAGCCACCTGAGGTTGTCAGATATCCGCCTGTGCAGAACATATCCGGTCTGATCTGGATGTATCAATTTACTTATGACCCATCTCATTCTATTTGCTAATGCTGCCGTGAGTATCTTGCTGTCCTGGTTCAGCATCGACAATGGTCTATATGACCCACAGTCCGTGCTTTGCTTATTTGGTTTGGGGAGTGGAATAATGATCGCCTCTCTCAGGGATTCTGGCAATATACCTGTTTCAAATGCTTCATTTAACATTTCCAGCAGCAGGGGGAGCACTTCTTTCTTGTACATTTTGTAGAACTCACTGGGGAGGCCATTGGCGCCCTGGGTTTTACTGGTGGGTAGTTGCTCTATCACCGCTTCTAGTTCTTCCATTGTAATTGGGGCATCTAAGTCCTCACGATCTTCTGCACTTAATTTTGGTAAACCAATATCCTCTACTGTGCCCACCATCTTACTCTCTTCAACCCCTCCCTTGTCTCCGTACAATCGTTTATAGAATTCAAGAAATTCTCCGTTCACTCCCTCTTGTGTATCTAATGTTTGTCCACTTTCTCCCATTACTGTTCTGATCGTTGGTCTAGGGGCCTCACTTTTATATAGCCATGCCAGCAGTCTTCCTGGTTTGTCTCCCCCTGCGTGCTGTCTCTCTATGTATTTCTTGTAGTTTAAGCCACATAATCTCTCCCAGTGCCCTACACATTCCTGCTGCAGCCGGTTTATGGATTCCGCATCCTCACGGGAGTCACCTCCTCTACCCAAGACTATTTCTAGTTTCGCCTTTGCTTTCTGCAGTTCTCGTAATATGCCTCCATGCAGCCCTTTAGATTTGGCTATTGCTAGTCCTCGCATTACCCCCTTAAATGCTTAACATAGGGTGCCCACTGATTCAAAGCTCCCAATGTTGTTCCCAAAGTATTCTACAATGCCCTCCCTTAGGTCCTCCCTGAGCGATATGTTGTTCAGTGCCTCGGCTCTGAGTCTCCAAGTTGGTATCCTAGCTCTAGGGGGCACATATTGCCATGTTAAGACCAATGGAGAGTGATCCGAGAGGACCCTCGCTTTGTATTCTGATCGCACTATATCTACCATCATCTCCTGTGAGGCAAACATATAGTCTAACCATGTGTACAGGATCTGTGGGGCAGAGTAATGTGAGTATTGTCTATCGTGTGGGTGGTGTAACCTCCACACATCCTCTAGCCGAAGGTCTACCACCAAAGACTTTAGTGCCTTAGCCGCAGAGGTGGGTTTATCGAATTTCCTATCTGACCTGTCTACTCTCGGGTCCATCTACAACTAAAGTCTCCTCCCCATATAATTGCCCCTCCCAGGTACGGACCCAACTTAGTATATAGAGTCTTGAAATAAGCCACTGTGGCTTGGTTCGGGGCATATGTATTAATAATGCATATTTCTTTGTTTTCTATCAGTCCCCGTATCACCACCATTCTCCCATCTGCCTCTACCGCGGTCTGTAGTACCCTGAAAGGGACATGTGGTGCCACCCAAGTGATCACCCCTCTGGCATAAGCCGAATATGTTGCGCCTATGGTGGTCCCCTTCCATCTCCTCTGTATCATTTCTTGATTCTCTTTCGTGAAATGCGTTTCCTGCATTAGGGCAATATCTACTTTCTGCCTTTTTAAGTATATCATGATCTTGTTTCTTTTCAAGTAACTGTTGAGCACCCAGACATTCCAGGTTAATATTTTAAGGTCCCCCATATTTTAGTAGTTCACAGTCACTACCTCTGTCTCTCCATGTTACCTGTTCTAAGCACCAGTGCGAGTGTGCATAAGCTTGTCCCTTAACAAATACCACTGCAAATCCCCCAACTCCCCTAACCCCCGCCCAACCTGTCCCCAACTGCCCAACTTCCCAAACAATTGCCCAGCTCCATTCCTGGATCTCAGGCTACCCCACATCTAGTCCCTTTCTACAGCTTAGCCAATACTCAGAACCCAGCAGGGGGATACTATACTACTAATATCCTAACTACTCTATCTACTGGGGGTAAAGGTATATCTCCTCCATTCCTGCATTAAAGCTACAGTTTGTGATGCGTCTCCATACATGAGCACTACATAATTTCCACAACCCAGGCCAGTCATTGCCCATATATATTGTAAATCAGGGGTTTGGTGCTAATGCTCAATTATAGTCTAATCTCAAGGTACTTAGCTTCATAGGAGCAATATTTTCCGCCCGTATGGCCCTGCAAAGGTATCAATTCACTTCTCCGCTGCCCGCTCTGCCTGGTCTCCTGACCCTGTCGGGCAGTTCCTTGCATCCAGCCATGGCGTCAATCCTCTGGTGTGTCGAAAAAAAAGCCCTTGTTTTTATAGAGCACTTTCATCCTCGTCAGATACAGCAGCATGTATCTGTAGTCAGCCTCCCGCAGCTTCCTTTTGACCCCCACATAGTTAATTCGCTGTCTCTGCACCAGAAGGGTGTAGTCCGGGTACGCCGTGATGGTTGCTGATGCTCTGCTTATCGTCCCCCCTTTTCGGAAATGTTCCAAGACCTTCTCTCTGTCTTTATAGTTCAGTATCTTAGCAATGATTGGCCGCGGGGGGCTCCCGGTGGCGGTTTCCTGGCCAGTGCTCTGTGCGCTCGTTCTACCACAAACCCCTGACTGAGTACTCCGCCAGTTATCTCTTGCAGCAACATGTTCTCGACGTAATTTGTCGGGTCCGATCCCTCCTCGCCTTCCGGGAGTCCCACAATGTGTACGTTGTTTCTGCGTGCATGCCCTCTGCCTCTTCAGCTCTGCTTTCAAGGTGGTGCACTTTTTGCTTCAATGTGTGGATCTCTTTGGCATTGGCCGAGCACGTGCTTGTGTTGGCTTTCACCTCTTTCTCCAAGTTCCCAGTGCGCTCGGCTAGTGCTCAGACATCTTTCGCAGTAGATTAACATCTACACTTACTGCGTCAAATTTGAACTCAAGCGAGGTCTTCAATTCCAAGATTGCAGCACCCATCTTGCTCTCCCAGGATACTTTTAGTTCCGCTATAGCATCTAGTATCTGTTTGTCATTGCGGGCTGCGGTTTCATCCTGTTGTGTGTGCTGCCCTTTAGGTCTGGCTCCTTCCACTAATGGTGATGATTTAGCCAACTCCTCTAAGGTGTCTTGTTTCCCTTTGACTTTGGGCATCTTGGATGCCATCTTTGCGCATGTATCAGCGGTCGTGCCAGGCGCTGCTCTGAAACAGGTCTCTGTACCGTGTTGGGGCCAGTTCATTCTGTTCCCAGGGGCTCCTTCTTGCTGGTGCGCCCCACCTGTGGTCAGCGCTGGTGTGGCATTGAGCAAGCCTGCCACTCCTTAGCTGCACTGCATTTGTAGTATCGCAGGGGAATCCCACCTTGCTTCCACTGGGCTCCCTCCTATTGTAGGTGTGTTGCGGCGGCTTCCAGCCCTGCCAGTGAGGTCACGGACCTGCCTCGCATCCAGATGCTTAGTTTTGTCCTTTTGGGCTTGATTCTGTGGGTCCCCGCTCTGTCAGCTGCTTCCTTTATGCCTGCGCTCGTTTGACTCTACAAGCATGTAGCCGGGCATTGCGACTAGCCCTTGCTGTGATGTTGCGGGTCTGCTCTGGGCCTCACACAGATGGTGGACTATGTTGTTGCCTTTTTTAATTGTCCACAGCTGCGGCTCCATTTGTTTCGCCTTAGTGCCTGGATGTGCAGCGCCCAGCAGCTTACAGAGCCCGGCCACCTTTGCTGCCTCTTCCCATTGCCTTCCACAGTGTCTTCTTCGTTTACTGCCAGTGTGGTTTTATGGCTCCCTGGCTTGTGTAAATTTGCCAGCAGATTTGTGAGGGTTAGCACAATGTCCACATCTGGTTGGTGTGTATGCGCTCCCAGTCTGGCTCGCGTGTGGTGAGCCCAGTACAAGTGTTTTCTATGTGCCTCCTCTGGGTCAGGCAATCGCAGTGTCCGGCGCTTTTACAGATGTCCATATGCTGCTAAAGAGGCTGCTTAATACTTGATATCTTGTCTCTGTGTTCTTTCCCCAGGGGTGCGGATCTCGCTTATGTGGCCCGTCTCTCTTATAATGTATAGGGACATATTCCACCATTATGTAAGCGCTGAGCATGTACGGTTCAGCCCCGCTGCATTCGTCCGTATTTCGTATTGTTCCCAGGGTGCCGTGATCATATCGCCCAGTGCACCATTCCTCCCGCGGCTTCCGGTCACATGGGCTGAACACACTGTACCCTGTACACGGCTGCGGACTGCAGTGCCGCGCCGGGTCTGGAATTTCCTCCGGGGTTCCCGATTTCAGTGGCCGCGAGCGTCCAACAGTGCTCGCCACCCAGATGGGGCAGACCACCGCTTCGGTGCCTTGTGCCCTATTTCAGCAGGGGCACTATGTGGTGGGCCAGTCGGTGCCTCCCGACGGTGCATTCACGCATCAAGTCACTGGTAGACTGCATGCCCTTTGTTCCGAGATTTTCTCGACCTTTATATTCCACCGCAGTTAGGGTTCCTCACCTCGGATCCTCATGAGAATGTCACTATCTCGTTCCTTGCATATTCATACGTCGGCTGCATCACTTTTCTTCTCTAGTGCTCTGGTTTCAACGCTTGTGCATGTAAGGATAATTACGGATTCGCAGGGGCGTCCAGGAGACACGTCTGCTTACATGGCTGCTTAGCCACGCCCCCCTGGTAAATAGTTAATCAAATCAAATTAAGTTTATTTCAGAATAATAACATCCATAAAAACAATACAACATTATGCAATATATAATATCAAAAAAGTTAAAATTCTGAATGAAGTAAGAACATTAAAAGTGCAAGAAAGAACTTCTGGGTTTTTCTGTTTGTTAAAAGGCACAACAGTAGGGACCAATCAATCTAGGGAGAATCTGCCCATATGAAATAACAAATTGCTGGGCTGCATTGAGGAAAACCCTTCATCTCTTAATGCAGTCTTCATTCTATTCAAGCTGATGTGTGAGTATAAGGGGAAAAAGAACATATAATGCAATAAATCCTTCTAAGGTGCATAGCATAATGAGCATTTTTTTCCGTCACAGAGCCTGACCATACAGCAGTAAGAGATTTGTATTTTATGGTATTTCTATAGCGCTTAACACCTAAGCGCTGTACAAAGAAATGAAAATGGTAGAATAAACATGTGAAATAAACAGATCAAGGAGAAAGAAAATGGTCCTTAAGATACGATTTCAAGAGATGAAATTAGGATAGAGACCACAGGGAAAGAGAAAGAGCATGCCAGTGCTTAGGTGTAAGTAGATGAGGAGTACAAGGAGTTCAAGGCAAAGCTAAATGGAAGAGGGACTGAAACCAAAGCGTGTGAGTTTCATGACCTTTACTCCTGGCCCTCACTTGGAGCCAGGCTCATAACCATCATGAAGACCAACATTATAATGGAACTATTTACTTGGGACTATTTAACTTGGGGGGGTTCAGCCAACATGGAGGCACACTCATAGCTCAGTTACAAGGAACTGAGCTATGCGGTCTAGTCTTTTGGGTGTTAGGCCTGGGACTACTTTACCTGGACTACTTTACCTGAGACTATTTAAACCGCACCCAAACAGCAGAACATGCTTCGCGTTATTCTGCTGTGGGCAGCGTAACGCTCACCGTGTCCAGTTCTTTGATGCCAGTTTACCTGAAACCAAGGACCTGCAGAGAGAGAAAGAACACTACGAAACTTACCTGGAACAGTATCCTGTCTTCAATCCATCGTCGAAGAAAGCCACACAATTCTTACCTGGGTAGTCATCTCCTGGTCAGTATCATCGCTGGAACATTACGGCGCTTGGCGAGGAACATCGTAACCTGCAAGGAGAGAAAAGACACAGGTTAGCAATATGAAAGACGAAACAGCGCTGTGCATTGCGCATTACTCACCGGATAGCATCGTGCACACTGCGCTTTCGCCTACCGGTCCATGCTCATCTTCAAACTGCATGACAACACCAAAATACCTTTCCATCCCTAAAAGGAAAGAAGAAAGGCATTATTATTCAAACTAAGAGAAACATAGGAACTGCATATAAAGACTGTAAAGCAGCAAACCTATGGAGTCGCAGCAGGCCTGGATTCCCACAGGGGGCTTGCACCAGTGAAGTAACTTGGTCGCTGCTCGCTCCCCACATCTACGCGCCCCTGCCATGAGGAGCAGGATGGATAATCCACCTTTTACAATGTTAAGGTGAGGAGAAGGCCCAAGGGGGAGGAAGGAGTTGAGGCCAAGGGAGGTGGGAAAACATAAAGACAATCTGGTATTTGTGATAATAGGCCTGCAGGCTCAGCAGGCGTGACTAATACGGAGCGGGGCTCTCGCTCCGCGATCGAGAGGCTGTCGCAGGGCGCGGGAGTTGCGCAGCAATGATTACACAGGACAATGGGTGTCGATGCCTAAACCCGGACTGGCGTCCACACGCCAGTTCCGGTGATGCCTTTATTACCACATCCGCCCCGTAGTGTCACGTGACCTTGCTATTCCGGGACACGTGACACCACAGTATTGAATCCAGCTCTCCTATATTGCAGACCCATCTTTAACCAGAGGCCTTACCAAGGGACCGGGAGAGGGTTTGAGAGTGCAAATCATCCAACCAGGGCTGGGTGGCGTCCCCGTGGAAACCAGGTGAGCGTAACAGAGAGAAGGCGAATAGAACAAGATAACAGGTGCTAAACCGTGAAGATATTTGATGCTATACAGAGAAAATGATAAAGTAGACCGACTTCAAAGGACAGCCACCGTAATGAATATAAATCTGAGGAGATATGATTAGACAGGAAAAGAATACAGAGAACACAAATTGAGGAATGATAGATTAAATGAAGAGGGGTAAGCTAGTAGGCAAGGAGAACGTGAAGAAGAATAGAGCAGTAGAACAGGCATGAGAAAAGTAAGGAAGCAATAAGGAGGTCAATGGCATCAAAAGTAAGAAACATTGGGCCTTGCGGCTATCAAAAAGTTAAAAGCGGCAAGATCGAGAGATGATAGAAATGTGAGGAGTGAATGAGCGAGAGGTGTTGAAGATAACACCCAGTTTATGAACAGACTTAGAGACAGGAAGGGAAGCAGGATGAAATAGAGGAAGGGGGAAGAGGCGGTATAGAAGAAGCAGGAAAGAAGAGAACCTCAGTCTAAGATGGACTGAGGTGAAAGCAGTGGGAGGACATCCAGGATTGGATAGAGAGCAGACAGGCCAATAGAGCAAAATGAAGAGTTAGAGAAAAAAGAAAAGGACAGAAGAATCTGGGAGTTATCAGCGTCAAGCGGATATGAGAAGCTAAGAGTAGAATTAATAAGAGGAAGAGGTTTAGTGTAGAGCGAAAAAAATAGAGGACCTAAGACAGAACCTTGAGGCACACCGTGAGAGAGAGGGAAAAGGAGAAAGGAGCGACCAGCCAAGGAGAAGGAAAGGTATGATTAGAAAGCTAGAAGTGTAACCAGTCGAGAACAGAATCACAAAAGCCATATTGGAAAACAGAGAAAAGTAGAATTTAATGGTCTATCGTGTCAAATACGGCCAACAAGTCAATAAGAAATAAATGGGAGGATTGCTTAGAATAATGAGAAGCTAGACGAGTGTTAGAGACAGCAATAAGGGCAGTTCTAGTTGAGTGGCATGTACGAAAGCCAGATTGCAAAGAAGGAAAAGTGAATTTTGAGTTACAAATGTAGAGACCTCAGAGTATACAATACATCGAAGTAGTTTAGAAATAAAAGGAAGACGTGAGATACAGCAAACAGAGGAGAGAGAATGGTCAAGCATGGTTTTTTAAGGGTAGGAAGAATAAAAGCATATTTAAAAGAAAGAAAGGTAGAGGAACAAAGAGAAGAGTTAAACATAGCAACAAGATAGAGGAGAGCAGGGTAAGCCAAAGGGTTTAAAAAAGAATGGAGAGGATTGCCAGGAGCGGCAGTGGGATGGGCCTTCAAAAGAAAGAGTGAGATATCAGACTCAGAAAGAGGATGGAAGGAAGACAATGGGAACAAAAGCAAGAAAGAGGGTACTAGAGAAGGTAAGGAGGAGGAGGGAGAAATAGAGAAGATGAGAAGAGATTTTAGAAGGCAAATTAGTTTGCAAAGTAATAAGCAGATAGAGAGAAGATAGAAGTAAGGTCAGTAGGAGAAGAAGAGAGGAGATGATTTAGGTTCTGCAATAGCTGAATGGTGGAAAGAGAGGCAAAGAGGGTATTAAAGTAATGCTGTGTGGGTGGTAGGCTTGTGAGTGTGAGTAAAAAGAGAGAGAGGATAAAGGTCAAGAGCATCCAGCTTGCTAGAAGAATGGAGAACTGAGGCAGCATCTGTAGAAAGAGAGGCTAAAGTATCAGTAGAGGGAGGAATGGGTGTAAGTGCAAAAGAACATTTGGAGACTTGGACTGGCCACAGAACACACTGAAAAAAGGTGGTAGAAGAAAGGGGTGAGAAGGGAAGGAGGACTAAGGAAAGAAGAGAATGGTCTGAGGAATAAAGAGGTAGAGCCGAGATTGAGGAGGAAATGGGAAAGGTGGAAAAGATTAAGTCCAGTGAGAAACCTGAAATATGGAAGGGGGAGCAGAAATGTATAGTAGATGAAAAGGAGTGAAGAATACATAGCAGAAGCACTGCAGAATGAGATAGAGAGAGGTGCAAGTTAAAGACACCCAGAAGAAAGAGCAGAGTTGAAGGTAGGAATGAAGAAAGGAATGCATCAAGATCATTGTAGAAAGAGGAGACAGAACCTGAGATCTTAAAGAAAGACAATTAAATATTGCTCTTGTTATAAAACATCTCTCATATGGGAAATGTGTCCAGGATATATATTTCTGTTTTGAAGTTAGAACCATGTGTCTGCGGTTAAAAGGTTTCATTAAATCATAAGACTCCCTGAGATCCTGGACATATAATAGTAGTTCCTTTCGATGTCTTAAAGACGTCTGATCTAAAGTGCTTGGAACAGTAAAATGGCTATGTGTATTTACTTTACAATGGAGTTGTTCTGACCATTGATAGATCCCAAAACACATTAAATAAGCCAGGCAGGCCTCCAGATAAGCATCATACCAGGCCTTTGTACGCATCTCCAACATTCTTGACATCATTGCCCCCGTCATGAGAATCCGCCCGAAGTCCACCTCCAAGTGCAACTCCTGGTATGACTTCATCCTTACTACCCTGAAACGCAAGTGCAGGGTGGCTGAGAGGAAGTGGAGGGCTTTGAGTGCATCATCTGACAAACTGGCCTGATCCAAAGGCAATACAGACTCTCTGTCCACTCCAAGAAGAGGTTCCGTATCCAAGCCCATGTCGCTGTGGCATATAACAACATGGATGAATTATTTCAAATCTACAAGGAGCTGGCCAATCCTACTTCAGTCTCCACCTCTCCTGTGCCCTCCCAGGTCCTCTGCATGACGGTGGCTTCTCATGTCACCACAAAATACAGGACATCCTATCCTCACTTTCCTCTTCCTCCTTATCTACCTCTCTCAGGCCCCCTCTGGCCACCTCTCCCTCTGCTCTTCCATCCTTCTCTCTGACAACACCTGACAATTTCTCTAGACAAATCCGATCTATGAAAGTGTTATCCAAAAAGGTGCTTCCGTGCTCTTCCAGAACTATCAAGGACGACATTTCCACCCTTGCTCCAACCTTGGCTGACTTCTGCAATCACTCTTTCGCCACTGGTTCTTTCTGCTCTCTCCAAAAGCACTCCCTTTTGCACCCCCTCCTTACAAAGCTGTACAGGAGGGCGAGCGACCTCTGACGGGCCCATGGGATCAGAGCTCACCCTCAAGTACTTTAAGATGAGATAGCTGCACCTTGAGGAGGATGGGGTGCAGGATTCTCTTACTCCAACACCAATCAATAAGGACAACTCAATGGTTTGGCAAAGGGAAGTCTGTTTAGTGACAAGTTAAAAAAACGGGGAAACAATGGAAATCAACAGTGATGCGATCGTCAGTCTCACTTCAACTCCCAAAATCTTCATTCAGACAGCAATAGTTATAGTGAATTTTCATCATCGTTGACGTGTTATACTCAAAGTTTGTCATTCAATTCTATTGGCCGGAAAAGGTAACCTAAGTATAGGTGCTATTTCTGTATATGGTAACTGAGTGTGAGGATTGGATAACTCTTATCAGGTGGGCGTCTACGCCCATCCCTCTACATCACTTGTGATAGACGTCACTACAAGTACGATGTCTCATTGGTTCTACTAGCTATAGGACCATAGATTATTTGGTCCATTGTGATTGGGTAGGTTACACCCCTAGACATAAATCTCCACTTTAATTAGCAGCATGCAGAATGGACACCCAGATGCGGTGTGCCCCAAGATTCACCCGGCCTCCCTTCCATCAATCAGTACCTTAGGGCTATGTGTCAATTTGTTGGCTGAGGATGGCCTCGAAACGGTAGCTTCTTATCAGGAGAAGTTATGGCATCCTCTGAGTTTGGATAACATCAGACGTGGGCCCCTCTTCGCGCTTGGCTGGTCACGTGTAAGTACACAGTGAAACTGCTTACTTTTCCCTCTATTTGTGTATTCGATTCTTCCTTTGGCCTTGCCACCTGCCTGGGCCTCCTTATCTTGACATTCACTGGCTGGCTGCTAATCTCTTAAATTTAATTTCTTCGGAGTTGCCGCTCTCCTCCCTTTTTTGGGTGACCTCGAATTCCTAGGCACGAGCTGCTTCTTGCTGAGTTTCGATTCCGCTCTTTCGTCTGGCTTTGTGCTTGTATATGAATCCTGGATTGTTTGTCCTCTACCATCCTGGGTTTAATTCTGCTTTTGTAAAATGGAGCCTCACTAGTATAATGTGCTTCTTTTGAGGTAGATATTTAGTTGGCGTTTGCCGCTCTATTCTTCTACTAAGCAAAGCAAGCAGTACTGTTATCTTAGCTTCTTGTGTTCCAAGCCTATTTACAGGCGTTTAGCCAGTTGCATATTTTCATCCTGCATGATGGTTAGGTGTCTTTATATTTCAACATCGTCTCTTCTTTAAAGTCTGTTACATCCTTATTCTTCCCATTTCTTCTTTGTGTGACATCTTTTGATCAACGTTTTGTTCATCTGAACGTCTGTTCGGGCCCTTGTATTGTTCACCATTTGCCTTCGATTAAGGCCCTTTGGGTTTCTTCAGGGACAGTTTGTAAACAGTCTTCATTTCGTGTCAGCTGCTGGTACGGTTGTCTCAATGGGTACCGTGCTGCCCACGGTTGTCTGGTTATAGGCACGTCAACAGGTATTGCTCTTCTGATGGGCACTAGGCAGAGCCCTAGCGCTGCTCTCTGTTGGTTTATTTGCTCCTCATATGTCACATATCTTGGTGAGTATGTTCCTGGTATCTCAAAATGTGTGGCTGGAGTGCAGGCCATATCTGGGACTATCGCCAAATTTCTATCACTCCTTTCCTGGGAAAACTCGTGGAAAGGCTCCCATCAGCCAGCTTACTCTCCACACTGAATCTGTTGGTTGTCTCCATGACCATCAGTCTGGCCATAGAGCATGGTAACTGCTCTCCTGAACACCCGTGTAGATTTGCTCTCTAATCTTGATTCCTGCTCTCCCTCCTTGACCTTTCCTCTGCTTTCGACACAGTTAATCATGTCACCCTGAACAATGGACTCTGTGAGGACCTGGGCATCACGGATCAGGCCCTGGCGTGGCTGACCTCCTTCCTCCTGGACAGACTGTCCCCGGTCCAACTTGGGTCCTTTCTCTCCACCACCTCCCTCTCCACATGTGGTGTACCCCAGGGCTATATCCTCTCACCCTGGCACATCATTGTCTATCTGGCCCCTTTGGCTCACTTGATCTCCACCCTCTCTTTCAGTTTTATGCAGATGACACTCCGCTCTTTCACGCTTCCCTCAGCGTGAAAAAGCTCCCTCGCTCATTCCTGTCTATACCAGGTTTGGTGTGCCTCCAACGATCGCTGCCTTAATGCCAGTAAGACGGAGATCCTCCTATTTGGGACTCCTGCTCCCGCTTTCCCCTCTCTCACTCTGGCTGCCCTCTTTGGGTCCTCTAACCTAGCCTTACTGTGAGGCAAAAATCCTTGGTGTCATCTTCAATTCCAGCCTGTCCTTCTCTCCTCACATCACGGACCTTGCCAAAAAAGCCCACTTCCAGCTGCACCTCCCGTTCCCACCACTTGGGGGCAACGTTTGTGGTTTATTTCCTTCCAAACCTTATCCTACCGTGCTGTTATCAAGTGCGAGCGCTAAATCCTTATTTTCCAAGCTACTTCCCTTCCGTATCCATTCCAGGTTTTTGACAGCCAGCATGCTGCTTTAATCAAATGACTATGCTTCCCAGAATGCCTGGCCCACTGCTTCATCTCCACCTTTGCAAGACAAGGTTGGGTGGAGGATAGGCAACACCTGTGGCTGCAGGAGCAGCAAGCAGCACATCTGAGGTGGGTGCTCGTCAAGCAGCATTAAAAGCCTCGGTTTGCTTCAGTCCAGCGCTGGTCATTGATGCAATGTTCCTGTTTGTGACTGGTCCCTTGTTCCTTGTTCTTAGCTTTGTGCCTAGTTCCTAGTTTCTATATCCTGTTCCTTATCCCTGGATTTCGAATTTAATGTTCTTTAATTGATTTCTGCTTCCTAGATTCCCTTTCTGTCTTCCTCTGTTTGCAGGCAGCATTTGTCAGTGCTTTCCTTTTTGGTGCAGCCCAGTTTGCCTGTGTTCTATATTTCTTTGACTTTGCCCTTTGCTGCTGTAAACCTTGATGCTTTAGTCTTTCCTCTTTATAGATTTAGCTTTCTGCCTTTTTCCTTGGATGAGTGGGGGAGGTTTGTCTTTGTAATTACGTTTTCTCTCCTCCTGTTCCTTTACTGTCTCTTGGAATCCATTCCAGGTTTTCCCTTGCACTTCTGCATTTATTTTCCCATTGATTATTAGGTGTGGTGTGCTGTTGTAGCTAGCTCCTGTGTGAATGCCTATGTTTTCCTCACTATTATGTAATCACTATTCCTACTTGCCCCTTGTCTTGAGTCTTTGTATTTAGTTATCCTCCCATTGCTGTTATAGAATTTCCGGGTCCCTGTTTGATCAACAGGGTTCGTGGGCTTGCTGACATTCAAGTGGTATTTCTCATCCTTGTGAGTACTGTTTTTAAGTTACCTTATTCAATACCATCAAGAGTGTTAGCTCACAGATCATGTTGTTGCTTGCCCTGTACGTGGGTTTAGCGTTGTCAGTACCTGTAACAGCAATTGTGGGTAAGGAGCTTGCCGACTTTCCTTGTAACCATACAGAGCTTCTAAGTACTTACCCCACATCCCTTTTTTATATGTGTGTATTGTTGTCACACTCTATTTGCACTCCTGGGTTTTAGTATACATGTGTCTTGGTTCCTGTGTGCATGTTGTTTGACTCAAAGCTATTCACAGTGTGATCTTGTGCACATTTCCTTTGCCATATTCACTGCCTTTGTACGCGCCTTACATGTATATGCTCATGGAGCAAACAGGATTGTATAATTAATAAGATGGAAAACTGAGATACAATTGCAACTGTTTTGTTTCTAAAAGGTCCCATTCATTTTCAAGTTTGTCATGTTTTGGTTGCCTGTTGCATACTTTTTAAACTCTTGAGGAGGTAAATCATGTTTACACTTCTAATTTTTATTTACACTCAAATTATAAAAACAATTGTAAAATGATGAGTATGCAAGGTCTAGTTTACATCCATTCAACCTTAACTTGTAATCAATGGGGTATGTTATTATTAATGGTCAGTGGCAGCAGAGTCCTTGCTCAAGGGTGAGTGATTGTAATTGCACCAATCACACATTTTACAGCCTCTTTCAAATCTTCAAGACTACAATTAAAACATCCAAGACCTGACTCGCCAGAAAGTGTAAGTGCTGTTAAAAACAAACAAAAATGAGTTGCATTTGTAATTGAAATAGAAACTCAGCAAAACCTGCTCCTGTAGTAATAATCCAGATAGGTATTTAACTTATTTATGTAGTGTTTCATACATGGTTTGTCCACCTTCTAGGCACTGTGATTATTACACCTCAGTCAATTGTCAGTTTACCAACCTCTAGACGATGTTAGCTGGTAAGATAGCTCAGCCGGGTGGGCGCTCGCTGCTGCTATCCGTGCATGATCTGCAGTTTGCAGGTTTGAATCCCGGTAACGCCAACTCAGCCTTTCATCCTTCTGAGGTTGATACATGAGTACCAACTTCGTCTGGGTGATATTAGTGTGTAAATATGTTCTATGCACAGAACAAATCATTAACTCTGTCCAGCCAACATTTGTCCATCAGATTAGGTATAGTATTTTGCAGTCCTTAAGTCTCTGCGTTGTTTTATCATAACATTGGCATGCCATTAGGTATTAGTAGTTCCAGGAAATAAGGACTTTATTAAACATCAAAAGACAATTCTATCGAACCTCAAAACAAACTCATGTTTGCTTTACTGTGTAATTGGCTATGTTGTTGTGTTTTAAATATTAAAATATATACAGAAAGATCAAATGGTCAGACCTCACAGAAATAATGAAAGGTGTATTGAGTGACTATCGCCCTGTTTTAGATTAACATCACCTTCTGCAACATGTTTTAGGAAGTGAACCGGGTGTAGAGAGGCTGGGAATTGGTATGGAAATAATTTGTTTTTCTAAGTCTGAATTCCTTCTAATTATGGTTTACTGAATACCTACTATGCAATGCTTTTCTGATTCGAGTTAGCTTGCGTATTTTGACTAGATGCTATGAATGCTATATCAGTTCCATCTTTGAGGATCTTGCTCTGCTTAGTCAATTAACTGTTCCTGTTCTATGTGGGTGGTTCTCCCACTGCTAGATCGGCGAGGCACATGCTGGGCATGTTGTTTGTGACAGTAATGTGGACTGCTGAGACCTATGATGTCCCTATTATATGTGAGTGTAGCAGTGATGTTTCACTGCTTTGGTGAGGCCCTTAATTTACCTCTTCAGTGTGGGGTTGTTTGCACTGCTCCATTCCATGCAGGTTTCTCTATGCAAGTGGAGCCTCTACTGTTGTGACCCACAATGTATCTGTTCCAAGTGTGGTAATCTTGCATTGTTGAGACTCTATGTTCCTGTTCTATGTGAGGAAAGCATTATCTACTAAGATCCATGGAATACCTTTTCTATATTAGGTGTGGAGTGTGCACTACCAAGGCTATGTTACACCTGTTGTATACAAGAGGAGCTTCTACTGTGCAGGCTCATTCCTGATCTGTTCTCTGTGTGGGAATCTTCCACCTTTGCTTTACACCTTGCACTGATGGCCACCTGTTCTACATGATTAAAGCTTGCATTGAGATTGTTGCCCTGATTCGCCCTTTCTGTTTGTATGGGTGAAGCCTGCACTGTTCCTACTCAAGCTGACGTACTCTGTGTGAACAAAGCATTTAAAAGCTTATACTGCTGTTGTACCCTTTCTTTATATGCAAGGGAAACCCCTTATTATTGCTCCTCTGTTCCATTTAAGAGAGGGTGTTGTGCCACTGCACCATGAGCTTTATCTGTTCATTGTGAGAGAAACCTGCTTTTCTGTCATGATGCAGAAAACTGCCACATGGTAATGATTTCCATACAGTTTTTGCATACGTCAGCTGGATGTCACATACCTTTTACTCTTTTTACTCTCTTGCAAAGTAGAAAACTCATTTTTACTCTGAAAGTTTAAAAATTGGGAATAAAATACTGCCTCAAAATCTTATCTGTGGCACTGCAGCCAAGTACAGAACATCAGGCCATTAGAGCAAATACAGGAATCATGCATGGCTCTGGGTTGCCGAATTACACGTTTTTAGTTCGATTAAAAAGGTTGAGTGGGGGAAGCGTTACCATTTTTTTAATTAAACACCTCACACAAGATTATCCTGCTCTGGCTCTTTGTATTTTTGTAATAATAATTCATCCCAAAAAGTCTTAAGGATCAATAAACAAGAGTCTTTTGATTTATGAGGGCTGTAATGAAAATGAACTATTGTAATTGGTTCGGCAGATCCAGCCTTTAATGTTATAGCTTGCAAGCAACTCACTACTGGGTCAATGGTGAAAGGGGCACAATGTAATGTACACTTAACAAATGACAATTCAACCAAAATGTCTACCGGGGGCCATTTTAAGTACCTCGATTTGAGAAAATGCACTAATCGTCCAATACAAGATCATCACCGGCCATCGCCTGTTGTATGATATGATATGATATGATATGGCATTTATTACGCTCCTTTACACAAGTGTTTTAAAGGCACGACGAGGCAACGGAGGGGAAAAAGAGGGAAGACAGAGACAACGATCCTACTAGGCCAGGTGGCATTGAGATCACGCAAGTACAGAGGAGGAGGGAAGGGGAAGGGGAATAGTGCAGTGGGAAAGGCCAGGGGACAGTGCAGTACATAGGATAACAGTAACATAAATAAAGACAATAAATAAAAGTGCAGCCAGCTGGTGGCAAGGGTAAGTGCAGACATCAGTTGTCAAGTGCTAGTAGGGGCTGTAGGGATACAGAAACAGTTCTTGGGTGCAAGGGTTGCCAGGGGGGCAGTGCAGATGGGCAACTGGCGGGGGGGGCTGGGCTCGAGATCAGAGGTTAGCCAGGTAACAAGTGAAGTTTCAGAATCAGACAGGTGATCAGCAGGGGAGAGGAGGAGAGAAAGCAGAAGCAAAGAAGAAGGTCTTGAGGTGCTTCTGGAAACGGAGATGGTTCTCATAAAGTTTCAAAGAGGCGGGGAGGCTGTTCCAGAGGGAGGCCCAAGCAGAAGAAAGAGATCTACCACCAACTTGCTGCCTGGAGAAGCGACTAACCCTGAGGGAGTTGGAGGTGGATGAGCGAAGAGCTCGAGAAGGAAGATATTTAGGAAGAGAGAGTTTTAGATATTGAGGTCCCAGGCCCCAGGCCCCAGAAGGCCTTGTGGACAATGCATAGGGTTTTTAACTTAATCTTTGCCAACACTGGCTGCCAGTGCAGAGATTTCAGTCTTGGAGAGATACGATCCCTGGGCTTGAGGCCAAGGACAAGTCTCGCAGTCCTGTTTTGGTTGAGTTGCAGAGGGCGGAGAGTAGAGGCAGGCAGATTTAGAAAGAGGCTGTTGCAGTAGTCCAGCCTAGAGAGAACCAGAGCTCTGGAGACAGTGAGCTTCTGGGGGAAGGAGAGGAAAGGAAGAATACCTCTGAGGAGGTGCAGCTGGTAGTGTGACTTCTTAGAGACGTCAGAGATGTGAGGAGAGAAGGAAAGTGTGTAGCTGAAGATGACAGCAAAGTTTTTAGCCTCACAGGTGGGAGCAGGAAGAGGGCCAAGAGAGGCCGGCCAGAGAGTGACAGGAAAGGAGGGAGCAGGTGTGCCGATGAGGAGCATCTTGGTCTTACTGGCATGAAGGCAGAGATCATTGGCAGCAGACCAATCCTGGATGGCGGACAGACAGTCAGAGATGAGAGAAGGAGAAGAGGTGGCTGAGGGGAGCCTGAAGATGAGGTGAGTGCCATCCGCAAAGCACTGAAGGTTGGAGCAGAGAGCAGCAATGCCGTGGGCAAGAAGTGCCAGGCATTGGTTGAACAGCCAGGGTGAGAGGTTAGACCCCTGGGGAACACTACAGGTAGAGATAGAGATAGAGGAGAGGAAGGACCCAAGTTGGACCTGGGAGGGTCGATCGGAGAGGAAGGAGCTCAGCCAATCGGTGATGGCCAGGTTATCACAGAGACGGTTGAGCAGGATGGCATGGTTGACCACGTCTAAGGCCGAGGAGAGATCAAGTAAGATGAGGACACAGGAGGTGTTGAATTGGAGGTTGGAGAGCAGGTCTTAACGGATGTTCAGGAGAGCAGTTTCTGTGCTTCTGGCAGCTCTGAAGCCAGACTGATGGTCATGGAGGCAACCAACAGATTCAGAGTGAAGATTAAGCTGGGAGATGGCAAGCTTTTCCAGGAGTTTGCCCAGGAAAGGAGTGTTGGAGATTGGCTGATAGTTAGCCGGGCAGGAAAGGTCGGCAGAGGGTTTCTTAAGAAGAGGGGCACAAGGGAGTGCTTCAGGTGGGAGGGGAAGACTCCAGTGGCAAAGGAGTGGTTGCAGAAATCAGTCAGAGCAGGAGCCAGGATGTCAATGTGGTCCTTGATGGTTTTGCGGGAACAGGGGTGAACCTGTTTTGACAAGACTTTCATAGATCAGACTTGTCTAGAAACCTCATCTGAGGAGAACAGGGGAAAGGCAGAGAAGTAAGGAGGACAGGTAGCTGAAGTAGTGCCAGAGGAAGAGCAGGGAGTAGAGGGAGGAGGAAGAGAGGAAGAGAGAGAGGACAGGATGTCCTGAGTTTTAGAGATGAAATGAGAAGCCAGGGCCGTGCATAGGGCCAGGGAGGGGACAGGAGAGGTAGAGGCTGCAGCAGGATTGGCCAGCTCCTTGCAGATTTTAAAGAGTTCGGCTGAGTTGTTAGATGCTGCAGAGACGCAGACTTGGATGTGGGCTCTCTTCTTGGTGCGTACAGAGAGACGGTATTGACTTTGAAGCAGGCGGCAGGCCAGTTTGTCAGAAGATGTACTAGAAGGATACCATTTCCTCTCAGCCACCCTGCACTTGCGTTTAAGGGTGACGAGGTCTGAGTCGTACCAAGAGTTGCACTTGGCTTTGGGCTTCAAGCTGATCCTCATGACAGGGGCAAGAACATCAAGAGTATCAGATATAGCAGAGTGGAGCATGCCAAGGGCTGTGTCAGGGTGTGAGTCAGCCAAGGGGGGAAAGGGGAGGCGAAAGTGGCGGTGAAAGCCTCAGCTGACACACGCTTCATGGGTCAGATAATGTCATGGCCACTGGTCAAGGGCCATTAACTGTGTGCCCTGCAGGGTCCCAATGGACCCAGTCCTGGCGCCTCTGACGCCAAGCTCATTTCAAAGTGTGCTCTGCATACAGTCTGCTTAAAGCACGTGCATCTAGGCTGGGCGTGGCCATACAGAGGCATTGGAAGCACGTGCAGAAGACAGGGGGAGTGGCAGGGTGGGACCACAAGGCAGGGTCTAAAGGGAGTGGCAGGGGTCAGGCTATATAAGCCAGCCCCACCCGCATGCTGGCGCTTCGCGTTAGTCTGCTGGAGCAGCGTAAAGCTTACCGCCGTCTACAGATCCTTACCTATTCCAGTTCAGCACGAGCATCGTAGTCTCCGGAGTCCATCCTGCATCTTAACTGGAACCAGCCACGCCATCGTTGGAAGCACTGCTACCCGCTTCCAACTCTGTAGCTACTGCGCGCATCTTACCTGGAACCAGCCACGCCATCGCTGGAAGCACTGCTACCCGCTTCCAGCTCTGCAGTCACCGCGTGCATCTTACCTGGGGCAAGCCACGCCATTGCTTGAAGCAGTACTACCCCTTCCAACTCTACAGCTACCGCGCACCTCTTACCTGTCTCCTCGAATCCACCTCCTGCAGCTCCTTGCATCCATACCTAACCCGAGCGCCCATCAACACGGAGTCATCGTCCGGCACAGCATCCTCGCGGATCCTTCCATCTGGCAGCCGGCAGGAATTCGGAGTACCGTTCGCCATCAAACACCGACGGGCTGCACCTGCAAAAGAGACAGAAGGCACAAGGTTAGCAATTGCATAAACTTTAAACGCTGGGCAGCGCAACTCGCAAACTTTGCGCATCATCCGGAAATCCAACTTAACTCTTGTAGGTTTTCCAGATTGAACTCTCTTCTATCACCTCGTACTTGTGGGGCCATCTTCATACCTGGAGGGAGAGGAAAGGACAATATAAGGTTACGGACAATAATCATTGGGGAAAACATCATCACGAATACGGACAATAATCATTGTTATAAAACACCTACCTTCAAGGCGGGATTGGTCACAGCCGGTCTGGCCCACCACGCAAAGGACCAGTGATGCAACTAGGTCCATCCACGGCGCCCCTGCTGAGAGAAAGCAGGATGGAGAGCTCATCCTTACACTAAAACAGGTGAGCTTGCATGGGCAAACTCTTGCTCACTTCATTCTGGCACGAAAGGGCCGAGGGGAATCACGACACCACCACGCCATTCTCATTGCCTCTCATCTTCCCTCAGGGGCAGTACCAGCATCCAGAGCCTTCGATTTCACAGCAGCTGAGGGTGAGAGTCGATCCAAGGGAGCCAAGTCCTGGGAGGGCTCCAACTGTGCCCCAACGTCACCACAGAAACCATGTGAGCATAACAGAACGCGAAGCCTCTCCGAATCTCTGCCTGGACGTTATGAATACCTCAGAGACTGACCAGTTGGCCCAATTGCAGGGGGAACTACGGGCAGAAGTGCATGCCTCCAGACAAGAGACAAATGCTTTAAGGAGAGATCTAATTGTTGCTCGAGAACGAACAGACGAACTGGCAAGACAGGTGCTTCAAACTCATGCAGGACAAGTTCCTTACCTGGAATCGCACCAACCCCTTTGCCACAGCCAACACCACCAGTTCAAGTGGTACTCCCGGGGGCTGTACCTTTGGCCCCACCTGAACGGTTCACCAATGACCCCAACAAATATGCCATATTTATGAATCAGTGTCGCCTTCCCTTTTTGTGCCGTCCTGGGGCCTTCCCTAACGATAGTGCCAGAGTTGCTTTCAAACTTTCATATTTGGGAGGCAGTGCAGCAGACTGGTCCATGCCACTAGTTAACCAGGATGATCCAGTTTGCTAGATTCAATTTCAATTTTGTAGAATTTCAGGGGCAATTAGAAAAGTTGTTTGCGAGACACACCCAAGGACAGGCTCTAGGTAACAAACTGTTGTCCCTAAAACAGGTAAACCACGATCTGCTGACGTACATAGCCACCTTTAATCACCTCATTGCACAAACCAACTGGCCCGAAGAAAAGAGAAAAGAGAACCACATTATTCTATCGAGGACTACGTGGGGAATTAAAGGACGTCCTTATATTGCGGCAAGGCAGGACATTTTCTTCGGGATTGCCCAACAATATCTCCCAAGAGAATAGTAGGTGCAACGACAGCAATGACGACCAAGACCAGACCCCGGAAAACTCAAGCGCCCGACAAGTATAGGGGTTCACTTGTCGAGCAAAATGAAGAAAGTAGTTCAGACCTCACACCTTGCCATTCCAGTACTCATAGTCCACCACCAGCAGCCATCAAGGGTACACGCTGTGGAAGCGTATATTAACAGTGGAGCTGTGGGTAACTATATTGATCAGGATCTAGCCGCACAAATAGGCCTGCCTCTTCGGCAGAAACTACAAGCGGAAAACGTAACTGCAGTAGATGACTCTCAATTTTCATCTGGGCCAGTAACGCAACACACCGATAAGGTTATGCTGATGTGTCAGGACGGTCATCGGGAAGACAACTCCTTTGATCTTATTGGGGCGCCACAGTTCCAGATGATCCTAGGAATGCCGTGGCTAGAAACCCATAATCCTAGAATAGACTGGAAAACACGAGTGCTGACCTTTCCGCAAGAATACGCCAAAACCTGTTCCCGTAAGCACCAGCAGAACCACAAAATCACGGCAAATTCTTCTGGGTCTTGCCGGTGCCTTACCCCAGATTATTTGGGCTATCAAGACATGTTCTAAAAAGAACAAGCAAACACCTTGTCTCCACATAGACCTTACGACTACTAGATCGACCTGGTACCTGGGGCTCAAATCCCGTGCAGCCGAATATACGCTTTAACGGAGAAAGAAAATCACCACCTAAGATCCTACTTAGACCAGTACCTAGTTAACGGATTCAGCCGCCCATCTAAGTCTCCTGCTTCCTCAGCTCTCTTCTTCGTACCCAAGAAGGAAGGCAACCTCAGAATGTGCATCGATTACAGGGTATTGAATCAAATCACAGTTAGGAACAGATACCCTCTACCGCTCAGCCCCGAATTACTTGATCAGGTGAAGAGCGCTCAAATCTATACGAAACTAGACTTCCGGGCGCCTATCACCTTGTACGTGTTAAAAGAGGTGACGAGTGGAAAACAGCATTCCGGACGCAATACAGACTTTTCGAATATCAGGTGATGCCCTTCAGGTTATGCAATGCACGGGCGACATTCCAGCTCTTTATGAACGATGTACTCCACGAACTGTTGGATGTCTGCATCCTCGTTTACATCGACGATATTCTGATCTATTCACAATCTAAGGAAGATCATGTTGGTGTCACGACCCTCGCCCAAAACCTTTCTGGCAAAGCCGTTGGCCAGGTGGAGTCAGGATTCGGGCCTCTAGAGCCTGGCATCCTCTTCAAAAGCCCTCATGGGGCCAGGCTCATACACCATGAAAAACAATGTGCTTGGGAACTATTATTGTATTGTCAGCCAACATGGAGGCATCCACATAGCTTGGTTCTTAAGAACCAAGCTATGCCGTCTAGTGTTTTGGGTGTGGCTGCCTAGGGACTACTTTACCTGGACTATTTTGTTGGGGCTATTTAAACCACACCCGAGCAAGACAACACGTTTCGCGTTGCTTTCCAGCTTGCAAAGTGATGCTCACCGTGTCCAGCTATTCCCTCGAACCTCGGAGAAGCAGAACCTGCAAGGAGACAAAAGGAACATCATAAGCAGCAGCATCTTACCTGCAGTCTTCATCTTTAAACACTTGCAGCTACTGAGAACAGCTTCCTCGAATATGCATGCCTCCCGGACAGAACAACCCGAAAGAGGAAGATAGAGGCAACATTAAAGAAAGAAGTAGAGACATTTACAAATTACAAACTGCTCAAAAGGCTTACCTGGCTGGTCGCCTCTCGGCTGGCACGACTCCGGACATTCCACTCGTGCTGAAGAACACAGCGACCTACAAGGAAGGAAAACACAGGTTAGCAAAGGCAAGACTTTGCAGCACTGCGCATAGCGCTTACTCACCGTATCATAGCACCCTTAATGCTCCATCATTTACCAGCGGGGCTCAACCAAGCCGGTTTGCCACGCTGAAGCTCTGCATACCTAAGGGAGAAAAAAGAGACATTTTAAGCAAAGAAAGGCATGCAGGATAGCAATAAAGAGCAACAAAGAACAGCAATAAGACCTACCTAAACAATATCAAATGGGCCGGAGTCAGTGAAGTAACTGGACCGCACTCGCCCATGAAAGACAACGCGCCCCTGCAAAGAAGGCAGGACGGAAAGCACCCCTAATTCTACCAAAAGGCAGAAACTTCCCCGCATACCACATCAGGGCAAAACTGAGAAGCATACCAGCGAGTAACTCGGCTGGGTGGCATCCCTGTGGATACCAGGTGAGCGTAACAGAATGTGAAGCCTACCATAACAAATCCACCTGGGCGCCATGGAGACATCAGAAATGGACCAATTGGCCCAATTACTAGGAGAGCTTCGTGCTGAGGTTCATTCTGCCCGACAAGAGACTAATGCCCTCCGGAGAGACCTAATAGTGACCAAAGAACGCACTGAAGATATTAGCAGGCAATACTTGCAATCACAGGCAGGACAGACGCCTCTACCTGGAAGCAATCCAACGATGCAAAACCCCACCATACCACCCACTCCGATACAGATCACGTTACCTGGAACAGTGCCCCTGGCACCACCAGAAAGGTTCTCAGGTGACCCACGGAAGTATGCGGCATTCATCAATCAGTGCCACCTTCATTTTCTTTGTAGGCCTGGAGCATTTCCAAACGACCAAGCTCGGGTAGCTTTTGTCTTATCATACCTGAGTGGTAGTGCAGCAGATTGGTCGGTGCCGTTGGTAACCCATGACCATCCTCTATTACATGACTTTGGGGGTTCCAGAGAGAAATGGAAAAACTTTTTGCTTGCCATTCCCAGGAACAAGCAGTAGACAATGAACTCTTGTCCCTCCGACAGGGGAATCAGGACTTGTTAACGTACATTGCTACCTTCAAGAGACTGGTTGCCGAAGCTAGGTGGCCAGAAAACAAAAGAACCACGTTATTCCATCGAGGCTTACAAGGCGAATTAAAGGACGTCTTAGCCCAGGTGGTTAATCCACCCAGAGACTGTGCAGAATTCATAAATCTGGTTGTGCAGCTAGACCAGCGGTTGCAGGACCGAAAGGCAGACCGGTCTAAGATGGACCCTCGGACCGTGTATGTTCGACCAAGGGAAAACACACCCCGTGTATCTGAAAATGCTGTAGAACCCATGCAGATTTGAGGGATACGGCCTCCATTAACAAAACAAGAGCGGGACAAAAGAAGACAACAACAGCTCTGCTTGTATTGTGGGAAACCAGGACATTTCCTGAAGGACTGTCCAGTAAAACCCCCAAGAAGAACAGTCGGGCCACAGAGAAGGATGAAGCTAAGGAATCGGAAAACTACCAAGCTCGACAACCGTAGAGGTCAGTTTGTCGAGTGAGACGAAAGAGTTGCTGACCTCGCACTTTGCAATACCAGTGATCTTAATTAACCACCAACAGTTGTCAAGAATGCATGCTGTTGAAGCATACATCGATAGCGGAGCAGTTGGAAATTATATTGATCAAGAACTGGCAGCAGAGATGGGGCTTCCTTTGTGTTCTAAGCCAACTATGGACAAGGTAACCACCGTGGATGGGACAGAAATCTCTTCTGGACCAGTGACCCAGTGCACAGCCAGGGTAACCTTGCTGTGCCAGGACGGACATCAGGAGTCTATTTCATTCGATCTCATCAAGGCACCTCAGTTCAGGCTAATACTAGGGATGCCATGGTTGGTTGCTCACAACCCTTTGATAGACTGGCGGGCACAAAAATTAACCTTCCCCGGTGACTGCTCCCCTGCCTGCTATTACCAAGAGGAGAAACCTGACGTCTGTATCCCCATGACTCCCGGAGTGACAGTATCAACCCTGGGAGCAACTAATACCTTGCCAAGTGAACACCATGATTTCCAGGATGTTTTCCGAAAGGACCAAGTCAGTACATTACCGCCGCACAGGCCCTATGACTGTCAGATCGACCTTGTTCCTGGTGCACAAATCCCTTGCGGCAGGATCTACGCTCTCACAGAACCAGAAAACCTTCATTTGAAATCCTATTTAGGAGCATACCACCAGGTCCAAGTCAGAAAAGGAGATGAATGGAAAACCGCCTTCTGTACTAAGTACGGCTTGTTTGAATATCAAGTCATGCCCTTCGGGTTATGCAACGCTCATGCGGCATTCCATTATTTCATGAATGACGTCTTAAGGGAGTTAATTGATGTGTGCGCCTTAGTGTACATAGACGACATCTTAGTATACTCAGCCTCGGAACAAGATCATGTTAGGCACGTTCGTTCAGTCCTCACCAAGCTCCGTCAACATTGCTTGTTTGCAAAGCTTGAAAAATGCTTTTTTCATGTCACTGAAGTAGAATTTCTTGGTTTTATCCTTACTCCAGGAGGCATCAGAATGGACGTGCACAAGGTAGATGCCATTCTGAAATGGCCTTTACCGACGTCTCTGAACGGGGTACAAAGCATGCTGGGCTTTGCGAACCTCTACCTCCGGTTCATCCCAGACTTCTCTCAGGTTGTGCACCCAATCACAGTACTATTACGAAAAAACAATAAAAAGTTTGCTTGGACCGAAGCAGCAGAAGAAGCCTTTCAGGAACTTAAACAAAGGTTTACCTCTTCTCCAAACCTGCAACATCCTCTTCCAGACCTCCCTTATGTCGTTGAAACTGATGCGTCCAGTCTCGCAATGGGGGCTGTCCTTTCACAGAGAGATCCGGAAACCGGCCAGCTACATCCTGTGGCCTTCTGGTCGAAAAACTTCTCACCTCCAGAGATTAATTATGCCATCACGGACAAGAAACTCCTGGCTATCAAATCCGCCTTTAAAGCCTGGAGGCACTACCTTCTGGGGGCCAGACACACCATTACAGTCATCACAGACCACCGAAACCTGCAGTATCTCAAAACAGCCAAGGCCCAGTCCTCGCGCCAATTACGGTGGGCCCTTTTCTTCGCCGAATATGATTATGTAATCGCATTTCGACCAGGAGTCAGAAACGGAAAGGCGGATGCCTTATCTCGCATGGGCATAGATGAAATAGTATATACAACTCCAGACTCAGTACCTATTATACCTGAAGACAAACTCTTAGGTATCACGACAGCCTTAACACAAGCAGAACTACGAAAAGAAATCCAATGGACAATGAATCAATGAATCCTGATGCCTACCTCGCATGGCAAACTCAAGGAGAACAATATACCATCAAGGACCATCTACCCTTTTTTAGGGATCGCCTATATGTACCCAAGAAGGAAGTACAACAGCATATTATTTCAAACTATCACAATTCACTGATCGAAGGGCATCCTGGGATCGCCAAAACCCTAGCTAAGGTGAAAGAGAACTTTTGGTGGCCTACCTGGCGTAAGGACATCATTCAGTATATTCAGTCCTGCGGTGTCTGTGCACAAAATAAATCACAGAAACAAAAACCATCTGGTCTCCTACAACCATTGGACATTCCTCCAGTTCCATGGCACACTCTTTCCCTTGACTTCATCACTGATCTACCTCCAAGCCAAGGGTTCAACACCATCCTTGTAGTTGTGGACTTATTCTCGAAGATGGCCCATTTTATTCCTCTCAAAGGCCTCCCAGACGCAGCCACTTTAGCAAAAGTGTTCCTGGAGGGTGTGGTTAAGCTACATGGCTTCCCTTCAGTTCTGGTCTCTGATCGAGGCAGCCAGTTTGTTTCAAACTTCTGGAAAAAATGTGCAATGGCGCAGATCGATGTTCGGCTATCTACCAGTCACCATCCCCAAACGGACGGCCAAACCGAGAGAACCAATCAGACACTCGAGCAATATTTACGGTGCATGCTGCACCACGAACAAAGGAATTGGAAAGACCTATTATGGACAGCCGAATATGCATATAACAATTCTTCACATTCAAGCACGGGACAAACGCCCTTCTATACCCTTTATGGCAGACATCCCCGTACCTCTGAACTAGACCTTCCAGCCAGCTTGGAAATGCCAGCGGTAAAGACTCTACACACAACCGTTACTCAGGCTTTCAAAAGGGCAAAGGAACACCTTATTCATGCCAAAGAAAAACAAAAGAGATTCGCCGACCAACAACGGAAAAAGGCCCATGATTATCAAGTAGGAGACAAGGTTTGGTTTGCCGCTAAATTCGCACCCATCAAGGGAACCCGGACCTTTCATCCCAGATTCTTAGGACCCTATACCATTAAGGCAATTATCAACCCAGCAGCCGTGAAACTGGATTTACCACCTAATCTACACATCCACCCGGTATTCCATGTGCCCCTCCTGAAACCAATGCAACCCGGCACACATATTGGGACACCACCTAAGACCATACTTGTTGACGGAGAACCAGAATTCAAAGTCAAAGATATCTTGGACTCTAAATACTCTAGGACCAAGCTATATTATCTTGTCAATTGGAAAGGATTTGGACCACAAGATAGATCCTGGGAGCCCAGTGAGAATATCCACGCACCACGTCTAATCAGGAAATTCCATCGGAACTTCCCAACCAAACCTGGGCCAGACAGAAGGAACACAATGGGAGGGGCTTTAGGGGGCAGTGCTGTCACAGCCCTCGCCCAAAAACCCCTCTGGCAAACCCATTGGCCAGGCGGAGTCAGGACTCGGGCCTCTAGAGCCTGTAGAGCCTGCAGAGCCTGGCATCCTCTTCAAAAGCCCTCATGGAGCCAGACCTGGCGCCTAAGGCGCCAGGCTCATACACCATGAAAAACAATGTTCTTGGGAACTACTTTATTGTATTGTCAGCCAACATGGAGGCATCCACATAGCTTGCTTCCTAAGAACCAAGCTATACGGTCCAGTGTTTTGGGTGTGGCAACCTAGGGACTACTTTACCTAGACTATTTTGTTGGGGCTATTTAAACCACACCTGAGCAAGACAACACGCTTCGCGTTACTTTGCAGCTTGCAATGTGACGCTCGCTGTGTCCAGCTATTCCCTCGAACCTCGGAGAACAGAACCTGCAAGGAGACAAAAGGAACATCATTAGCAGCAGCATCTTCCCTGCAGTCTTCATCTTTAAACACTCGCAGCTACTGAGAACAGCTTCCTCGAATCTGCATGCCTCCTGGACAGAACGACCTGAAAGAGGAAGATAGAGGCAACATTAAAGAAAGCAGTAGAGACATTTACAAATTACGAACTGCTCAAAAGTCTTACCTGGCTGGTCGCCTCTCGGCTGGCACCACTCCGGACATTCCACTCGCGCTGAAGAACACTGCGACCTACAAGGAAGGAAAACACAGGTTAGCAAAGGCAAGACTTTGCAGCGCTGCGCATAGTGCTTACTTACCGCATCATAGCGCTCTTAATGCGCCATCATTTACCAGCGGAGCTCAACCAAGCCAATTTGCCATGCTGAAGCTCCCCATACCTAAGGGAGAAAAAGAGACATTTTAAACAAAGAAAGGCATGCAGGATAGCAACAAAACTAAAGAACAGCAATAAGACCTACCTGAACAATATAAAACGGGTCGGCGTCAGTGAAGTAACTGGACCGCACTCGCCCATGAAAGACAACACGCCCCTGCAAAGAAGGCAGGACGGAGGGCACGCCTAATTCTACCACAAGGCAGAACCTTCCCCGCAGACCACATCAGGGCAAAGCTGAGAAGCATACCAGCGAGTAATCCGGCTGGGTGGCGTCTCTGTGGATACCAAGTGAGCGTAACAGTTGGCCATGTAAGGGTGGTGTTGGAAAAGCTTTATTAGCACCAACTGTTTGCCAAGTTAGAAAAATGCTTCTTCCATGTCACGGAGGGCGAATTTTTGGGCTTCATGCTTACTCCACAAGGAGTTTGTATGGACACACGTAAAGTTGTGGCTATCCTTTAGTGGCCATCTCCAACATCTACAAAAGGGGTGCAGAGTGTACTCGGATTTGCTAATTTCTACAGACGATTTATCCCACGATTTTCACAGATCGTCCAACCAATCACATCTCTTCTAAAGAAAAATAAGAAATTATTTTGGTCCGCCGAGGCATAGAACGCCTTTCCGCAATTAAAACAAGCTTTGACCTCAGCACATATACTTCGACATCCTCGGCCTGACCTACCATATGTGGTTGAAACGGACGCCTCCGGTATTGCCATGGGAGCCGTTTTATCGCAAAAGGACCCAGAGACGGGGCAACTTCATCACATAGCATTCTGGTCCTGTAAGTTTCCTGCACCTGAAAAGAATTACGCAATTACCGACAAAGAGCTCCTGGCAATCAAAGGAGCCTTCAAAACCTAGAGACACTATCTTTCAGGGGCAAGACACACGGTCACTGTTATCACAGATCACCGTAACCTGCAATATTTAAAAACAGCTAAGGCTCAATCGCCACGTGAACTCTGCTGGGCTTTATTCTTTGCCGAGTACGATTTTGTAATAACCTACAGACCAGGAGTGCGTAACGGAAAGGCTGATGCCCTATCGCGTATGGGAGAGGACAAAGATGCCTTTAATCCATCAGAACCGATTGCCATTATTCCCGAAGAACGGATTCAACATCAGATTGCTGCAACTACCCACTGGGAAGACTTGAAGACTGATCTCCAAGTACAGATGGATCAGACAGCCCAAAAGGAATGGTTAAGTAAGGGGGACCAGTACTCCATCAAAGATAATCTACCATACTTTCAAGGAAGACTGTATATTCAAGACATGGAAATGCGAACCAAGATAATAGCAAATTATCACGAGTCATTGGTGTAAGGACATCCGGGAATCTCAAAGACTAGAGCCAAGATCCATAAAAACTATTGGTGGCCCTCTTGGAGGAAAGATGTTGCCCAGTTTGTCACAACGTGTGGTCTTTGCGCACAAAACCAATCCCAAAAATTAAGCCCCGCAGGGTTGTTGAGACCATTAAGCGTACCACCAACACCATGGCATACATTATCTATGGACTTCATTACCGACCTGCCACCCTGTGATGGCTTTAATACAATACTGGTCGCGGTAGACCTATTTTCCAAAATGGCACATTTTATTCCACTGAAGGGGCTCCACACCGCTGCTAGTCTGGCCACAGTATTCCTGGAACAAATCGTCAGATTACACGGTTTCCCATCTCTATTGGTTTCTGACCGGGTAAGTCAATTTGTTTCAGCCTTTTGGGAAGGTGTTGTAAACTAGCTGTCACAGGTTTCCCCCCTTCTCACCTGTCTGTGTTGTTTGTTGGAGTTCTTCGATGGAGTCTTCTTTCACACAGTTCGGGTCTTGTATAACACTGTGCGTAGGTCATTGGGTTCCAGCGTGCGTTCAGCATCCCGTCTCCTGGGAACGTTCAGATGTCTGGGAAAAGTCCAGGAAACGGCGAGGAGCGCACTCGGGAAACGAGTACAAGGAGATCCGGGAAGCAACAGAGGATAAGAAGGGAAGGAATGAAGGAGGAGGAATTTACGGGACCGGGAAACAGGAATCAAAGGAATTTGCAGTACGAACTACGGCAGCACACGTCTAGCCACTGCAAGCAGTAGCGTTGAGACGCGCAGGGCCGCGGGGGCTTGTCTTCTTTATAGAATGTAGTGCGTACGACGCGGAAACTGGTAAGCAGCGTTCCGTGTTCGGCGGCCATGTTGAGAGTACTCCTGAGTGCAAACCCCTATGGGTCAGGGACAAGGAAGTCCAGAAAGGACACGTCCGATGGTTCATGACAGCATGCCTCCTCCGAAGGCCTGTTCCTTCGGGTTTTCCCCGGGTGTATAAGGTGGTGCCTTTGGAGTAGTCTGGGGGCATTTAGGTTTGAGACTGGTTCCCAGGTGCGTTCACTGGGAGGGTACCCTTTCCACTCAACCAGATACTGTAGCTGACCACGTCTGTACCTGGAGTCACATATTCTGGACACTTCGTATTCTAGCTGATCATCGACAACCACAGGGGAGACCTTGGAGCAGTCCGGGAGGTCTGGACGTATGGTTTCAATAGAGAAGTGTGAAACACTGGGTGGATCCTCTTCCAGGAGTCTGGTAGTTTGAGTCGGAAGGCCACTGGGTTAATGATTTCCTTTATGGAAAAAGGGCCATAGTACCGGGGAGCCAACTTATTTGGTCGTAAGTGTCGAGGCAGTAGTTTCGAGGATAGCCAGACCTTATCACCCACTGCATAGGAAGTCCCTTGTCTTCTTTTGGAGTCTGCATAGTGCTTGGTGTTAGTTCGGGCCCTTTCGAGGTGTTCTTTGGCTTCCTTGTGTATGTTGATGAGGGTTTCAATCCAGGAATCGGCTGTAGGAACTGGTGTAGGATGTGGGAGAATGGATGGTAGAACCGAAGGGTGGAATCCTTGTCTGCAGAAGAAAGGGCTGGTCTTGACAGCCGAGTGATCCGAATTGTTGTAGGCAAATTCAGCCACAGGTATTAAGAGTGACCAATCGTCCTGGACCTTGGTGGTGAAACAACGAAGATACTGCTCCAGGGTTTGGTTGACACGTTCAGTAGCTGTGGTGGTCTGTGGATGATAGCCTATGGAGAGGGCACGTTGGATTCCTAGTATACAGCATAAGTGTTTCCAGAATTGAGATATGTATTGAGGTCCTCTGTCTCATATGATCTTCGAAGGGAGTCCATAAAGTCGGAATATGTGTTCCAGGAAGATTCCAGTGAGTTATGAGGAAGATGGTAGTTTATACAAGGGTGTAAAATGAGCCATGTGAGTGAATAAATCAATGGTAACCATGATAGTTGTGTATCCCCCGGAAGGTGGTAATTCCACGAATAAAGTCCATAGTGATGAATTCCTAGGGTCTTGCTGGTAGCGTTGGTTGGAGTAGGAGACCCGCCGGTCTCTTGTTATCATGCTTGTTTTGATTGCAGACTGAACAGGCTTGGATATACTGCTGGATGTCAATTTTCATTTTTGGCCACCAAAACTGTCTTTGTATTAAACGGAGAGAGTTGGTGATGCCACAATGTCCTGAATGAAGGGTATCATGACAGAGGCTTGTAATCCTTTGGCGCAGTCTCTGTGTGGGGATGAGCAGGCCATTATCCTTGAACAAATACCCATCCTTTGTTTTAAGATTCCATCGATTCTTCCCAGTAAATTCCTTCCAGATCCCAGTGGACTGGGTTTGAATCCGAATGTCTTCCAGGAGGCTGATTGCTTGGGCTACAAATATTGTGTGGGGAAACATCTTTGGGAAGGATCGATCTTCAAGAGTTTCGTAGTCGGGATGTCGGGATAAGGCGTCAGCAATTATATTGTGTTTTCCAGGAACATGATGGATTTGGAACTGGTACTGGGCAAAGAAGAAGGCCCAATGGGCTTGACGACTATTCCTACATTCCGGGGATTGTAGAACTTGAAGATTCCGATGGTCCGTACGGACCTGAACAGGAAGTTTTTCTCCCAAGAGTAGATGATGCCACTCTGTGAAGGCTTGACGGATGGCTAATAGTTCCTTTTCCAGAACAGAATAATGGGTCTCGCTAGGAGTTAGGGTTCGCGAGAGATAAGCGATGGGGTGTTCTAACTTGTCCTCGAATTCCTGTTTTAGGACTGCTCCGATGGCGTAGTTGGAGGCATCCGTCTCCACTAGGAAAGGTCGATCAATGTCAGGTTGAGCCAGGATGGGGGCTTGTGTAAACTCTGACTTCAATCGTTGGAACGCTTCATCTTGGGCTGCTGTCCAGAGAAAGGGAGTATCCTTCTTCAACAATGTAATGATCGGTTGTACTATCTCCGAAAAGGAAGGTATGAATTTCCGGTAGAAGTTGGCAAGCCCCAGGAAGGATTGAATCTGTTTCACAGTAGTTGGAACAGGTAGGATAGTATGGAATTTACTTTTGAGTGGTCCATTTCAATTCCTTCTGGACTAAGGACAAATCCGAGATAGTGAACAGTAGAGACATGGAAAAGGCATTTCTCGGGTTTAGCCAGGAGCTTATGTTCACGTAGCCGCTGTAAGAATGCCTTAACATGCTGTTCATGCTTAAGATGGTCCTTGGAGTATACCAGTATATCGTCCAGGAAAACTATGATGAAGAGGAACAGCATATCGGAGAACACCCGGTCCATAAAATGTTGGAAGACCGCTGAGGCTTTGGCGAGTCAGAAGGGCATAACCAGGTATTCAAAGTGACCAAAGGGTGTTCTAAAGGCTGTTTTCCATTCATCACCCTCCTTTATACGGATCAGATGGTAGGCACCTCTGAGATCCAATTTCGTGAAGACTATAGCACCTCTCACCGCTTCCAGGATATCCAAGATTAAGGGCAATGGGTAGCAGTCCTTGAGGGTGCATTGATTAAGACCACGATAATCAAGGCAAGGCCTAAGATCCTTGGTATCTGTCTTGGGAACGAAAAACAACGAAGCTCCCGCCGGGGATTTGGATGGTAGTATGGTGCCATTTTCTAGGTTGGTATCCAAGTATTCTCGGAGGGCCTTTTTCTCTGGCTCTGATAGAATGAACATCCTTCCAAAGGGAATCACTGGTGAGGGTTCAGTATCAATAGCGCAGTTTTCAGGTCTGTGAGGGGGTAGGGCTTGAACTATGGCAGTTGAAAACACATCAGTGTAATACTGATAGGCCCTGGGGACCTGGATAATATTTGAGACCGTGAATGGGCCTTGTTGGTCTGTCAGCGTACCTTCAGAGGATCTTGACGAGGAATCCAGGGATAGACAGTGAGACATACAATGTTCTGAACCAAGAAACAAGGATCGTGCCGCCCAGTTGATGTATGGGTTGTGCTTCTGTAACCAGGGCATACCCAGTGGATAATGGGCAGACTTTATGATGTCAAATTTGATCACCTCTCGATGATGGTTTATCGAGAGCTGGATCTCTTTGGTTTGCAGGGTTATGGGTCCTGAAGAGAGAGGTCTTCCATCGATGGCCTCTACAGGTTGCATGATGTCTCGAGTTTCATATGGAATGTGGTGGGTAGTGACCCAATCCTGATCTATAAATATCCCCATGGACCCACAATCCACTAATGCCCGAATGGGGTAAGTTTCTTCCTTGGACGGCGATAGAAAGGCCTGCAAGATCACAAGGTTGTTTTGTCCAGGAGAGTTCAAGGATGGAATAGATGTGGAGCAAATATCTCTCTCCCGAAGCTGTGCTCCATCTAGGATCGGGAGCTGGCGTTTCCCGAACGCTGTGGAGGGACTAAAGGACATTTTCTCACAAGATGTTTATCAGAGGCACAGTATATACACAGCACGGTGTCAATCCGTAGCATCCTTTCTTGGGGGATATGGGTCCACGGAAGGCCCCTAGTTTCATGGGTTCTGGGTCTGTGGTCGGGGCAGGAGTGGGCTCAGGTCTAGAGGAAGGTTCTATAGAGGTCTTTTGGTAAGGCATTTTGGTCTTCTTCTTTTCCAACTTCCTTTCCTGGATACGAAAGTCTATTTGTAACGAGAGATCCATAAGAGCCTGGAAGGAACCTGGGCGAGCTACCCTGGCAGCTCGTCTTTTATCTCTTCATTCAGTCCTCTTCAGAAAAGAGTAAAGCAGGCCTCTGAGGACCAATCTGCTTCCTTGGCCAGTTGCTTAAAGCGTGTTACATAGGTAAGCATATCCTGGGACCCTTGTTGGAAATCCAGTAGGCGTTCTTGGGCACTGTAAACCTGTTCTGGGCGGTCAAACATGGTCTTTAGAGCCCGTATGAACCCATCATAGTCATCCAGGAGGGCATCTCCAGAATTAACTAAGGGCGTAGCCCAAGTGAATGCATTCCCGGAAAGATGCAAAATCTATTATTTTTTTTTATTGTGTACGGTTTACAAAAGAAACCTTTACAAAAGATATCCTTAAATACAGAAAAGAAAAAGAAGAAAAAGAAAAAGAATCATACATTACTGTTACGTTGCATATTGATTTCATTTAATTACCAAGATAAAACAAAAAAGAAAAAACACATACAGATCCACATATCCTTCTTCTATCAGTGAGTAACATATAAAATCAGTTAAAAATTCAGTGCACATAAAACATTTTCGACACAGATTTGGTGGTTAGAAAGGGAGAAAAAAAATTCCCTTTACATAAAAAGAACGAATTTAGCAGCAGTATTAGTTAAAATTCCAAGGTTTGTATGCATACATGATAGACTTGGTCGTATATAAAGGTGGAATTCATCAAACAATTTGGTCAAATGGGAGGGGGATAGAGATCAAGAGACTTAATAAAACCCGCCACAGCAAGACCGTCTTTAATTTTAGAAATTGAAAGAGACTGGGACCAAATAAAATTCTCTGCCCCCAAAATACCCAGGGTATTGAATCTGCCTAAGTATATATCTCTAAGTCCTTTCAGAGCAGTACATTCTAAAATAAAATGGCGTGTAGATTCAATTACCCCGGGAGTGAGACAAAAACGGCATAGAAGGTCCAAATCACTAATCTCCTTCCTTCTATAGAGAACTTCTTTAGTAGGTAGGAGATTCCATCTGAGTTTGAGAAGAAGTAAATGGTAATAGCGGCTGGGAAATTGAGTTAAGATAAAAGACAGGCAGCCTCTTTTCTTATGGTCAAATTGCAAATCACTGAGAGATGGGTAAGAATGAAATTTTTCCAGCGTATTACTCCAATCGCTAGTGAAGAGACATTCTTTAAATTTGTTGGGGTTGGTTAATAGGGTATCCCTGTCAGTAGAAAGGTCTGATAGAGTCTTGTCGCAGAGCACACCAAATCTCGAAAGAAATACGTTTCGGTCTGGTGATCCCCGTGAGAAGAGCATCTTACCAACATCAACATAAAGGGTATCCTGTTTCGGAGAGAGCAGAGCAGAGAAAAGTGTCAGAACTCTCCATAGAATTCTAGCTCGTAGAGAGACTAGAACCAATTCATACCTCATGGCAACTATTGGAACACAATTAGGCAGCTTCATAACTTTTCTCCAGAAGATACCCTCAAGGTTGTCCCAGAAGGTCAAAAGAGCAAGATAATGCAGTTCCATTCCGTATATTAGTTTTGGAATCAACTTTCCCTTGAAGAAATCCACTATAGGTTTGAAGGAGAACATGCCATATTTAATATCCAGCTTCATAGATTGAGAAATAAGCGGAAGTGTTTTGTGTCTAAGAGAACGTCTTAATTCAATGGCCGATGGTTGGGCCAGAATGAGGAATCCCAAATAGACAATTTTGTGTGCTCTCATGATATTTTCACCACCAATTTTCCATACTTTTTTATTACCCTCTCTCCCTCTAGAAAAGACCATTGTTCGAGTTTTACTTGGGTTAATTTTTAACCCATTAATTACGGCATATTCTTCAAATTTACAGATAAGCCTCTGTAAGACGACTTTGGTGTGATCAAAAAGGAGAACATCATCGGCGTAAGCCAGCCATGAGAGCCTGAGATCCCTCAATTTTGCATTTACCATGCCTGTACTTTCAAGGAATTCCCCTACGTCTTCCATGTAGAGGATAAAAAGGCATGGGGCTAGCGAGCAGCCTTGTCTAACCCCAATACGAGTCCTTATCCTTCTAGAGAGGGTACCTTTGAGATCGATCCTAATATGGACCCCCGAATTCTCATAAATTGCCATAATTAAAGTGTGTAGACCTGCCGGAATCCCCCATTTAGTTAGTTTTTCCCAGAGTCTCGACCTAATTACTAAATCAAAAGCATTTGATAGGGCGATTGAAGCCACATAGAGAGAGCCACCATATTTTCCCCATGTTGAACTTTGAAGGGCAGTTAGAATAAATCCATTAAGATTAGTTGAGTGTCCAACCCTAAAGCCTGTTTGTTGCTTTGGGAGAATATTATTTTCCTTAATCCAGATATTAAGGTGCGAGAGGAGCATAGCAGCGAAAAGCTTGCAGTCTGCATCAATAAGGGAGATTGGTCTATAATTCTTAACCAATGACCGTAGACCTCTCTTAAAAATGGGAACAATATGGGCGGTCTGCCAACTAGATGGAACATTACCAGAATTAACTACATCTTGGAATAAGAGAAAGAGGAATTTAGCCCAAATTTCAGGTTCCGCTTTAAGTGTGTTATTTGTTAAGCCGTTAGGGCCGGGGGCCCTTGATTTCTTAGCTTTGACAATAAAGCCTAGTATTGTCTCATAGTCAATATCAGGCTTCAAGTATCATTAAGCGCATACTCCCTTTTTTCGCAAACCTCTGGGCCCTCTCCGCCCATATCAAAAAGTTCAGTGTAATGGGCAACCCATTTTTCCTCAGGAATAGCATTCAACTGGTCGGCCACCGCCCCATCATCCTGGCCAGAAAAAATAGCCCAAAAAGCCAAAAGATCTCTTTTGACAAGGACTTTAAGCATAAACTCTGCATCATTTTGTAACAGACTAGATTTTCCGTATTTGCAATAATTTCTGTATTTTTGACGGAGAGCTCTAATTTTTGTTTTTTTGTTATCCCATTCAATTTCAAGGAGTTGGACCTCTCTAATAAGTTTTTGAGTGTGGGCCTTTTCACTGGCCAACTCCTGATCGAACCTATGGGCATGGGATTTCTTAGGAATACCCTTCCTTAGTGAACCAGAGATGCTGCTGTGCAAAGCATTAAGAAAGCTATCAAAGTATAAGGTATTAAATACTGTGTGTTTCCAAGAGAGAGAAGTGTGATTAAATGAGTAAATCAATTTATAATTAAGTAGATTAATATTGTCAGGAGACCAACGTACCCCTGACCCTTGTCCAATGATTTTGAGATGGCATGGCCCCCTGCGGGCAGACGCTTCATAGATAAAAGAGAAGAGAATGTAACCAGCAGTGACCTGTGATCACTCCAAGGGTTAAAGGAGACCTTGACCTCAGAGGAGAGAAGGGACAGAGAGTGATCTACACAGACATAGTCGATGGTGGTCGATGAAAGACCTCTATGCCATGTAGGGCAGAGTGGAAGAGAAGTGTCAAAAGACCCCTTAAGGCAGGTTAAGCCTACCTAGTCCAAAGCGAGGTTCCAAAGTCTACCCCAAACATATTTCTGGCCTTGCCGGTTGTCATCCTCCAAGGCCAAACCCATGTCATCATAGTTGGCCTCGGAAGAAATGGAACAGTCGGAGTTAAAATCACCAGCCAAGATCAATTTCCCCCTGGGATGTAGGGATCTCCATGATAGTACCATATCCGTTAAACATTCTAAAAAAGTCTCAAGGGCAGCCATGCCTTTGTGCCAGTATACATTAATCAAAAGGAGATTAACTAGTTGATCCAGGGAGGAGGCTTCCATAGCTAAAACACCAAATGGAGTATCCGGTAGAACCTTATTCCTGAAACCAAGAGAAGCCCTGAATCCAATGAGGAGACCCCCAGAGGCCCTCCCTCCTAAACTAGGCTTAGCATTTTGGGAATGAATATCAAATCCATCAACAACGGGAGGAGAGAGTAACCAAGTTCTTGTAAGAAAAAGCAATCTGAGGCAGTAATCATAAGTACTGTCTCAGTATTCGTGAACAGATGAGAATTTCCCCTGGAATTCCAGGAAAGAAAAATAAATTGATTCGGGACCTTAATATTGATAAGAGTACCAGGGCAATCAAAAGAGTGCTCATTTCCACAAACCTGAAGTGACCTGGGCCCAGTTTCTAACATTCCCATTAAATCTGGGTGTAAATTACCTCCGTTGAGGCTGTGAGGCTCTTTTCCGGGAAATAAACCATAGTCAGGTTTCCCTTATATTCTTCACACCCACCATTTTTTCCAGAATGCTGATTTGGTTGTAGCAAATTTGCTTCAAAGCCAAGCTGCATTAAACCTTCCCTTTGTCCCATTATAAGTTCTAGTACCTCTCTAGATTTCAGAATAATGTTACTCATATCCACACGTCCTTGAGTAGGAAAGAAAATCCTTTCCATGTCGTAACTAGAGATAAGTGAGAGTGAAGGAAGTTGGTGGAAGATTTTTAAAATATTTCCACGATTAAGACTAATAGGCATATCTTGACCCCATAAGCTAATAAGCTGCAAGATTTCGATAGACTCTTTAACCTCAGTTGATTGGGGTAAAGAGTCAGTAATACTTTTTGTAAATTGACTCAGAGAGTCAGCTTCCAGATCAGTACCCCTAGCGCCCCTTAATATAGTCCTGTTTTGGGTAACTTGGGGTTCTACAGGAAATCTTTCATGCAGATTGGGAGAATTCCTATTTTGGGTAGGTTTGGGTCCAGTGGGAGGACCTACACAGCCACATGAGGGCTTTGGGTGAGCAGAGTTAGAAGAGTTGGGGACCTAAAGACCCTCCACTGGTCTAAATCCCATAAGACGCTCTTCCATTATAGACTCTGTCCTGGTCAAGTGACCATCGGAATGGCAGAGTAGGTGACCATCTGTAGAAGGAAAAGTTGTTATGGGAACCCTAACCTGAGATAAGCCTGAAGTCAAATTAAAATCCACCCCAGTAAGAGAGTTTGAGCTCACAAACTCCTGAAATAGTTGTTTCACCATGTCAAGATTGACAAGATTCGCCGTTACCGGAATGGTAGAGGGCTCAGAGAGGGTAGGGTTCAAACCAGTTTGGGAGTTATCTATAGTAATTAAAGGATCTACAATCAAATCAGGTGGCAATGGATTACCCATGATTTGTGTATTCATAAAAACTGGAGCAATGTTATTTAAAGACTCTGGTTGAATAATTATCTTAGGTTGGCATAGATCATGAGTTTCCTCCCCCTGGATTATATTGCCCACCTCCTCAGGGGGAATAATATCCTTTGACATAGAATTCCCAGGCAGAGCTTCGGGCTGACCAGAAACAGCCGGAATGGTCGGAACAGAGGTGGAGCCGACATTGACAACAACCGCATTAAAGGTAGCGGTATCAGTTATCGCTGATTCCCCCTGAGTCTGAACCCCCTTCGGGGGGGAAGAAGTTGTAACACCCAAAGGAGCACATGCCATGAACAGATTTTTAAAGAATTTGTTAGAGAAGGAATTCATTTTTTTCTTTTCCAAGTTCTTCTGATTTTTAGTTTTCTTTATTAGTTGGATATGTTTTTTATTACCTATATGAACCAAGCCCTTTAAGGGTGCCGTTTCCTTAGTGAGATCGATACAGTCAAGTGGCTTCTCCAAGGGAAGGTCTAATATAGAAACTGGAAGGGGGGCAGCAGTGTCTCCTTCCGATGTAATAGATTTACCATAGGGTCCCTGAGGAGTGGAGTCAGGGAGATTAGGAGTCGACCCTTCTTGGTCTTTTTCCACTAAAGAATTAGTAATCACTTTTATAGGAGTGTACACAAAGTTTGGCATCCGGGGGAGGATACACTACAACGCCCTCAGAGATTGACTGGGGGATTAAAAAAGATTAGTCAACAGAGCCTCTATCCGAGCAAGGAGGGACAGTATTGACTTGAAGCATATTAAAAACGACCCCCGGAGTACTGTCTTTCTCCACATTAGGGACTTTATTAACCAGAGGCCCTTCCATATAAGGTTGCCTATGAGGAGTAGGATCTGGGCATTGTTTTATTATTGATGGGTTATCTTCCTTAATAATTTTAACCAAGTCTTCAGATCTATCTAGACCTTCTAGCCTAGAATAGATTTCCGAGAGGAGGAGAGAGTGAGATCTAACCTCTGACCAAATGTTATCATACAAACTCACAAACGAGCTGAGAACCATATTAAGTGAGATAATGTAGGTTGAGTTAATTTTATTCTATCATCTGCCTCTTTAAGGGTATGATGTACGAACGACTCACTTACATGATCCTTTTGTATATCTGGGAGTAAACCCCTTTCACTAAGCCATTTTTGCTTCTCTGTGTACTCGTCAATAAAATTTGTGAGTTCTGAAGGGGAACCCAAATAGGAGGCATCACAGGTTTGCTGGGTAACATTATTAGTATTAATGGAATTAAATTCCAAGTGACTCTCAGCTATTGCCTTGTCTGCACATGCTATAATACTAATATCATCGATATCGTTATCAGCAAGATCTTCAGTTTCCAATTTCTTTGCTACATTCTCAAGATGCGTAAGATCCAAGGAGGCCACTGTTAGAACTGAAAGTGAAGGTTTAATGAGAGTACTAGTGGCGGTCCTTTTACCAAAGAAATTGGAGATTTTTTTCCCTTGAATAGGTTTACACATAGTAGGTTTTGTTTTGGGTGTATGAAGAAAAGATTTTGTGAGTGGAGTTTTGAAAACAATGGGTTTTATTATCGAGGTAAAAGGAGCAGGTACAGAGTTAGCAGAAATATTAACATGAATAGAGGAAGTGTAATTGGCCTCCCCCTAAGAGGAGGGTACCTCCGGTGTTAACTTGACAGAAGGACCACCCGGGTTCCTATAGTCCTCCAATGGGGGGGATTGTAGAACAATCACCTCTTTAGATAGAACAGGAGGTTCTATGGCGTTCCCGACAGGGGCATCCATCATTGGTATAGGCAGTGGCAACCTAGGTTGTAAGTGGGCGGGGGTTGGGTGTATATTGTTCACCATACTATTATTCAAATGCTCCATACCCTCCCGTACCCTAGATCGGGAGCCAGCTTCCTCCAAATTCAAAGCTATAGTAGCTGCTAATCGTTCTTCCTGTGCATTTATGGAGATATCTTGTTTTCCGAAAAAGATACAGCTATTATTGATTGGGTACGAGGAACGATACCCATCAGATTGAGTACAGCAGACCTATCGTTTGACTGGATTTGGGCTTGGGGCACACTTTTTTGTAGAGAGCTGACCAGGGGGTTCTCTACTAATGTATGTTGTGGCTTACCCGGAGGGGTAGTAATAGGGATCATAGATGGAGTAGAGTCTAACAAAGTAGGGACAGGAGCCCCCTCAGGAAGAAGGGTAGAATCAAAAGAAGCCTCCAGAGTGGCCTGGCTCCTGAGTCCCTTGCGTGTCATCCAAGCAAAGAGAGTGCCTGGAGGAGTAAAAGGCACAAAACTGGAAGAAAAACAGCAAGGTGACTCAGAGAATGCTTTGATACTGGAGGTTATAAATTAATGTTTGAATACATATCACAGAAAGAAGAGGTCACAAATACTAAGAGCAATGAAGTAACAAACAGTAATTCTTAAAATGCACTGAATAAGGAAAACAGCAAACAGACATGTAACAGTACCTCAAATACAGATTAAATGTAAAACACAGAATAATAAGGGTCCTTAGTTAAACTCAAAGTAAGAAATGTATCCAAAAAAATAGGCCCCTAAAATGTAATATTAAAAGTCACAGGCTGGCTAATCATTCCAGGAAATCAAGAGACGACTGAGGCTACACTCAGTATCAGGGTAAGGTACGCCCGACAGCTTGAGGAGCTGCCAGAGTCTGTCTCTCACCCCTTACCCTGAGTACTGATTAGAGTTCACACAAAAGGAGTAGAAACTTATAGCCACAGTCTATGATACTCACAGGGCTATTGCAAGGGCACAGTCACAGGTTACAGCCTAACAGCAAAACAGCAGCTCCAGCCCTTACTGCCTCCAGGGCTTAACGCCGCAAGGGTGGCTGGGCCGGCAATTTCAAGTCAGTAAAAGTCACGTGATACGTCACGTGTTGAGGCTAAGCTCCGCCCCTTAAGGAAGTGGCCAGGCAGCAAGAGCAGCGCTCGCCGTGCTGCTTTGGGGGACAGCCAGGAAAACACAGGAGCAAGCGTTCAGGAAGCCAAGTACTCCTTCACAGCAGCAAATAACACGCCGCTCGGGCGGCTGGGCTGGCAATTTCAAGTCAGTAAAAGTCACGTGATACGTCACGTGTTGCGGCTAAGCTCCGCTCCCTTAAGGAAGTGGCCAGGCAGCAAGAGCAGCGCTCGCAGTGCTGCTTTGGGGGACAGCCAGGAAAACACAGGAGCAAGCGTTCAGGAAGCCAAGTACACCTTCACAACAGCAAATAACACGCCGCTCGGGCGGCTGGGCCGGCAATTTCAAGTCAGTAAAAGTCACGCGATACGTCACGTGTTGCGGCTAAGCTCCGCCCCCTTAAGGAAGTGGCCAGGCAGCAAGAGCAGCGCTCGCAGTGCTGCTTTGGGGGACAGCCAGGAAAACACAGGAGCAAGCGTTCAGGAAGCCAAGTACACCTTCACAGCAGCAAATAACACGCCGCTCGGGCGGCTGGGCCGGCAATTTCAAGTCAGTAAAAGTCACGTGATACGTCACGTGTTGCGGCTAAGCTTCGCCCCCTTAAGGAAGTGGCCAGGCAGCAAGAGCAACGCTCGCAGTGCTGCTTTGGGGGACAGCCAGGAAAACACAGGAGTAAGCGTTCAGGAAGCCAAGTACTCCTTCACAGCAGCAAATAACACGCCGCTCGGGCGGCTGGGCCGGCAATTTCAAGTCAGTAAAAGTCACGCGATACGTCACGTGTTGCGGCTAAGCTCCGCCCCCTTAAGGAAGTGGCCAGGCAGCAAGAGCAGCGCTCACAGTGCTGCTTTGGGGGACAGCCAGGAAAACACAGGAGCAAGCGTTCAGGAAGCCAAGTACTCCTTCACAGCAGCAAATAACACCGATGCGAAATCATAAAGCCCACCTTTGCTCTGGGGGTAGAAAAGTAGTAGGGTTTAAAGGTAAAGTGTACTAAACACGAAATAAAGGAAGCCACAAAGGTTCTTTGATGAGCCATCATATTTATCCACTTCTCCGCCCAGAAATACACTTTCCTTGGTCGCGGAATCACGTGACAGGACTAGTTGTTTTAATGTGGCATTCTCGGCTTTGAGATTCTGAACTTCTGTTGTTAACTCCTGCATGCCGCGCCTGAGGTCTTGAACTGCAGTCTCCATGTCCGTATCTGTATCAGTTTGTTGGCGTCTCAATCTGTCACAGGTTTCCCCCCTTCTCACCTGTCTGTGTTGTTTGTTGGAGTTCTTCGATGGAGTCTTCTTTCACACAGTTCGGGTCTTGTATAACCCTGTGCGTAGGTCCTCGGGTTCCTGCGTACGTTCAGCGTCCTGTCTCCTGGGAACGTTCAGATGTCCGGGAAAAGTCCATGAAACGGCGAGGAGTGCACTTGGGAAACGGGTGCAAGGAGATCGGGAAGTAACAGAGGATAAGAAGGGAAGGAATGAAGGAGGAGGAATTTAGGGGACCGGGAACCAGGGATCAAAGGAATTCGCATTACGAACTACGGCAGCACATGTCTAGCCACTGCAAGCGGTAGCGTTCAGATGTGCAGGGCCGAAGGGGCGTGTCATCTTTATAGAACATAGTGCGTACGACGCGGAAACTGGTAAACAGCGTTCCGGGTTCGGCGGCTATGTTGGGAGTACTGCTGAGTGCAAGCCCCTATGGGTCAGGGGCCAGGAAGTCCAGAAAGGACGCGTCCGATGGCTCATGACACTAGCCCAAATCGACCTTCGTCTATCCACAATTCACCATCCCCAAACTGATGGTCAAACGGAGAGGACAAACCAGATGCAGGAACAATACCTGAGATGTATGCTACAGCAAACAGAAGGGTCCTGGAAAAACATCCTCTGATTAGGTGAATTTGTGTACAACAACTCTATTCATACCAGCAATGGACAAACCCCATTTTACACATTGAAAGGTCGGCATCCGCGAACATCTTTGTTTGATCCACTTGACGAATTGGAGATGCCAGCGATCACATCCTTGCATAAAATGATTACTCAGTCTCTTAAAGAATCTACCAAAAACTTAAACTGAGCTAAGGAACAGCAAAAGAAATGTGCAGACCGACATAGAAGAGAAGCCCTGCAATATCACGTCGGGGTTAAAGTATGGTTGGCATCCAAAAACATTCCTTTAAAGGGACCTCATGCCTTCCGGCCAAGATACCTAGAACCATACCCAATTAAAGCTATTGTGTACCCTGCAGCCATGAAATTGGATTTACCAGCCAACATGCAAATCCACCCAGTTTTTGATGTCTCTCTTTTAAAACCAGTGAAACCGGACACTCGAATTTCAACATCACCAGAACCAGAGATCATCGCAGGTAAACTTGAGTATGAGGTGAAAAGTATCCTGGACTCCAAGAAAGTGCGCTCAAAACTTTACTATTTAATCGATAGGGAAGGCTACGGGCCCCAGAATCGTACTTGGGAACCAGCTGAATTCGCCCATGCTCCACGGCTCATCAAACAATTCACCAGAACAATCCCACCAAACCGGGACCAGGGGGAAGGACAACTGTGAGAGGGGCCTTGAGGGGGAGTGCTGTCATGGCCACTGGTCAAGGGCCATTAACTTTGTGCCCTACAGGGTCCCAATGGACCCAGTCCTGGTGCCTCTGGCACCAAGCTCATTTGAAAGTGTGCTCTGCACACAGTATGCTTAAAGCAAGTGCATCTAGGTGGGCGTGGCCATACAGAGTCATTGGAAGCACGTGCAGAAGACAGGGGGAGTGGCAAGGTGGGACCACAAGGCGGGGCCTAAAGGGAGTGGCTGAGGCCAGGCTATATAAGCCAGCCCCACCCGCATGCTGGCGTTTCGTGTTAGTCTGCTGGAGCAGCGTAACGCTTACTGCCGTCTACATATCCTTACCTGTTCCAGTTCTGCACGAGCATCGTAGTTTCCGGACTCCATCTTGCACCTTACCTGGAAGCAGCCATGCCATCACTGGAAGCACTGCTACCCACTTCCAACTCTGAAGCTACCGCGCGCATCTTACCTGGAACGAGCCACGCCATCGCTGGAAGCACTGCTACCCGCTTCCAACTCAGCAGTCACTGCACGCATCTTACCAGAGGCAAGCCACGCCACCCCTTGAAGCAGTACTACCGCTTCCAACTCTACAGCTAGCGCGCGCCTCTTACCTATCTCCTTGAATCCACCTCCTGCAGCTCCTTGCATCCTTACCTTACCCGAACGCCCATCAACACAGAGTCATCTTCCGGCGCAGCATCCACGCAGATCCTTTCATCTGGCAGCCGGCAGGAATTCGGAGTACTGCTCGCCATCAAACACCGACAGGCTGCACCTGCAAAAGAGACAGAAGGCACAAGGTTAGCAATTGCATAAACTTTAAACGCTGGGCAGCGCAAATCGCAAACTTTGCGCATCATCCAGAAATCCAACTTACCTCTTGTAGGTGTCCCGGATTGAACTCTCTTCCATCAACTTGTACTTGTGGGGCCATCTTCATATCTGGAGGGAGAAGAAAGGACAATATAACGTTACGCACAATAATCATTGGGGAAATCATCATCACACAATATGGACAATAATCATTGTTATAAAACACCTACCTTCAAGGTGGGTTTGTCGCAGCCAGTCTAGGCCACCACGCAAAGGACCAGTGACGCAACTAGGTCCATCCATGGCGCCCCTGCTGAGAGAAAGAGGGATGGAGAGCTCATCCTTACACTAGAACAGGTCAGCTTGCATGGGCAAACTCTTGCTCACTTCATTCTGGCACAAAAGGGTTGAGGGGAATCACAACACCATCACGCCATTCTCATTGCCTCTCATCTTCCCTCAGGGGCAGTACCAGCATCCAGAGCCTTCGATTTTGCAGCAGCTGGGGGTGAGAGTCGATCCTAGGGAGCCAAGTCCTGGGAGGGCTCCAACCGTGCCCCAACATCCCTGCAGAGACCAAGTGAGCGTAACAGATAACCGAGAAGGTAGGTGGCAGTGCTGGGGTTGGCGTGGCCTGAGGGGTAGATAGGGTGAGATGGGAGGAAAGGAGAAAGTGGTCATTCAATGAGAGAGGAGTGGTGAGAGGGGTCGAAAGGGGAAGATCTGAAGAGATCAGAACATCCAGAGTGTGCCCTGCAGAGTGAGTCGGGCCAGAGGGGAGAATATAGAGTGAGAGAGAGTCGCAGAGGTCACAAAAGAGTCCACTGGAAGGCCAGGAAGCATCCAGGTGGATGTTGAAGTCTCCGAGACGGAGGAGTTGAGTGGTTGAGACCAGGAGGGAAGAGGAGAGGTCCGCCCACTCAGAGAGGAAGGAGGAGATCTGACCAGGTGGCCAATACATAGTAGCCACAGTAAGGGAATGGCCAGGAGAGAGGGAGAGAGCCTGCAGACAAGGCATTCGAAAAATGAGTAGGCCTGCATAGGAATGACAGAGGCAGCAATCCACTCAGGGAAGATCAGGGCTACACCCCCTCCTGAATGGTTGGATCTGGCTGCAGAGAGGATCTTGTAGCCATCAGGGAGGAGAGTGTCAAAACTTGTGAAAGAGCTGGCCATGAACCATGTCTTTGTGAGACAGAGGACATCGAGGTCAGGTTCCTCCAGGAGGTCGCAGATGTCAGAGGAGTGTTTGACAGCTGAGCAAAAGTTTATAGTGGCAATATGGAGAAGGTTGCCGTCCTTGAAAGACTTCCGGGGAAGGGTACAAATCAGAGCTACACCGTGCGGAGGTGTAGGAACAGCCCGAGCGGAGGGCAGAAGAGGAAGGAGGAGAGGGCAGGATAGCCAAGGAGGAGAAAGCAGGGGGAGGCGAGGAAGCCGTTGAGGGGATAGAGGTGACAGCAGGAGAAGAAAGGAAATTGAGGCACGGGAAGCGTCTATCAAAGAGGAGAAGGTTGGCTTGTGGGCCTTGGACGAACGGTACTATTCAAGTAAACATTAATGATGACCTTGGAGGAGTGGAAGGAGGCCAGGAGGGCCTACCACCGGGTGCCACCCTTAATGGGAGAGGAAGAGAAGGGAGAGAGCACAGAGACCATATGTAGAGTCCATAGCTCTAGCCAGGGAACGACAAAGATGATGTCGGTGAAAGTTTGCCTGGAGGATGCACTGGTATAGGTGTCAGCGATAGGGAGGCCTGGGTTGGAGACCAGGATGTCCTTTTTTAAATTCTTCCTACCAGATTTAGTGTGGAGAGCAGCATAGTCGATAGAGAAGCAGTTTGAAAAGATAGGCGAGACAGAGAGCAGCATAGAGTAGGTAGGGAGAGCAGAGAAGAGGAAGTGATTGGGAAGGGGTAGGGGAGAACACTAGGGAAGGACACAGGGCAGGGTGCAAGCAGACGAGACAGATATGAGACAAGTTGACAATTGGACAAGACGACAGGCGCTTAGATAGTGGTAGAAAGGTTTGCTAGATGAGTGCTTTTGCTAGGAGGCAAAGGCACAGAACGGCACTACTTTCACAATTCAGTTTTAAAAACAGGGGAAAAACACACCTAAGTTTGAGAGTCCTGAGTAGTGGGGAAAAAGACCTAGGTTTCAAATGCTAATTTTAAATACTTTCACAGTGCAATTTTTAGTACAGGAGAAAACACACCTAAGTTTGAAAGTCTGCTATATGGTTAGGTTTGCAGAGTAGAGTGAGGTTCTAAACCTAACCCGGGCCACTCCTACCTTCCTTAGTCGCTGCTGGTTGACGGCTGGTGACTGGTAGAAGGATGATATCAAATATTTTCATACAAATAATGTCAGGAATCAACCATTCTTCATTTGCCTCTGCCATTTTCCAAGTCAGTATTGATAGTGAGTTTAAAGCAGACTCTACACCAGGAGTATCATAGAAAATGTGCATTATTTAACCTTTTATCTTGCAAATAGTACAACTTCTGCACTATATACAGTTGACCCTGGCAAATAGTACACATTTTACACTATTTTCTTTTCGTCCTGGAAAATAGTAGAAATTTTGCACTATTTAGCCTTCGGACCTTCGTGTTAGGCAGAAAACTGTGCAGTTCCCTTAGGCACCACTGCAAAAAGTTTAAGACTACAGGAGTAAGCAGTAAACCCAGTCTGCACCACCCAGATTTACCTGGTAGCTGTGGCTGAGCAGTCAGACTTCCCTCAAGAAGAGTTAGGCAGTATATAGAGTATACACAATAGGGCTACAAATACTGTAGAACAAGCAAACACTGACCAGAGCTTTGGTATAAAAGTATATAATTATTTATTTAAAAACACACTTATGAAAATACACTGGCACTAATATCTCAAGCAAGTTCAAACACAGTCACTATAAGTATATACACCTCCCTAGTTAATTATTCAACAAGTCTAGGTTAAGACACCACTTATTTAGCAAAACAGAGGTGAGCGTGTAACCGTAGATGGCACTCCAATAATTCGTTAAAAAAGGGAGAGAAAAGGCAGAGTAGGAAAATAACACAGTACCAACACTTTTAAGAAACCACAGCAAGTCAAGAAAGGCAGGGTCTACTGTAGAGCCAAAAGTTCATAGGCCAGGCCCACCATTGGAGAGAGCAAGGCGGAATGTGCCCAAGATCACACAGTGGAAATGCACTCAAAGTCTTTGCAGAAAAGTCACAAAGAGGTGGGATCAGTTCAGAAAGGTAAAGTTTGCAGGTCTGAGGTCAACCCAGTTAGAAAGTCAAGGGTTTACGGGGCACCTTGGACAATCTGTTGTAAGGGAGACCAGGCGGGACACAGTACCTGAAATGGTGAGAAAGCTCCAGTGGTGGCAGTTGTTCCTGGCAGCGGGTGCAAGTCGTGGCTTCGACCAGAGGAAGAGATGATCTCGACGAGGAAGAAAGCTGGAGGTCGTTGCACTGCCAGGGAAGAAACCAGCCGCGGAGTTCCCGATTAAAAGGTACGACCCTTTAATTCGCGGTAGTGGTGAAGCGTGGCTATCCGGCCGCCGGGGTGCTTGGCATGGGCAATTCGACCACGAGACGTACAGGAAGGCGAAAAAGGCAAACTGGTTGCTCACACCAGCTCAAAGGGAAGAAGACTCTCCTGGAAGAAGATCTCCTCTGTCGTCGGGGAAGTGGTGAGTTCGTACAGCAGGGCTCCACTGGTGGTGTCGTCGTTGTAGATGGCTCAGCTTCTCCCCTCTTTGGATTCTTTAGGTCCTGTGGCGACTTCTGAAGTTCCAGTCCCCAAAGCCCTGCTTTTATGCAGACAACCCCACATTCAACAGCCGAGCTGTCACTCAAACATGCTAAGTGGTGAGCCGGGTGGCTCACCACTGGGCCAATCACACAAGAGTGCGACTTGAGTTGCCAAGGCAACTCAGTCCAGGGTGCCTAATCCCCCTCCCACACATCCTATAGACCCCAGACAGAGTGGCACCATTTGGAAGGCTTTTGTGGAGAAGCCCGCCAAAAAGTGGAACAAAGGGCTCGACTTGGGTTAGAGTTTCAGAGGCGAACACAAACGCCATTTTAAAACCGAGTCCTGGTAAAAAGACCCAACCGGGGAATAAATATTAAATAAATAACCCGACGGTATCTTTAACGTGGTGCGTTTAAAAATCAATGGGAAAATCCCATAAGAAATATTCCAGTAGAATATTTCGCGTGGTATCCACTGCCACCAGCCAGAAACTCGACAACGGGGGACTGGACAGTGCCCCCTTGGAAAACAGACCCTGGGGCAATCGAATTACCCCTACCAGTACTTCCACAATGTGATGGTTTGTACTGGTTCTGTTCACAATTTGAGACTAGTAAAGCCAATGGTGACTTTACATGCCCTGGGAGACAGTAGTCAGTCCCAGGGTATGGAGTCTATGTTTGGGGGTCACTATGACACCCCTGTGTTACTGCACCGAGGGTGCTGTGTAACACACATACCAAAAACACATGAAGCCCTATGGAGTAAAAGACCCCATAGCCCATAAAACACATTCATAGTCAAAGGACATTCTCAAAACATGCCTAAGAGTGGGAGAAAAAAGAGTCTCACTCTTAGCAGGAGAAAAAAATAAACCCCAAAAATCCAGCAAAGCTGGTGGGGGACTTAACAGAGAATTCTCCCTGACACTTCATCTTTGAGAATAGTGAAAATTATGTTCTATTTACCCTTCGTCCTGGCAAATAGTACCCATTTTGCCCTATTTACCTGTCGTCCTGGCAAATAGTAGAACTTCTGCACTATTTACCCTTTGTCCCATCGGCCTTGCAAATAGTAGATATTCTGAACTATTTACCCTGCGTTCTGGCAAATTGTAGAAATTCAGCACTATTTAGTCTTCGGCCCTTCATCCTTGCAAATAGTGTACATTCTTCACTATTTCCTCTACGCCCTTGCAAATAGTAGAAATTCTGCACTATTTACCCTTTCTCCTGGCAAATAGACCTTACCGCAAGTAAAACACAAGGCGGACTAGTAATTTTTCTTCAAGCAAAATGTTTGCGTGTTCAATTTGAGTAACAATGTTTACGTATAATGTGAGAAGATTGTCAAGAAGTTATGTGCCTAAATGATACAAAGGCCAAGCATCTCGTAAATAACGGCCTAATTAACTCTTCTAATTTGTCATTGTTTTCAGATAAGAAACCATGTTAGTCAGGGTTCTTCTGAGATACTCCTGCAGAAGGTCTTTGGCTCCGAGCCAAAGTGCTCTGAAAGGAGCACGTGCAAAAGGAAACCTGAAGCTGTAATCCATCCGTTGCCTCGTGCCTTCATCACGAGAACTAGCCGGCACTAAACTAACAGCCGTGCCTTCTCTAGCGAGATTCAGACGCACGCGCTCTTTCCTGCTCCCTGCCGCTTGACCATCTGTCATCTAAGCAAATGACACCATGTTCTTCTATGGCAACTAGTGACGTTTTAAAGTGGTGGGCAGTAAATGTTTTGTTGAATGGGCCCAAGTCAGCGAGCCCAAGATTTTTCTTTAAATAATGGGAACAAATGGTGCTTTTTTCAGCATACTTTCAAAAACGTTGAGGAAAAAAGGGGAGCCTATGAAATACTCAGATGCCAGGAGTTTAACAACTAATTTTCTTTCTGGCTTTGCCACATGAATGAATAAGGCATCCATTTATACTATATGCCAGCACTGCCACTGTAAGCACATGTTAAGGCTCCTTGTGCCCAAAAGTGCCCATGTATGTCCCAATTTGCCCCTTGGTCCAAGATTGTGCCCATATTTACCAAGCAGCACCTATTTGGCTCGGAGTGGAGTTCCAAATCAATTTGCTCTTCAGGACTCAGTTCTCCCCCAAATTGCACCTCAATCTCGAGCTTGGTCCGAATTTAACCCCAGTGCCAAGTTTTGCAACAGGTGCCTCACAGTGCTCAGTAATACCTCAATTATCCCCACGGTGCTCAAGTCTTCCCAATTTGCACCTCAGGACCCAAGTCTACCAAATGTTCTTTTCAGTACCTGGTTCTACCGCATTGGCACGTTCTACCCCAGTTCAGCCACAACTTTACATCGATTCCCATGTTTGCAGCAATATGCACCTCAGTGCTGTGTTCTTCCCCAGTTTTCCCCCAATAGTTGAGTTTTGTGCTTTTTCTTTCTCACTGCCCAACATTGCTCTATTGTGCTCCTGCTCTATAACCCCACCAGACATCCTCGTGTGCACTACTACTCTGCCTCCATCCCGCGCGCGCGCGCGCACGCACGCACACACATCTCCTCCTGGCTGCTGCAGATCTGCGCTAGGCAGCTGTGGGGAACTGGAAACAGGGAGACCAGTGCACTGACCTCTTCCCTCCCTGAATCCCACCTTACAGAGTTCCTACAGAAGGCTGCGGATGGCATGGTTTGTGGCTCCAGCACACGCTCTTCTGTGTATGCTTGGGTTCCAAAACCTGTTGCTTCCATGCTCTCTTATAATTTGGGACCCTTAAGTGCCAGTAAGTCCCCTCAGCAACAGTGGATGTGCAATCCCATCTGTGGGATAGAACCCCTCCACGCATAAGGGCCTTCAGGGACATCTCTCTGTGATGGCAGGTACCATGTCATGCAGTGTGCGCTTCAACGATCCATTATTCATGGGCTGTCACTGTTCCTCTTACCAAAAAATGGCGCTGCTTCAACAGTTAGTTATTGCAACATTATAAAAAGCTAAGACCCCTTGTAAGAGAAGGGATATCAGAAAGACGACCATCTGTAACTCCGAATCAAGCATGGTTGTGGATGAAAAATCTCCAGATTTATCAGAGCACTTTCAAGCTAAAGTCAATATTTTCTGTACATTGAAGGCCATTTCTCTGGTGGCCATTAAATAGCAAGTGTGCAGACACTGGGGAATCTCTCACATGTGTAATATTTCCCTTTTAGACCTGCTCAAGGTGATCCTTTTACAGTGACCACTACACCTGATCAAAAGATCCATATCGTTTTTGATTCCTGAAAAGGGTGGTGTAGGCTGGAATATGTCATGCTGTGAAAGGGTAAGATGTAGAAGAAAGTTCCAGCAAATCGCTGAATCCATCCGGGTTTTAAGGTGTCCATTCTTAAAATTCCTCAACTTGTACACCAAAGACCCCCCACACACTCCTCACTGTATCAGATACACCTCATCATGAATTTGAAATCATTTTAGATTCCTGAAAAAAGGAGTCATAGGTTGTCATCTCTCATTAATGGGAAAGGGTATGGTCCCATGCAAAGGTCATGCGACTCGAGCAAAACAAATCCGGTTGTGAGGTTACTGTGATGGTCTTGCTCAAAGCATTCGGATATAAAAAAAAGGCCTTCAAGAGGGAGATTGTTAGGGTTATCTGGCACTCCCACAGGTCGTTGTCTCTGAAGGCTGCGGTGCACGGCACGAGAACATCTTAAATGGTCATCCACAGACCTAGCAGTCTCTGTGCTAATGGCTAAAATGTCTCTATAACAGATGCTAAAGTCACAGGCACCTTGCCTCTTGAAGCTCTCAAGTACCCCATCTAACCAGATGCCATCCCTGAACATTCCGGGCTCCTCTTCCTAAAATGAATTTGGCCCCTGTAAAATGGTGTTGATCACCAACCGCCCATAAAACGTTACAAAAATCAACAGCGCTTGCAAACGACAAGTAGATAGGAGAAGATGCCAAGCTCTGCCTCGGGATCGAGTGTGGGTTTTTATGAAAAACATAGATTCCTCAGTTCCGTCGCAAGTTCAAAACCTTAGTTCTCTGCCTTTCTGCATCTTGGAAGTCATGTTTCTATTTGTCATTAAACTAAAATCCCTCTGAAATCATAGGCTGTAGATTAAAACATCCCATTTAGTAGAAGGTTCCTGGAAGATTCCTTGAAATTTAGCACCAAACTACAAGTTCCAAGTTGTTCATGTGCTTTAATTTCCAACATTCTAATAAACCAGGTGCTTCTGGGTGGATACAATCTGGGTTCACAGGAGCTCCTGCAGGTACTTGGCTAGGAAATTCAGGCGCTATTAAAAGACACATCAAGTGTTATTAAGATGACGTTGTAGTCAGAATCAGCAGGGCCGGACTGGGCACCAAAAGTAGCCCTGGAAAATGTTTTCCAAAGTGGCCCATATTTCGTTGAATGAGTGAGCACAGCGCATGAGCCCAATCCTTCTATGAGGGAATTGGGAGTATTCCCCAAGAAAATGTTGAATACAATTAGTCAAAAGGAGTGGATTTAAATCATGTTTTAAACATATAACGATTAACAAGTGATGTTTTAAATAAGCTCATGATCTCTCAAAGTAGATCTTCAATGATAGAGGGGTCTGGGATGTTACACATTTTGCAGAAGACAAAAGCGAATTCATCCAGTTTAAAGGTGCCAGACAACATGCATCCCTAATCCATTTCATCCTATTCCTATGCTGGGAAGGACACGCAGATAAAAGGCATTCTTAAACAAGCATTGGCAATGCTAACAGTTTTGGCTTTTGTGTAGGTATGGGAAAGGCATTTGCCAGGCACTGCCATAGTGGTATTAACTGGATTGTAGCAGCTGCGAAGTGGTGAGAGTAGCTGGGCATATAATAGCAATGCCTTTAAATGCTACACAAGTTTAAACTGTTGGCTTTGCCAATGCTTGATTTTAACATGACTTCATTGAAGGACAGGCATAGGGCTTATAAATCGAATGGCTGAAAGCAGACCTGGTTGACATTTCTATTACACCAGTAGTACTTTTACAGTTCCAATTAAGTCATTAACTCTCAGAAGACTGATCTGAGAAAACACTGGCTGGCACTTTGAACACAAACTTTGATGGGAATGCTTGAAAAAGCTATCCCAAAGAGATCTCAGGAGGATGTTTTTTGGATGGAGAGGGGCAGAAAGCGGATGGAAATGGCCATAGGGATTGGCATGGGCAGTCAATGGGTCAGTAAATAACCAATACAAGCTTTGTGTCCCATCTTATATATTTTCCCCTAGCTGCACTCAAATGCAAGATTTTCAGTTGTAGGTGGCACTTTAGCCTTAACTAACAAAAAGGTTGACTTGGTATAATAAGATCAGTGAGTCATGCCAATAAAGTGCCCACAATGTCCTGACAAAGTGGCACAGCACCTGTGCGTTCAACCATAGTGGTATGATTATTAGTGGCTCCACATCGCCAATGACAACATTTTTGCATGTTGCACTTTTTGTTAAGGTGAAATCCGTATTGAGAGTTTGGGGTCTTCTTCAAAAAACTGGTGTAATCACGGTACATGATGACATTCTTGTTGGGGCATTAAGTAATACATGCTTTCTTCTCAAATACGAAACACATTTTTAAACCGTCAATCAGCACAAATGCCAAGTGTGGATGTTAATGATGACTTCCGCAAGGACTGCTGACTGATGACGACATTCTCAGTCCTTACGCTCGCACCTGCGCTTTCACAGGCGCCCCTATCTGATGTGTTATGCATAAGGCCAGTCGTTCACAAAGCATTGCGTGGCGCAATCCGTCCAGTCTCACGTGCACTGTACACACACTGCTCTGGCCTCCAATAGGGTCCAGGTTGTAATTCACTGTACACGAGTTTTCCAGCATATGAAAGCTGTATGTATATTCACGGATGCTTCTATGAGCCACATGCTGCATCAGTGCTTGGACAGTTTAACTTGTCCCTATGTTCATGTAGAAGGCACCTGGGGAACATGGGGGGGTGGTCGTGGGGGGGCAGGAGTGGGGTGTTGAGCAGGCTGCCTGCGTGGTCACTGGGCATCCACCACCTATCCAGGCAATGTACACCTACATTATTATTGCCCTGGGCGAATAACTGGCACATTTATGCACCCATGTACTGCTTTCCATTTTGTGGCTTCTTTAGCGAAAGCGACAGTGTTCAACTTTGGCACACGGATGTTGTGATCACGCATTCCCGGCTGAGCCAGACTTTTGACGCCATTGCTGTACAACACATTTGCTGTTTTCTGTAGTGCTTACTCCAGTTCTTTTGCAGCACCACGAAGACCATAAACACGTGAATAATATCGCGTTCACTGTTTGCATTCGAAACGGAATGTCACACCACAGAGAAACATCTTAGCTCACTTCATGTCTGCCTATACCACGGTGCGACAAATGGCAGCAAAAGAATATTGACAACTACGTGACATTGATTGGAACGTGACAGCGGGAAGCCTCCAAAAAGGGGCCACACAAACGGATGGCAGGTTGATCTGGTGGACAAAATAACGGTCAAAACAATGACTGGTGCGCTGTGTGAGATTCACGCTGCTATATTATGTCATGCTGATTTATACGGCACACCACTACCACCCAAGGGCAGTCTCCAGGCACACTGCTGTGATGAAAACAAAGGGACATCCCTCTACCCTCACTGCATTCCTCTAAGCCAAACCTCAATTTAATTAGCTGTGCGCCAGAGCTCAAAAGTAGCTTTCCCAGGGGCACGAAGCCCTAGCCATCTGATTGATGTCACTGTGAGGATTACAAGATAACCCCAGGATAGTGTGTGTTTGAGTGCTTAAGGACAAGTAAATGGTCTGTAATAAGTTGCCTTCATAGCTGAGATTGTCCGTGGAAGTCAAAATATTACGGTCAGACTCGAAAGAAACTTCAGTCATTACTGCACCCGACTGCGAAATCACAGGCACCACTCTGTTTGATGTCTTACAAGGCCAGTCGCTCGCACAGCACTGCACTGCACAACTATGAACAGAATACAGATGTAAATTGTGCATAAACATGACCACTTAAAGCAACAACCTTTGATACATCGAGGACGTCTGTCATGATCTTCCATAATGAAATTGCTACTGATGCTGCCCATTTTATGTTTAAGGAAAGAAAAAGTATTTTAATGGGGCGACATCATTCACTTTCCTAAAATCTGCAGAGCTGACTCAAAAAGTTCCTCAATCAATTTCCGCATGCTCACTATACAATAATGTACTCAAAATCCCAATAAATGCAATGACTTAGCCTCCGACCGGATACCATGAAGATATTCTTTCAGCATGAAACAAAAGTTCCTCATTTGGAAAATATTTCTTGATTCTTTTCCTTGGAATTTTCACTCTGTTCTCAAAGTTCTCTCTGAATATCCATTCACTTTGTTTATGATGTCATTGAATGTTTCATTGAGAGCTGCATCGTTTCTTAGATCTCTCAAAAAGGTTCGGACATCCGTTTGTCTTCCAACAAGATATGGGCATTCCTCTATTAGATAAAGAAACACTGTACTGGCTAGTCCATAAGCATTATCCGGTGACAGGGGCATTTGTATTCTTCACTCTGAACTCAGGAAGTTGAAAGATCTGCTCAATTATTGCAATTATTGCTCAGTGTTCTCACAATGGGGCAATTTTTTGGATCTTGCAAGAACAATTGAACATTGGTAGTTTTCCCCACCAGTGCAGGGTAAGCGCATAAAATGAACACAAAGATTGCAAAAATGATCCAGAAAGTGTTGTCATTAGGCACCACCATAGGCACCCTAAAAAGGACTTTCAGAAAGGCAGGAATAGGGGACCCCTTCCTTCTTTCCAATGGTGAACAAGAAACTCAGATTTTGACATCTCCTTTTTCTGAATCAAGACTTAAGTGTGCCTCAGTTCAATGTCAACAGGGTTCTGTGGCTCGAGAACAATTATTTTCCCTTTACTCTCTTATTGACTGAAAAGAGTGTCCCGAAATAAGCCACAGTCCAATTAACTTCTTATTTTTACTTGGCAGCAGCTTCTGTGTCCTTCTTCCTCATCATAGACCTAGTCTGCACGTGCTATGGTTCTTCCCTGATGCTCTCTTCGGATGGGGGTGAGGGTGATGCGGCTCTCCAGTGTAGATTTTTATATCTCCAAGGAAAATCCATGCTCGTCTGCCCTACACTTTGACTGCAGACGGCGTGACATCTTTCACAATGAAAGGGCCGTTGAAACGTGGTTCGTGCCACTTCCAAGTTAAATTGCAAATTAGAACTGCATCTCCAGGAAACAGTTTAGGAAGACACAAATGATCTGCTCCTGTTGCTGTAGCACCTCCTTATGTGTTCTGCATTGCCCTTCACCCCTTTCGCTTGAGCTGAGCTAAAATAACAGAGATACTTGAAGTCATACATGTAAGATAATCATGTAACTCCTTTCCTAACAGTTCTGCTGTTGGCTGGGCATCACTTCTAGTTCTAGATGGAGGTGTGAGGGGTGTCCTCATCCGCCTCCCTGTCACTATCTCGTGAGGGGTAAGACAGTGGTCTGACCCTGGCTGGTTTCTTAATGCATATAATGCCAGTGGTAGACAATGCAACCATCCTTTTTTCAGGGTCAATTTCAATTTAGCTATTCTCTCTTTAAGACACCATTCGCTTGCGGGTGATATGCCTATGAAAACGTGTGCCTTATACTGAGCAACAAGCTTATTTAAGACTTCATTAACAAAATGAGGGCCATTGTCTGATCTCAATACTTCACATATTCCCCATCTAGGAAAAACTTCTTGCACTAGATATTTGGCTGCACAGGTGGCGCCTGGGTGTGTACAAGGTCCAGCTTCGATCCACCTTGAAAAGGGACATACTACCACTATCATATATCTGTATTCATTACAGACTTGCAGCATGTCGACATAGTCGAAGTGTAAATGCTGAAAGGGACCATTAGGTCTCGGAATGACTCCTGTAATTTTGTGCAATGTGTGGCCAGCCGTGAACTTTTGATATACGATACAATTTACTCCATAAAATGCAACGTGTTCTACTATATTTGGAACAAACCAATCCTCCGACAGTTTTGTGGTGAGGCTCTCTCTAGTTGTATGTGCAGGGTAGTGTAGCTGTTCCAACGCCACCCTTAATAAGGCTACAGGCATCACTGGTTTACCAGTGCTGTCTTGTCTCCACAATGCCTCAGAGGGGTTTAAAGAAGACCCTCTCTGCATCCACAAATCTTTTCGTCTTGGGGCGTTTCCCCTTGGAATTCCCACAATTGGGTTCTGGACAGATTGTTATAACAATTTGGCACACATCATCACCACCATACTTTCGTTCACATGAGGCGTATCAAAAGACATAATTACTTCTGTATATGCAATGCGTTTGGCTTCCTCATCTGCATTTTGATTCCCATGTGACCGAAAATCTGCCCTTTTAGTGTGAGCTGCGCATTTTATGACTTCAATGGTTACTACGAGTTGTAGTTCTCTAATGAGTCTGTCCAATAAAGCTGCGTGCTGCACTGGTGTGCCGTCCGCTCGGAGGGAGCCCCTCCTTTCCCAACGTGCCAATCCTGCGTGCACTGTTGACATCACATAGGTGGAGTCGCTGTACACTGTTACTTCCTAGCCTGCATGATTCTCAAGCGCAACAATCAGCACTACTAATTCTGCTGCTTGTGCGGACAAATGAGATGGTAGTCGTGCACTTGACACTACTTCAAACTCTCCATTGGCCATGTGCTTTATGACAGCAGCACCTGTATATCTCTGTCCATCATTTTGATCAATTCTAGACGAACCGTCAATAAAGAATCCTTAGAACTGGTGCTGTACCAATTGCTTTTTTCAATTCATCAAACCCTTCTTCCATTGACTCGTTCCAAAAATTATTTCCTGATTTACCTGTGCTTTTTTCAGAGCTTGCAACAAAGGCCTTATGTAGTCCTAGAAATCTCTGCATGTGTTTTACTGTGACTGGCTTTACTGTTTTTAATATAGCCTCAGCCCTCTCCAGAGTAACCTTCTTTCCTTCATGTGAGATTAACTGTCCTATGTACAGCACTTTCTCCTGACAATACTGTAACTTTTCCTTGTCCACCTTATATCCTTTGTCTGCAAGAATAATCATCATCTGAACTGAATCGCGTTGCACTTCTCCTCTGTGGTACTACAGACCAATATGTCATCCACGTACTGTAATTCAATACTTTCTAAGTCAATATTGCTCAAGTCCATCCGTAGGACTCTATTGAAAATCGACGGAGACTCACAGTACCCCTGGGGCAGGGGAGTTCTTTTCAGACAGGTTTCTCTAAACGTAAATGACGTTAGATCTTGTGAGTCTTTGTGCTATGGGATTGTGAAAAACACATTTTTCAAATCAATCACAGTGAAATATCGTGCCTCAACAAGTAGGTTACACAAAATTGTCGCCGGATTAGAAACTTGAGGAAACTCAGCCTCTACAATCTGGTTAATCGGTCTTAAATCTTGAATTAAATGACACTTTTCATGCTTGGGTGTCTTGGGGAAGGTTGGATACATACATTATTTCAGAACGAATCACCCAGGCCATCCTGGGTGATTCGCTCTTCACTGGCTGCAGCCTGCCCATTTCTAAACATCCGCGGCCGGCGCCTGCGCATTTGTGAGGGCCACCGCCAAAGCCCAGGCAACAGCCATCTGCATGTGCCCTAGTGTGACATGCAGAGGCCAGGTGCAGGCAGCTCGGGCTGCAAGTCTGCCGACCATCCTCATTGATGACTGCTGCTGCTGGAACTGAGTGCTCCGCTCCGACGACAGGGCGAGGCAAGGCAGGGAGAGCTCAGGCTTTTGCACTTGATTCACTTATTCTGTCAGGTGCCATTATAGGTTTTTGTATTTTGACATCACGGGACTAATCACTCTTTCGCTCTCTCCTCGGAGCAGAGTCGCCTCAAAAAGAACCGACGATTGCACTTATGGAAGATACATTCTTTTTATTTTTTTTTTATTTTTTTATTTATACGGTTTTTACAAACCTTTAAAAAGGAACACAACTTCTTAAAAACATCCAGACTCCACAGAATACTTAGTTCAGGATCACCATCCCCATCTATCTTTCCCCCATATCATCAACTTTAAGGATGGACAATGGCCCTTTATACGTTTCCAAGTCATCAACAACCATGTTCAGCTGCTGTTCAATTATTGCTAAAAGTTGAGTCAGGGGAAATAACAATTTTCGATCTGTGCCGTTAAACATGTGATCCCACCATTCCTCTGCGCACAACGATGGGTGGATGGCACCCCAAGGTCTCAACAGTACTGTTCTGTTGTCCCGAAAGCTATTACAAAACAACACTAGATGTTTCAACGTCTCCGGTGCTTTGGTACAAAATCTGCAACTGAGGTTTATGTTTTTGTTACATTTCCATTTTTGAAGCCGCTCTTTCGTTTTAAACAAATTTAAACGAAATAACATAAAGGGCCTCATTACGACCCTGGCGGTAAGTTCTGTAAATTACCGCCATGGCGTAAATTACGTTAACGCCGAGTAGCGAAGACGTAAATAGCACCTAATTCCGACCCATCGGGCACGTGCTTTACGCCATGGCGGTAATGTAAAGTACGCCATGGCGCTAATGGGCCAAAAACGGCCCTTACCGCCATCGCACACCGTCCATGGAGCACTACCGCCACGCACACCATAGCGGTCACCGTACTTAGCGGTCACCGCAGTTAGCGGTCACCGTAAATAGGCGGAAGCGGAAATAGCGCCATCGCGCAGGAACGGGAAATGGCATGGCGGCCATCTTTAAAAACACAATCCATCGCCATCCTCCACTACCATACCTCATCCGGCCCCCATAACCATCCACACCCATCACCCACCCCAAAACCACATCCAACATGCCCAAAGTTGTAAAAAAGGCATGTGACAGGCAGCGCCAAGACCGCTTCACCAAGGAGGAACTTAACATGCTGGCAGAGACCCTGCAAGAGAATGCGGAAGTCGTATTCTCGACACAGATGACAAGGGCGGCTATCATGAAGAAGAAGGCGATATGGGCCCTGGTGGCACAGCGAGTGAGTGCAGTGGGGGCCGCACCCCGCACAGCCCAGCAGTGCCGGAAGCGCTGGGACGACCTGAGGCTCCGTGTCCGTAGCATCATTTCGGCTAACCGCAACCTAGCCATGTCAACTGGCGGAGGCTCAGAATCACCTATCCAGCTCCAGGCGTGGGAGGAAATATGCGCATCCACCATAGGGATGGAGAGCATTGAAGGTGTCGGAGCCATGGAGAGAGGAGTGCCGACCCCAGGAGACGCAGGTAGGTGGCCAGAGCTATGCATGCCACACTCAACAAAGCCCCACTGTGCGAAGTACCCAGTCGCCCCATAGTGCACATGCAACACATCGACAGGTGAACGTGCACAGACACATCCCAACACCACCCTGCAAACAAGCAGCATGCACACCCTAACTGCTGGAACACACATAGCACCATGCTACCTCCACACAAAAGCCACCAAACCTGTATGAAATGCGCTGCATGCACCGACTGTATAGATGTCATCCCCTAATGCACGTCCAATGTCCGCGGACCCATCAATAACACATCCCTCCTTTGCTCCACCACAGATTCCGACACAGAGCCCCAGGAAGAGGGCAACACCGCATCCTGTTCCTCCAGAATGGCCAGCCCGCAGGCATCCACCCCAGCCGTCCGGAAGGGAACCCACCGGCAGCCACCAACCCTGCCTGGGGTAGAGGACAGGCAAGTGCCAGCCCCCACTACTGCTGACACAGACACAGCAGCAGCAGCAGACATGCCACTAGTTGTGGCCACTGAGGGGACAGCCTCTGCCGCAAGCAGCACCCTTGGGGAGAGTGCAGCCATAGCAGCAGACTCTGACAGCGGGCCAGGCAGCATTGAGGACATTGATGTTGAAGGGCCCACTGCCCATCCACATTCCCCCGCAATTTCCCTAAGCCCCCTGCAGGCGGATGCCACACAGGGGCAGTCCGACTCCGACGAATGGCCAGCCACCCCATCCCCCCAGCCTGAGGTGGGCATCGCACCGGAGATGCAAATGGCACTGGCCATAGGCCAGCAGAACCAGCAGGCACTACAGGACATTGCAACACGGCAGCAACAACTAACTGACCTCCTCAATGCACATGTGGCACAGTGTGGTGGGCCAAGGGATGCCATGGAGCGGTCAGCTGACCGTGTCACAGCTGCCATAGAGAACTCCACAAGGAGTATATGCACTGAGCTAGCGGCTGTGCGCAATGAACTCAGTGAACTTGTGCACACCATCAGGGACATGCGACCGGATGTGGGGCGTGGAGCCTCATCAACCACCAGCTCAGCACAGAGCAGCCCCGTCCGTAGATCTGGGCGCACTCTCCGCAGCACGGCCAGGGGTGCCCCAGGGGCCATGGGAGGGGATACACATCCTTGACTTGCCTGTTCAGCAGGACTACTCCGCACCTTGTAGCACGGACACTACTGCACCATTGTTGGGGTGTTCAGGGGGGAGGTGGGAGGGGGTTGGGGGGGTGTTGGGGTGTTCAGGGGGGAGGTGGGAGGGGGTTGGGGGGGTGTTGGGGTGTGCAGGGGGGAGGTGGGAGGGGGGAGGGGGTGTGTCACAAGATTTCACTGTTGCAATACACATTTATCATTACCACAAACCAAATGTGTTGACATCTTTATTGCGTCCATGTGCTACATTGTTGTAGAGTCCACAGTGTGCATGTCCCACACACACACAGTGCGCCGAGTGCCGTCTCCATGTGACACGCATACGCTGTGTGTGCTAGAAGCATTGGTCAATGAGAGTCTGACGCATGACACGCCCCTCCTGTGCATCGCTGCCTCCTTGAGGTGGTGCCCCATCCCCACCCTCATCATCCTCATCGTCAGGTGGTAGCAATTCTACGTCAGGGGGCAGGGGCACATTTCTTCTGACGCACATATTGTGTAGCATGAAACATGCCATGACGACCATTGCAACCTTCTCATGCCGGTACAGGAGTGCCCCGCCAGACCTGCTGATGCAGCGGAAACGTGCCTTCAGTAGGCCAAAAGCTTGCTCGATCACTACACGCGTACGGGAATGGGCACGGTTGAAGTCCTCCTCATGCTGGTTCTGTGGGTTTCGGACTGGTGTAAGGAGCCACCTCTTCAGGGGATAGCCTGCATCACCTGTATGTGGGCAAGAATGTATGCGTCAGGGATGAGCTTGAGTGATGTACATGAAATGCCACCATGAATTGCATTGAACATTGATTTTGCAGCAGTTTCTTCTGTGCTACTGGTTTCACACCGTGCAACCGCTATATTGTTATTGTTATTGTTATTTTGCACTTATATAGCGCCTTATATACCATTGGTATGGTCTGAAGGCGCTGGTAGGTTGAACGTCCTTGGGTACCGAAGTTCAGATCAGTAGAGAGAGTAGGGAGAGTCAAAAGGTGCGTGTGAGCACCGGGTATGTGTGCAGCTCGTGCGGTACTTGTGTAATAGCTGCTTCTTAGCGGCAGATGTGGTGGTTGGGAGATCAGGATAATGTGTTCGTTCTGGCAGGATTTATCCAGGACGGATGTGGCTGCGTTAGGCCTGAGGAAAACGCCTGGCTGGGGGTGTGAAACCAGCAGTGTTTACATAGATTGATGTGGAGTAAGCGGTGTTAGTATGGGAACAGTTATACCGAATGGTGTCATAGTATCTCTGTGTTCTAGTTGAGTGGTGATGTAAAGGAGAGAGTAAGCGTGGTGGTGTGATTTGATGGGTTATATGCTCTTTCAATGTGCACATTTATTAATGCAACTTTTCCCAGAGAGGGTACCGGGCAAACTACAAAATTCATTTTCCCACGAGAGGCTAATGGGCGGTTTTCTAAATACTATTTTCCATAGAGAGGCTATTGGGCACACTTCTAAATTCAGTTATCTAGAGGCTATTGGGTACATTTCTAGGTGCAACTTTATGGAGCGTCTATTGGATATACCTCTATAATCGACTTTCACAGAGTGTGCCACATGTCTCACATGTGCCGCTTTTGAATTCCAAGGCACGAGGTATGCAGGGGTGACATGTGCCTTGTGAGTGCCGATCCACTGTGTCCGTTCAGGCTGTTTCTGTAGGTGACCTGGCACGTGTCCCGTGAGGGTTGCATTCACATGATAGCGGGAATGCAGTCTGGCTCATCATTACCCCAGTGAACAAGACTGTTGCCCATGGGGACAGTCTGTGGGCCTTGCTGTCTGTGTTTTGGTGCATTGTTCTTCCAGTCCATCATGTGCCTCCTTTGGGCACAGTCATGGGGAACAGGCCTTTCAGTAGGAGCTGTTGGTGACGTGCATGGACGTACATTTCTTTGGAGTGTATGTGGTCACGGTATGGTCAATGCACTTGTAGGTGGTTGTGTCAGGGTTGGGTGACACCTTCATTGACATGTCAGGTCTTCTTAGGTCAGGCCTCATGTATGCAGGTGTCAGGTGACGTGAATGCTGCCTCAGGGTGTGTTGTGGCTAATGCTAGTCGCAGCCAGATGGAACATGCATCATTCCCCCCCCCTTCCCGCCAGTTGGAGTATGCATAATTCCCCCCCCTGCATTGGTATGTCATTTACACACCCACTTCACATTTCAATGCCCATGACATTGGATTCACCGAGTAGCCAGGTTCTGGGCCCTGCCTGTTGCTCCATGTAGCGTGGTAATGTTGAGTTCCTCAGGACCAATGAATCATGGGTTGATCCGGGGAATCGGGCACAACAATGTGTGAAGATACTGTTGGAGTCACAGACCATTTGCACGTTGATTGAGTGAAATTGTTTGCGGTTCCGGTACGGTACCTCCTGGGCACGTGGGACCGTCAATTCCACATGGGTGCAGTCGATGGCACCGATGCAACCAGGTATGCCAGCTAGTGCATGGAAACCCACTTTGGTGTTGGCAATCTCCTGGGCAGTCCGTGGTAGTGAGATGTGGTCATCTGTGTGCTTGAGGAGTGCATCCAGCACTTGCGTCAGTGTACGCGAAAACGATGGTTGTGATATGCCATGCAAGTGCCCTACTGTGTGCTGGTAGGTGCCTGTGGCCAGGAAGTGGAGCACGGACACTACCTTCAGTAGGGGGGGGTGGCGGTGGGTGTTTCAATCATGCTGGCGATGTCGTTGTGTATCATGTCCACGATGGTGGTGATGGTGTCCCGGTCCAGTCGATACAGGGTGTGGATCTGCTCAGCGGTGAGGTTGAATGGGTTGGGTCTGACGCGTGGGATTGGGGGCTGCCTGTGTGGTAGCACTGGCTGTGCTGGTGGGGCATGCTGGGCCTGCCTTGCCCTCCTTCTCCTCCTGCGTCTCCTCTGTGCAGCCTGTTGTTGTTGTTGTTGTAGTTGTTGTTGTTGTTGTTGTAGTTGCTGTTGTAGCACTCGCATTGCTATCAGGTCCTCCAGCCCCAACATTGCTAGTCCTATCGGTAGCATTGTGGTATGTGACTGGGTGTGGGCAGGGGTGGGGTGTGCTCTTTTTGTGCTTCCTGTGTCTGTATTGCCTTCACCTGTGCTGTTTCTGTGCACCTGTGGCAGCTGCATTCACTTAACTTGTCCCTTTGCGGTTGATTCGCGATGGCGTTGTTAGCGCCATGGCGGTAAGGTACTTTACGGGCTGGGTGATGGCGTACGGTGCATGTCCGCTTGGGTCGGCATTCGCGTACCTTACCGCCATGGCGCTAGTTACGGTGTGGGAGGTCGCGTGCACGCGCCCTTGGCGCAGTTAGCGGCAGCGTTGTCTACGATGCCGCTAATGGCATCGTAGTTAACAGTCAGGGGTCGTAATCGGCCCTAGCGGAAAACGATGGCGGTAATCGTTTACCGCCATCGTTTTACGCTTAGCGCCAGGGTCGTAATGAGGCCCAAAGCGTCTTCGTGCCATTGGTTCCGCAAATAAATTGATATACCCTTGAGGCGTAGTAAAGGGGCGGACTTCCATCGGCGCATTTGACATCAGCTTTGCCGTCGCTCTTTCAGTACAGGTTTTCTCCCAGTCCAAGCGCCAGATTTTCATTTTAGCGGCAACTGGATTTTCGTGAAGTAAGCTGGGCTTCATGTCGTATTCTACTAGTAGGCTTTCACATCTATGCATCCATAAAGCCACCATATTCTGACCATTCGACGTTGCGCTATGGAAAAGTTCAAATTGCAAGATATTTTCTTGCACTCGAGTTTTTCGATATAAGACCAGTAAACTCCACACGATCCTTGCATGCAATGAAATCAGGGATAACTCGTATCTGATACACGAGGTCGAGTTCCCTCTGGGGAGACCCAACACCTTTGACCAAAATTGGTTCTCCAGGGAGGGCCACAGATCATGAGAGCATCCCAGAGCATTTTCCGCTCCATAGATCAGGACCGGCACGACTTTTTGCTGATAGAACATCCGCATCGGTTCCAAGGAAAATTTCCCATATTTCTTTTTCATTAGCAGAGCTTGGTTTGCTAACTGGGTGCACTTCCTTTTCGTGTCTGCCACCCACGGGGCATCATTGATGCATGAACTTAGCACCATTCCCAAATATTTGACTTTGTGTGATATCGTCATTGGGGACCCACTCATGTGCCATTTTAGATTTTTTACTTTCCTTGAGGTAGCCCCTTTTAGATTTTTGAATATTAATACTTCACATTTCTTTGCATTAATCAGCAGGCGATTATCGCCAACATAGGCTTGGATTGCGTCTAATTTGCGCTGCAAGCCAACCGGTGTCAAATCCATGATCACCAAATCATCGGCATATAAAAGCCAGCTTACGTGCACATTATTTACTTTAGGTGGATTAGAGGACACTGTATCTAGCGAGTATCCCAAGTCTGATATATACAGACTAAATATTGCAGCAGCAAGCGGGCACCCTTGCTTGACTCCCTTGTACGTCTTGATTGTGGTTGACAAGGACCCTCTTTGGTCAAGTCGGATTTTAATCGAGGTGTCCGTGTGGAGCTCTTGGATTGCCGCTACTAGATCTTCCGGACAGCCCCACCTGCGCAATTTTGACCATAGCAAGTCACGGTCAACAGTGTCAAATGCGCTAGAAAAGTCGATAAAGGCCAAGTAGATGTTAGTGTTTGATCTCAAGGCCTCCATTTTTAACAGGTTAAGCAATAGTAAGTTTACAGAACAGCCCACTTGTTTTACGAATCCCGCCTGGCGGGCGTCAACGTGACCTGTTTCAACCGCCCATGCTACCAATTTTTGTTGTAAAACAGTAGCATAGATCTTTCCCAAGACATCCAAAAGAGCCACTGGTCGATAGTTACTTGGATTCGACCGGTCTCCTTTTTTAAATATAGGTACTATGACCGCTGATTTCCATGATTCAGGAGATAGTCCCGTGTTGTTTATTCTTTTAAACAGGGTTACGCATAGCTCTGCCCAAATCTCAGGATGTTGTTTGATAGTATAATTGGTTAACCCATCCGGGCCAGGTGCTCTCGAGCTCTTTGCTTTTGCAATTATCAATATGATGTCCTCCTTACAATAATCGATTGAACGAGATGGAAACGTAGGCGCACCATTATCCTGCCCCTTATATAGCTCTTCAAAGTGGGCTATCCAGTCCTTCTCCAACACTGAACACATTTGCAAGGCCTGTTGAGGTGCTTGCATGGTGTTAATAATCCTCCAAAACTCTCCTGAATTTTTGTTCTTTAATGCCAACAGCATTGATTCTGCATCATTTTGGACTGTCATATGTTTATGGGCCTTTAGCCAGTTTTTATACTTCTGTTTTGCCATTCTAGTGGTCTCTTTTTGAACACCCTGGTCTCCCGATCTGGCGTGACGGATCGCTTGTCTCATCTGCCTTTTAAAGACCTGTATCTCCAGGTCAAACCAGTGCTTGCGCTCCATATTTGATTGTTTAAGTCCAACATGTTTGTCTTTGAAGTTGAGCAATAGGTGTGTATAGTCGGTTTCGGTACTGTTCTGACAATAAGCTGTTGCCAATTTCGCCACCTCATGCGACTCCAGCCGTAGTCTAACCCTATTAGATGAGACTCGTATGTTATGATTCCACCGCTCAAGGTCCTCCTTTGATTTCATGCTAAGACTTGTTAGTAGAATATTATGATCGCTATTCATTTGGCTTCTACCTATGAAGAACTTTATACGAGCATGTAGATTTCTGGAGACAAATATATAATCAATTGTTGATTTAGACTCAGCTCGATGCCAAGTTGCGGTTGGTTTCAAGTCTCCGACCGTGTTTCCATTTAGCATTTGCATTTCTCGGATGTTCATTTCCTCCAACCAGCTATTACTCAACACCTTTGTGTTTTTAGTGGTAGCGTCAAAGAGATCGATGTTCAGGTCCCCGCAAATCAAAATATTTGGGTGCTCCTTACGCACAAACAGGGTATCAAGAATCTCCATGATTTGATCTACAAACTCTTGTGTCCCTGCCCTCGAGTGGTTCCAATACACATTTAGAAGAGACATCTCGTCTGGATCTTTGGCACTACCCCTGTCGTTTATGATCGTAATTTCCTGTATAAAGGGGGAGTGGTTAGTCGACTCACTAATCCTATAGCCCGAAGTTTTCTTCACTAGAGTTAATAACCCTGCCGTCGGGCGTCCTTTATCTAACTTCATAGCAGGATTAAGTGCCACTTCATATTCACTTGCAAGCGGGCTCTCTCTTAACCAGGTCTCTTGTAAGCACACAATCGATAATCCTTCCAGCCAGTTCGTGTTGAAGAGATGCATAAAGCCTCTGGTGTTCCACGAGGCCATTAAGCACTCACCAGAGTCGGGAACTACTTGGCGTTATTGTTGATTTTTTGTGTTAATCGTTGTTGCTACCCAACCCCACTCACAGTTGGTAATCTTGGAACTCGGGCCCTTAGTGTCCGTGGCTGATATTAGTCTGCAATTTTGACCTCCGTTAATCGTGATTCTTATGTTTGCTTTAGGTGCGCCTTGGGAGCTCGCATTTCTGAAGATAGCTTCGTCTTTTTCAACTTGTTTTGTCTCAGGGCCCCTTGTTCTATTGTCGAGGTTATAGACTTTCCCTCCAACAATATTGCTCACTGAGCAAATCTCTGGTGCGTTGTTGTGTCGTCGTAAAATACTTGTTTGTTGCAAGCATTTTGAAGTATCATCAATGCTTCTGTCAAAACATTCAGGCTGATTCGTCATCTGTACTGTCAACTCGTACACATCAAACCCTAGTGAAAATAGGGCAGCGTTCGCTTCCATGATAGATTTGACTATTAACGACGAGGTCACGTGTAAAATTACCTTGTCGTTCCGATTTTCGTTTGGAAATTCAACGACCTTAACGTCACTAGACTTAATAGCACGTAGACTAGGGATCAAGTCGAATAGATGAATGATGTTAGCGCGATTTAAGATCAGTTTGTCCACAGAGTCCAGCCTTTCAATCATTAATTTAAAGACCGGCGTTGCTCCTTTAGTTTTTATCATTTGCTCTTTATTCCTTTCTCGAGCAATTTCACTGGAGTTGGCTTTTGTATGGTCTAATTTATCACTGTCGTCGAATTTTGTAGTCTCCACAGCACGTTCTTTGGATCCAAGAGCATAGCCGACTTTCAAATCGACTTTTCTCTGTACAACTGGGGAGGCTTCATTCGAAATTATTGGATTTATGCCTTCGTGTTTGGCGCACAATTGCAATCTTTTTTCGTGCATCGTCACAAAGGGTGGACTTGGCGGGACGGTTTGGTCCATTTTCAATTTTTCTGGTTCGTCGACAATCCGACAGATTCTAACGATCTTCTCTCGTGCAATTAATGGAGATGTTTGTCGATCATCCTTTCTAGGACTCTTGTTCGGCCGTGATGAAGTCTCCATCGCTTTGAGCTCCTGAGCTGCTATTAGCCGATTCGGTTGCGCAGCTCCCAAAGGATCTTTAGATCCTATTTTGATACTTTGCAGTCTTTGTGAGCTTGCGATGGAAGGGGTCACAGGAGCAGAGCATTGGAGGTCTAAAATATTTGCTCCTTCATTTAACCGTCTTTCTGTGCCAACCGGATCCACCTCCAGTATATCCGTATCACTGTAAGTTGACATGTTTAAAAGCTCTTCGGGAATGCTCTTTAACACCTTGTCGTTCTCGTCCTGTGAAAGCTGATTTGAGGCTTTTATAGGTAAGGCCACTTTGGACATCTTTGCCTCAGCTTTCTTACAATTTTCCGACACGATTTGAACGATTTTAATGTTCCTTAAAAATTTTCTTGCTCCTGTGTTTGTGCGACCTCTCTTTGCTGGCATGTTTTTTGATTTTTTTGTGAGATTTACCGCTTTGAGCTTTTGTTCCGCCAGTTTTGCGCTGTTAGACGTTCCACCAAAGATGGAAAATATCTGACGTTTATCTTCTTCATGCAAGCTCCTTGGCCCCTTATCCTCCTTATATACGGGGGTTTCCAGCGTTGAAGTAGTGGGAGTTTGATCCTCGATCGCTAGCCGTTGTTTGCAAGCTCTTGCTTGTTCGAAGGCTGTATTGAAGGAGATCTCGGGTCGTTTATCGCACTCCTTATCGGAGCTGTCAATTTCCATCAATGAGTTGTCTGTTGTTCCCAACGTGACTGGCTCAGTCAGGGTCACTAAGTCTGTGCTTTTGGCGCTTGAGAGATCAATGATAGTATCCTGTGAGGACCGTTGCGCCTCTTCAGGGATATCAGCCGCTTTTACTGTACCACCAGAATCACCGCCTAATGGATCTGTCGCCTTTTTTGGCATAGGTTCCAAGAATCCGATTATAGGTCGACCTGATATGGTAGTGTTTTGGAATATGGCCAGTGCTTCGCGCGCAACATCAGCAAGCAATTTTTTATCGATTGCGTCATTTCTCTTTTGCTCGCGTGTTGATTGCAATGTAATGTCCAGAGATTTCAATATCTCGAGCACCTTTCCTAAGGACTGGCCACTTATTTGTTCTACATGAGTCACTTTTGAATTCAGTAGAGCGGTCAATGTTGTTAGATCCTTTAAAGAGTCGTTCAGATTTTCGTAGAGTTTCATGTAGGGGGCCAGAGACATTGCTACAGATGAGATTAAAACAGAGTGCAACTCAGCGGATAGACCCATAATCTTGGATTCCAGCAATTTAGCCTCGGAGGCACGCTTCGATGTGATTGCCAATCTACGTATTCTTCGTCTCCTTATTTTAGGAAAGGGACATTCCATGAGTGAGAAATCAGACAGATCACATGACCCTGAGATATTGGGACTGGAGTGCAGTATAGATCGAATGCTCAAATGTGTTGAGTCCAACTGCACCAGTTTGTGATCGGTTGCTCTTTTTTGAGATTGTATGTTGTTGAACGACGTATCATTTTAAGAAGCTGAGATTCTACTCTCCAATGGGGCACTTACAGGTGGCTTCCTCCGTTTATATGATACATTGGACCATATGTCTTTATTTGAGTCAATAAGTTGTTCATTATGCCGTTTAAGAGTAGACTTTTGCAAGTGGCCATCCTGGATAAACGCTCCTTTCCCCACAGTACTATGAGCTTTGTTCATCACTATGAGCTTGTCTAGAATGTTATTTGCTATGTCCATAGAGTCACGACGTCTCTCATGTTCGTGAGGGGCTTTGCCACGCACTAGGCCTCCTCCCACCTCCGAGGTTACAGTAGCCATAACTTTTAATTTCAATTGTTTTACCGCCTCGGTTTCACCATCGTGAACCGTGCGTACATTGCTCATCCCCTCGTCAGCTGCGGGCATACTCTCACCTGTCTCCAGGGAATTCCTTATCCTTCCCACAGCGACAGGGCACCGACCCACAGTCCCACCCCCGACCTCAAATGCCATGACCAGAGTGTCCGGGGGGGGCACAGAACTCAGCGCCGCCGTATGAGCATCAACGCAGGCCTCAACTCTCGCCCGCTGCACAGCTCCGCCCCCACGCCCAGCACCGTCACCAGTCCGCGACGGCGACCCGGCCTCTCCTCCGCCGCCGACGCTGCTGCGCCGGCCGGCACCAAAGTCATGCATCACCTCCTCCGCGCAACCGTCGAGACCAGCAGGGACAGACCCGCTCACCGTGAACGGCGCGCCCTCCACTGCACCCCCGGGAACAGGGCAGACCGAAGACTGCTCACTCACCACGGGTGAGTGAAGGGTGAGAGATTCATCTGTCGTAAGTCTCCCACCAGAGCCCTCTTTGCATTTTTGTGGTGAGCATGAAAGATCACGAGAGGGCCGTGTAGAACGATTGAATTTGGGGTTTTCAGGGTGACTACAGCTGTCAGTCCCCACACATTGATGTTCATTTTGTAGATCGCACTCACTCTCGAACACGTGATCATCTTCCGAAAAGTTTGTGTACGTGATGTTTTCCTCACTATTGGCAATAATGTCTACGTCGCAGGTAGAAACACATGAAAAGAAGCAGCTGTTTTTTTTTGTAGCAGTAGATGTTTTGTTTGGGGTTACATCACACCCACCTGGTCTCACACGTCTTCTTTGGGCACGCGTTCTGAGTGCTTTCGTGCAGTTGTCCGCCATCCCTGCCAATACTCGCCAAACAGCCTAACAGCCAGGGAAGTCCTCAGCCCTTCACTCCACAGGGCTTAACGCCGCAAGGGCGCTGGAGGCGGCCTTAAGTAGTCAGCTGACTCTCAGCTGTTAAAGGCACACGCACCTCAGGTGGAGAAAAAATGGAAGTCTCCAACAGAAGCAATAGTCTTCTCCAACTCGCCACAGCCTAACAGCCAGGGAAGTCCTCAGCCCTTCACTCCACATTCATTTGATGACAGTGTGGTAAACATAATGTCAATGACAATATGTGTCATTAGTGCGCTGGAACATTTGGGGATCCAGATCTGCATTGTTGTTTACCCTAATACGTAAATGCTTTCAGTACTAACATTGGCCTCTCAGATAAAAAGAAAAAGCATTTCCCCTTAAAGTTAACCCTGATATTTTGGGGGACATAATGTTGTTGGTTTAAGTGGCTGCACTATTCAGCAGATATAAATGCCACTGAAATTGGCGCGCGCGTTGTTTCTTTTTCGGGTGCTTTGCATGGGAGTCATTGTTAGACAGTGTTTTCTGTTAGTTACAAGTGAAATGGGTGAATGGTCTCCGGCTGGTGCTGCTGTTGAAAGGCCAGAAGGGCTGGGAAAAGTCAGCCACATATCAGAATCTGATCTCCTGGCAAATCAATGCACCTGCAAGGCCTGCACAGCTGAGGCCCCTCTGCTTTTCACAGATTTGCACCAGTTGTTGGAGTAACCTACACGCGAGAGAACACTACTGCAGTGCCAGGATTGCAGAACAGAGCTTTCTGAATTTCCGCTCAGACTGGCATGTCTAATGCCCTGTTTGTGCGTGAGTGGCATACAAGAGGTAGGCAGGGTGCTCTAGGTTCTGCAAGCAGTATTCATATTCTGTTGGGGTCCGAAGCAGGGTCACTGGCCTCTTACATGCCTAGATGTGCTGCTCATGAAAACTCAGGGGTGGTCCATGTGAAAGTGTGATCACAATGCCTGTGAAATTACTCTTTACCCGTTCTCTACAGGGAATATTTAAACACTCTTAAGTTTAAACGGTGCGCACCATTTACTGTGCTCACTGCCAACAATATTATAGGAACGCTACTCCTTTGGGATCGTTTCTGGGTGCTCGTGATTATTCTTCTGTGAGGCAATTGTTTTTTGTTCTGTGCGCTTTGCTGCTTTCTTCGGTTAAAAAGATCAATTGAATGAAATTTGTACATGCCACTTTAACATCTGTTCACTTCCTGTGACATCACCTGCTATTGCAAGAGACGTCTTGACCACAGGTGAGACACCTACCTATAACAAGATAATGATGCCTGTGAAATGGCGCATTAGGATTGCCCCTACAGAAAATATGTAGACACTCTTAGAACAGTCCTCTCATATTTGTTCAGGTGTTTATGATTAACCTTCTTCCAGGGAAATGCTTTTTTGTTTTGTGCACTTTCTTCAATTGGGAAATACCAATTGAAAACGTCTATATTTCAATTAGATATTTGTTCACTTCCTGTGACGTTACTTGCATATACTAATGACTCCCACCACATTTTATTTTAGGACTGGTGCCGTGGGTCTTTGGAAAATATGCCTTTTCTTGGTCTTGGAAATCATGGATCTGCCTCATATGCTGGGATTTTATTGGGTGGGGACATGCTAATTCTGAGACCCTCATAATGAGGTAAACCATTTCTACTGCTCAACATGCAAGTCCACCTGGCTTTAGTAATTCCTAATGTGAGCTATAGTTTCACACGAGCCACACACGGGGTATTAAGTGCAAACTGTGCACTGTTAATACTGAACATAGACAGTGCTCAGAATTTGCACTCACCAGTGATAATTGACATTTTTGGCAAATACAGTCGGCCACATTACGAGTTTGGCATTAAGTGGTAAAGTTGGTGGTAACTATGTTACTGAGAACTTTACCACTACGCCAAATTACAGGTTTGGACATGGAGTGGAGGATTTACTTTCGGGGAAAATTCTGGAGGTAAATCCTCCAACTCACAGCTGAAAAAGTCAGTAAAATCAGTGGAATTTCCACAGCGGAATTATCACGGTGGTAATTCCGCCAAAAAAGCCCCACAGAGTCCCATGGACTCGGAAAAAATTGGGATTTACACTGCCATTTGTAATCCAGCGGTAATTTGACTGGACCACATGGCGGTAATGGTAATTCAGTTTGGTGATATCTGGGTGGATTTACTGCCCAGATACCACCAAACTCGTAATGTGGCCCAAAGTGTGCTGTGTGTATCTGGAGAATTGAGGTAGCCAGTGACTTTTTATGGATGGGTAGGAGCTTGCAACTTGAAATATTTCCTGTTGACATATTAAACATGGCCCACACATTCAATTAGTGATGTATCTGAGTAGTATGTGCATGCTCTGTCATAGCTTGTGCCTTTTATATGGTGCCCGATGCAAACAGTAACATGCCAGAGTCTAACTGAACCGTCCGGTCATTAACAGTCCATCACTCTTCCCTGCCAAGCCCCACCTTTGAGACAGGCATCTTTGCTGACCCGGCAGTTCTTAATTCAGCTCTTTGACTCCAAGGAGAGCCCCATCCTTTCTCCCATACATACACGCTTGAATTTGGTAGGTGGCTACTCAGTTCAAACTCACGGCAGCCCCCTGTGCATCATGACTTCAATGGACACACACCCACCCAAAACAAAACCATCTAACTTCAACAGCCCTAGTAACTCAAAAAGATGAGCTGTATGCCTATGAGTTCAGTTTCTGTTTGTGGCCATTTTGGAAGAGGCAAGTAGGAGGCCTTCTTTCCACTTGCACTGTGATGACCCCCTACTCAGCTTTCCATAAACTGAGAATGTTTTCAAAGTGGGCGATGGAGGTCATCAGGTTTTGGACACATATTCTGTCCTCTCGCTATGTCCCGGCTAGCTTCCAGTATAGTATGAGTGTGTGTGTGTTTTTTAAGGCTTGGTGCGCATTGACCCGAGGGTATACCTGGTCAATACGCTAAAACTGCACCTGGAGTGAAAAGTGCTGGGGTGACTGTGCATTCATTACATCCTCAGCCTACATGGGAAACAGTATTAATAACTGAGAAATGGGTACACCCGCCGAATATATTCACAGTATGCATACATATTGGTGAGTGCACACAGTGCTGGCTGGCTTAACTGAAACCTATTCAATGTACTCATAGTGCATATATTGCTGGGCACAGTGCTGTCTTAACTTACACTCATTGGGTGTATTCGGATAGTTTGCACAGTACAGATGGGCACTTTGTTGTCTACATCGAGACCTATTAGCTGTAGTTGTGAGTGTATACTTGGAGTTTGTGCATGGTGCTGCCTTCATTGATCCTTATTCATTAGACTCGACGTGTACATACACTACAGATCAGACAGAGTATTGTCATCATCGTCACCCACCAGTATAGGTAGTATTGGGCAGAATGCTGAATTATTTGAGGCCCATTTGTAATTTTAAACAGGTCTATACTCAGAATGTACATGGTTTACTTGAGACCAGTGTGTACTGGTGATGTGCATGCAGTCGAAGTTGGACATAAATGTTTTCAGTGAGAGTGTACACTTAGCTTGTGTGCAGTGTGGTCTTAATTGACTCTTCACTGTGCTAAGGTTTCTTATGTTATTTTACTGGGATTTCATGTGCATGCACAATGCTGGCCCATTGACAATTATTCGTTCTACTCAGTGTACACACATTATTGGATGGACGCCATCTGGCTTCATTGTGACCTATTTAAGATGGTTACATTGCATACATAGTAGGTATTCGACATGTTGCTAATTTCTTTGTGGTTCATTTATAATTTGGTGCATGTCTTCGCTCAGAGTGTCCACATGTAAGGTGGTTTGCACAATACTCGTTTGAGACCCTTGTGCACTTGGGATGTCCTTGCAGTAGCAGAAGTTGTTTTGAGACAATACAGTGTAAACTTTGGTCACATTGACACTCATTCACTGTGCTAGGGCTTGTTATTTTATTTAACTGGGATTCATTATTATACCGTGCATGATGCACCACAGCGATATTTATGGTACTCAGAATGATATGGGTAAAAAAGAAAATCTACTCTTTACCCATTTCTGAGCACCAGTAAGGCGCTTAACATCAGAGCTATCCATCAGGACTGAGTCCTGACTGCTCCATTATGAGGCTCTGGTCAAGGCATCCATTCCTCTTGGGATTCACAGACCTGCAAGGAAAGGAGATGTTCTCCATTTAACAGTCCTCTATACACCCTCATATTACAGCCTTAAAAAAGGAGCTATTATTATCAGAACAAGATGACAATTTTCTGACTATCTTTAAATACTTTTTTGATAATGCAACTTAACTGCCCATTGCTTCCTGAGGAACATGAGTGTTTTTTACTGCAACACTACAAATGCATGTTTTCCACATAGCACTCGCCCATATTTGGGAGATTTCCCAATTTGGGAAGCTAAGGGGCAGTGACATGATTAATCCGGGTTCTACATTTTACAATGCCAAGCAGTCAAACTTTTCGAGGGTTGGCCTCACTCGCTGTGTCCGCTCGTTTTGCCAAAATATGGGGCCACTTGGAAATAACTTTCCAGGGCCACTATTTCTTCCCAGTCCAGCCCTGCAGATATCCCCTTGAAAATACCTTCATCTGTCTCTCGAGACATGGGATACTGTTGTGCTCGAGGGTAAAATTGCTCCTGGTTTCAATTTAATCTTTACTTATCCAGCCCCCTTTAAAAGGCCTACATCATAGGGGCCTTTTGTCCATAAGGAAACAGGTATCTTTGCCAAATCTTCCTCATAATACTCTGGGCGTTTTAGTGCTAACATCATTTTCTGAGGAACCTCTCTTTTAATGGCTCTTACGCAATAAGTAATGCTTATCTAAAAAATCACTACATCATCAGATAAATAATCTCCAAACATCTCATCAGTGACATCAGCCAATCTATAACCCTCTCCAATAGCAATCACTGTGCTCCATCGTCTACCTTCATGGTCATTCCCATCAAGCAAAGCCATATCTCCTCACACTATGGCTGCTTGTAATTCTAAAGGATATATCCGCCCTTCCTCTTCATCCATAGGTATCTTTGCTCTGAATGGAAATTCATCAGGTACTTCATAGTTCTGCCCACTAAGCCTGGTAGCCATGTCAGCAGAATGAGTACCTCATAGTAAAACACTTCTGGTTCTAATGGAACTCCTCGTATGACACCCTTTTCTGTGAATGCCATCATTTTCTTACATTTAAATGATACATTCATGGTGTCGAATACACTATGCCTTCATCAATAAACGAAATTGTCATATTCAACTTGGTCATTAAGTTTCGACCCAATATATTGACAGGTGTCTATAGAGACTGGTAGTGCATCAGTAAATAGAAATCTACTTGTAGCTCCTGTGAAACCTTGGGTATTCATGGCATTTCCGGACATTGAAAATATCCCCTCTCGTATACATGAGCGTGTCGCACCCGTGTCTACTAAAAATGAAAAAGATTTGCCTCCTATATTAACGGCAACCCTCGGTTCCTCTTGAGGATTTGGCGTTATTAATAGTATAGAACACATCAAGTCTCCCAGTGACCTGTCCTATTGCGGGTACAGTCTCATTCTTGTCCCTGTCAAAGGATTCCCTCCATCGATAGTGACATCTCCTATTCTAGGAGTCATTAACTCCCCTGTGTCTGTGCTTTGCTGTATTTGCAAAGGTGACTGCTGCGACTGCCCTTGCGGCGGATTCATTGGCGACTGCTGTGTTTGAACATTTTGCTGGAATCTCAGTACTTGAGTCTGCTGTACTATCTCGTTTGGAGCCAACCCATCTCCATTCTGCTGCGAAAATGCAGGTGGGTTTAACATCCCCCTCTCAAAAATTGATTATTCTGTACACAACCTTGACTTCCACGCATACGTGCAACATGCCCTGCCATTCACCATGTCCAACATACAGGAGGTCTCCTAATCAATCCCCCCTGCATGCTTTGGTTATCATTCTGCATGTTCGGAAACCCACTCTGATTATTCAAGAAGTTTCCCTGATTAGTCTGGAAGCCTCTTCCTCCTACCCTTCCCCGTGGTATAAATCCATTATTACCTTGGTCAAACTGTGTTTGATTATTCCCTTGTAGCACATTTGCTGATTGCTGCGAACCAGATCCGTCTCCACTCGTCAGCATTGCCCCTTCAATGGCATACTTGGAAAGTTGTTTCTGCACTAGTTTTGCCTCTTCGCCTTTCCTAGTATCATCTTTCTTTTTGATTATTTTCTTGCAAAAGCCTGCAATAATGTGCAATGGTCAATCTCTGACCATGGCTTGGTTTCCATGCCCACTAACTTCTTGAGCTGATTTTGTCCCGGGTCTGGCAGCCCTTGGCATAATAATATGATAGAACACATATATAGATTTCCCCAAAGCCTCGTGTTTCTCCAAAGCCCATTGCTCTTGGAAATTCTGAATGTAAAAAAGCAGATCATCCCCTTCTTGCATCTTTTTCATTCATTATAGCTCCCATTTCTGATGTGTCCGGATATAGCACTCTAAGCGCTTTCCAAAATGCTGCCCTGCAATTATTGAACAGTGCTCCATCATGAGCAGTGTTAACCGTGGTAACACTAGAATATCCTGCTCTGGACCAGACATCATCAGCTCTTTCCCCAAGAATAGCAATCAGGAGACCCTTAATGTTCCCTATAGCTAATGTATTTCCTCCTGTCATTTTCTCTAACTCATGTATCCACTTCCCAGCACCAGAAGTTAAACTCAGGAGTTTGCACCTTAAATTATCCGTATACATTTGTGTTGATGGTATATATTTTTATTTTTTTATTTTGCATTTGTATAGCGCACTTGCAGCCCGGAGGCATCAAGGCGCTGTTACAGGAATATGTAAGAAGTTTTGAATTACAGGTTCATGAGCGACCAGGGGTCTCTTAGTTACAGTTACAGACTACATGACATACAGATATGAACAGCGTTGCAGACATAGAGAGAATAACAGTATGGCATTTACAGTTGTAAAGGGTGGTACTAGATATTTTGCTTTCAGCTAAAGAGCTTGGTTTTGATGGCTTTGCAGAATATTTGGTGGGATTCGATCATTCTTAGATGAGTAGGGAGTGCATTCCAGTGGGTGGCGGCCAGTGTGGGAAAACTGGAGCCCCCTGCTCGGGCTTTCTGAATTTTTGGCGTGAGAATCATGTTGGAGTAGCCCTTCCTGAGAGGCCTTGTGGTAGTGTGCCTCATGATTCTCAGGGATAGGTACGGGGGTGCGAACTCATGGAGGCATTTGTAGGTGAGGGCAAGGGTTTTGAAGACAATTCTTTCTTTGACCGGGTGTGTTGTTTTGAACCAGCTGAAGTTTGGTGAGATTTTTTTGAGACGTTCCTATGAGGAGAGCATTGCAGTAATCAAGCCTTGAGCCGATTATAGCCCTGGTAATGGTAAGTCAGTTCTGACGAGACAGGAATGGTCTGGCTGCGTTAAGCACTTTAGAATAATACGCTGATGAGGAAGCAATGGCATTGACCTGTTTGTTCATTGTCAAATCAGAGTCCAGATAGACTCCAAGTGTCTTGACATTGTTAGAAACCTTGATAGGAATGTTATCAATGGTAAAGGATGAGTACTGCTTATCGAGGTTGCCCATGGTGGTGGGTGACCCTATGAGCAGGAGCTCCGTTTTTTCACTATTGAGGCAGAGCCAATTGACTGCCATCCAAGATTGGATAGTGGAGTAAATGTTGGTGAGTGTGTTCATATCTGCATCATAGTCCCCCGTGAGTGGGATGAGCACCTGCGTGTCATCCGCATAGTTGGTATACGAAATGTGCATGGCGTCAAGGATGCTGAACAAAGGCCTTGTGGAAAGGTTGTAAAGGGTAGGCGCGATACACGAGCCCTGTGGAACGCCACATTTAATGTGGCTGGAAGTGGCACAGGCAGAGTCAGAGAAGACTTTAATGACTCTCTCTTGAAGAAAGGAGGTGATCCAGTCACATGCTTTGGGGGAGAAGTTAGCCTCAGTAGCTAGATGGCGACACAGAGTGTTGTGGTCGGCCAAGACAAAGGCTGCAGACAGGTTTAAGAGCAGAAGGAGCGCAGGTTTGCCTGTGTCTCTGATATCATCCATTTGGTTCTTTAGGTCTAGGAGGGCGGTTTCAGTGCCATGATGTGGGCGGAAACCAGATTGCCGCAAGCCGAGGAGACGATTCTCTTCCATAAATTCTTGGACTTGCAGGTAGGCTGCTTTGTCGAGAATTTTAAGTAAAAATGGGACAGTGGTAATGGGCCTATTGTTCCCTGGAACCGTTGGGTCGAGGGATGGTTTCTTGAGGAGTGGGTGAACTGTGGTCTCATTTCTCCCTTCTCCAACAAAGGAAACTGTGAAACCCCAAACACGCATTCATCACTCATCGTTTGCCTTTCCATAGCCGGAACAATAGTTCCACACCACCTTCTACCTGGTAGTGATCTTAGCCTACTCACGTATGGTGGCGAGTCCCCCTCTGACCATGGGATCTCTCTTTAGGTCAATTTAGCCACGTCACAGAATCTGATGCCCGAGATATAGGGAGGTCTAAATCTGACTATCTTACTTCCTTGTCCATTGACAAACACCCTTCAGGTCCACATATATTGCCTTCTTCTCCATAAGCGGGTTCTCTATCTTCATCTGACATCTCTTGTCCCCAACTTATGTGACCTCTCTCTTCGTCATCTTTGTTCAGACTCAGTCTATCTAAAGACAGCTCCTTTGGTTCAAAACTACATGAGGCTCCTTCCTTATCGTACAGCTGCGTACCCTCAAGTCGATCATTTTTACCTTGACCCTGCAATGTTTTCTGGGACTTCATATCATGATAAACTTTATCGATTACCTCTCCAAAACTTCTAGAGTCAAGCTCATCCTCCAGATTTGCTCTGGACGGACCTGCTATCGATTCATGTTCTGGGAAGAACTCTTCTTTGTGTTCCCATGACACCAATGGATTAGGATCCATTTCCTCCTTTTCCATGCGATCAAAATTGCGTTCTCTCTGTCTTCTCTTTCATTCCATTTCATCGTCAAATTCCTTTCACTTCCTTTCTTCTTCCCTTACCCTATCTTCTTCTTTCCTTTTCATGTCCCTTCTCTCATTTGCCCTTTGTATTTCTTCATCTCTTCATCATTGCATTCTTTTATCCCCTAATTTCTGTCCCTCTTCTTCCCTTCTTTTCCTTTCTTTTCTTTCTTGCTCTTAGTTCGCCCTCTGTCTGTTATCATATTTTCTCTGTTCCCGTGCTCTTTCCTTTTTCTTAGTTGCTCCTCTTGGTACAACTCTTCCCGTCTCTGTCTATCCTTTCTTTTTGTTCTATCGTCTTTTAATCTTTCCTCTCTTTTCTTATTCTTTTTATCCTGATCATCTTGATCTTCCCTTTGCCTTACGTCCTCAATGCTCTTACCATCAAGTTTGAGCAAACTCTGACCACCCATCCATTCGTTCTGTATAAGCGCTAACTCATCCGCCTTATATTTTTCTCCTTTCCATTTCTTTATTTCTCGTCCTATATCTAGAAATGTACCTGGTCGATCACTTTTCTCCTTATCGGATCTCTCCTTGTCTCTCAGGACCTTAGAGATTACATCTCTCTCAGTGGTTTTCTCTGTGCCCACGTGGCTGCTTTGCGCAGGCGACTCATATGTCGGGTTGCTATATCCTGTTGCTGCCTTGAGCTCCCTCAGTGGGTACAGCCCTTCATCTTTCTTACTATCGCCGTCTGCTTCAGGTGCAGCGGCTGGAGCAGAAGGCTCTTCATCCCTTCTGTGCATACATTAAGAATCCAATCTACAGCAGGCAGATCTTCTCTCTCCTCCTGGTACATCTTCCAGAGCTCTAAGCTCGCTAGTTGTTTGTCTAACTGTATCCCTGTATATGCTGCATGCAAATATGTCATCATGTGCTACAGGACTGCCTCCGATAGAAAATCCCCCTTGTGGCCACGGCATGAACATCTTTTCCACGGTTCGTTGAACCCATTCTGCACTATACTGTCTTAGCTTGGGTGCGTTTTTTGGCAATTGCTTTCAAAGGTGTATAAGCAGAGTAATATCCTCCATTTCGTCAATACTCACTATTTACTCTTTGCAAATGATGCTAATACTTTTTAATACAGTCAAATAATATGAGCGAGCACCAATCGTCGCAAGCTCAAAACCTTTTATAATTTTGTTTTTTACTTTAATCTGCTAAAAATATCATCAACTCAAGTTTGTTAAATATACGCTTAGGTTTTAACAACTCTCATGTATTTCATCAACTTCGTTTTTATATTTTGATCATTTTTTTGTACAATCACATAAAACAAACAGACAGACAAACACACTAGGCCAGCCACATATACTTATTGTCTTCTCTCATAAGACTAATTCTGTCCCTAAAAATACCCCATACGGAGTATCCATCTCCCACTGCTTCCTTTATGGGATTTTAGGTGCTGTTGCTTCTGTTACGTTCTTTAAAACGCAGGCACTAGGCGTACTTTCTATCGTGGCTCCTCTTCACGATTTTCTCTTAAATTGCTTGGCCTCCCCTCAAGTAAATTTGTACACAATATTTAACATTACCTCCCTCCGTTACTCATTTTCCCTTTTATCACTTTCTTCACCCACTGCCCATTCACTCTTTTGCCACCTCGCTCAGTTTTCTACTCACCATTTGAATCTTTCAACTTCCGAATCTCGGGATCGCACACCTCCTCAGTGGCCTCTTCAACTTCCTGTAGACGCCTGGAGGGGTTTCTGCATGAAAACAAGGGGACCTGTCTAACCTGGCTTGCAAGACTTTGCGTTATTCTAAAAACCGCTCACGTCCTTTCAGCCGAATGGCAGAGATCGTGTGATATTTCCGGGACCTCAAAAGCTTACTTATGTCGATGGATTATCTAACCATCAAATCTCTGCTACCATGTGAACTGGACTTTCCAGCCCTTTAAGATGCGATAGCAATACCCTTGAGATAGATGGGGATGCAGAATGTTATTCAAACATCAATAATCAAAACAACTCAGGTAGTTGGCGAAAGGATAACTGTTTTAATATCAATTATCTAAAACAGGGAGTACAATGGACATCAGCAGACATCTCTCATCACGATCTCAAAACATTTAATAAAATGTCACACTTTTATAGTGAATTTTCATCATTAATGACGTTAACCTGCATATCACAAAAGCCATCCTACGTGGCAAAACTCAAAAACACATGGGTGAATGTGATAGGGTCTAAACGTATCATCTAGGTATACGATCCATACTCGTTTGGGCAGTGAAATAAAGTGATAGGCTTCTAAACATCAGGTGGGTCAACTAAGCCCTTCCCTAAAAATGTGTCACTATGAACGTCACTAAATATACAATGGGGGGCGTGGCTTGAGCAGCCATGGAGTAGGACGTGCTTCCCGTGGAGCTCCGGAGGATCCGACAGATGATCCGTACAAACTACCTTTAAAAGTGCGCCACTGGTTCCAGAATCAATCACACACGCATGGGAATGGATGCTTCGCTCATTGTATAAAGATCGAGAATAATCGTAAGCGGGAGTCTAGAGGAATTGCTCGACGAACGACGGCGGTGGCTAGGTCCATTGTCACACAAGATGGCCGACAACAAAAGAAACTAAACCAGGGTACCCGAAGAGGACGAATAGAGGCGGCGGCCACGGGGAAAGAACGACAATGGCGAGGTGAAGGCGGAATTCAAAAACCCCCGGGGGCCGTGGGTCTTGAGTCGTGAAAGCTTGGGCGCTGGCCCGCACGGCAGGGGTCCAGGACAGCAGAGGTGTGAAAATGCAGGCCGCACCACGACCAGCACGAGAAGCGCTCGCTCGGCATTGAACTAGCAGCGGCGAGAGAAGGTGGAGGTTGCGACTGCCTGGAGACCACCGCGATAGTCGGCAAAGAGCGGAAATTGCGGCTGGAGAGACACTTGGTCGCTGAATCATGACAAGGAGAACCAACGGTAACCAGAAAATTGCGGCGCGAGGGGCCGTGGGCAAGAATAAGACCAAACAATCCACGATGGACATTTTTGCAAAAGCACACCTGTCTCCTGCGGCCACCTCAACCAAAGGCCCGTTGGCACAGGCTGAGGGCGCGACAGCTGCTGATAATCGTCAGATTTTGGAAGCCATTACAGAGCTGAAGGAATCTTGGGGGGTTGCGATGATGGACCTACGCACTTCCCTGGAGGCTATAATTGAAGTAGTGGGCATCGAAGTCTCCCTGCTGAGACAGGATGTCAGGAGACTAGCAGAACGCACAAGCAGCTTGGAGGGCGCATGAAATCTAATACGGACACCGGTGCCAACAATACAAAAGAGATCCATGTCCTCAAGCAACAGGTGGCCAACTTGGAGTCTTGCGCAGAAGAAGCAGAAGGGAGAGCGAGGAGAAACAACATTCATGTGGTGGGTCTGCCGGAAGGCGAGGAGGGCCAGGACCCGACTGATTATATCGAGAACTTACTCCTACAAGGAATCGGGGCCCGTACACTCTCGCAAGGATTTGTGGTCGAGCGTGCACATAGAGCCCTCATGCGGAAGCCGAGACCGGGGGCCCCTCCACGAGCGATAATTGCCAAGATACTGAACTATAAAGACCGGGAAAAAATATTGGAGTATTTTCGGAAAGGCGGAACAATTGAGAGGGCCTCGAGCACTATCACGGCATACCCGGATTACACTATGCTGGTCCAGAGGCAGCGGTACAGCTATGTAACCATCAAAAGGAGGCTGCGGGCGGCCGGGATAAAATATATGCTGCTGTACCCTGTGAAATTGAAGGTCGTATATAAGGGCAAAATGCACTTTTTTGACACTCCGGAAGATGCGACAACGTGGTTGGATCTGCAGGGCTGCCCGGATCAAGACACGGAGGAGACACAAAATGGACGTGAAAAGTGACTCAGACACGGTATGCATTTTGATATGGCGGCGAGCGAACATCCTAGGCGAAGGCGTAGAACGAGGGGCCTGGCTGTAGGAGGCTGACATTCGGTAACATACTGCCGACTGTGAGAGACTTGATGGACTTAAATATAGTGGTGGTTACATATATTTAAACTGTATAGCAATGTGTAGCTCTTTGATGTGCTATTGGAGCGGCAGGGCGGTAGCACCCTACCCCCCGAATTGTAGTTGTAGTTATAGTAGGTTGGCCACTAGGGCGGCCTCACCCTGCAGAGCTTCGAGTACAGGCGAAAGCCAGAAAGAGCTTGATGCGGGGGAGCCTGAGATCCAGGGATGGAGCTGGGCAACAGTTGGTGGGGAGAGTGTTGGGGAAGGGTGGGGAGGCGGGTGGGAGAGGGAGTGGGAAGTTCGGTGTGTTTTTGGTTAACAGGGTTTTAGAAGGTGATGCAAGCCTATATAGATTGGAATGGAACTCAAGGTTACACTGCACCTGGGGGGGAGGGAATGGGATCATACCAGGCCATGGGAGACCTTAAAATACTCACATGGAATGTGCGGGGGCTTAATAGCTATTTAAAAAGGAACAAGGTTATGCTGTATCTGCGCAGGCAGAAAATAGATATTGCATTGCTACAGGAAACCCACCTTACACGTGAGAAGATGGACACGATTGCGGGAAAGTGGAAGGGGGTATTGGTGGGCTCTTCGTACTCGGCCTACGCAAGAGGAGTACTTATATGGGTGGCGCCACATGTCCCGTTTCAGCGGTTGCAAGTGGTGGCTGAGACAGACGGGAGGATGGTTATGCTGAGGGGATTGGTAGAGAATAGGGAGATAAGTATTGTTAACACGTATGCCCCGAACCAGAACACAGCGGCGTACATTAGGACACTAAGTGCGAACTTGAGCGTGTGTGTGGGAAGCACGGTGATCTGGGGATGGGACTTCAACTATGTATTGAACCCGAGGGTGGATAGATCGGACGGGAAATTGGATAGACCGGCCCCTGCAGCCAGGGCGCTACAGACACTGCTTGATGACTTTGGGTTGGAAGATGCACGGAAAGTGTGGCACCCTGGGGAAAGGCAATATTCGCATTATTCTGCCCCACAGCAGTTATCAACAAGACTGGACTATGTCTTCGCATCACCAGAAATGATAGCGGAGATTGCGCACATAGAGTACAGGGCCAGGGTCCTCTCGGACCACTCGCCCCTAATTCTTGCTTGGCAATATTGCCCCCCGAGGGCGAGGATCCCAACATGGTGCCTTCGAGTGGAGGCGTTGACAGACCCCTTCTTTAGAGAAGATTTACAGGAGGAGATAGTAAATTATTTTGAAACCAATACTGGGAGTGTGGACTCGGCGGGACACTGTGGGAGGCCTTTAAAGTTGTCATGAGGGGGCAGCGATGGCAAAATCCAAGGGCCTACAGGGTGGGGTTTCAACAGAACTGAGGGAGACGGAAGCAAAACTGGAAGAGGCCTTAAAAGCCGGCGACGATACAGCGGAGAAACTAGATTTGATACTTAAGCTGCAGCAAAAATGTGCGGATTATTGGGAGAGGTTGTGCAACTTTAACCATAAAAGGTACATTGAGAGACAGCATGAGGGAGGTGACAAACCGGGCAGACTTTTGGCGTGGTTGTATAAGAGCGAGACCCCCAGAGCCACAATCACAACTATAGAGAGGGAAGGTGGTAGCGTAGAGGACACCCAAGAGGGGGTTAATCAAGCGTTTGTGGTTTGTGGACTATTATAAAGAGTTATACGGGGAAGACGGGGATAGCAGCCGGGCAATGATAGAAGAAACGCTTGAGGACATGGGGCTGCCCAAGATAAGTGAGGAGGAAAGAGAGGAATTGGACTCCCCGATGACCCTGGAAGAACTGGGGGAGGTGGTGAGGCAGTTGCCTACTAGTAAGACCCCGGGGACAGACGGGCTCCCAAGCGAATTTTACAAGGTATATATAGAAGAGGTCCTCCCCCCGCTGCTAGAGATGATAAATGAGGCGTTCGAGACGGGCCGCCTGCCGGAGTCACTGAGAGAGGCTGTTATAGTACCTCTCCCTAAACCAAATAAACCAGGGCGCAGCTGTGGTTCATTCAGACCTGTGTCAATGTTGAACCAGGATGGCAAGGTAATAACTGCGGTCTTGGCGAACAGACTGAAAAAGGTCATTGCTAAATTAATACATCCGGATCAAACATGCTATGTCCCCCATAGAAACATCACCAACAATCATAGGCGACTTCCGAGGATCATTGAGTTTGGCAGCGGAAGTGAGGAGGAAATGGCGATCATGTCCCCGGATGCGATCAAGGCCTTCGACTCCGTCAAGTGGGCGTGGCTGCTGGCGGCCCTGAAACACTATGGGTTAGGGCCTGGCTATGTAAGGTGGGCGGAGATTTTGTATAGTGAACCGCTGGCCAGAGTAAAGACGGGATCTGTGATATCAGAGAGGTGGCAGCTTAGTAGGGGTACTAGACAAGGATGCCCGTGGTCCCCTATGCTCTACATTTTGGCCCTGGAGCCTCTCGTGATCTATTTGAGGCAGCAATATGACACCATAGGCTTCGAGGTGAACGGGGAGCGGCATTTGGTCTCCCTATATGCGGACGACATGTTGCTGTATGTGCGGTATCCGGAGGAGAACCTCCAGTACATTTTGGAAGTGCTTGGGAGATACGCTGTGCTGTCAGGCATAGCGGTGAACCCCCAGAAGTCTAGTCTGTTCCCGTTGGGGGGGTATACAGGGGTTCCATCAGAGAGGTTACCGGTCTTACAGGTACCGTGGGCGGTTAGTTCTTTTCGGTACCTGGGGATAGATATATATCACACCGTGGGGCAAGGAGCATAGGTGTAATACAGAGGTGGCAATCCAAAAAATTGAGAAATGCATGCGGTTTTGGGCGAAGCTGCCTTTGGCGATGATGGGGCGGGGAGCGATGCTAAAGATGGTGGTCCTGCCAAGGCTCCTACATTACTTCGGGAATATACCGTATCTGATTCCTAAAGGGTTTTTTGCCAAACTAAATAGCATGTGTAGGGACATTCTGTGGCATGGCACGCGAAACAGATTGGCGTTATGGAAGCTCCAGAACTTCCATGACAAAGGGGGTATAAAGCTGCCCAATTACGAGGCGTACTATGTGGCGAGCCAGTTGCAATATGTTGCCAAATGGCTATCTGATGAAGAGACCTCCGAATTTAGGCTGTTTGGGCGGGATTGTGCACCCTTTTATTTGAAAGAAGTTATGTGGGCACCCAGGGCGGAGATGGTGGGGCGCCCTAAAATGATGCTGCTGGGGTAGAAGGTGTGGCGTAGGGCATGCCAATTGATGGGGAACCCGTCCCCATGCTCGCCGCAGATGCCACTGGCGGTGTTGACAGGGGCAGATGCTCAGCTGCGACTGATACTCCGGACCCACTGGGAGCCGGCTGGGGTGGCAACGATGGGGGATATTTGGCAGGGGGGCTCTTGTGTTACCTTTGAGGGGCTGCGGGAGGAGGCTGGGTTGCACGAAGGCCAGTACATCACGTACCACAGAATGGTACAGAGGATTAAGAGGATGTAGCCCAAAACTGTGTTGGAGGAAGAACTGGGCGCCACCATAGAAGTTATATATGATATAGCTGAGGGGGGCCATGAGGTCTCCAGACTGTACGAGATGTTGATGTCTAAACTGGGGAAGGAGGTCACGCAGCTGAGATTGGACTGGGAAACGGAGGTTGGGGCCCAAATGGGGGATGGGATGTGGGAACGGGTGCAAAGGTATCATAAGAAGGTGTCTAGAAACGCGAGACTGAAACAGATACAGCTTTACATAACACACAGGGCTTATATGACGCCTGGGAGTATATCGAGGTTTGAGAATGCAGGTCGGCAAGCATGCCCTAAGTGCGACGAAGAGAATGCAGGCATGGTGCACATGTTTTGGTCTTGCCCGATCATAGAGAGGTTCTGGAGGGGTGTAAAAGAGAAACTAGAAGGAAGAGGGGTCAAGATAGTAGTGGACACGGTATGGGCCTGCCTGCTGGGGGGGTTCCCCAGACCACGGAAACTCAGGCATGTAAGCAAACTAAGGGACCTGGCTTATGTGCTTGCAAAGAGAAGGATTGCCATGGGATGGAAGTCATGCCATGTGCCGAGGATAGAGGTGTGGTGGAAAGACTTGCAAAAATGGGCAGAAGCCGAAACCATAGCATGGCAAGAGGCGTGCAGCAATGGGGGGGAGGAGGAGAATGAGTCCCTGATGGCCTGGAAATCACTGTTAGCCGGATTGTTTGGGTCATTAGAAGACCCGACTGAACCTGTTGAGGAGGAGACCGAACCACAGGGTGTGGAATCTGATGACTCAAGGTGATAGACTTGCAAGGGGGTAGGGTAGTGGGAGTAGTGGTTTGGGAATTTAAAAAGTGTAATGAAACTGTTGAACATGCACTGTTTGTTTGGTTTCATTGTTTGTTTGTTTAAAAATTTAATAAAAAACTTTAAAAAAAAATATATATATATATATATACAACGTCTAATTGGCTACAAAACGGTAGGACCCTTGATCATGCGGTTCTCTATCATTGGTTACTTTCTAACCTCCGTCAGTACCCTCCCAACCTACGTTAGCAGCACGCAGGCTGAGCGTCCAGGTGCAGATAAGCTAGTCTTAACAATAGCTTCCCACCAATTAACATGACCATCCATCATCACCTCAGTTGTGTGCTGTCAATTAGGGATTTGAACTCGTTCTTAGAAATGTTCCTTGCTACTGAAGAATTCAGGGGAGTGAAGACACACTCTGCTCTCATGCGTAGGTGTGACCATCATGCTCGTCCGACTTCTCCTCCCCACGTGACTCAAGACCACAAATTTGAGCTTTCAGTGTATTAAAATGCCATTTTCTAATTAGACCTCCGACGTCTTCTTATTTCAGTCCATGCCTTCTCAACAGGAGCTTTGTTCTTTCACACGATTTGTATCCAATGTTAGCTCACCCCAGTCTGATAAGGCCTTGACTTCTTGGCTCATCCAACCTCGCCTTTCTGAGTTATCGCCTGTAATTCACTTGTTTTTCTGACTACAACAAAATGAAAAAACAACCTGCCTTCTTTTGCTCAGTACTGCTATTGTACATAGTGGGAACATCCATCTTCTACTGACTCTAATATATATATATGTACATATTGGTGCATGCCGCACTCTATTTACTATAAAGCTAGCCTCAAGAATACTTTATCTGCTTGATATTGTTTGATATCTTCATTACTTTTGTAGCATACGTTTCTTCATCTTGATCCCAAGAAGTCACTCATCTCAATACTTTCTTGATGCCTTATAGAATTTGTCTACAGCCTCTGGTTTCTGCATCTCTTCTCTATATATGTCAGCTTTGCATTTGTGTGACATCACTATTTCTCTTTGTTTCTTTAATTTGTCCTGCTTTCTTCTGGACTATCACTCAGACAGCCATCATACTGTCTCATATGCGGGTATGGTTGTCTCAATGGGAACCTTGCTTCCAGGATTCTCCTTGGTATCTGTAATTCAAATGGTTTTGTACGTGTATCATATTCTGTTTTCCTGCAACTAGGCAATATGGGCGAAGTGATTGAGGTGGGGGTATTTAGCTCCTTCTCTACACATCCATGAAAACGAGGAGGATAATATTTTTTCAAAAGGAAGGTTAGTAGGGACCTACCCAGAACAGAAGAAGGATGCTCTAATGACTTTTGGGTACAGCAGAACTCAGCAAAGCGTCTTGTCTTGTGAGACGTTCCAAGGTCCAGTTACCAGGAATGAGCAAGAAAAGAAAAGAAAAATGTCTGGCTAAATCCAAACCCAGGGTAATCCAAATCTCAATCCATTGAGGTTGTCCGAAGTCAGTGTGCTGGGTATAGAATTCTCACAAAGTATGGAGTATTCCTTGCCGAATGATGGTGAGGAAGCTCGGTTTTGCTGCGGGATGGCAAAGATGCAGGAAAACATTTCCGTGCAGCAATGAGGAGGAAGGCTGTTTGCTGCGCACCTGGCAATGCAGTAAAAGGTTGTCGCAAGAAGGCAAGGAGGTGTGAGACAGTTTGCCGCTGAACAGCAGTACGGTAGAGTAGAGCTGCTGCAGGACGTCTTGATGATAATGTCTGTATACTGCAGGGCCGCGTGAAAAAAGTAACTGCTTACCACGGGACGGCGAGTTGAAGATTGTCCGTATGCCGCAAGCCGGCGAACAATCAGGAAATGCTTGCCACGGCAAAAGGGTCTAACAGTGGAAGTCAGACAAAGGACGTGGATATTAGCTGAGAGAAAAGTACAGTTAAAGGGTATCGATGTAACTTCAATCAGAAGCACTGATACCCGGTGTTGGGGGTCTGTCCTTGGTCCCCCCAGGCGTGCCCGTGAGCCCCCCAACCCAACAGAGCTCAGACGCACACGTCCGTTAGGTTCGGGCTCCCCGGTCGCTCTGCGGTTCCGGGAACGCCCCGTTTATTTAAGCCGCACGCGGCGACGTGCAACCTCACGCCGCCGCGTGCGCAGCCCTTACGGGGCAACGCCACACTCCTCCTTTTTCAGGAGGACACACAATTACTTTATTAGATAAACATAACATATCACACATCAAACAACGTGCCCATCCTGGACCCAGGCCTCTTTAATGTCAGCCCCCTCACCCCGGATGACTCTCCAACTGTCCCAACACATACTCACTGAGGTAAGCGGGTTTCCCTCGCCCAGTCCTCTGGGGGTACCTCCCGCTCACCTCCGGCACCGACAGTCCGTCAACAGTAGCCTCCCGACACGGAGAGCCCGGGGCACCGAGAGGGGGGCCATATTCCTCAGGGATCTCGGCAACACCAGGGTCCAGAGGGGGTTCAGTTCTCGAGTCCCCCAGCTTCTTGAAGAAGCTGACGTTGCGGGTGACAGCCGTCCGCCCATCGGAGGCCGTCACCATGGACCCCTTCACAGCGACCACATCCAGGGGCGCCGGTTCATAGGGCAGTGACAACTTCCCGTGAGGATGGCGGTTCCGGATGAGCACCTCATCCCCGGGTTCCAGCCGCTGGGGCCGCAGGCCCCGTCGCACGTTCTCTTGGCTGATCCTGGCCAGCCGGTCGGCCTCCACCTGCTGGTCGTTGATGACCCCAGGCTCTCTCTCCTGTACCTCCGGCAGTAGACCCCGGGGGCATCGCCGGAACAGCACTTCCGCCGGGGCGACACCAGTGGAGGCATGTGGGGTGGTGCGATACACTCGCAGGAATTGATACAAGGCCCGTTGGAGGGGCTGGCCTTGTCCTTGCGCAATCCGAAATGTCTTGTTTAGTGTTCGCATCAGCCTTTCTGCATCGCCGTTGGCCCTCGGCCACAGCGGGGATATCTTTCGATGTTGTACTCCACAGCTGGCCAGGAACTCCGAGAAGCGTTCGCTTTGAAATGGCGACCCATTGTCCGAGCACAGTGTCAGGGGAAACCCATGGGTTGCAAAGATCTTTTCCACGCCGACCACCACATGCTCGAATGCCACCGATTCCACGAACTCTACCTCGGGGTACCGGGAGTACTCATCGACTATGGCCAGAAAATGGGTGCCCACGGACGTGGACCCAAAGTTGGCACGTACGACCTCCCAGGGTCTGGTCCCCCGAGGCATTGCCTCAATAGCCGGTTCCCTCTGCACCGGGGAGGCTGCCTGGCACCATACACATGCCGCCACAAAGTCATCGACCCTTCTCTCTAGCTCCGGGAACCAGACCTTCATCCGCAGCCTCGCCTTCGTCTTGGCAGCACCCTGATGTCCGTGATGGGCCAAAGCGATCACCTCACCCACTTTGGAGTGGGGGACCACTATGCGATCCCCCCGGAGTAGGAGCCCCGACTCAGAGAAGGACAGCTCATCTTTCACCTTCCATAGCTGTTCAAGGGCGGTCTTCGCCTCGTGGGTCCGCCCTGCGAGCACTTCCAAAACGAGCTTCCAAGACCCGCTCTGCATCGACTGCTTCAGTATCTGGAAGCACCCATCCTCGGCCGCCGCGGCCTCCAGCTCCGACAGGGGCAGTGCATTTGGTGTTGCTCCCTCCACCACCATCCGGACATGGTCGTCCGCACAGGTGTCTCCCGCCACTCCCCCACGCACTCCGGGATGCCGGGAAAGGAAGTCCGCTGCATTGTTGGCCCCTGGCCGGTATACCAGCGTGACCCCGTATTCCAGCAATGCGAGCATCCATCTTTCAATTCTGGCCGGGGGCTTAGATGACGAGCCCGCCAGAATCGGGAGCAGGGGTTTATGATCCGTCACCACAGTCACCGGACGTCCCAGCACATATAGGCGAAAATGACGGCATCCCCACAAGACCGCCAAGGCCTCCCTCTCGATCTGGGAGTATCGCTGCTCCGTTTCCGAGAGCGCCTTACTGGCGTATGCAACGGCCCGGAGATTTCCTTCACGGTCCACCTGGGTCAGGACCGCCCCCAGGCCAAACGGACTGGCGTCGACCACGATCTCCGAGGGTAGCGCCGGGTCGAAGAACGCCATGGTGTCCTCCGCTGTTAGGGCGCCTTTGATGTCCTCGAACGCCGACTGTTCCAGTGGACCCCAGTGCCAGGCAGTGTCTTTCTTGGTCAGAGCTCTGAGCGGCTCAGACCTCGAGGCCAGGTTTTGGATAAACCGACCACAGTAGGTCACCATGCCCAGAAAACTCCTCACTTCTGACACGGATTCCGGGGGCTGTGCACTCTTAATGTCCTGAACCTTCCGTGGGTCGGGCGACACCCCACCCTCCTTGAACACGAACCCAAAGAATTCTATTGATGAGCGCAGGAATTCGCATTTGTCCCTATGGAGGGTGAGACCCAATGATTGTAGCCTCTCGAAGGTTTTGGCCAGGCGCTTCAGATGGATCACCTCCGTGTTGGCAAACACCAAAATGTCATCACTGATGTTGAGCACCCCTTCAAGATCAGCAAGTGCACCCCGGATAATGTTCTGAAACACTTCGGCAGCCGACGAGACCCCAAAACTCAACCTCTTGTACCTGTAGAGTCCCCGGTGGGTGGTAAATGTCGTTACATACCGGGACTCAGGATGGAGGACAACTTGATGGTACCCTGCTCTGAGGTCGAGTTTAGAGAAGAACCTGGCCCCCTGTACCTCAGCAATTATGTCATCGATGGTCGGGGTCAGGTGTCGCTCCCTTTTTATGGCCTTGTTGGGCAGCCTCATGTCTACGCAGATGCGAACGGAGTCCGGCTGTTTAGGTTTCCTGGCCACGACAATGGGGGACACCCATGGTGTTAGGCCTTCCACCTTCTCGATGATGTCCAAGGCCACCAGGTTGTCCAGTTCCTTATCGACTTGCTCTCTCAGATGAAAAGGAACTCTCCGGTGTTTCAGGGCGATGGGTTGTACTGAGTCATCGATGTGTAGCCGGACTGGATCACCGGTCATTCTCCCAATGCCATTGAACAGGGCTGCGTACTTGTCCAGTAGGTCGTTGATGTCTTCCAGGTATACTGAGTACGCAAAACTCACTATCCCGAGCGCCTCCGCAGCCGCGCAGCTTAGCAGGGTGTTATTGCTTATGGGGGTGACGTAGAATCGTGCTCTGATCTTCGATCCTTCATGCTCCACCTTCGCCACGAACGCTCCATCCAGCGGTATGGGCTCGAGTCCACCGAAGGCGAAGATGCGAGCTCTTGGCGCAGCCAGGTTCGGCAATGGGTCAAGAGCGTCATAATGTCCCCTGGCCATAACATTGACCGATGCCCCTGTGTCCACCAGCACGGGGACCGGCGAGTGGTTCACCTCCACTACGCATCTTGGCTGCTTCCTGCTCTTGCCTTTCAGGACCCCCATGCTTGAGACGAAGAAGATGTTTTCCTCCTCCTCTGCTTCAGCCTCCTCTGCCTGAGCCTCCTCTTCCGCTTGATCCACCTGGGCCACGTTGGATGGCCGGGTTTGACGCGGAGTCCAGACCCGGGCAGGACCTCTGGGTACCATGACAGGTAGCGCCGACTTGCACACTCTCGCGAAGTGATCCGGCAGGCCACATCGGCCACATGTTCTTCCTGCGGCTGGGCACTCTGTGGGGTGGGGGAGGTCATAGCCACATTTCTGGCATGATTCCCCCGACCTTCCTGCCCTGTCTCGGGGGGGTCCGCCAGGTCTTCTCGTTCCTCTGCCGCCCCGCCACACAGTGCACACCTCTTCGGCTTTGATCGAGCGTGATCCTGCTTCCATCTTGCTCGCCCGTGCCTCAGCCACTTCGTGACATCGACCCAGCTCTAGTATACGGTGCAGAGTGATTCCCGGCTCCCTGAGGACCTGTCTCCTCAGTTTGCCGGAGGAGCATGCTTGTATCAGCATTGTCCGTATCATGTCCTCCGCGTCCCCCCACGCGCACCCTTGGGAGAGGCGGCGTAGGCGGCCGTAAAACGTATCCAAAGTCTCATCCTCCTTCTGCTTGGCCGACAGCATCACGAATCTCTCGAAATCCACGTTGGCAAGTGGAAGGAAGTGCGCAAGGAGGGCCGCTTTCGCCGCACCATAGGTCTGGTCCGCCGGAGTCAGCGACTCGAAGATCTCCTGAACCGCGGCTCCCGCCGAATACAGCATGGTGGCTACCATGCTGTCATCATCATCCACTCGAGCAGCCCTGAAGTACATGTCCAGGCGGGCCACCCACCTCCTCCATCGGGGCCCCAAACTGGAGGGAGGGCCCGTAGGATCGAATTCTGGTATCGGTTGCAGGGCCGCCTGGGCTGTAGCTTGAGCCATGATGGGGCCGACAGGCTGTGCCCCTGGTGGTGCCTGTGGCGGTGGTTGCAGAGCTGCCGGCTGGGCCACCTGACCTTCGTCCTGAGAATCCTCCCCAGGATCCGCGGTGTCGTCGTCCTGTTCACTGTCGGACATGGGACTGAGCGCACAGGCACCCCACTATCAGACCTGAGGCCGCAACTCAGATTCCCACCACCACCATGCGAAAAGATGAAGATGCTGAAAGATGCAGAAGACCTCTGAAGCTGCCACCACCTTGTGATGATGAAGAGGATCAAAAAGAGTGTCCTGATGATGAAGGGGGCGAGGAAATGACCTGTTGCCACCTTGCAGCAAAACACTGCTGTGTAGAGGTCCCAAAAATTGAGCCACGTCGATGGACTAGGCTAAGCAGGCCCTGCCATCATAGCCCTTGTCCTGGCTAACACTCGACGTAACGATCCCAAAATTTAACGAAAATTCACAAAATGGGCATGGGCGTGTGGATCATGTCCTCAGCACCCACAAAATCCAAAAATTAGACCCGGATCACCTTCTCGGTCCGAACCGGAGCTCCGAGAAGTTCCGCGGCCTTGTCTACAAAATGGCCGCCAGCCGCGTGTGCGGTCCGCAGCCACGGCATGAAACGAAACGTCCGTGAACGTTCCGATCGTTTCAGAAAAAATTCCGGATGCCTTTCACCGCCGGGCCCGGGCATCCGACATCACTCGTCGCCACTGTTGGGGGTCTGTCCTTGGTCCCCCCAGGCGTGCCCGTGAGCCCCCCAACCCAACAGAGCTCAGACGCACACGTCCGTTAGGTTCGGGCTCCCCGGTCGCTCTGCGGTTCCGGGAACGCCCCGTTTATTTAAGCCGCACGCGGCGACGTGCAACGTCACGCCGCCGCGTGCGCAGCCCTTACGGGGCAACGCCACACCCGGAAGCGTTCTGTTTTATTTGGAGGCTGGAAGTCCTTGAGGTTTGCGTTCGCTCCTCGCTTCTGGTATCCATAGCAACAGTGGAATCTACCCAGCTCGAAGTAGCGGACGCAATTGAAACATATCCAGAGCGTTGCCTCAAGCGTCATTGCAACCGCCACCTATACCATAAGGACACAGGAAGCCAAAGTCATTTGCCAAACAGGCTAGACTTAGCACGGTGGATTGTGACAGTTTCATTCCAGTGGGATCAAGAGGCCGATCGAGCTTTTGAGCATCTCAAAGACTGTTTTACTTCAGCACACTTCTTAAGGCAGCCAGCTTATCAACAACGCGTCATTCTGGAGACAGTTGCCTCAGAATACGCTGTAGGGGCAGTGCTGAAACAACGGTCTTCAAAACATCAAGAACATCGCATTGCTTATCATTTAAAAAACTCTATTAACGGAAGAGCATTCTCTGTGCTTCAAAAAAAAATCCTAGTCATTAAACTGGCATGTCAAGAGTGGAGACATCTGTTGCTGGGAGCTAAATGGCCAGTGGAAATTCAAATAGACCATCGGAATCTCAAGACCTTACAGAATTTTGAGTGTTCTAATAGCCGACAGGCAAGATAGACTCAATTCTACTCGTATATTTACTTCACCATTACTTACATTCCTGGTCACATAATCTAATAGCAGACACACTCTCTAGGAATGGACTGCAACAATTAGAGGAATCGCCACCAAAGATGAACATCTTCCAACAAGCTACTAACATCCATTTGACTGATACCTTAATTCGTCAACTCCAAGAAGCCACTCTGAAGGATCCTCCAGAAGAAAAGAGGATAAAGAATCTGACCCACAAAGAAGGCTTGTTCTATTTTCAGGGAAGGATCTATGTACCTACGAATACTTTAAGGACAAAGGTCTCGTATTTCGCACAAGACTCCGTGCTTGCCAGCCATCATGGACAGCATGCCACAGCAAATCTTTTGCAACAGTACTTTTGGTGGCCCTGAATGATGACGAGCGTCCGGAAATTTGTGACGGAATGTAACAAATGTGCTCAAAACAAGACATCACGACAGCAACCTATAGGAAAAATACAACAATGTTTACCACCAGCAGTCCTTGACAACGAATATCTACTGATTTCATTGTTGATTTACCGGAATCCCAGGCATGTACTATTATAATGGTAACTGTGGATACCGTCACCAAATTGACTAATTTTACGGCTCTACAGAAAATACCAATGGCCCTAGAAACGAGTAAAGTTTTCCTCCGGGATGTTTTTCATCCACGCAGTCTTTCTGATACCATAATCTCTGACATGGGCACCCAGTATACTTCTAGGTTTTGGGGCACCTTGTCCAGACAATTGGGAATGGAATGAGCACTCTCTACTGGATATCATCCAAAGACTAATGGACTGTTATGACACAAGGGCTCAGTATAGTAGTGGTGGCTTGACACGTCGTGACACAATTTAGGCGTTCTGACAATATACCCCTCAAGAGTACAAAAGGACAGATTGAGGTGAGTATTGCCCGAAGATTTGGTACACCCTGGTAAATTAACCAGATATTAACATGTGGGTTAAGGCAATGGACTCTCCAAAGCAAGATACTGAACTGATACTCACAAACAAGAAAATCAGACTGGGACTGAATTTTTCCAAGTTAGATTGGTGAGTACCTTGAAAACAATGAAAGTAACTGTTACCAGGAGTACAGAAATAGCAAGAAAGTAAGAAACGAATAGACTTGTGCTTACCAAATGAGTGACCTGGATAGGTGTTGCAGGAGAATTGGAAATTAAGTGGCAGTCCGGGAAACACAATGTTTTGTTTTCCTATACCCGCTGGCACGAGGACACCTAAAGAGTTAATTGATCCGGGCGCCATTGCGCTGGTGTGCTTTGATCCTTGCGCTGATACGCCAATGTCCTTTGGTCCTTGCGCCGATGCGCGACAGTCCTAAATGTTCCAAAAGTGTCTTTGACAGTTCCAGAAAGATGATATGACGCAGGTAAGACTCAAGAGATGAGATGCATGCAGTCCGTGGGTTTTCCGATTGTAACGACGAGCAGGTAAGACTTGTGAAATGAGATAACTGCAGTTTGTGGACGTTCCGGGTCTGGTTTCAGCAGGTAAGACTTGAGGGATTTAGACAAATGCAGTCTGTGGCCGTTCCGGGTCTGGTATGAGCAGGTAAAACTTGAGAGATTAGATGAATGCAGTCCATGGCCGTTCCGGGTCTGGTATGAGCAGGTAAGACTTGAGGGATTAGACTAATGCAGTTTGTGGACGTTCCGGGTCTGGTATGAGCAGGTAAGACTTGAGGGCTTAGACAAATGCAGTCCGTGTACGTTCCGGGTCGGGTTTGAGCAAGTAAGACTTGAGAGCAATGACAAGAAGGAAGCAAGGAAGGTCACAAGGCGGGCCGGGGATTCAAGGAGCCAAGAAGGCAAGGTACAAGGTACGTAGCCTTGAAAACAGACATATTCAGAAGCGCCGCCGTGCGCGGGGGCGCGGCTTAAGTACTGGTCACCTGACCGTACGCACAGGACGGCGCCGTAGACCTCAGTACCTACGCAAATACTATGGCCGCCAGCATTTCCATGGCAACTCGTAGCGTTCTGTAAAAGGACGTGCCAGAAACGATGCAGCACGGTTCTGAGGCTTAGCAGACTACCTCAATTTGGAACCAAAAACGTTTGCTCCCCTGGGGTTACTAGGTTGTTTGTTATAGCGCGAGCTCCGTCTATGTTTATCCAACGAGGCATTCAATGGAACCCTGACACGGACAGACTGATCGACTAAATCAGACCTTAGAGCAGTATCTCTGCTGTTTCACCAATGAAGTACAAAACAATTGGGTGTCACTCTTAACCCCTGCAGGGTTCTCGTACAAGAACAGTCACCACTCAGCTATCCATCACTCCCCTTTTTACTGCACCTATGGTTATCATCCCAAATAGTTGACCATGGTACCTACAGTATGTATAAACATTCCTTTGGTAGAAGGGATTCTCCAGGAACTGCATCCTGTACACCAACAAGCCGCACAAATCCTTCACCACTGTGAGAAACCAAAAGGCGTCCTTATCCAGGTGGCCAGGACACGGCCATCGCTTTTGGATCCAGTTCCTGAGGGCAGACCACTGCGGGAGGCTCACCTGGGTGAGGGGTCTTCAAGGAGTGGGAGTGAGGCATTCGATGGTGAGATGCAGTATTCCCCTTTTTTTTGGTACATCCAATCCCTCCTGTTTTGTAGGATCCAATGTCCCAACCTCCTACCCCTTTCTGCATAAACACTAGGCAGAGGAAGAGGGCGACTGAGAGTAACAAGATTAACTCCTATACATCGTATTGGACATGTCCCGCTAATTGGGTCAGGCAAAGTCAGGCACTTGACTTCAAGTGCCTACACCAGATTCCAATTAGCTCTCCACACACAGATAAAAGGCGGAACCGAGAGACACACTCTGAGCAAGGTGGAACACGAGTACGAACAGAACTTCCGGGGCAAAGGCATCCCTACTGGAGCAGAGAGACGGACCAAGGGACAAGAGCAGCGGGCTGAAAACCCAAAGAGTTCCCTACTGGAAGTTGTTTCCTCCACAAGGCCATGAAAGACACGTGGAGAAGGCCAGATCCCAATATCGAAAACTGCATTGTGTTTCAAGGACGTCAGCGACTCTCCTGGGAGAACGACAGAGTTGGGAATCCAAGCCTGTGGTACTAACCTTGACATGTGAATTGGAAATTGAAAAAGCAAGAGAGGTCTGCACACAGCCAGTGAGTTGGCAAGCAACCTGAGAGACCGGTGTGTGCTAAGAAAGATTGAAGTTTGCAACATAATATTGCAAGTGAAGGCTGCACATGTGTGGATGAGACACGAGGCAAGGCAGACCTGCGAATGAACTTTGAAGCAAGAACAGATGTGGTATCAGCGATACTGGTTAACGGAGTTGTCAGGTGAAAAGGAGTAGCCCACTTGAAAATCTCAGTGAAAGGTATATTGAGGCGATAAAAGCAAATGAACTGTAAAAATGAAAGTGAACAAAAGTTAACCCCGAGAGAAGGGGAGAGGAAAAGCTAAACATTGAATCCTGAGTCAAAGTGGTCCTGCGGTGGTCGGTAAAGGAAGCCCCGCACATTCGAAAAGCGGTGTGAGCCTGACTGAGGGAGACCCGAAGTGTAAAGAGCTTGGGGAAGGGTGAACTGTGAAAGGTCTGAGCCCAGCAGATTTGGGACCAACGTTGAACTGTGCAAGGTCTGAGCCCAGTAGAGGGGGACCAACGTTGAACTTTTGTTTTCTTTGTAGAGGTCTGAGCCCGACAGAGGGGGACAAGTGTGAACTTTTTGTTTTTGTTATTTGGGGAAGACTGGAACAGGAGCCTTTAACGTGGAAGGCCAGACAGGCCTCGATCCACCTTCAAAACTGTTTCTGTGTTAAAGCCTGAGCCAGAGTGTGTTGTCCTGCCTATAGAGACTGCCTTATTCTGTGCTGTTTAAACATGGGGAGGAGAACTGATTCAGGCACATGTATTCTTTGTCGAACACTAATTTTCCTTTTATATACATACTTCTGCTTTCACTATTCTCCCATTGACCTGAGCCCTTTCATATGTAAAATCCGACAATGGGAGGTGAGACAACACTCTACGTGGAGCATGCCCTATTCACTATTCTTGAGAAACACAAAAGTACATTGACAAAACAGAGAGCATCAGGGTATGAGGTGATCATTTCCAACCCAGCAATCAAAATAATGGGATACAGAGTAGTGAACCCAGCAATTTTCATAGCAGAGCAAGTGGAGGAGGGAGATTATGAGCATGACAGTACCAAATGCACACGCCACTATTGGACAGGCTCATAGATGCACTACAATTCCGATCGGCCATTGTCGTGGTGAAGTGCATGGCCCACACGAGGAGGGAGGACATAACCTTCCACTGTAACAAAGCCGCTGGCACAGAGGACAAAAAGCTGCATACTTTCCTGAAATAACTGAATTTGACACGCCACCCAATAAATACACGCGAGCGTGCAACATGGTAATGAAAGAAAGCTTTAATTCCTTGCTCATCACACAGATAATAGAGCTGCAGGGACGTGCACCACCAGAGGAGCAGGAGCGCTGGAAAAGGAGGGGTGCACAGTATTCCTACCAATGCAAGGTGGCAGCAGGACAGCACCGGCAAACCTGTTATGCCTCTCTCATTACTTAAAGTAGCCTTAGAGCAGCTCCACTATCCGGCCCATACCATTAAGGCAAGTCTTGCAGTGGAGATTGCGAAATATTGGTTTACTCCAAATTTGACAGAGCATATTGCTGCTTTCATTTTTAACTGTAGTGTTTGGCAGAAGTAGATGGCAGGGCACACTTCGCGAGTAGTGAGAGGCGCAATAACCCCATCCTACTGGACCTTTACAGCATCTGTATATAGACTATGTGGACATGATCCAAAATTGTAACGGCTACAGATATATGCTGGTCATTGTATGCCCTTTTCCACGATGGATCAAAGCCGGTCCATGCACCAACCCCGATGCTACCTGTGTTGTCAAATTCCTTGTATGCCAGTTATTCCCACGATGGGGAGAGGGCTGCAAAGTCCTCCGGTCTGACAATGGACTGCACTTTGTGAGCTAAGTGTTTGAGCATATCACAATTCTGCTAGGGATTAAGCATACATTCTCCTGCCCTTATCAACTGCAAGCAAATGAAAATTGTGAGCGCCCAAATGGCCTGCTCAAGGAGAGAATAGCCAAACTGAAAATGACTGTGAAATAAGGAAGGCTTCATTGCCTTCCCTTAGCCCTATTTGCACTATGAAACCAACCCTGCTCAGACCACCACTTAACTCCTCATGAGCTGTTGACAGGACGCATGCAAATACCCCTTGCTCCTTCCACTATAGCACTAACTGATGCCCAGAGTGCCTCTGTTGTTTTTGGAGCTGAAATGCATGATTACCTGGTGGCGATGAAGACTATTGTTTCATTTATTTCACAACAGCTTCGAGCACAGAAAGGGAGGTTGAAGAAGAATGATGAAGATGATACACCAATAGACTTGCAAGACCTTCTCAAACCAATTCCTCTATACCCTGGAAACACAGTACTTTGAGGAACTTTACAAAGTCATGGCAGAAGCCACATTTCGAGGGCCCATTCATTATTGAAGACATTACCCCCCACAGCAATAAAGGTGGTAGGCAGGAGAGCTTGGATACACATTGGTGATGTCACACCCTGGAAAGGTGAGAATCCATCTTCCCAATGACCCAGAAGGTGCAGCTCAAGAAGAAGAAAGAGGTGTACAGACTTGTTCCATGACAAGGCGCAGACAAGAATTCTACAATGAATTAGTAAATGCACACTGTCTTTCTTTACACAAGCAAATGATCTGCTCGCACAAACTGTGGGCCTCATTACAAGTGCTCCGGTCCGGAATTAACGCAGCCGGTATAACCATACCGGCACCGTTTCCACGTCCGCCTAATCATGACCTGCGAACCCGGAATTAGCACCACCTCCAACCGCCACCGCGAAGTTAAAGCTCCCGTAAACTCCGCCTGCACGGAAACTCCTCTGTTGCCGGCAATACGAAACACCACGAGCATCACAACTAGCGCGGACATGGAAACACTGACAACAAAATGGCGATAAAACCGTGATCACGGTGGCAGTACCGCTGCCACAGCGAACATGACATTAAACTGTGCCTGGTGTCCTGAATCAGGCCACAGGTGCACCAAATCAGCCCAGCTGGACCCAGCAGGCCACTGGGTGCGTACAAAAGGGCCACACCCAGCCCAACTCAAAACAGAACTATGCAGGCAGCAGCTCTAGTAGCATGGGGACTGGGCCTACTCAACCAACAGGCAGCACTGCACATGATGGCAGTAATGTTGCAGAGGAGGAGGCGGAAGCGTAGGAGGCACAGGCGGCAACCAGCTAACCCTTTACCCATGGCAAACCCCATTGTTCAGCCGGCAGCACCCCGCAGGCAGCCTGCAATATCACACATCAGGGCCTCACCCTGGAACCTCACCCCAGGACAGATCCACACATTATACCGGCTGGACCGTCCAACAATCCTGTACATCACTGGCCTGATAGAGGACGACATCAGCAGCCACATAGACACCCCCACCACCATCCCCCCCTCCTGAAGGTCGTGTCTGTACTGCACTTTCTTGGCACCGGTACCTATCAACACACAGTCGGTGAGCTGCACGGCCTATCACAACCCTGTTTCTCAATAATCCTGGTTCAGGTACTGGATGCCCTGTTGCGCCATGTGTCTGAACAGATTGCCCTACCCTGTACCCTCCCCCAGGTGATTGCCACCAAGTTGGCCTTCCATGCCATAGCAGGCATGCCAAATTCCATAGGTGCACTCAACTGCACCCACATTGAGCTGACAGTACCACGTGCAATTGAAATGGTGTTCCGCAATAAGAAACAGTACCACTCACTGAATGTACAGATGGTATGTGATGCGACGCTAGTGATTACACATTGCTGCGCACGTTTCCCGGGCTCAACCCATGACTCAATGGTACTGCGGAATTCAACATTGCCACGGTACATGGAACGCTATGCTGGACAAAGCACATGGCTATTGGGTGAGTACAGCTGCCAATGCTCCGGACCTGTGTAAGTGGGGTGTGTGTGTGACCAGGGCAATGAGCTACGTGAGTGGGCTGCTGCGACTGCACATGCATCACCCCCTGCCCATCCACTGAATAGACAGCAGAACCCAAACTTCACAAAGCAACACATGACAGGTAGCCACAGTGTGGCCGTACACACCCTGCCACCTGACACACACAGCCTGAACTCCCGCTGGCACACACACCTGGAGCCACAGCAGACCCCCCCCATAATATGCAACACAGCACTCACAATGCACATGATGGCTGTACATGAGACGTCCTGCATCTACTATATCATCACTGTGGAGTGACCCTGCCATGTGTGCACATCACTGCACAATGCAATACTCACAAGCCACATGCACACCAATGCATTGGTCAATGCCCAGCTGCCAACCCCCACTATGATGGCCAATAGAAGATTAACACCCATCAGTGAAAACACTGCATGATACATACGCATGAATGAACAATGACACAAGATTGCACTGCATCTGATGAAGACATGATACTACCAACACTGACATGTCTTCCACATCTACATCTCATGTAGGAGATTCCGGATATGCACTCACACCATGGCTGATGACGCATGTACGGAGGCCAAGGAACAGGCATGAGGATGCGTACAACAGGGCGCATGTCCGCACACGTGGCATGATTGAGAGGACATTTGGACTACTGAAGGCCCGGTTCCCCTGTTTAAGCAGATCTGGCGCATCACTGCTGTACAGCCCAGTGAAGACGGGTAAAATTACGCTTGTTTGTGCCATGCTGCACAATCTGTGCCATCTCAGGAACATTCCAATGCCCCCAGACGGAGATGATGAAGATGGGGATGGTGACGGAGACGGAGATGGGGATGGGGATGGAGATGGGATGGCACAACCACCTCCTGGGGGTCCACTAGATGGACAACGAGCACGGGATGCACTGATTCGCATTTACTTTTGAGAGACAGCACATCCACAGCATTTCAGGGATATGGTGATGCCACTAAATGAATAAAGGGCATTTCCGTGATTGTTCCTACCGGTCGGCCATGTGTTTTCAGGCATGGATCTGTCGATCGTAGAAAAATTTCCTATGGACCTTACCCGACTTTTCGTCCACTAAACAAATGATAAATCAGGCTGCTGTGTGCCGACATTAGGTGATAATCCTATCACTTGCCCCATCGCCCTGGCTGACCTGCTTTTGCGGCACTAAATCATATCCCCCGCCCCTGAGCCTGACATCAACAAAGCATTCATATTCCCCGCCTCTCTCTGTGATGTTACTGGGCTGCGTAGCCAAACGCGCCCAGTCGACTTCTATGCGACTTCACACAGAACCCGTAAAACAACACAGATCATCTCACAACACAGCGCGCCACAATTTGGAATATGAAACTGTGGTTTAAAAGCAAACAGCAAGATTATACAATTGGTAAAGTACATTTATTTGACGTCAAATGTTTAGAGAATATTCAGCGATTCGCATTTGTCTTTGCTCTCGATCCGCAAAAGGTCATCTTGAGTCACGCGCTGTTCCTTTGCGGTACACAGGGTGTTGGTTTACAATAAAAGAAGCACTATGGTCGCACTTATAATCGCAACAACGAGCCACTACACCACCGTAACGGTTGGTATGTTGCTTCTAGCCACTAGTACCGCGTAAGGGCATATTGGTCCTTGCCGATCGTCCCATAAAATGGTCAGGGTGGTGAAGTTGTTGACATGGAGCTGCACCTGGCAGCTGAAGAACCCGTCGGCCGGGGTCTGGAAATGATGGCATTGACAGTATGGAAGGATGTACCTGTATTAAAAACATAAATTATTCTCTCCAGCCGATCTTCATTAAAATTATTCATTTTATTTATTGTGCCTGAAACTATTTGCTAGTGAGGATACTGCAACGGAGTGTGTTATGTTATTCCCACTAATCCACCCCCTCTCCTCCGCCTTTTTCAGAGCCGCCTGAGCGCTAGGGGACCACTTCGGCGTTGATAGTCCGCGGTACAAAATGCCACATTGAACGAACAAGTACAACTTAACCGGCCTTTATCGCTACACTATTGTTAATATATTCTGGTATAAAATCATCTAAAGGGTTACTTACATTAGATTTGCATTTTCCATTGTCTAGGCGTAATGCAGTCCCTAAATACCACTCCGTCTGTGCCAACGATCTTTCTTATAGTGAAAAAACATGAAAATCGGTCTCGTTTCTGAAATTTCATCCTTATCATCTCTTACGTTATTGCCCCCCTCCTTCAAAGTAAGTCTTTAGGCACAGTGCCTGTCTGTCAAGGTCAAAAAACAATAGAACCTTATATTGCGAGTGATGGGCCACTCCGGCCCGCAAGCAATAAATCGAAGCAGCTGACCTTCACTGTGAACGTGCATACATTCTTACTTTGCAACATTCTGTGTAAAGCCATCCCTGAGAACTTGAATTTTACACTCCATCTTTGTATATTGTCCGCGTGCTTTGCAGCCCTAGAGAACCATAAATATGGAGATAATTGTCTATTCATATAAAAGTGAGATTTATTGTTTGGACGAAAGGTTGGGTAAGGTCCATAGCAAATTTTACTACGATGGACCGATTAATGTTTAAAAACACATGGCCGACCCGTAGGGACAATAAAAATTTAGGACCGGAAATACCATTTAATTGTACTGCATATGAAATGACAGATGTCCACTCAGTATGGTACTTTTCAAAGGTGTTGTATTTTCGATATACCAGGTAAGAAAGTGCATTGGGTAGGTAAGCTGTACACCCATGCCCACCCACCACCCAAACGTACCCATCCCCCTACACCCATGGTGTCCCCAAATGTCATGTTGACTGGCATCCCCACATGCCACTATTTGTGGGGGCGCTTATGCGGTGCCGTGTCCTTGCTGGCGGCTGCAGTCACCCGACTAGAACGCCTCTGTGTCCTGACAGTGGCAGAGCTTGATGGGTTGGTGCTGGCTGAGGTGACTGTCGGTGTGACTGTGGGCAAGCGCCCTTGAAACGCCTGCTGGGCTACCAACATTGACTGAGCAATGATGGATTGCACACCGTTCCCTTCCCTGACATGGTGTGCCAGGGTGACAGTGGTGGTCGCAAATCGTCAAATCGACCTGGAGAGCCGCCGCACCGACGTAGCATTGCTCTCAAGCTGCAGCCTGGCCTCCTCCCGCTGATGCACGGCCTCCTCACGCTGCAGCCTGGCCTCCTCCAGCTGACTTTCCACCAGCTGCGTCAGGGTGGCCTGCTGTTGCTCAAAGTGCTGCAAGCGTGTACTGAGCTCAGCCATGGAGGGAGTTGGGGAGCACATGGGGCTGTGCAGTTCTTGGGGGCTGAACTGTAGACCATGGATGGGTGACACCTCATCCATGTTGTCCTCCTCACCCTGTTGTACTGCTTCGGCCTGCATGGACGGGGCACTTCCATTACTTGATGCAGCCTGCTCAGCTGTGCAGATGGGCTGCAAATCATCATTGGGGGCTAGGGTGGGTGCCTGCATGGGGATGGTGGCGTATGCTGGTGTGCCTGATGTAGCCGGTGTGCCTGATGTAGCCGGTGTGGCTGATGTAGCCAGTGTGCCTGATGTAGCCGGTGTGCCTGATGTAGCCGGTGTGGCTGATGTAGCCGGTGTGCCTGATGCAGCCGGTGCTTGTGTGCTGGAGCAGCTAGCATCATCCTCCTGGGCAGAAGTGCTGAGTTGGGCGCGTGCAGGTGGCCGCTGCGTTGCCTCTTGGCCGTCGCTGTCACTTGTCTCGACTGTGGGTATACAGAGGGTATGCTGTTAGTTGTGTGATGTTACTACATGTGTCCATCACATGCATCCAACATGATAATCCATGACCACTTGCATGTACATACTTGTGACTATTGATGCACTCAGGTGTGTGTGTGTCTGCTTCCAGTCAGGCACCTGTGTGCATTTCCAGGGTTCATGCTTTGGGGATGTGTTACTTGTCTTCTGGCCAGTCAGTGGGTCCATTGGGTCACTCCTGCCCTGTTGGGGGGGGGGGGGGGCGGCATTGTGAGTGTGTGCATTGGGTCACTCCTGCCCTGTTGGGGGGGCATTGTGAGTAGGTCTATTGGGTCACTCCTGCCCTGTTGGGGGGGGCATTGTAAGTGGGTCCATTGGGTCACTCCTGCCCTGTTGGGGGGGGCATTGTGAGTGGGTCCATTGGGTCACTCCTGCCCTGTTGGTGGCGGGGGGCATTGTGAGTGGGTCCATTGGGTCACTCCTGCCCTGTTGGGGGGAGGGGGCATTGTGAGTGGGTCCATTGTGTCACTCCCATTCACACCTATGGCTTTGTACTATGTGCACTTATCAGCATGTGCAGGTGGGCTCACTCCTGCCTCTGCCTCTCCTATGCCGTGGATGCCTTCGAGGTGCATGACACTGCTGCGCGCTCCTCCCACGGTTGCAACTTGAGAGGGGATGCAGGGCCTCCATCAGTGCCAGTGCTGTGTTGGCGGTGTGCAGTCATGAGGTTGCGCACCCGGAGCCTGAGGTCATCCCACCTCTTATGGCAGTCATTCACAGAACGTGTGGTCACACCGACCGCTGTGCACTTGCATGCTGCCTCCACCCACACCTCCTTGCGCCGTTGCTGATCTGCACTGAAGAGCATTTCCGCATGCTCAACAATGTGGTCCACCAGGACTATGAGCTCAGCCTCACTAAAGCGCAGCTTTTGCTGTCTGCGTGCTGGTATCCTGGATGCCATTCGATGAGTTGTCAGTCTCAGGGAGATAATCTGACCTGTGGTGTCTGAGGATGGCAATGGATTGTGCTTTATATAATGGCCGCCTCTCTGTTTCCGTTCTTTTCCCGCGGTCATGCTGTTTCCGCTTCCGGTGTTGGTGTTTCCGCTTCCGTTGTTTCCGTGTCGGCGGGGCGGACACGGGTTTAGCACCGTTTTCTGTGGCGTAAAGTCCATTTGCGTGGGTGTTTACATGACGGCGGTGACTCCTTTTCTGCCTCGGTGTGTTGCGCGCGACCCAAGTGCCGTAATCGGCCCTTCTTTCTGCAACCTTGCGGTTGCGGAAGTGGAATAACCGTTGTCACGGAATCACCGGATTCCACCACGACCGACTCGTAATGAGGCCCTGTGTCCTTAATGAACTTTTTACCTGCAGCATAAAAAATTAGAAAAGCATTTTTTACAAAGCAAGAGACAAGTACCCAATTCTACCCTTCCAGATACTCATCTATGCTATACTCTCGTTTGCAGTGAACAGTTACAGTGGCCCTCATTACGACCCTGGCGGAAATCGAAAAACGATGGCGGAAATGCAATACCGCCATCGAATAGCGCTCGGTGCGACTATGACCCGTCACCGCAAAGTACGAAGCCATTAGCGACACCGTAGTGAACGCCAACGCTAACTGCACCAAGCACGCGCGCGCGCGCCATGCCAAACCGCAAACACCACCATGGTGCAACGGTACGCCAATTCCGACCCTAGCGGACATGTACCTAACGCCATCAGGCATGGCGTAATGTACCATTCCGCCATGGCGAGAAGTACGGCATCGCGAATCAACCGTAAACGGCCCCACTGAGTGCCTGTACACCGCTCCCTGCCCACAAAGTACAACCCCCCGTAGGTGCAATGAAGTCACAATGCAACCATTGAAATGTACAAGTCACCCATGCATGCCAACGAACAAAAGAAACACAAGAGGGGCCAATGGGAGCTGCAGGGCACAGATGGCACGAATACAGAAGCAATCCCAATGGACATGACCACAGTCCCCCACCAAGAAACGCACGCAAACACAGGCACCTGTGACCAGCAATATTCCGATAATCACATCATTCCACCAGTCCACCTGGCTGACCGGCATCTGTTACACAAAACCCAATCCCCCGCCCCTGAGCATGACAACATTCAAACTGTCATATAGGCAGCCCCCATCCCTGACCTCACGGGCTTAGTAGGCAAACGCGCCCAGTACAGTACCACGCAACTAAACCCCGAAGCTGGAACCCAATGCAGATCTCCTCACAATACATCGCCCCCCAAATAGGCATATGCCACATCACTTGCAAAGAAAAACGCTACACGGGCCAAATCAGAATAGAAATTTATGCACATCAAAGTCACCAAGCCCATACAGCCATCAGGCCATGAACTCCAAAACACTAATCACCATTGTGGGCTGCATCCGCAAGAAATGACCAGCCACTACTTGTGTGTCGCCCTGTTCCCCCATGGTACACAGAGCCACATTCACGTACGAAAAGGCAACATGGAAGCGCACAGAACCGCAGGGCCGTCCCAATGGGGAGGCACTAGTCCAGCTGAAAGGCCGAAATGTTGCTCCGAGCCACCAGTACTGCGTAAGGGCATGTGGGCCATTGGCGATCGTCCCATAAGATCGTAATGCTGCTCCACTGATTAACACGAAGCAGCAGGTGTCGGGAGTAAAATCCATCTGCAGGAGTGGCATACAGATGGCAGTGGCAAAAGGGGAGGAGATACCTGTCAACCAAAAGGAAAGAAAAAGAACAGAATGTCCATCAGAACCACATTCGAACAACTCACTTCAATGATCACACGAAATCCACAGCCATATGCATGCTAGCCCACTCAAAAGGATCATCACCACCCCAAAACCACTTGCGACTCATAAACATCTATATTGAGGTGCAAACACCATCACAAACGAGTGTACCTGTGCATGCGTCTGTCAAAACAGAATCCATCAGATGGGAATGTTAACGTGCATGGACACAAGTGTCTGAGTGCGCCTCGAGACAGGGAGGGCTCAACAAGGCCAGATAGACGATGGTCCCACTATGGCAGCCCTGCATCACATAGCGTAGGGGAGGCGGATAGATCCCAAGAAGCCCTGTACATGGCAAACTCTGTATCAAATCACCTGCCCATGCATCCATTCATCATTCCCTCATCCCGGGATCAAAACGCCTGAATAATTACTCACATAACATTAGAAACATCCATTGAGTCTGTGCGTTATGCAGCCTGCAAAATCCACAGTGCCCCAGCCCGTAATTCCAGTGTTGTGAAGTAACATGTATTTGGGAACGGCCGGCCTCATCGCCCACGTAGCTATTGCGCATCCCAAACTATTCATATCAATCATTGCTCCCTCGCCATGGGCCCTGTCTCAAGGACATTGAACAATAGAACGTTATATTTGCAGTCAGACCTGTGGGCATCTCCTCGCCGCTAGCTGGAAACCGAAAGCGCCGCCCTTCGAATTCCTCATTTGCAACACCACGTCGGAAAGGCATCTGTGGCCGTTTGAAATCACTAATTATTCCATCGAGTGCGGCTGTGTGTGAAAATGGCAACTGCCTTCACCCACGAATGGGACGCCCCGCCCGTCGTTGCAACTCGGTACAGTGATGCATGAGGGCCCACCGTTACTCGAGTACTACGTTCCACTGACCCTTCACAAGTCTGTTCGCGACTGCACAGATAGTATGGGAAACAATGGGACCACAGCAGAATGAACATATCAATCCAATCTTACACGGCCATCGGGTACAAATACATGATAGCAATAGCAAGATACCATTCCCCGAATTGCAGCGTTGTGCGCGTGACGTGCTCGGCCAAAGGGGAGAGCAGTTTGCACAGGTGGAATGAATCACCACAGGTGGAGGCCATACAGCCTGAAAACACATAAATTGCACAGCCAGTCTCCTCCCACAACCACACCGAAATGCTACCGGCAGGACTCGCGATGTTGGCCCTGGGGGACCTGATAGCACTGCAAGTGCTCCAACTCCAAGAAGAAGACGAACACCAACTACAACCAGCCGCACGGAGGAGACGCAGGAGGAGGAGGAGGCCAAGGCAGGGCCAGCAAGGCCCACCAGCACAGCCACTACCACCACGCAGGCAGCCCGCAATACCACGCCTCCGAGCCCATCCGTTCAACCTCACTGATGAGCAGATCCACACCCTCTACCGTCTGGACCGGGACACCATAGCCGCCATTGTGGACATGACACAGGCTGACCTTGTCAGCATGATAGATAGCCCAACCGCCATCCCACCCCTACTGAAGGTGGTGTCTGTACTCCACTTCCTGGCCACAGGCACCTACCAGCACACAGTCGGACAGTTGCATGGCATTTCTCAGCCACTGTTCTCACGGACACTATTGCAAGTGCTCGATGCCCTCCTGCAGCACGCAGACGACTACATCTCCCTACCACGCTCGGAGCAGGAAATTACCAACACGAAAGTGGGATTCCATGCACTTGCCGGCATACCGGGTTGCATTGGTGCCATCGACTGCACCCATGTTGAATTGGTCGTCCCACATGCCATGGAGGCCCAGTACCGCAACCGAAAACAATTTCATTCCCTGAATGTACAAATGGTGTGTGACTCCAACAGGATCATTACACATTGTTGTGCCCGATTCCCTGGATCAACCCATGATTCTATGGTCTTGAGGAACTCTACAATACCACGCTACATGGAGCGACACGCAGGGAACAGATCCTGGCAACTCGGTGAGTCTCATTACATGCATGATGATGTGGGGTATGTGAATTGGCAATGACCTGGCAGGAAGGGGGGGGGGTCTGCGTACGTATCAATGGCATTCCACATCATACGTTTCTCGTCCACATACAGGTGATGCTGGATATCCACTGAAGAGATGGCTCCTCACACCAGTCCGGAACCCACGGGACCAGCATGAGGAGGACTACAACCATGCCCACTCACGTACCCGTGTAGTCATAGAACAGGCATTCGGCCTACTGAGGGGCCGTTTCCGCTGCCTCAGCAGGTCTGGCGGGGCACTCCTGTACCGCCATGAGAAGGTTGCAAAGATGGTGATGGCATGTGTCATGCTCCACAACATGTGCGTACGTAGAAATGTGCCCATGCCCCCTGACGCAGAACTGCAAGCACCTGAAGATGGTCATGATGAGGGTGGGGATGTGGCAGCACCTCATGGAGTCTGCGAGGCACCGGAGGCCCGTGACATTCGTCAGCATCTCATTGATGTATGCTTCTAGCACTCACGCCTGGTGGCTGATACATGGACACGGGACTCGTGGCACTGCGTGTGTCTGGGACATGCACAACATGGACTGTACGCCTATGATGGCCTAGTACACAAAGATCAATGTCCACACATCTCATTGGTTGATCGTGCACTTTTAATGGCATATGTGATGTCATGTTGAACACCCTATCGACCCGCCACCCAAGTGAGCCCAACACACCCCCTCCACCCTCCTACCTCCCCCCCGAACACCAGTGTCCAAAGATGCTCATTGTCAGTGGGCTGTCGCTATTGCATGCCCCCTCTGCGGGTATCAGGGGCACCCCTGCCTGTGGAGCGCAGGTTCCTTCCAGATCTACGTTGGGGGCTGCCCTGGACGGAACTTGCAACGGATGATGTGTCTGCCAGCTCACGTCCATGCATGTCCCTAAGGGTTTGCGAGAGCTCAGTGAGCACACGGCGCACTGCGGCAAGTTCGGCACATACGTCCTTGGCCGTCGCATGCAGTTCCCCCCTGAGGCTCTCGGTGCTACTCTCCATTTGGACTCTCAGGCTCTCGGTGCTACTCTCCATTTGGACTCTCAGGCTCTCGGTGCTACTCTCCATTTGGACTCTCAGGCTCTCGGTGCTACTCTCGATTTGTGCCCTAAGTGTCTCAGTTGATGTTTCTATGTCTGCCTTAGTGCCCCCACATTCATCAGCATGGTCCTTGAGGAGCGTGGCCAGTTGCTGCTGTTGTTCGATCAACTGGTCGAGGGACTGTTGCCTCTGCTGGGCCATGGCCATTTGCGGGGGTGTCACAGAGGGGCTGTTGTCCTCATGTTGGCTTGCCACAGGGCTTGTGGGGGATGGCCAGTCGTCGTCTTGTGGGTGCCCCTGCGTGGTATCCTCATGTTGTACGGGATGGGACAGACAGGGGGATTGGGACAGGTCATGGATGGATCTGACTTCGGCATCCCCGTTTTCTGTGTCCGAGCATGCTGCCATCAATGGGGTGTCACCTATGGTGCTGCTGCCACCAGAGGCAGTGCCTTCTGTGGCATCCATTGGGGGGACCTGTGGTGGTGGTGTTGTGGGCATGCTGGCTGCTGGGGTGCCTGTTGATGTTCCCTCCTCTGTGCTGCCACCTGATTTGTGCTGCTGCCGTGTCTTGATGCGTGCAGCTGAGGTGGAGGGTCTCTGGCCGTTGGTCTTGGCCCTCTTTGCAGGTGTGCTGGTAGGGGTGTCCTGTAGCTCGTCGTTTGGATCGGACCCTGTGGTGGAGTAAAGGAGGGCGAGGGTTATTGATGGGTCTGTGGGAATTGGAATGGCATTGTATCACATGCATTGGGGTGGTACCTGAGGGTGATTTGGGTCGGGGCCTTGGAGGTGCTTTGATTTGTGTGTGGAGTGAGGGTGCAGTTGTTTGGCAGCCTGCAGTTAGGGTGTGCCTGCTGCACGTGTAGTGCGTGTATTTGGGGTTTTTAATTATTTATGTATTTATTGTGGGTTTTAACGTGCGCTATCAGGCCGATGTGTGTGGGCGTTCTCCTGGACATGTGTTTCTGTTGCACTATGTGGACGCATGGTACTTCACATGGATGGACTGTGTGGATTTGGCATTGTTTTATCTGGCCCACCTACCTGAATCTTCGGATGTCTGCACTCCTTTCTCCATCCCTCCGACTCCCTCTATGCTCTCCATTCCGATGGTGGAGGCACAGATTTCTTCCCAGGGGGTCAACTTGATGGGTGATTCAGGACCTCCCCCGGTGGCTGTGGCAATGTTGCGGTTGGCAGAGAGTATGCTGCGGACGCGTATCCGCAGGTCGTCCCATCGCTTGCGGCATTGCTGTGGGGTGCGGGGTGCGGTCCCCACCGCACTTACCCGCTGTGCCACCAGAGCCCATATGGCCTTCTTGTTTGCAAGTGCCGTCCTGGTCATTTGCGTGCAGAAGACGACGTCAGCATTCTCCTGGAGGGTCTCTGTTAGCACGGTGAGTTCCTCACGGGAGAAGTGGACCTGCCGCTTGCGGTCGCACGCTTTCTTCGCTACTTTTCCCATTTTTCTTGGTTTCGCTAGGGTGGTTGACGGGTTGGGGTGTGTTTCAGGGTAGTGATTTTAGTGGTTGTGTGGTTTTAGTGTATTTATAGGTGTACGCCGGGATGTTTCCCGTTCCGGCCCCATGTTTTAACTTCCGTTTCCGTATATTTCCGGCCACCGTACTTTCCGGTAGGCGCACACTGCGGTGACCGCTAAGTGGGGTGGCGGTATTGCACCTAGGGCGCCGTACGGCGGCGGTGTGGGCCGTTTTGGGGTCATTTCCGCCATCGCGGACTTTGCACTTCCGCCATGCCGTGGTGCTCGTGCCCGATGGGTCGGAATGGGCCGCACTTTGCTCCTTCGTGCAATGGCGGAAACGCTATTTACGCTGTGGCGCTCCGGTCAGTCGCTTTCCGCCAGGGTCGTAATGAGGGCCAGTGTATTTAAGAACGGCAGAGTACCAGTTTTTGCCACACCCACAAACGTAAAGGCACAATTTATTTTTTAAAGAATGTTCCTAGCTATAGTTCTCCAGTTCTTTCTGTAGGTAGATGTGGGCACTGAGACGGATGAGCAAATACAAACTGTTTATGTGCTCTAATCACACTCAAAACAAAGTCCCATTGTTCCCCCAGGTATGAAATTCGATTATCCCTAAGATGCCTGTAATTACGTGGTCTGGTGGGTATGGTATAAACCAGAGGGGGGTTGCTGCTATGTGACCTAGAGTGTGGAGGAACATGTAAAATGTTATAGTGACCTGAGGGGGTGACGAAGATATGGATCCCAAGGGACTCAACAATGGGGAGGGTCGGCCGAGGAAAGTGGTCGAGGACTTGACCAGAGGGAGGAATGAAGAGAGACAAATTAACGTGTCATTCATTTTGTCGACCCCCTCCCGTCCCGATTCTACAGAAATGGCAGGTGCACATCACTTATGGTATCTGACTCCTCCCCACAACCGTACTGTAGGTGTAAGAGACAGTACTCAATGAGACAACCCTACTGACCCTGCCCGGCAAGGATAGCAGAAGAGCTCAATCTGCAAGCTATGGAGGATATGAACATGCTGTGACAAAAGTGATGAAAGCAAATGACGTCACTCTTGTGCAGTGACACATGTAGGTGCATTAGACATGAACATACACCAACAATAGGTCAAATTTCACTTATTTATTTATTTTTGCATTTATTTCAGGCACAAAATTCTGAGGCATCTAGGCCCTGGTTACAGGAAGTGCATAGTACCGTTTGTGAAGTGCAAGAATACACACGTGGATTATAGACAAAACTGGTGTGTGTACACAGACTGGCAAAGCCTCTCATCATGGTGTGAAGGGCTACAATAGGGGACCAGACAGGCATAGTGACTAAGGGGCATGTGAAAATAAAAGCAGGTAAGGCCACTCCTCAAGGTGCAGGGAGCTGCATGATGCAGTGCAATATCAACAGTGGTAAACAGTAAAGGAATGAAATGTCAAGGCAAATCAAAGCAGCAAAACAGGACAGACCCCTGCTGATTACAGTCACAAGAGAGCACTGTGGGATAGGTGGCACTAACAGGCAGTCAGGGGAGTGAATAAGCGATGGTTAAGGCTAAGGCACAAAGTGGAGTTAGAAAACCTACAAAAAGTAGATCATGGACTTTGCGGGAAGGTCCATCTAGAGGTGGAGACTAGTCATGAAAGTCATCCTACAGCCGTCTCGGTGGATATTGCATTGAAGCACAGTAGGTTGCTTTTGCCATGCAACCCGTGAGGGCCACTGGCAAAATTGGTGAGTATTGAGGTGTAGAGAGTAGACATATTAGCATGTGATGACAAGATAGCATTTTTACAGGCATGTTGTAGTGGGAATAAATAGTGGCGGGCGGCCACGAGATGATAGTCAAGCAAACTGCATTGATGCCCTTACCTAGTACATCCCAGACTGTAGGTACGGTGCAGGGAGCGCAGCGGACACTATATGTACAGTGGAGATGCAAGGAGGTTTTTGTGGAAATTGAGGATCCGAGAAGTGGAGGCAACGCAGGTGGCCACGGCGGCCCAGCAGCCTGCGGTCATGGCTGGACAGGGAAATTAGCACAGGCTTTAAACAAAGGCATTTAATGGGGGTCGGCGTCGCCTTCCAGCTCCCAAAGGGAAGTTGCAGAAGAGTCAGAGCCGCCCAATGAACGGCGGTTGGAGGCGGGATAACAGAAGGCCAGGAATCAAATGTGTCGGTCATTGTGAAACAGGCGGCCATGTTAGCGGTTAGCAGGGCAAATATTCTTAATGTGCCATTGCCCAATGGGGCTTCCCTGTGGCTGTAGGCACTCCGGTGCCCTGATGGTGTAGATGCAGGGCCAGACAGTGAGCTGGGGATGCTGAAGGAACCGTGAAGACCAGAAGGAGAAGTCAGCAGCTGGGAGAACCTTGGGAAGTCAGAAGGGGGGTTGGACTGCCTAGACACTGAAGCTTGTGAGTACAAAGAGGCAGGGGAGCCATGCCCCAGGGAACCAAAACTCCAGTTACACTTTTCTGGTAGTGTTTAAATCAGTGCTAGCTCCCTGGGTGAGTTCCAGAAACCCAGATAGGTGAGGGGCAGGTGCTGGGACCCTGACCTCAATCGAATCCCCATTGATGACCCGCTAACACCTCATCACTGAGGGTAAAGGATGGAGACTCTGTGATTCGAGGGAAGCTAAGGCGGGATAACCTGTTCTGTCAAGAACTTTGTCTAAATCCCAGAAGTGCCTGTAACTAGCGAAGTGGGAACAAAACCTTGAATGTGCATTCTGGGACATGTAGTCCAAAAGAGCAGAACTGTGAGACAGAGTGGTCCGGCACGGCGTGGGTGCCCAATAGAAGTCTCTGTAAGCTATCCAGCTGAGAAATGGCAGAAGTGAAAATTAAAGAGTTGTAAAGAATTGTAAATCGAGGTGTCCTGCGACAGGTCAAACAAAATCCTGCGCACAGTCGAAGGTCTTCGATTCTGGTGTCAAAAGGGATCTGAGCCCAGAAGAGGGGGATCCATGATCGAATCCCGGATGAGGGAGACCAAATTGTGAACATTGTGTGAACAGGGTACTGAGCCTGGACAAGGTGGATCCATGGTCAGAGCCCGGATGAGGGCGACCAAGTTGTCAATTGTGAACATTGTAGAAAAGGGGTCTGAGCCTGGACGACACGGACCCGTGGTACGAGCCCAAAGGAAGGAGACCAATCGTGAACATATGAATGTGAGAATCTTGACAAAGGAAAGTATATTTTGTGTTTTGCTTGCTACATCAGACCTTCTGCAGTAAGAGGCTTTAAATGACAAAGAGACTTTGACACAGAAGGTCCTGATACTGAGATAATGAAGTGTACGAGTAACAAAAGGAACTATAAGTACCAGCAGCCACTGCGAAAGAAGGTAATACTGTGTTTTGACAAGGAAAGTGAACTTCTGTTTCAAGGCGGAGGAAGCCTGTATTCTGACAAAGGAAGCCTGTGTTTTGACAAGAGACATTTCTTTTGAGAATCCTTTTTTCCTTAAAGACTTTGCCAGAGTGTTGTGAGACTAGCTGAACCATTGAATTGGATCCTGGTGCCGAGGAAGCCAGAGTGTGCACGAGGCTCGAGCATGCTGCCTTGTCCCGTGCTGAAAGCGTGGGGAAGGTAGGTGTAAGTTATTTCAACCCGGCACTCCACATAAGTCAATGCCTAGCGTGTGATGCACAGTTGGAACCCTTAATTATTTATTTATGTCTATAAGTTATTTTATTTCTGAATGATATACCCTTGTATCACGCCCCTCTCTTTGAGTCTCCCCCGGTCACACTGTACCAGGAAGCAGGCTGTTTTGCAAAGTTAAAAGGATTTATTTGATGTATTTCACAATATAAATATATATCACACTATTTGATGGTTTATAAAATGATCACCAATGTGGTGATGTCACAACAACTCTCTTTAATCACACGGAGTAATGATAGGAAAAATAATGCAGCATAGAAATAATACTTTGTGTGGGTTCAATCAAAATGCAAGTGATCACTCTTTCCCCCTGCACACTACACAATCCCCCCAATATGCAGTATAAAGAGATGGAAGGAGAGAAAACAGGTTTCAGGAATAAACACTCAACAAAAACAGTATCAATCCCAATTTCCCCCACCAAACACAGCAAAAAACTGGAATGATTGCAACTTGTCAAAATGGTTTTGAATGTGGCTTTAAATGAAGGGGAAAAACACTGAAAATAGATTTGATTCACTAAAATGGATTCAATACTAGAGGGAGCCACTATGTATAGTTTCAGATAAACACTATCAATGATTATTGAGTAACTAGCAGGTGGAAAACTTAATTCTGAGGTCAGATGCAATGTACAGCTGTTTCACATGTGATAGATTTGAGCCAAACGAAACATTTGCGGCAAACTTTTCTGCACGCGTTAAGCACTATTGCAGAAAAACTAGAAGGAGTTGGTGTCATGACCCTCGGCCAAAACACTCTCTGACAAATCCATTGGCCAGATGGAGTCAGGACTCGGGCCTCTAGAGCCTGGCATCCTCTTCAAAAGCCCTCATGGGGCCAGTCCTGGCGCCTATGGCGCCAGGCTCATACACCATGAAAAACAATGTGCTTGGGAACTACTTTATTGTATTGTCAGCCAACATGGAGGCATCCACATAGCTTGGTTCCTAAGAACCAACCTATGCGGTCTAGTGTTTTGGGTGTGGTAGCCTAGGGACTACTTTACCTGGACTATTTTGTTGGAGCTATTTAAACCACACCCGAGCAAGACAACACGCTTTGCGTTACTTTGCAGCTTGCAACGTGACCCTCACCATGTCCAGCTATTCCCTCGAAACTCGGAGAAGCAGAACCTACAAGGAGACAAAAGGAACATCATTAGCAGCAGCATCTTACCTGCAGTCTTCATCTTTAAACACTCGCAGCTACTGAGAACAGCTTCCTTGAATCTGCACGCCTCCCAGACAGAACGACCTGAAAGAGGAAGATAGAGGCAACAATAAAGAAAGCAGTAGAGACATTTACAAGTTACGAACTGCTCAAAAGGCTTACCTGGCTGGTCGCCTCTCGGCTGGCACCACTCCGGACATTCCACTCGCACTGAAGAACACCACAACCTACAAGGAAGGAAAACACAGGTTAGCAAAGGCAAGACTTCGCCGCGCTGCGCATAGCGCTTACTTACAACATCATAGCACTCTTAATGTGCCATCATTTACCAGCGGGGCTCAACCAAGCCAGTTTGCCGCGCTGAAGCTCTGCATACCTAAGGGAGAAAAAAGAGACATTTTAAACAAAGAAAGGCATGCAGGATAGCAACAAAACTAAAGAACATCAATAAGACCTACCTGAACAATATCAAACGGGCCGGCATCAGTGAAGTTACTGGACCGCACTCGCCCAAGAAAGACAACGCGCCCCTGCAAAGAAGGCAGGACGGAGAGCATGCCTAATTCTACCACAAGGCGAGCAGAGGGCGCCAGAGGGATTGAAGTCATACAGGGGTGGAGGGAGGATACTTACCCCAGTCAGTCAGTCTTGAACACAGTCCTCCTGTATTTTCAGGCAGAACCTTCCCCGCAGACCACATCAGGGCAAAGCTGAGTAGCATACCAGCGAGTAACCCGGCTGGGTGGCGTCCCTGTGGATACCAGGTAAGCGTAACAGTTGGGATGCGGTTCTAGGTTCGTTGGAAAGCTGAGGATGGTAGCTTCAATATGACACTTAAATTCCGTTTCTAGCATACATGGTAACAAAGTTATGAAGGTTTTTGTGGAGGTTGATTTTTTTTTTGAAAGAGTCAAAATTGGCAAATTGTAAAAGAAAGATGTGCTTCTTAAACTTAACAAACAAGGTTTCCTTACGCTAGGGGAGACTAGGAAGATACAAACTACCAAATGGCACAGCCACCAGATCAGGACGTCTCCGATCAGGCTTTTGCCCGCCGAGATGCTTGCCTTTCCTCAGCAAATATATTAGCGCAAAGATGATTTTAACACTACTATTACCAAAGGACTATAGGGATGAGAGAAAGATTCAGGTAAGACAACAGACTTTCTACAATGCAGTTCTGGATGTAAGAGAGTGGGTTTGGATAGGGATGACTTATGGATAATACATATGCTAGAGACAATCCTATGCTATGGATACTCACTACCACTGTTTGGAATGAACCCGTCAGAGATCTGGTGAAAGATTTCTGGACTGGAATTCTGCTAGCACACCGGACTGGACTCAAGGCGCTCTGGTTCTGCACTCAGCACGGCACTCTGGACACTACACGGCGGAATTGGACTGGATCGGAGGGGTTGGTCCTGGTTCGCAGCTATCTGGTCACAGCTCTACTAGGTTGGATCTTTGGATTCTGGCAATAGTTTGGAGCAAGAAAGCAGCACAGCTCAGCCAGGCTATTCTTTTTTTCTGTTCCCCTTGGAGGTCTGGGGTAAAATCTGGTTTCAGGATTTTAAAAGGCCAAGCTGAGAAGGGTTCAGCTTTGGAAATGGGCCTTCCTGCTTTCAAAGTTCTGGAGTCAGGAGTCTGGATTCTTGGATATGGATTTCTCTTGCAAAGTGCTCCGCCAGCAATCAGTTGATCGGTGAATCTGTGTCACTAGGTCCTAAGCTGTCTCTATTTATGTATTTTCTAAAGGGGTGGGTAGGCTGAATTATACTAGTCACACCCCTAGGGATTCTATTGGTTATGTCATGATGCCTACCTCTAAGGAACCAGGCCGGGCCCAGCAACCCCAGAGGCAGGCATCATTTCCCCCAGGAAGGTCTCAGCGGGCCCAAGTCGGGGCCCTTTGGACTGAATCCTGGCGCCTTAGGCGCCCGGCTCATATTGGACCCCAGTCCTGGTGCCTTAGGCGCCAGGCTCATAATCGAGGACATATGTTTAAGTGCTTGGGTGTACACTTACCTGATGCAGACCTTGCTGCAACATCCAGGCCCCCTTGAGGCCTGGATGGGACTATTTTTTCTCTAGAACTACTTAACCACACGGGTGTGGCCTGAGGAAGAATACATACCTGAGTGGAAGGATACATACCTGGGACTTCTTGAAAGGCTATTTAAACCACGCCCGATCAATAACTCACGCTTCGCGTTGTTCTACATCTAGCAGCTGGACGCTCACCGTGCCTGCTCCTGCTTCTGGACTTCTGCCACGCCCGCCTGCATCCTGAAACACCTGCATGTGGAGAAGGAGAAAGAATTGGACAAAAGAAGAGCCCTTACCTGTTTCAACCTCGTCCAAGAGTCGTCCCGTCGGCGATCCTGAAAAGGAAAGACTTTCATTTTAAAAGGTCAACTCACCCGTCGCTGCCGCGCCGCATTTCACTCACCTTGCTGCCAGCCTCCATTGCCAGCGGCGCTCGTCCGGATTCGCTGCATCAACCCGGCACCTGGGGAAAAAAGACAGAAAACAAAGGTGAGAGTGAGAAGAGCATAAGGAAATCCAGAGCTTCCATTTAGACTTACCTGTTTGGGTCATACTTCATTTCGGGTCTCTGCCGCATACAGGCACCTGCAGACCCCGGCCCCTAAGGGGAAAAGAAAGACACCGGAATTAATGAGAGAATGAAAAGACATAATAAAGACTCTCATTAAAGACTTACCGGAACTTACCTCTCGTTTCGGGTCTATGCTCGTTCAGCATTCTGACCCCGGCCCCTATGGGGAAAAAGACATCTGCATTAGCGTTTAATATTGCACTCAGAGGAAAAACATTCTTTGAACACTAACCTGAGCATTCTTCATCGTTTTCATCGCTCTTCTCGGGATCCACGTTCTGCACCTGAAAGAAAGACAATAGAGACTTTTTATTCTCGGACATTAGCAGAACCAACATGGATGTATGAGAGTGAATCCAGTGAATTAACTGGGTTTCAACGCGCCCCTGCACCAGAAGCAGGAAGGAGAGCTCGCCATCACAAAACCAAAGGTGAGATTCTAGGGGAATTACAGAAAGGGGGTTCGATCAGGAGGTGAAGGGAGTGGGAAGCTGCACATTGCCCCGCAGATCATTAACGCCCCTCCCTTTTCACATACAGAAGAACCGGCCCTGCCATACTCTGAGTCCAGCGCCTCACCGGAAGAAGCAACTTCATTCCAATCCTTGTCAGCGCCTCTGTGGGAGTCAGGTGAGCATTACAGAACGCGAAGCCTACCAATAATTTCCCACCCGGGCGCTATGGAAACTTCTGAGACTGACCAGCTGGCCCAGCTTTTGGGGGAATTAAGGGCAGAGGTACACTCAGCCCGCCAGGAGACTAACGCCCTCAAAAGAGAACTGATTCTCTCCAAGGAACGAACTGATGACCTGGCCAAACGATTGTTACAGACCCAGGCCGGACAAATGCCTTTACCTGGTTCCGGGGGGCCTTCCACTTCGTTGGGTTTGAGTAATCCAGTACAGATCAATCTACCTGGTTCCTTGCCTTTGGTGCCTTTGGCACCGCCTGAACGCTTTGCGGGGGACCCTAAGAAATATGCCATTTTCATGAACCAATGCCGCTTACATTTTTTATGCAGACCTGGGGCCTTCCCCGATGATCAGACCAAAGTGGCCTTTGTGTTATCGTATCTAAGTGGCTATGTTGCCGATTGGTCTGTTCCTTTGGTGAATCAGAATGATCCCATTCTCCAGGACTTTCAGGGGTTTCAGGCCAACATGGAAAGATTGTTCGCTCGAGAAACAGGCCCTTGACAACGAACTGCTATCTTTACGACAAGGTAACCAAGACCTCTTGTCTTATATAGCCTCCTTTAACAGACTGGTGGTGGAAACCGGATGGCCTGAAAATAAAAGAATCACTTTATTTCACCGGGGTCTGCGCGGAGAGCTAAAAGACGTTCTGGCCCAAGTGGTGAATCCACCCCAAGCCTGAGCAGAATACATAGATTTAGTGGTACAACTGGATCACAGACTTCAGAATAGAAAAGCCGATCGGTTCAAGTATGAAACCCGAGTACCGATCAGGTCCCACGTTAACCCTAGGAATACCGAAGTTTCTGAACCTATGCAAATCGGTGGAGTGAAGGGGCCGTTAACTCAGAAGGAACGTGAGAGAAGGCGGCAAAAGCAACTATGCCTCTATTGCGGGGCTTCCGGTCACTTTCTTCGTGATTGTCCAGTAAAACCACCTAAAAAGGTGGTTGGTGTAATGGAACCTGATTCGGGAAACGACCTAGCCCGACAAGGCTAGAGGTCCGCTTGCCGAGCTTGAAAACGAACTCTTTGACCTTGCATTTTGTCTTGCCAATGGTGCTCGTGGACCCTAAAAAGCCCCAACAGTTACATGCCATCAAGGCATACATCGACAGCGGGGCTATTGGGAACTACGTGGATCGCGAATTGGCCTCTAGGATGAACCTCCCTCTCCATCCAAAAGTTAACCAGGAAGTCATTACTACGGTTGATGGTACCGAAATAGCCTCTGGGCCGGTAACGCATTCCACCACAGAAGTGACACTAGTGACTCAAGATGGACAACGGGAAGCGATAGTGTTTGACATAATCAAGGCTCCACAATTCCAAGTTATCCTGGGAATTCCTTGGTTAGAAACACACAATCCTCAAATAGACTGGCGAGCAAAGAGAATCACCTTTCCAGACTGCGGACCAACTTGTTATCCAAGAAATCCAGCTTTAAGTTTAGCCACAGTAACTTCCACCACTGTTCAACTACCGGCAGAATACCTTGAATTCCAGAATGTATTTCAGAAAGAACAGGCTAACACGTTACCTCCCCATCGTTCTTACGATTGCCAGATCGATTTAGTTCCCGGTGCTCAACCGCCGTGTAGCAGGATCTATGCTCTCACTGAACCTGAAAACCAGCATTTGCGTCAGTATTTGGATCAGTACCTTGCCAATGGTTTTATTCGCCCGTCAAAGTCCCCTGTCTCTTCCGCTTTGTTCTTCGTCCCTAAAAAAGAAGGTGACCTTAGGACTTGTATTGACTACCGCGCCCTTAATCAGATAACGATTAAGAACCGTTATCCTTTGCCTCTGATCCCAGAACTTCTTGATCAAGTAAAAGATGCTCGTGTATACACTAAGCTTGATCTCAGAGGAGCTTATCACCTTGTGCGAATAAAAGAAGGTGACGAGTGGAAGACGGCTTTCCGCACCAAATATGGGCTTTTTGAATATCAGGTAATGCCCTTTGGTTTGTGCAACGCGCCTGCCGCTTTTCAATACTTCATGAATGATGTTCTTCGAGAACTTATTGATGTCTGTGTCATCGTATACATCGATGACATCCTGGTGTACTCTTCTTCTGAGTCTGATCACCGAAAACATTTTTGAGCAGTTCTTGAGAAATTGCACCAGCACAAACTATTTGCCAAGCTAGAAAAATGTGTCTTTCACACCACAGAAGTCGAATTCCTCGGATTCATCCTGACTCCCAAGGGAATCCGAATGGATTCACGAAAGGTGGACGCCATCCTTAAATGGCCATCTCCTAGTTCAGTGAAGGGGGTTCAGAGCATGCTTGGCTTTGCCAATTTCTATCGAAGATTCATCCCAGAGTTTTCCCAAATAGTTCAGCCCATTACAGCACTCTTATGTAAGAACAAACGTTTCGAATGGACCCATGAGGCCGAACAAGCCTTTCAAGACCTGAAGACCAAATTCACCTCCGCACCTGTATTGAAACACCCGCATCCTGATCTCCCGTATATAGTTGAAACTGACGCATCCTGTTTAGCCATGGGGGCGGTCCTGTCACAAAGAGATCCAGAAACTAACCAACTACACCCCGTAGCCTTTTGGTCCAGGAAATTCTCTGCTCCTGAAATTAATTACGCAATTACCGACAAAGAGTTACTGGCTATTAAATCTGCTTTCAAGGCTTGGCGTCATTACCTTCTCGGTGCAAGACACACCATCACCCTGATTACGGACCACAGAAATTTGCAGTATTTAAAGACGGCCAAAGCTCAATCTTCACGACAACTCCGATGGGCTCTATTCTTTGCGGAATTTGATTTTGTAATTACCTATCGCCCTGGCTGCAAGAATGGTAAAGCGGACGCCTTATCCCGGATTGGCATGGAAGAACCCAATTCGAGTTTAGAACCTGTGCCAATTATACCTGAACAAAGAATCTTAGGCTTGACTTCATTGCAAACTATTGAGGACATCCAAACTCAAGTAAAACAACTTGTAGACTCCTCAGCCTTACAGGAATGGAGTCAAAAAGGTCCTCATTACACAGTTAAGGATAATTTACCCTACTTCCAGGAACAGTTATTTCTGCCAAGCAAAGAATTGCAAGAACAGGTTATTACCCATTATCATGAATCATTAATGGAAGGACATCCTGGTATCGCTAAAACGGAAGAAAAAATCAAACGCCATTTCTGGTGGCCTTCTTGGAGAAAAGACATAAAGTCTTTTGTGATGTCTTGCGGAATTTGCGCCCAAAACAAGGGTCAAAAGCAAAGACCAGCCGGCCTACTTCAACCCCTGGATATTCCACCAGCACCATGGCACACCTTGTCAATGGACTTCATTACGGATCTGCCTCCTTGTTGTGGTTACAACACTATCCTAGTAATCATGGATCTGTTCTCCAAAATGGCCCACTTCATCCCCTTAAAAGGATTGCCTTCAGCTTCTATCTTGGCCAAGGAATTTCTGGAGAATATAGTTCGCATACATGGTTTCCCTTCCATACTAGTCTCGGATCGAGGAAGCCAATTTATTTCCCATTTTTGAAGGAAATGTTGCCAACTGGCACAAATCGATGTGCGGTTATCTACCAGCCACCACCCCCAGACCGACGGACAAACCGAGAGAACAAATCAGACTCTCGAACAGTATCTTCGGTGTATGTTACACCAATTTGAGTTCAACTGGAAAGACATTCTTTGGATCGCAGAATATGCCTACAATAACTCTGTGCATTCTGGAACTGGACAAACCCCTTTTTACACATTGTATGGACATCACCCTCGAAACTCAGACCTGGACCCTCCTCCTACCCTGGAAATGCCAGCAGTAAATCATCTGCATACCACAATTACCCGAGCCTTCAAAGAGGCTACTTCTCATTTACAGCAAGCCAAGAAGAAATACAAAGAAAATGCAGACTTACATCATAGTAAAACACCTCCTTACCAAATAGGAGACCAGGTCTGGCTAGCAACTAGACATTTACCTCTCAAAGGACCTCGAACTTTCAACCCCAGATTCATTGGACCTTACACCATCAAAGCTATAATCAACCCAGTGGCCTTTAAACTCGATTTACCATCCAACATGCGGATTCATCCCGTTTTTCACACATCACTTCTAAAACCAGTACAACCTGGAACCAGACTGTCTGAGCCTCCAGAGCCTGTCCAAATTGATGGGGAATTAGAATTCGAAGTGAAAGACATTTTAGATTCCAAGATAGTTAAGTCGAAACTCTTCTATCTTGTTGATTGGAAAGGATATGGACCTCAGGAAAGATCTTGGGAACCCAGTAACTATGTTCACGCACCACGATTAATACAAAGGTTCCACCGAAGATTCCCGAATAAACCAAAACCCCCGGAGGAAACAACCTTGGGAGGGGCCTTGAGGGGGGGTACTGTCATGATGCCTACCTCTAAGGAACCAGGCCGGGCCCAGCAACCCCAGAGGCAGGCATCATTTCCCCCAGGAAGGTCTCAGCGGGCCCAAGTCGGGCCCTTTGGACTGAATCCTGGCGCCTTAGGCGCCAGGCTCATATTGGACCCCAGTCCTGGTGCCTTAGGCGCCATGCTCATAATCGAGGACATGTGTTTAAGTGCTTGGGTGTACACTTACCTGATGCAGACCTTGCTGCAACATCCAGGCCCCCTTGAGGCCTGGATGGACTATTTTGTCTCTAGAACTACTTAGCCACACGGGTGTGGCCTGAGGAAGAATACATACCTGAGTGGAAGGATACATACCTGGGACTTCTTGAAAAGCTATTTAAACCACGCCCGATCAATAACTCACGCTTCGCGTTGTTCTGCATCTAGCAGCTGGACGCTCACCGTGCCTGCTCCTGCTTCTGGACTTCTGCCACGCCCGCCTGCATCCTGAAACACCTGCATGTGGAGAAGGAGAAAGAATTGAACAAAAGAAGAGCCCTTACCTGTTTCAACCTCGTCCAAGAGTCGTCCCGTCGGCGATCCTGAAAAGGAAAGACTTTCATTTTAAAAGGTCAACTCACCCGTCGCTGCCGTGCCGCATTTCACTCACCTTGCTGCCAGCCTCCATTGCCAGCGGCGCTCGTCCGGATTCGCTGCATCAACCCGGCACCTGGGGAAAAAAGACAGAAAACAAAGGTGAGAGTGAGAAGAGCATAAGGAAAGCCAGAGTTTCCATTTAGACTTACCTGTTTGGGTCATACTTCATTTCGGGTCTCTGCCGAATACAGGCACCTGCAGACCCCGGCCCCTAAGGGGAAAAGAAAGACAGCGGAATTAATGAGAGAATGAAAAGACATAATAAAGACTCTCATTAAAGACTTACCGGAACTTACCTCTCGTTTCGGGTCTATGCTCGTTCAGCATTCTGACCCCGACCCCTATGGGGAAAAAGACATCTGCATTAGCGTTTAATATTGCACTCAGAGGAAAAACATTCTTTGAACACTAACCTGAGCATTCTTCATCGTTTTCATCGCTCTTCTCGGGATCCACGTTCTGCACCTGAAAGAAAGACAATAGAGACTTTTTATTCTCGGACATTAGCAGAACCAATATGGATGTATGAGAGTGAATCCAGTGAATTAACTGGGTTTCAACGCGCCCCTGCACCAGAAGCAGGAAGGAGAGCTCGCCATCACAAAACCAAAGGTGAGATTCTAGGGGAATTACAGAAAGGGGGTTCGATCAGGAGGTGAAGGGAGTGGGAAGCTGCACATTGCCCCGCAGATCATTAATGCCCCTCCCTTTTCACATACAGAAGAACCGGCCCTGCCATACTCTGAGTCCAGCGCCTCACCGGAAGAAGCAACTTCATTCCAGTCCTGGTCAGCGCCTCTGTGGGAGTCAGGTGAGCGTTACAGGTTAGGGTATTTCCTCTCTCCTGATTCGAGAAGAAAGCATGGTGTCGTGATGACGCTGTATTTTAGGATCCAGGGAGAACCTCCCCTTTGTTTCTGCACATGAAATCTATTTTTCATACAAGACAAATTTACAATTTTGCAACCTTAATACCAGTAGCATATTTATATCACAGATTTGGTGGAGCAATTATTCCTCCCAGCCCCATCACGGTGAGAGCTTGGGTCTAGGTTTGGCAATTTTTTGCACTAATGGTCCAGTACCCAAGGTCAGATTTGCCCACATTTTTACACATATGTGCGCATGAAATCTGGGCATAATCATGTGAAGTGTCATGTTTCTGGCATCACCACAATTGCTAAAAAAACACAAATTCTGTAGTCATGTCCCTGAACATCGCACAGAGTTCTGAGTAGTTTTAAACCGTGACGAGCCTTTTCATATTACAATGCTGTTTTTTACAAATGTTTACAAATTTGCACAGTCTTCTGTCAGTCCCTTTCAAAAATATACTTTCTTGTGCTTTAAGAATACACATAGCTGTCTGTCCCACCTCCAAAGTTTTGGTGGGTCAAGAGCAATCCCTGCCCCTTTGTTTGTGGCAGGAGTTTCTTTGACACTTGCATCTGCATATTATTTTCAGCCAAGAGAGTCCTTTGTCTTTCTCGGGGGAAGCAGAGCAAAATCCCCTCCCCTTTTCATTAACATCTGACTGAGAGTTCCTGGGGCAGAGAGCAGAAGGAAGGTACCTTTTGTTTGGGGCACGCTGTGGAATTTGCTTTGAAGTTCTGTGGCTGGCATCAGAGGTTACTTTAACTCAATTTGTTTAAAATTGTCTTTGATAAAATAAACTTACATTTTCAACAATAGGCAAACAGATCTCTAATTCCAGTCTTTTTAAACATAGAGATTGAATAGTGGCAACCTGTATTGCTTTTGATGGCAAGTCACTTAATTTCAACCATTTGATTTTCTTGCACAAGTTTAAACTGCCAGTGTAAATAAATGACAGCTTTCATACAGGCGGCCGACGGTACTGCGCCCATATTTTAAAGATTTTTCACAGACAAGCACACTTTTTAATGTGGATATTCTATGATGAATTCTGCTTCTCCTGACATTGTGTGCTTATGTGGATTCTTTAAATAAAGTGACGGGTAACACCCAGCAAGGATGTTGGATCTTTTCTGATGTTTGGGAACCATTATTTTGTAATTTCAGCAACCAAGGAAAAACGGACTTCAGAGCACTTCTGGGTTTCCTTGCAATAAAGCACTGCCTTTCATGAAGTTTCCATTTGTACTATGTGGGCAGCCCAATGACAGGTTTCAGCATTGTGGTCTCCTGTTCCACCACTGACACAGGCAAAGTAGATTGGCAGCCAACTTTCTGGTTTCACAGCACAATTCTCAGAGGTTTAGCACACATAGGGCTTTTTGCAGCCATTTTGTTGGTTCTGGTGCCACCAGCACACAGTGATGTAGCAGGGCAGAGCCTAGTGGATCAATGCATCCCACAAGCCCCCCCTTGCGATTTGCTTTGACCGTCTGCCAAGGGAAGTCGCGAGATTGGGAAGATCAGTTTCTTTTCTTTATGGTCCAAATGTCAAAATTCATCAGCTTCTCCCATCGGTGGTGGATCGACCGGTTCTCCTCGCCAATTCCTGATGAGAGTATGGAGCGATACCCCAGGCCCCTTGGATCTTTCCTTCCGGTCCCTGGGTGGTCCTCCTTGGTTTTAGTTTCCATGGTTTCCAATTCTAGGATGACAAAGCAAAAGCATATTTGTAGACATTTCCCCACCACTATTTATGTAGTGGGGTGGACATACATTTTGACAAATCAGGACAATTTGTTTCTAGTACCAATTTATTAATTATACAGATGTAATCATTTTTATAGTAGGAATTCTAGGGAGCTGGAGTGACCCCCTCTGGTGTTCCATAAGAATCCTCTAGTTGCTGCAGTGTGTGCCTAGGATGGCAACACTTCAGTTGGTTGATATGAACCCACTTATCTTCCCCCTCTGCCAAACTGCCTTTGGGGATACAGATTTTGTAGGCGACTGGTGAGATTTTGTCTACACTTTCAAAAGGACCCCTCCAGCTAGGCAAAAATGTGCGCTGTTTGGCCTGGTTCCTTTGGAAATTGTATAAGTAGACCCGGTCTCCTATATGGTATTCTTTTCTAGTCGTCTTCAAGTCATAGTGGGTCTTCATGCTGTTTGCAGATCTTTCTAGATTTCGCTGAGCATAGGCAAAAGCATGTTGAAGGTGTTTTCTCAGATTTTCAACATACTCATGAGTTGTGGAGGCATTGATCAATGTCTGCTCTTAGGTTCTGTAGAGCAGATGCTGGGGAAGCACCATCCTACGTTCAGTCATCAGCTCAAACAGTGACATTTTAGTTGCAGATGAAGTGGTATATCGGATGGCCATCAGGACAAGGGGTAATCAAATATGCCAACTTGGCCCAGAATCTGCCACAAACTTTTTTAATATGCTCACAATTGTCTTGTTGTATCTCTCCACTGCACCACTAGAGGTGCCGGTAGGCAATGTGTAATTTCCTTTTGACCCCAAGTATCTCCCACATCTTTGTCATTACTTCGCTAGTGAAGTGGCTACCTTGGTCTGACTCGATCCTTTGGGGTAGTCCAAAACGCAAGAAGATGTGGTTGATCATCAGGGCAGCTGCTGTTTCTGCCTTGCAATTTGGGGCGGGGAGACATTCCACCCATTTAGTGAACAACCATGTCACGGTCAACATGTACTTGTTCCCCTAGAGGAGCGAATCACGGGCCCGATAAAATCGACTTGTAAATCTGACCATGGCAGTGTCATCCCCCTCTTTTTGAGAGGCACACGGTGTGTGAGGGATGTTGGCTGAAATTGTGCACACACAAGACACCCCTTCAAGTATTGGTCGAGGTCCTGCCCCATTTGTGGCCAATATGCAACCTCCCTTAAGATTTCAAGTGTTGTATGAAACTCCCTATGACCGGCTGTGGCCGCATCATGGGCGTGACTTAACATCAGGCTTCGGAATGAGGTAGGGACCACCTACTGATCATGGCCAGCTAGGGCTCTCCTTACAAACAAACCGTCTTGGATTCGGAACATTTTTGGACATTTCATCAACACTCTGAGGTCCTCTTTCCCTATGTAATCGGTATCTGTCAGGGGAAAGTTCTCAGGGTCCTCAATATGTTGATAAAACTTACCAATTATTGGGTCCCGCTTCTGAGCCGTAATCAAATCAGCATCTGGGGTCTCCTTACTCCATTGTGCAGTTGAGAGTTCATTGTGAGCATTTGTCTGGGACCTAGTGATAGCAGTGACCTGGATTTCCCCCAACAGGGACTCGATCTCAAGTAGATCCCCTTGGATGGCTCCGGTTTTGGCCAGCTGATCAGCTAGGTCATTTCCAGTTTTGTCTGGTCCCTCTACTTTAGAATGACCATTGATCTTTTTCCAGTAGATGGTCATCCCATTCGAGGTGACCAGATCATCAATATTTTGAATTAATTTCCTATGTTTCAATGGTTTGTTATTAACATATAACATGCCTCTGGTTTTCCAGTTAACCAGGTGCTCCACGAACCCGTTCCATACATAATCCGAATCTGTGATTATGACCCGTTCGTGGATTTGATGTTAGACAGCAGTGAGGATGACTTGATGCACAGCCATCAACTCTGCCACTTGACTACTTCGGGGGCATCATTCACCCATGCATTCCCTACGCCGGCCAAAAGTTATTTTCCCCGTTGTTGTCAGCATGGTATGAGCATCCATCCACATAGACAGTGGGCATTCCCTCACACTTGTCTTCTTCAAAGACTGTGTGTGGGGAATTACGGTATGCCTCCATGTTGTCCTTGATTTTTAGAGTTTCGTCCTCGAGACAGTTTTCTCTGGCACAATCATGCAAGTCAGCCAGACCTTGTGCGAGGGGACTCTTCCACTTTGGAGATATTGCAGAGGCTGGTGTGGAGTCTCCACTATGATGTGTTCCCCCTGGATAAACGGGCGGTAATTCTTCAATGCCCACACCGTTGCCAGGAGTGCCTTCTCACAATCGTTGAATTTTTCCTCCACAGAGGATAAAGTTTTACTCGCATAGGAGATTACTTGTCATGCTTTTTGTATAATACTGCAGTCAAGCATGTATTGGAGAACCCTGTCTCCAAGAAGAACTCCTTGTTTTTGACAGGGTAAGCGAGACAAGGCACTTGTGAGAGGCTTCTTTTGAGATGACTTACTGCCTCGGCTTGTTCTGGACTCCACTCCCACTTGACCCCCCCCCCTTCAAAAGATGGGTCAGGGGTCTTGTGATCTCTGCGTAGTCCTCAATGAACTTTCTGCTGTAATTAGTCAGTCCAAGGAGGCTCCTTAGTTCCCGAAGAGTTGTGGGGTCTTTGAACTTCTGGAGTGCTTCCACTTTCTTTTCCTGGGGACAGAGACCCTGAGGAGTAATCTCATGCCCCAAGAAATTGACACGGTTTCTACACCACTGTGCCTTTTGAAAGGAGAGTTTTGCTCCGGCAGCCCTCAACTATGTCAGAACATAACGGATCTCTGCTATGTGTTCCTCCACAGTTGAGCTTTTGATTAAAACATCATCTACATAATCCAGGTTACCCCTTTCACCCAATTCATTGCCAGAGTTGATGTATCCGAAAGGAGTCCGTGTTCATGTGTACTGCTGCCCCCCGAAGGTAAAGGCCAGCTTGTATTGGTCCTCCCTACTGACAGGTACAGTCCAGTACCCATTGGTCAGGTCGATGGCAGTGAATACCAGTGAATACCTGTGACCCCTGGATCTGGGCCAGCCCTTGGTCAATGTAGGGAAGAGGCCATCGGGAAGTATGGACCCGTTTGTTGAGCTCCCTAAGGTTGGCACAGAGTCTCCACTGGCCGTTTGGCTTCAAAATCCCCAGCACCGGATTATTGAAGGTGCTGTGGACTGGATGGATTATCCCACGGGACTCAAGCTTCTTCATTATTTCAGTAAGGGACTCCATTGATGCGAGAAGCAAGCGATATTGCTTCACAAACACTGGAGTCATGCCAGGGTCCGTGGGAATTGTTGTGTGGATGTCGGTGCGACCACAGTCATATGAGTCCACTGCAAAGAGATCCTGAAAATCCAAGAAAACTTGTTTCAATTTTTGCTTCTGCTCCAGAGTCTCACAGGCATCAGCTAGGTTGACTCTCTCTTCAACCATCTGCCTGAAGCCTGGAAAGACTTCTGGTTTTGCTATCTCAGCGGCCTCCTCCAGCTAGGTGGAGAAGTCCCTGGTCAAAGTGCTGATTTGGACTGGTGGCTTCGGGTGGGAAAGGCAGTCCTCATGGACCTGGAAAATCACCTCATCCCTCCTGAAGTCACAGGTCACATCTTCCTGGAAGTGTACACCAGGAAGTTCCCCCCATGCCGGGTAAATATCCTGTCTGGTGTTGTGGTGTCATCACTATCACTGTCAAAACAGTCCTTGGGGATTGGTCCTAACAGTTCATTGCCTAAATCTATGGAAAAATGTCGGTCATCAACCGCCATTCCAATAATGGTGCCTGCGGCTAGAGTGATACTCTTTAAGTCGCTGTTATCCACCTCTATTGGAATGGTGTCATGTTCTATATTGACTAGTGGTGTTGGGTTTACCCCCAACCGTTGCGGTTGGAGAGAAGCATTTAGATGAATATAGGCATCAGGGTTTTTCAATTTCTGTCCTCTTTTAACTTTCACTTCCAGGGAGAATTGTCGGGTCCTTTCTGGGATGGTGACTTCCTCTCCAATCTGAATTTCAACTGCATAAGGCAGCAATTGAGCTGACCTAAATGCTTTCTCTGGGTCATCAAAGCCCATGGGATTATCCGCTAATTGGGAACAAGCTTTGAAGTTTATTAGGTCCAAACTAATGGCAAAGCGATTGAGAATGTCACTGCCTAAGTAAAAGGCGGCAATGATGTCTCGCACGACCCAACAATTATGGACTATGCTCTTGTTGCCTATGGAGATTTTGAGCACACACCTGCTTGGCAAGAGATGTTTGGAATTGGGTGTTTCCAGATCCATTTCCCATTTGTCTATCAGTTTAAATGTGGGAATGGCTGGATCTTTTGGGAGTTTGCGGAACATGGACTCGCTGATGAAGCTCTTACCGTTGTTCACACACACTCTGGCGAGAACAGAGTCCTTCCCTCCATTTAACTGAATAGGGATGAACAACTGCTTTCCAATTTGCTGAATATCAGCCAGGCTTTGAGCTGATTTTTCATCTTTCTGGACTATGGGAGTGGGATTTTCTGATTGTGAAGTCGTAAAGAATTTCAGAGTGTTTCCTTCCAGTGTGGAATGCCACCTTAGACTGAAAGGAAGGTTGATTTTCAGAAATAGAGAGGACCCCCCATCACCAGTTTGTTTTCCTACTGCTGTTATTGTCACATCTTGGATTTGCTTGTTCTGGAAGTGAAATTATACTTGGTCAGATTTTTGTTCAACCATGTGGCATGTGCCGTTTAAACTAGCATGGTTGACACTCTGTTTTAATTTTATCGGTCGGCTAGTCTGGGTCCAGAGGACCTTGTTTACACAATCTATTAGGGGTGACAACCTTCGCAGGAGGTCATTCCCTAGTAAACAAGGGGTGCCCTCTGGAATTACAACTATGACCGGGTGCTTCACCTTGTGTCGCCCAATTTTAATGTCCAAATCCGCAGTCCCCTCGATGGGAATTTTCTTCTCGTCAAAGTTCTGAAGTTGTCCAGGAAGAGGGGTGAGAGGAATTTGGTAATTCTTCCCCCTTCCCGAATTCAGTTTATCAAAGGCCCTTTTTGACAGAAGGGTAGCTTGGGATCCAGTGTCCACCAATGCCAAAATTGTACACTGCCCCTGTATCTGGGCCGGGGCATAGAATCTTCCCTCCTTCTCCTCAAGGGGGCACAGATAATGTACATTTTTGGACAACTGGTGGGTTAGTTTCTTGGTTTTGGACAATGATAGAGAAGAGATTTGTGCAGAATTATATTCAAAGTCTTGGGAATCTGAAAAGAAAAGGTGACAGCTAGATATGGGGGAAGTTTTGGGTTCCCCAGGTTCTGGTTCTGGGCTGTCCTCCCCGCCCCTTTTTGGAGGCAGTTACCAGGATGGGTTTGAACCAGGGGATTTTCCTGCTGTTGATTCTGGGGTTGGATGATGGGCGGCGCTAACTCAGTCCCCACATCTACCCAGTCTGGGTTTGGATCCTTTGGGACCCATTTTTCTCTGGGAGGAGTTCCCCCATCTCTGAAGGAGAAGATCCTTTTTCCAGAATCCTCTGAGGATCCCTCTCCTTCAAACTGGAAGATTTGTGCCTCCTCCTCAAAATGGGTCTTTTTGGGTTCTTTATTTCTCCTACCCCCCTCTGCTCCTTGGGTTGCAGACTTTCAGGGGCAGGAGATTTTGGTTCCGGTTCCTGGGTTTCCAGGGGCTTTTGACAAGTGGGGAAGGAAGCTTCCTCCAAGGCTTCACACCCCTTCCCCTTGTGCCTCCTCCCTGGGAACCGGTGGATTGTTGGGGTTCTTCCCCTGTCATTGCTCTGGAGCACCAGGTCCGGATTTTGAGGCATTCTGCACCGGCATGCTCATCTGAGGGTTCTGTTGAGTCCTCAGCATGCGACCCAGATCCTGTGCCATGTTTTGGACCTGGCGCTCTAGTTGTGACACCCGCTGAGGCTGATACAGGGTTCTGTTGTCTCCCGTGGGCTGATCCCGGGAAAGGTAGCTATCCCTTCTCCCAAAGAACCCTGGGTTAGTGAAGTTTGGGTACCCCTCCACCCTTGGCCTCCCCTCTCCCGGATTAGGTTATCTGGGCTCAGGAAATTGGGGAAAGAAGGATGGATTGTTTTGGGGTTGAAAGTTTTGCGGGTACCTGGGGAAGAAATTCTGTCCAGTATTTGGGGGATTACTGCCCTCCTGTGGGAAATGAGGAGGGAAGTTCCCTGGTTTAGCTGCTGTTTGGTTGGATCCCCCTTTGGGCTGGAGGTGTCCTCACATAACCCAGGATGGGTCTATTCCCCTTGTAGCGGGGGCTGATGTAGTCTGGGGAGTTAGGGGTCCCATTTGTGGGGTTACCTCCTTGACTCCCTGTTTGTGACTGGCCCGAGGGCCTTCTGGGCTTGGGATTATTCTGATTCTCTGCAGGCAGGTTTTTAGGCCCCCCTATCTCCAAATCTAAAATGGGGGCAACCTTCACCTCCGCCACCTTAGCAGCAGCAGGGGTGTTGGTTGGTTTGGGGCTTTTTGGAGTATTTTTGTTTTCTATGGGCTTTTGCACCTCATAAATGGATGTGGCCTGTTCAATGACCCAGTCTAGTGATCTTTTCTCGTGAAAATCTCTCACTAGCTGGGTCATGATGTACTTGGGGAGAGCATGGAAAAAAGTTTCACAAATTCTTTGCTGTCAGTTCGCACCCTTCTGGAGGTCTGCGCAAAGGCACGCTTTAATTCCTGAACAAATTCTTGTGGGGCCTGATCTTCCCCACATTGCAAGTTGTAGGCTGCCTTGCGAGCCTCCTGAGGATTTCTGTGCACAGAATTTTTTTTCAAGATGGCCACACTATAGGTGGACCATCTAGAATGATTTTGGACCTCCAGCCCCGCAAAGAAGCTGGAGTATTCTGGAAAGAAGGTCCATTTCACATATTGAATACAGCTTTTGCTGTCCTTCAAATGGAAAGTTTCCATCATCTGTTCAAAGAGCTCTATGTGCTCCCAAACGGAATACTTCACGTTCTTATGATAGGGTGTGATGACGCTCCTTATTGCTTTGATTTGTTTTAGGGAATCCTTGAGCAAGGCCCTTTTTACCTTATTGGCCTTTTTAGTTCGGGTAACCCTGGTCCACTCCTCCTCTGACTCAGAGGCACTGCTCCCAGAGGTGCCCGTCTGGTCTTCTAGGCTCTCCCGGATTTTGCGAGCCTGGGAATGGCTGGCAGAATGTGGGGGCCTAGTTTCCTGAGTCCTGATGCTCAGAGGAATCTTCTGATTCCTCCTTGCTCCCAGGATTTGATGTGTACCCCCCCCCCCACTGCCCTAGCTGGGCAGAGTTTTTCAGGATGCCCTTAGTGGGCCTACTCTCATGGAGTTCCCAGCTAAATTTGACAGTACTTGGGAACCCATACCCAGATGCCCGACCATCCATTCCTGGGAGGCGCTGATCCATGAGCCCCATGTTCCTCATTGGATTGAAGTCTGCCATCCCTGTGGCCCTTGGCCCATGTGCGCCAGTGGACATGGGGGTGGCAGAATCCAGGGATTGGAAGAGATGAAGGTCTCTGGTACTAGGGTTCCTGAGGTTATGCTCAGGTGTTTCCCTTTCCCAGCGAACCTCATCTCTCTCAGCCCCTGCTCCCTGTTGCCATGCAAGCACCTGAGCTTTCTGTTCCTCTATCAAGGCCTTGCTAGTTTCTATCAATTACTCTTGCATAGCCTGTGGAGCCTGTCATTTTTCTCACAGAGAGCCTCATTGTCTCTCTGTGCTTCCTGTGTCGTTTTAGAGTACTGGGACAGTTTTTGCTGCAGGAGGGTTACCTCCTGAGACCTGTCCATACTGGCCTGGTCCTTCCTTGCTAGAGCATCTTCCTGTCATGATGCCTACCCACGGGCATCCAGACCAAGTCCAGCAACCCCGGAAGCAGGCATCATGTTACCCAGAGAAAGCCCAGCAACCCTTGTTAGGGGCTATATGGGTACAGTCCTGGCGTCTATGGCGCCAGGCTCATATGGGGAAACAGTCCTGGCGCCATGGACGCCAGGCTCATATGTTAAAACGTACCTGATGCAGACCATGCTGCAAGAGATTCAAGCCCATGTGAGGCTTGGAAGGAACTACTTTACCTAGGGACTATTTTGTTACTCGGGTGTGGTTGTGGAGGAATACTTACCTGGGACTACTTTGGAGGCTATATAAACCACGCCCGAAGGGGAGCACACGCTTTGTGTTATTCTGCATCCTGCAGCGTAACGCTCATCGTGCCTGCAGTCAGCATCCAGCCTCGTGCCACGCCCGCCTCGAGTCCAGAGCGCCTAGAAAGAAGGGGAAAGAAAAAGAAAGGTTAGAACAAGAACATTGGGTTTCTTACCTGATTCCGGATTCATTGCGCCTTTGAACAAGAAAAAGACTTTATTTAAACACGTCGAATCGCCAGCAGCAGCGCCGCGCCATACTCACCGTTCCTCGCAGCATCTCTACGATCCGGCGCTGCCTCCGTCATTATGTTGCCGCATTCCAGCACCTAAGGGGAACAAGAAAACAACAAGGTGAGCGGAGGGGAAACAAACAAGGACAATCTCTTGCCACCATACACTTACCTGATTTTACCGCCGGAGGTATTATTCACCAGCATGCCAAATCTTCTTACGCTGCACCTGTAAGGAAAGAGAAAGCAGCAAATTAAACTTTGGCATCATTTAACGGACAGCACAGACTCTTACCTGAATGCTTTAGCTGCCACAGAACTATCTTCTTTTGGGTCTAAGCTGCAAGATAAACAAAGGAATTGGACAAGAGTGATTATTCAGACATTTTTGAACTCTTAAGAACTATATGCTTACGGTCCTTCGCTAGGAGTTTTGGAGCCAAGATTTGTCTAGAACTCTTCCAATATCCTCAAGCCAGTGAAGTAACTGGCCATCAACGCGCCCCTGCGTTCCTCGCAGGATGGAGAGCTCATCATTCAAAACTATAAGGTGAGCTTTGTGAACGGAATATCAGAGGTGATAAATGGGGACGCAGTGAGGGGCTATTACTCAAATCCACGGGTGGCTAATTCCCTTTCTCTGCCTTTAGGAGACTACTTCTACGAGTCAAGCAGACAAAGCTAGGTGGGCCAGTCCAGTCAGTCATCTCTGCACTACGCATCACGTTGGTGGAGACCGTGGCTGTCCAGTTCCGCCCAACACCCCTGTGGGAACCAGGTGAGCATAACAGAACGCGAAGCCGTTCTACAAATCCTCACCCGGGTCTCATGGAGACCTCAGAAACTGACCAATTGGCCCTATTATTAGGGGAACTTAGGACTGAAGTACATGCAACTCGCCAAGAAACTAATACCCTCAGGAGAGAACTGATTGTTTCTAAGGAACGCACTGATGATCTTGCTAGACAATTTTTGCAAAACCAAGCTGGGCAAACACCATTACATGGACTCAGGGGGAATTCAACTCCCGTTTCATCGAGCAATCCTGTGCAAGTGGTTCTACCAGGGAGCATTCCTTTAGCCCCGCCGGAACGTTTTGCTGGGGACCCAAAAAAGTTTGCTGTGTTTATGAACCAATGCCGCTTGCACTTTTTATGCAGACCTTGAGTCTTTCCAAACGATCAAGCCAAAGTAGCCTTTGTATTATCAAATCTCAGCGGCAGTGCAGCGGATTGGTCAATTCCGCTAGTCAATCAGGATGACACTATTCTTCGAGATTTTCAGGGTTTTCAAATGAGCATGGAAAGACTATTTGCCCGACACTCCCAAGGACAAGCCCTGGATAACGAACTTTTGTCTCTACGACAGGGTAACCAGGACCTTCTAACCTACATCGCAACCTTCAATAGGTTGGTGGTGGAAACTGGATGGCCCGAGGTAAAACGGATTACGTTATTTCATCGAGGACTTCGAGGAGAACTCAAAGATGTTTTGGCTCAAGTTGTGAACCCACCTCAAGACTGTGCTGAATATATAGACTTAGTGGTCCAGTTAGATCACAGACTTCAGAACAGAAAGGCCGACCGAGCCAAGTTCAAGAACCGGGTGTTGGTTAAACCCAACGCTACCCCCAAATGAGCAGATGCCTCAGAACCCATGCAAATCGGAGGGGTTAAAGGACCCTTGACTCAGAAGGAAAGAGAAAGGAGACAGCAAATGCAATTGTGTCTTTACTGTGGAACTTCGGGACATTTTCCACGGGTTTGCCCTGTAAAACCACCCAAAAAAGTGGTAGGAGCTGCTGATAAAAGCCATATGGAGTCTGACTCGGGAAACGGCCACGCCCGATAAGCGTAGAGGTTCGCTTGCCGAGCTTGAAGAAGGATATTCAGACCTTGCACTTCATCATACCAATGGTCCTTATAGTTCCAAGGCAACCATCACGTATGCACGCAGTAGGGGCATACATTGATAGCGGGGCCATAGGAAACTATGTGGACCACGAATTGCCTTCTAGGATGAATCTACCTCTCTGCAGAAAGACCACTTCGGATGTCATCACCACAGTCGATTGAACTGAAATTGCCTCTGCGCCTGTAACTCATTCCACCGCAGAGATGACACTATTGGGTCAGGATGGGCATCGAGAGACTATTGTGTTTGATTTAATCAAAGCCCCGCAGTTTCAAATAATACTGGGGATACCTTGGTTGGAAACACATAATCCTTGTATTGATTGGCGAGAGAAGAGAATAACCTTCCCGGATTGTGCACATACTTGTTACCCGAAAAAACCCTTGAATGAAGGCCTGGCCACAGTCGCTACTCCAGTCGTGCAGTTACCTCAGGAATATCAAGAATTCCAGGATGTTTTCCAAAAAGAACAGGCAAACACCTTACCACCTCACAGATCATACGATTGTCAAATCGATCTCATCCCCGGTGCAGAAACCTCCATGTAGTAGGATCTACGCCCTTACTGAACCTGAAAGCCTTCACCTACGACAATACTTGGACCAATATCTTGCCAATGGCTTCATTCATCCATCCAAGTCCCCTGCATCTTCAGCTTTGTTCTTCGTGCCAAAATAGGAAGGTGACCTCAGAACGATCATAGACTACCACGCATTGAATCAGATCACGGTTAAGAACCGATACCCATTGCCTCTGATCCCTGAATTACTAGACCAAGTAAAGGACGCTTGCATCTACAAGTTAGATCTCCGAGGGGCATGTCATTTGGTACCTGTGAAGAAAGGCGACAAATGGAAGACTGCTTTTCGCACTAAGTATGGGTTATTCGAATACCAGGTAATGCCCTTCGGGTTGTGCAATGCACCAGCACCTTCCAGTATTTTATGAACAATGTTCTTCGTGAACTCATTGACGTCTGTGTTATTGTATACATAGATGATATTCTAGTGTACTCCTCTTCAGAATCAGACCATGTGAAGCACGTTCGTGCAGTCCTAGAGAAACTACGCCAGCACAAGTTATACACAAAATTGGAAAAATGCGTTTTTCATGCTACGGAAGTTGAATTCCTTGGATTTATCCTGACTCCAAAAGGAGTCCGAATGGACTCTCGAAAGGTGGACGCAATTCTCAAGTGGCCATCACCCAGTTCAGTTAAAGGAGTACAAAGCATGTTCGGATTTGCTCATTTCTACCGCAGATTCATTCCGGATTTCTCACATGTTGTACACCCTATCACAGCACTCTTGCGAAAAAACAAACGCTTCTTGTGGACCGAAGAAGCTGAAAACGCCTTCCAAGAGTTGAAAGCGAAATTCACGTCTGCACCTGTATTAAAGCACCCACGCCCTGAACTTCCATACATAGTTGAAACTGATGCATCCAGTTTAGCCATGGGAGCTGTCCTGTCTCAGTAGGATCCCGAAACTGGTCAACTTCACCCAGTAGCATTTTGGTCCAGAAAGTTTTCGGCACCCGAGTTAAACTATGCGGTAACCGATAAAGAGTTATTAGCCATCAAATCCACCTTCAAGGCTTGGCAGCACTATCTTCTCGGTGCCAGGCATACCATTACTGTAGTCACCGATCACCGGAACTTGCAGTATTTAAAAACAGACAAGGCCCAATCGTCACGCCAACTTCGATGGGCATTGTTCTTTGCCGAGTTCAATTTCGTGATCACTTATCGACCAGGCTGTAAAAATGGCAAGGCAGACGCCTTATCCCGAATAGGGATGGGAGAAGCATATGTGAACCCAGAACCGGTACCTATATTTTCAGAACAAAGAATTCTTGGCATAACTACTCTACAGACACTAGAGGAAATTCAGGTAAAGATCCAACAACTCTTCGATCCAACAGCCCTGCAGGACTGGGTAAAGAAAGTTCCGGACTACTCAGTCATCAATGGTCTACCTTATTATCAAGGGCGACTATTTCTGCCACACAAGGAACGACAAGAACTAGTCATCTCCAATTATCATGACACCCTAATGGAAGGGCACCCAGGTATCGCAAAGACTGAAGCTAAAATTAAGAGACAATTCTGGTGGCCCACCTGGCGAAAAGACGTAAAGTCATTTGGAATGTCAAAAGTCAGAAGAAAAAAACAGCTGGCCCTTTACAACCTTTGTATATCCCGCCTACACTATGGCACACCTTATTGTTAGACTTTATTACAGACCTACCTCCATGTAATGGATTTAACACCATTCTAGTTATTGTGGATCTTTTTTCCAAGATGGCCCACTTTATTCCTTTAAAGGGATTACCTTCTGCTTCAATTCTGGCCAAAGAGTTCCTCGAAAACATTGTTCGAATACACAGATTTCCTTACATATTGGTCTCTGACTGAGGTAGTCAATTCATTTTACATTTTTGAAAAAAATGTTGTCAATTGGCGCAAATCAACGTGAGGTTATCAACCAGTCACCACCCCCAGATCGATGGTCAGACGGAGAGGACCAAACAGACTCTTGAACAGTACCTGCGTTGTATGTTACACCAGACTGAAGGTAATTGGATGGACATTCTATGGATTGCCGAATACGCATACAATAACTCTGTACATTCTGGAACTGGACAAAGCCCCTTTTATACTATATACGGGCACCATCCTCAAACCTTAGAACTTGACTCACCTCAACACTTAGAAATGCCTGCAGTGAACCATCTGCACGCTACTATTACACAAGCCTTTAAGGAAGCAACTGAAGATTTGAAGCAAGCGAAAGAAAAATACAAGAAAAATGCTGATCAGCATAGAAGTGATGCTCCACAATACCAGATTGGGGATCAAGTTTGGTTGGCCACAAAACACATACCTTTAAAGGGAATGCGGACCTTTAACCCTAGGTATTTGGGACCTTACTCTATTAAGGCCATTATCAACCCGGTTGCTGTCAAATTGGAATTACCTGCTAGTATGCAGATTCACCACGTCTTCCATGTTTCGCTTCTGAAGCCAGTACAACCTGGAACAAGACTAACCAAGCCACCTGACCCCATCCTGGTAGACAAGGAACCCGAATTTGAAGTTAAAAGTATCCTGGACTCCAAAATGGTTAAGTCAAAACTTTTTTATTTAATCGACTGGAAAAGTTACGGACCACAAGAAAGGTCATGGGAACCTAGTGACCACGTTCATGCACCTCGGTTGGTGAGAAGATTCCACCGGAATTTCCCAGACAAATCAAGACCAAGGGGAAGAACGCCTTTAGGAGGGGCCTTGGGGGGGAGTGCTGTCATGATGCCTACCCTCGGGCACCCAGACCAAGTCCAGCAACCCCGGAAGCAGGCATCATGTTACCCAGAGAAAGCCCAGCAACCCTTGTTAGGGGCTATATGTGTACAGTCCCGGCGTCTATGGCGCCAGGCTCATATGGGGGAACAGTCCTGGTGCCATGGACGCCAGGCTCATATGTTAAAACTTACCTGATGCAGACCATGCTGCAAGAGATCCAAGCCCATGTGAGGCTTGGAAGGAACTACTTTACCTAGGGACTATTTTGTTACTCGGAAGTAGTTGTGAAAGAATACTTACCTGGGACTACTTTGGAGGCTATTCAAACCACGCCCGAAGGGGAGCACATGCTTCGCGTTATTCTGCATCCTGCAGCGTAACGCTCACCGTGCCTGCAGTCAGCATCCAGCCTTGTGACATGCCCGCCACGAGTCCAGAGCGCCTAGAAAGAAGGGGAAAGAAAAAGAAAGGTTAGAACAAGAACATTGGGTTTCTTACCTGATTCCGGATTCATCGCACCTTTGAACAAGAAAAAGACTTTATTAAACACGTTGCATCGCCAGCAGCAGCGCCGCGCCATACTCACCGTTCCTCGCAGCATCTCTACGATCCGGCGCTGCCTCCATCATTATGTTGCTGCATTCCAGCACCTAAGGGGAACAAGAAAACAACAAGGTGAGCCGAGGGGAAACAAACAAGGACAATCTCTTGCCACCATATACTTACCTGATTTTACCGCCAGAGGTATTATTCACCAGCACGCCAAATCTTCTTACGCTGCACCTGTAAGGAAAGAGAAAGCAGCAAATTAAACTTTAGCATCATTTAACGGACGGCATAGACTCTTACCTGAATGCTTTAGCTGCCACAGAACTATCTTCTTTTGGGTCTAAGCTGCAAGATAAACAAAGGAATTGGACAAGAGTGATTATTCAGACATTTTTGAACTCTTATGAACTATATGCTTACGGTCCTTCGCTAGGAGTTTTGGAGCCAAGATTTGTCTAGAACTCTTCCAATATCCTCAAGCCAGTGAAGTAACTGGCCATCAACGCGCCCCTGCGTTCCTCGCAGGATGGAGAGCTCATCATTCAAAACTATAAGGTGAGCTTTGTGAACGGGAATATCAGAGGTGATAAATGGGGACGCAGTGAGGGGCTATTACTCAAATCCACGGGTGGTTAATTCCCTTTCTCCGCCTTTAGGAGACTACTTCTACGGGTCAAGCAGACGAAGCTAGGTGGGCCAGTCCAGTCAGTCATCTCTGCACTATGCATCACGTTGGTGGAGACCGTGACTGTCCAGTCCCGCCCGACACCCCTGTGGGAACCAAGTGAGCGTAACACTTCTACCCTCCTGGTGTGCTCTAACAATTTTCCATAGTCTTTTTCGAGGTCACCCAGTCCCTGAAGGGCCAGGCGATTTTCTTCTATCTTCTCTTATAAATAACAGACTTCCTGGCCTAAGGTGTCCCTTTCTTGAGCAAGAGTATGCCTCTGTGCTGCCAGGTCGTCCCTCTGTCTTTGGAGCGTCCCAGATTTCTGGCGCTCTTCATCAAATTCTGCCTGGTTGTCCAGGTCTTTCAGAATTAGTTTATTATTCTCTTCTTTTTCTTTGTCTAGGCGGCTTTGCAGGGTGACTACCTGCTATGCACATGCCCTGTTAAAATGTATTTGCTGTTCTAGCTTTTTCTGGCTCTGCAGTAGAGAGTCCAAACTTTCTTAGTACTCCTTCTGCAAGGCCAGCATTCTGGTATCCTGCTCTACCTTATCCTGCTACAGGATACCTATGTCTTCTTTTATTTTGGTTAGGTACTGCCTACTTTCATTTTTTGATTCCTGGCTCCTCTGTAGACTTTGCTCTACAGAGTCCAGATCAGTTTGGGCCTTTTCTAATGCCTGCAGTTGCTTGTTTGCCAGATCTTGGCCCTCAGCATATTTGTCCTGTATTACTCCAATATGGAGGTACAAATATGCCGCTATTTTGGCAATCTTGCATTGCTCTTCCTTTACCTTAGGAGCCATATACAGTTCACTCAGGGCAACATGTAATGGACCCTGATCTTGCCTTATGTCTACTCCTGTTGCAGTAGTCTGTTCTGTGATTGCCTGCAACCACACATTCTGATCCTGCTCTGTCCATTTACCCCTTACAAATAATTTATGGATTAGGTGTTCTTTAGCCATATTGATCTCTACCAAGGTCGCCATTCTGGAAATATAAATTTTCTTCCTGATTTATAGAAGTTTATTTTATGTTTGCAAAACAGACCAATTCCTTAGAGCGTTCCTATTGAGGGGTGCTTTTCACAGTGTAACACAGTGTGGTAGCCCAACCGGGTTTATGTAGCCCGTTAGTTAGCACACTGTATTAGACTGTCACAAGTGGTATGTCTTATTCAGAAATCTTGTGACAAGCCCCCAATCTTGTAAGTGATTTCAACCCGGCACTCCACCTAAGTCAATGCCTAGCGTGTGATGCACAGCTGGAACCCTTAATTATTTATTTATGTTTATAAGTTCTTTTATTTCTGAATGATATACCCTTGTATCACGCCCCTCTCTTTGAATCTCCCCCGGTCACACTGCACCAGGAAGCAGGCTGTTTTGCAAAGTTAAAAGGATTTATTTTATGTATTTCACAATATGTATATATCACACTATTTAATGGTTTATACAATGATCACCAATGGGGTGATGTCACAACATTGTGCAGCATAAAGAGATGGAAGGAGAGAAAACAGGTTTCAGGAATACACACTCAACAAATACAGTATTAATCCCAATATCCCCCACCAAACACAGCGAAAAACAGGAATGATTGCAACTTGTCAAAATGGTTTTGAATGTGGCTTTAAATGAATGGGAAAAACACTGAAAATGGATTTGATTCACTAAAATGGATTCAATACTAGTGGGAGCCACTTTGTATAGTTTCAGATAAACACTATCAATGATTATTGAGTAACTAGCAGGTTGAAAACTTAATTCTGAGGTCAGATGCAATGTACAACTGTTTCACACGTGATAAATTTGAGCCAAACGAAAAATTTGCGGCAAACTTTTCCACGCACTTTTCCATGCGCAGAAAACTAGAAGGAGTTTGGATGCGATTTGGGTTCGTTGGAAAGCTGAGGATGTTAGCTTCAATTTGATACTTACATTCTGTTTCTAGCATACACGGTAACAAAGTTATGAAGGTTTTTGTGGAGGTCCATTTTCTTTTTGAAAGAGTCAAAATTGGCAAATTGTCAAAGAAAGATGCGCTTCTTAAACTTAACAAACAAGGTTTCCGCTAGGGAAGACTAGGAAGATATAAACTACCCAACGGCTCAGCCGCCAGATTAGGACGTCTCTGATCACGCTTTTGCCCGCCGAGATGCTTGCCTTTCTTCAGCAAATATATTAGCGCAAAGATGATTTTAACACTACTATCACCAAAGGACTATAGGGATGAGAGAAAGATTCAGGTAAGACAACAGATTTTCTACAATGCAGTTCTGGATGTAAGAGAGTGGGTTTGGATAGAGATGACTTATGGATAATACACATGCTAGAGACAATCCTATGCTATAGATGCTCACTACCACTGTTTGGAATGGGCCCGTCAGGGATCTTCTGTCACGACCCTCAGCCCTGATCCCCACTGGCAAGCCCATTGGCCAGGTGGAATCAAGGCTCGGATCACTAATAAGGCCTGGCATCCACTTCTCAGGCCCTCATAGAACCAAGCTATGCGGCCTAGTGTTTTGGGTGTGGTGGCCTAGGGACTACTTTACCTGGACTACTTTACAGTGGCTATTTAAACCACACCTGAACAAGACAACACGCTTCGCGTTACTTTGCTTCTAGCAACGTGACGCTCACCGTGTCCAGCTTTCTCACAAGCCTGGTGAATTCTGGACCTGCAGAAAAACCAAGAACATCGTTAGCAGCAGAATCTTACCAGCATTCATCATCCTTCATTGCTCGCAGCTCCTGGGCAGCTCTGTTGGTGGAGTTCACCGCCCAGATCGAAGGACCTGAGAAAAGGAGAAAGACATCATTAAAGGAGGTAGTGGAGACATTACAACCACAAAGCGCTTAAAGACTTACCTAGTTGGTTGCTTTTCGGCCGGCATAGCTCCGGAACTCCATCTGCGCTGGGAACTCACCGTGACCTACAAAAAGAGAAAAGCACAGGTCAGTGAGGACAAGACATCGCTGCGGTACGCAAAGTGCCTCCTTACCGCATCATAGCGCTATAGCGCACCATCATCTCCCGGTGAGAACCAGCAAACTTTGTTTGTATTGTGGAAAACCAGGACATTTTCTAAAAGACTGCCCAATAAAACCCCGAAGGAGGACAGTCGGGGCCACAGAAAAGGATGAAGTTAAGGAATCGGAAAACTACCAAGCTCGGTAACCGTAGAGGTCTGTTTGTCGAGTGATGAGAAAGAGCCACTGACCTCACACTTTGCGATACCCGTGATCTTAATAAATCACCAACAATCATCAAAGATGCAGGCCGTAGAAGCGTACATCGACAACGGAGCAGTTGGGAACTATATAGATCAAGAGTTGTGTTACGCTCACCTGGCTCCCACAGGGGCGTCGGTCGGACCCGGACAGCTGCGGTCTCCACCCACGTGATGCGTATTGCAGCGATGACTGACTGGATCTGCCCTCCTAATCTTGTCTGCTTAACCCGTAGAAATATTCTCCTGCAAGTGGAGAGATGGATTTAGCCACTTGTGGATTCAAGTGATGGCACCCCCACAGTCCTCCGCAACTAATCACCGGCGAAATGCCCTCACAGCAATCTCACCTTATATTCTTGAAAGATGAGCTCTCCATCATGCGAGGATTTGCAGGGGCGCGTCGATTCCAGTTACTTCACTGCTTTGAAGGCTCGGGAGAGTTCTGGAGAGTATTGACTCTGAGGTTCCTGGTGAGGACCAGTAAGTATTAAGTTCATAGAGTTCAATATGTCCGATGTTCACTCTTGTTCCCCCCTTCCTTTCTTGTCTTGCAGCTGGCTCGTGAAAAGATGCTCTTGTGGCAGCTGGTGGCGCTCAAGTAAGATTCTGTATTACCCGGCGCTGTCCGGTAAATGTTGCACATGGAAAACGTGTTGTTTTGTCTCTCTTTACAGATATAGCACATGAAAATATGGAGAGTCACAAAAGGATGCCTCTGGTGGTAAATCAGGTAAGTCTATGGTGGTAAGAATTATATTTGTTGGTTCCCTCGGCTCACCTTGTGGTTTTCTTTTGTCTCCTATGTGCCCAAGTTCGGCGAAGAAATGATGGAGGCAGCGCCGACCCAAAGGATGCTGTGAAGACTGGTGAGTATGGCGCGGCGCTGCAGCTGGAGGTGCGGCGCGTGCAGAAATGATGTTCTTTACAGGTCCGGAGACGAGATGGATCCAGAATCAGGTGTGGGATAGAAATAAGTTTGTTTTCTAACCTTGTCCCTTTCTTTCCTCTTTGTTTTAGGAGCTCCGGATTCGAGGCGGGCGTGGCAGAAGACTGGATGCAGGCTGCAGGCACGGTGAGCGTTACGCTGCTGGATGCAGAATAACGCGAAGCGTGTGTTGCTGGTCGAGTGTGGTTTAAATAGCCTCAAAAGTAGTCCCAGGGAAGAAGTCCTTAGAACCATGCCCGAGTAAAAAATAGTCCCTGTAGAAAAATAGTCCCTTTCAGGCTTCATGTTGGATTGGAGTCATTTGCAGCATGGTCTGCCTTAAGTAAGTAATGACTATGAGCCTGGCGGCTTGGGCGCCAGGACTGATTTCTACTATGAGCCTGGCGCCTAAGGCGCCAGGACTGAACCCAGATAGCCCCTAGCCGGGGCTGCTGAGGTTTTACTAAATGTCTAGATGCCTGCTCCCGGGGCTGATGGGCTTGGTCCGGATGCCAGTGGGTAGGCATCATGACAGCACTCCCCACCAAGGCCCCTCCTAAAGTTGTTCTTCCCCTGGGCCCTGGTGTGTCTGGGAAGTTCCGATGGAATCTTTTCACCAACCGAGGTGCATGGACGTGGTCACTAGGTTCCCATGACCTTTCTTGTGGTCCGTAGCCCTTCCAATCGATTAAATAAAAAAGTTTTGATTTAACCATCTTGGAGTCCAGGATATTTTTTACCTCGAATTCAGGTTCTCCATCTATCAAGATGGGGTCGGGTGGTTTGGTTAATCTTGTTCCTGGTTGAACTGGTTTTAAAAGTGAAACATGAAAGACAGGATGAATGCGCATATTAGAGGGTAATTGCAATTTGACGCTACCGGGTTGATAATGGCCTTAATAGTATAAGGTCCCAAATATCTAGGGTTAAAAGTCTGAGTTCCCTTCAGAGGTATGTGTTTTGTAGCCAGCCAAACTTGATCCCCAATCTGGTATTGTGGAGTTTCACTTCTATGTTGATCAGCATTTTTCTTATATTTCTCTTTTGCTTGTTTCAAATGTTCTGTTGCCTCTTTAAAGGCTTGTGTAATAGTAGAATGCAAATGACCAACTGCAGGCATTTCTAAATGCTGAGGCAAATCTAGTTCTGAGGTTCGAGAGTGATGTCCATATATGGTATAAAAGGGGCTTTGTCCAGTTCCTGAATGTACAGAGTTATTGTATGCATACTCGGAAATCCATAAAATATCTTTCCAATTACTTTCGGTCTGGTGTAGCATGCAACGTAGGTACTGTTCAAGGGTCTGGTTGGTCCTCTCCGTCTGACCATCGGTCTGGGGATGGTGACTGGTTGATAACCTCACGTCGATTTGCACCAGTTGACAACATTTCTTCCAAAAATGTGAAATGAATTGACTACATCGGTCAGAGATCAATACGGAAGGAAATCCGTGTATTCGAACAATGTTTTCGATGAACTCCTTGGCCCCAGAATTGAAGCAGAAGGTAATCCCTTTAGAGGAATAAAGTGGGCCATCTTGGAAAAAAGATCCACAATAACTAGAATGGTGTTAAATCCATTATATGGAGGTAGATCTGTAATAAAGTCTAACGATAAGGTGTGCCATGGTGTAGGTGGAATATCCAAAGGTTGTAAGAGGCCAGCTGGTTTTTTCTTCTGACTTTTGTTTTGGGCGCAAATGCCACAAGACATTACAAATGACTTTACGTCTTTTCGCCAGGTGGGCCACCAGAATTGTCTCTTAATTTTAGCTTCAGTTTTTGGGATACCTGGGTGTCCTTCCATCAGGGTGTCATGATAATTGGAGATGACTAGTTCTTGTAGTTCCTTGTGTGGTAGAAATAGTTGCCCTTGATAATAAGGTAGGTCATTGATGACTGAGTAGTCCGGGCCTTTCTTCACCCAGTCCTGCAGGGCTGTTGGATCGAAGAGTTGTTGGATCTTTACTTGTATATCCTCTAGTGTCTGTAGAGTGGTTATGCCAAGAATTATTTGTTCTGAAATTATAGGCACTGGTTCCGGGTTTGCATATGCTTCTCCCATCCCTATTCGGGATAAGGCATCTGCCTTGCCATTTTTATAACCTGGTCGATAAGTGATCATGAAATCGAACTCGGCAAAGAACAATGCCCATCGAAGTTGACGCGACGATTGGGCCTTGGCTGTTTTTAAATACTGCAAGTTCCAGTGATCAGTGATTACCGTAATGGTATGCCGGCCACCGAGAAGATAATGCCGCCAAGCCTTGAAGGAGGATTTGATGGCTAATAATTCTTTATTGGTAACCGCATAGTTTAACTCGGATGCCGAGAACTTTCTGGACCAAAATGCTACTGGGTGAAGTTGACCGGTTTCAGGATCCTTCTGGGACAGGACAGCTCCCATGGCTAAACTGGATGCATCAGTTTCAACTATATATGGAAGTTCGGGGCGTGGATGCTTTAAGACAGGTGCAGACGTGAATTTCGCTTTCAGCTCTTGGAAGGCCTTTTCAGCTTCTTCGGTCCACAAGAAGCGTTTGTTTTTTCACAAAAGTGCTGTGATAGGGTGTACAACATGTGAGAAATCCGGAATGAATCTGCGGTAGAAATTAGCAAATCCGAGCATGCTTTGTACCCCTTTAACTGAACTGGGTGATGGCCACTTGAGGATTGCATCCACCTTTCGAGAGTCCATTTGGACTCCTTTTGGAGTCAGGATAAATCCAAGGAATTCAACTTCCGTAGCATGAAAAACACATTTTTCCAATTTTGCATATAACTTGTGCTGGCGTAGTTTCTCAAGGACTGCACGAACGTGCTTCACATGGTCTGATTCTGAAGAGGAGTACACTAGAATATCGTCTATGTATACAACAACACAGACGTCAATGATTTCACGAAGGACATCGTTCATAAAATACTGGAAGGCTGCTGGTGCATTGCACAACCCGAAGGGCATCACCTGGTATTCGAATAACCCGTACTTAGTGCGAAAAGCAGTCTTCCATTCGTCGCCTTTCTTTACACGTACCAGATGATATTCCGCTCGGAGATCTAATTTAGTGTAGATGCAAGCGTCCTTTACTTTGTCTAGTAATTCGGGGATCAGAGGCAATGGGTATCGGTTCTTAACCGTGATCTGATTTAATGCGCGGTAGTCTATGCACGTTCTGAGGTCACCTTCCTTTTTAGGCACGAAGAACAAAGCTGAAGATGCAGGGGACTTGGATGGACGAATGAAGCCATTAGCAAGGTATTGGTCCAAGTATTGTCGTAGGTGAAGGTTTTCGGGTTCCGTAAGGGTGTAGATCCTGCTACATGCAGGTTGTGCACCGGGTATGAGATCGATTTGACAATCGTACGATCTGTGAGGTGGTAGGGTGTTTGCCTGTTCCTTTTGGAAAACATCCTGGAATTCTTGATATTCCTGAGGTAACTGCACGACTGGAGTAGCGACTGTGGCCAGGCCTTGGTTCAAGGGTTTTTTCGGATAACAAGTATGTGCACAATCCGGGAAGGTTATTCTCTTCTCTCGCCAATCAATACAAGGATTATGTGTTTCCAACCAAGGTATCCCCAGTATTATTTGGAACTGCGGGGCTTTGATTAAATCAAACACAATAGTCTCTCAATGCCCATCCTGACTCAATAGTGTCATCTCTGCCGTGGAATGAGTTACAGGCCCAGAGCCAATTTCAGTTCCATCGACTGTGGTGATGACATCCGAAGTGGTCTTTTGCTCAATTGAAAACCTTGAAAATCCCGAAGAAGAGGGTCATCCTGGTTAACTAATGGAATTGACCAATACGCTGCGCTGCCACTAAGATATGATAGTGCAAAGGCTACTTTGGATTGGTCATTCGGAAAAGCTTCAGGTCTGCATAAAAAGTGCAAGCGGCATTGGTTCATAAACACGGCAAACTTTTTTGGGTCCCCAGCAAAACGTTCGGGTGGAGCTAAAGGAATGCTCCCTGGTAGAACCACTTGCACAGGATTGCTCGATGAAACAGGAGTTGGATTCTCCCAGAGTCCAGGTAATGGTATTTGCCCAGCTTGGTTTTGCAGTAATTGTCTAGCAAGATCATCAGTGCGCTCCTTTGACACAATCAGTTCTCTCCTGGGGGCATTAGTCTCTTGGCTCGCGGAGTGCACTTCTGCCCTAAGTTCCCCTAACTATGGGGCTAGTTGGTCAGTTTCTGAGGTTTCCATTACGCCCGGGTGGGGATTTGTAGATAGGCTTCGCGTTCTGTTACGCTCACCTGGCTCCCACAGGGGTGTCGGTCGGACCCAGACAGCTGCGGTCTCCACCCACGTGATGCGTAGTGCAGCGATGACTGACTGGATCTGCCCTACTAACCCGTAGAAATATTCTCCTGCAAGTGGAGAGATGGATTTAGCCACTTGTGGATTCAAGTGATGGCACCCCCACAGTCCTCCCCAACTAATCACCTCCGAAATGCCCTCACAGCAATCTCACCTTATATTCTTGAAAGATGAGCTCTCCATCCTGCGTGGATTTGCAGGGGTGCGTCGATTCCAGTTACTTCACTGGTTTGAAGGCTCGGGAGAGTTCCAGAGAGTATTGACTCTGAGGTTCCTGGTGAGGACCAGTAAGTATTAAGTTCATAGAGTTCAATATGTCCGATGTTCACTCTTGTTCCCCCCTTCCTTTCTTGTCTTGCAGCTGGCTCGTGAAAAGATGCTCTTGTGGCAGCTGGTGGCGCTCAGGTAAGAGTCTGTATTACCCGGTGCTGTCCGGTAAATGTTGCACGTGAAAAACGTGTTGTTTTGTCTCTCTTTACAGATGCGGCACGTGAAAATATGGAGAGTCCACAAAAGGATGCCTCCGGTGGTAAATCAGGTAAGTCTATGGTGGTAAGAATTATATTTGTTGGTTCCCTCGGCTCACCTTGTGGTTTTCTTTTGTCTCCTAGGTGCCGAAGTTCAGCGAAGAAATGATGGAGGCAGCGCCGACCCGAAGGATGCTGTGAAGACTGGTGAGTATGACGCGGCGCTGCAGCTGGAGGTGCGGCGCGTGCAGAAATTATGTTCTTTACAGGTCCGGAGACAAGATGGATCCAGAATCGGGTGTGGGATAGAAATAAGTTCATTTTCTAACCTTGTCCCTTTCTTTCCTCTTCATTTTAGGAGCTCTGGATTCGAGGCGGGCGTGGCAGAAGACTGGATGCAGGCTGCAAGCATGGTGAGCGTTACGCTGCTGGATGCAGAATAACGCGAAGCGTGTGTTGCTGGTCGGGCGTGGTTTAAATAGCCTCAAAGGTAGTCCCAGGTAAGAAGTCCCTAGAACCACACCCGAGTAAAAAATAGTCCCTGTAGAAACATAGTCCCTTTCAGGCTTCATGTTGGATTGGAGTCATTTGCAGCATGGTCTGCCTGCGGTAATTAATGACTATGAGCCTGGCGCCTTAGGTGCCAGGACTGATTTCTACTATGAGCCTGGCGCCTAAGGCACCAGGACTGAACCCAGATAGCCCCTAGCCGGGGCTGCTGAGGTTTTACTAAATGTCTAGATGCCTGCTCCCGGGGCTGATGGGCTTGGTCCGGATGCCTGGGGGTAGGCATCATGATAGCTGGCCACAGAGATGGGGCTCCCTTTGTGTTCTAAGTCTGCCAGGGACAAGGTGACTACCGTGGATGGGACAGAAATCGCCTCCCGACCAGTAATCCAGTGCACAGCAGTAGTAACCTTGCTTTGCCAGGATGGACATCGGGAGTGTATTTCGTTCGATCTTATAAAGGCACCACAGTTCCGGTTGATACTAGGGATGCCATGGTTGGTTGCGCACAACCCTTTGATAGACTGGCGGGCACGGAAATTAACCTTCTCCAGCAACTACTCCCTGACTTGCTACTCTCCTGACCCGGTACCCGACTCCTGTGTCTCCAAGACTTCCAATACTAGAGCCTCTATTCTGGGAGTAACTAATACTTTGCCAGATGAATATCGTGACTTACAGGACGTATTCCAAAAAGACCAGGCTAACACATTGCCGCCGCATAGGCCTTATGATTGTCAAATTGACTTTATTCCTGGGGCACAAATCCCTTGTGGCAGGATCTATGCTCTTACCGAACCAGAAAACCTTCACCTGAAATCCTATTTGGACCAGTACCTTGCAAACGGATTTATCCGCCCATCTAAGTACCCAGCAGCCAGTCCTTTGTTCTTCGTACCGAAAAAGGAAGGTGACTTGAGGACCTGTATTGATTACCGCGCAATAAAACAGATAACCGCGAAGAACCGCTACCCCTTGCCTCTTATCACGGAAATGCTAGACCAAGTCAAAGATGCCCATATCTATACCAAATTAGACCTTCGGGGAGCATACCACCTGGTCCGGATCAGAAGCAGAGATGAGTGGAAAACCGCTTTCCGTACCAAATATGGCTTGTTTGAATATCAAGTCATGCCTTTTGGCTTATGTAACGCTCCCACAGCGTTTCAATATTTCATGAATGATATCTTGAGAGAACTGATTGACGGTTGCGCCTTAGTGTACATTGATGACTTCTTGGTCTACTCAGCCTCAAAACAAGATCATATCAGGCATGTTCGTTCAGTCCTCAACAAGCTCCGCCAGCATCGTTTGTATGCAAAGCTGGAGAAATGTTTTTTTCACATCACCGAAGTAGAATTCCTTGGTTTCATCCTTTCGCCGAAAGGCATCAGAATGGATGTACATAAGGTTGACGCTATTCTAAAATGGCCATCACCAACATCTCTGATGGGGATACAGTGCATGATAGGCTTTGTGAACTTTTACCGCCGGTTTATCCCAGACTTCTCTCAGGTTGTGCCCCCGATCACAGTACTGCTATGAAAGAGCAATAAGAAGTTTGCTTGGACTGAGGAAGCAGAAAGAGACTTCCAGGAACTGAAACAAAGGTTCACCTCTGCTCCAATCCTGCGGCACCCGCGTCCAGACCTCCCTTATGTCGTAGAAACTAATGCTTCCAGTATGGCAATGGGAGCGGTCCTTTCACAGAGGGACCCAGAAACTGGCCAGCTGCATCCTGTGGCCTTCTGGTCAAAAAATTCTCACCCCCGGAAATTAATTACGATATCACGGACAAAGAACTCCTAGTCATCAAGTCTGCTTTCAAGGCATGGTGACACTATCTTCTGGGAGCTAGACACACCATTACAGTGATCACAGACCACCGGAACCTGCAATATCTCAAAACAGCCAAAGCCCAGTCTTCACGCCAGTTACGGTGGGCCCTCTTCTTCGCCGAATATGACTACGTGATCACCTTTCTCGACCAGGGGTCAAGAATGGGAAAGCTAACGCCTTATCTCGAATGGGCATCGATGAAACGGTGTATACAACTCCAGACCCGGTACCCATCATACCTGAAGACAAACTCTTGGGTATCACAACAGCATTATCACAAGCCGAATTACGAAGCAAAAATAGACAGTCAATGAACCCGGATGCTTTCCTCGCATGGCGAACTCAAGGAGAAAAATATTGTATCAAGGATCAGTTACCTTATTTTAGGGACTAGCTATATGTACCCGAGAAGGAGTTACAACAGCATATCATTTCAGGTTATCATGACTCTCTGATCGAAGGACACCCTGGAATCGCTAAAACCTTAGCCAAGGTAAAAAATAACTTTTGGTGGCCTACCTGGTGTAAGAACATTGTCCAGTATGTTCAGTCCTGCGACGTCTGTGCACAAAATAAATCACAGAAACAGAAACCATCGGGTCTCCTACAACCACTGGACATCTCTCCCGCTCCATGGCACACTCTTTCCCTCGACTTTATCACTGATCTACCACTGAGTCAAGGCTTTAACACCATTCTTGTAATCGTGGATTTGTTCTCAAAGATGGCACATTTTATTCCTCTCAAGGGCCTCCCGGACGCATCCACCCTAGCAGAAGTATTTCTGGAAAACATTGTCAAGCTGCATGGCTTTCCATCAGTTCTGGTCTCCGATCGAGGCAGCCAATTTGTATCTAATTTTTGGAGAAAATGTTGCGAATGGCACAGATTGACGTCTGGCTATCCACCAGTCACCACCCCCAGACAGACGGCCAAACTGAGAGGACCAACCAGACCCTCAAGCAGTATTTATGGTGCATGCTGCACCATGAATTGAGAGATTGGAAGGACTTACTGTGGATAGCCGAGTACGCATATAACAACTCCATACATTCTTGCACGGGCCAAACACCATTTTACACCTTGTATGGCTGACATCCACGTACATCAGAACTTGACCTTCCTGCCAGCTTGGAAATGCCTGCAGAAAGACTCTTCATACAACCATCACTCAGGTGTTCAGAAAGGCGAAGGAACATCTTATTCATGCTAAAGAAAAACAAAAGCACTTTGCCGACCAGCATCGTAAAAAGGTCCCAGACTATCAAGTAGGAGACCAGGTTTGGTTAGCCGCAAAATACGTACCCATCAAAGGGACCCGGACCTTCCATCCTCGATATTTGGGACCCTATACCATCAAGGCAATTATCAACCCAGCAGCCGTCAAATTGGATTTACCACCTAATCTACAAATCCATCCGGTATTCCATGTGTCCCTCTTAAAACCAATGCAACCCGGTACACGAATCAAGACACCACCTCAACCTATACTAATAGATGGAGAACCAGAATTCGAAGTCAAGGGCATCCTGGATTCTAAGTACTCTAGAGCCAAGTTGTACTATCTCGTCGACTGGAAGGGGTTTGGGCCTCAAGATAGATCCTGGGAACCCAGTGAGAACATCCATACACCATGTCTGATCAAGACATTTCATCAGAACTTCCCAACTAAACCTGGACCAGGAGGGGCCTTGGGGGGGAGTGCTGTCACGACCCTCAGCCCTGATCCCCATTGGCAAGCCCATTGGCCAGGTGGAATCAGGGCTCGGATCACTAATAAGACCTGGCATCCACTTCTCAGGCCCTCTTGGGGCAAGTCCTGGCACCTTTGGCACCAGGCTCATCATTAAGGAAAGACATCTGCTTGAGGAACTACTTTATTTAGGCTTTCAGCCAACATGGAGGCATCCACATAGCTTGGTTCCTAGAACCAAGCTATGCGGTCTAGTGTTTTGGGTGTGGTGGCCTAGGGACTACTTTACCTGCACTACTTTACAGTGGCTATTTAAACCACACCCGAACAAGACAACACGCTTCGCATTACTTTGCTTCTAGCAACGTGATGCTCACCGTGTCCAGCTTTCTCACGAGCCTGGTGAATTCCGGACCTGCAGAAAAACCAAGAACATCGTTATCAGCAGAATCTTACCAGCATTCATCATCCTTCACTGCTCGCAGCTCCTGGGCAGCTCTGTTGGTTGAGTTCACTGCCCGGATCGAAGGACCTGAGAAAAGAAGAAAGACATCATTAAAGGAGGTAGTGGAGACATTACAACCACAAAGCCCTTAAAGACTTACCTGGTTGGTTGCTTTTCAGCCGGCATAGCTCCGGAACTCCATCTGCGCTGGGAACTCACCGCGATCTACGAAAAGAGAAAAGCACAGGTCAGTGAGGACAAGACATCGCTGCGCTACGCTAAGCGCCTCCTTACTGCATCATAGCGCTATAGCGCACCATCATCTCCCGGTGAGAATCCACATATCCAGTTCTCCAAGCGGACACTCCGCGCTCGTAGGGAGATAAAAAAAGAGACATTTAGAACAGAGAAAAGGCATGCAAGAATTACGACGCCATCAATCGCAATAAGACCTACCTGAAAGATACTACAAGGGCAGCAGTCAGTGAAGTAACAGGACCGCCCGCGCCCACAAAAGACAATGCGCCCCTGCCCAGAGAGCAGGACGGAGAGCCCACCGATTCCGACAACCAGGTGAGAAGAGAACCTGGAAGGGCTGGAAACACAAGGGAGGTGGGGGGAAACTTACTTTGGTCGCCCAGTCCTAATATAGTCTTCATTTCCAGGCGGAATCCCATCGACACCGAGACCACACCAGGGAATCATTGGAAAGGGCACCAACGACCGACTGGCTGGGTGGCGTCCCTGTGGATTCCAGGTGAGCGTAACATCTGGTCAAAGATTTCTGGACTGGGATTCTGCTAGCACACCAGACTGGACTCAATACGCTCTGGTTCTGCACTCAGCACGCCACTCTGGACACTGCACAGCAGAATTGGACTGGATCGGACAGGTTGGTTCTGGTTCGCAGCTATCTGGTCACAGCTCTAGGGACTTGGATATGGATTTCTCTTGCAAAGTGCTCCGCCAGCAATCAGTTGATCGGTGAATCTGTGTCTCTAGGTCCTAAGCTCTCTCTATTTATGTATTTTCTAAAGGGGTGGGTAGGCTGAATTATACTAGGCACACCCCTAGGGATTCTATTGGTTAGGGTATTTCCTCTCTCCTGATTCGAGAAGAAAACATGGTGTCATGATGAAGTTGTATTTTAGGATAGGATCCAGGGAGAACCTCCCCTTGGCAATTTTTCCCATTTTGGTCCGGTACCCAAGGTCAGATTTGTCCACATTTTTACACATATATGCTCATGACATCTGGGCATAATCATGTGATGTTTCATGTTTCTGGCATTACCACAATTGCTACAAAACCACAAATTCTGTAGTCATGTTCCTGAACATCGCACAGAGTTCTGAGTAGTTTTAAACCGTGACCAGAATTTTCATATTACAATGCTGTATTTTTTCATAACAACATTTTATTGGGTTTTTACAAATAAGCATTACAGTAAGCACAACAACAGCAAATTAGTGATCGCTGCATACAACATGTTGATAATTTCTCTGAGTGAAAACAAGGAGAGATGGAGGGGGGGGCAACATGATGGATTGGTTGCTCCTGTCCATGGCCGCACTGTTCTTGAAGGCTAGGGAGCAGCTGGCGCATTGGGTTGGTATAGCCGAAGGCCAAGTATCAGTGGGGTGGAGTGATTTGGAGCCACCTGGTTAGCGGAGGCCTTCTGGTGAGTGCCGGGAATTTGGCCGCATAGTCCATAAATGGATCCCAGATGTTTAAGGTTCTGTTCAAAGAGCAAGATCGAATTGCCGTGATTTTTTCGGTAACCGCTATATCCCAGCATTTAGCCCACCAAAGTGCCACTGAGGGGCCTTCTTTGTCTTTCCACACTCGGGCCAGCGCGATTTTTTCGGCCAGGAGTAAGTGCGTACATAGCCGGGGGATTTGTCCCGAGAGTGGAAAAGCACCATCACCTGTGTCGCCCAGTAGAATAATTCCGGGATCCCAGGGGATGGAGAGGCCCGAGATGTCCTTGATATGTTTAACTACCTCTCTCCAGTATAGTTCGGCCTTCGGGCACGTCCACACCATGTGGAATAGTGAGCCAGGTGCCGAGCATCCGCGCCAACATGATCCGGGAATATTCGGGTTGGCTCTGTTGATTTGTATGGGGGTTATATAGTACCTATAACAGAGTTTGTAGCCCCCCTCCCTATTCGTGATGCATTGCGAGCTTTTGTGTAGCCTAGACCAGATTTTCCCCCAGTTTTCCACATCGATTTCCCTGCCCAGGTCCTTTTCCCATTTGAGCATACATCTTTCTATTTTAGATGGGTCTAACCTGTCTAGGAGTCGGTAGAGTGTCGAGGTCCTGCTTTTGCTAGTAGGGGACGTGAGGGGTAGTTCCAATGCCGTTAGTTCTCTAGAGCATTTTTCTCTCGTTGCTCTGTGGGAAAGCCAGTGTCGGATTTGGGCATAGTGAAATCGTTCTCGTTCATTCACCCCGAATTTTGCTTTGCACCTTTCGAATGAGATGGGGGCCCCACCCTCTATGAAGTCACTGGTTGTTTGCAGGCCCCCCTCTATCCATGGTTGGAAACCCTGTGGAGACATACCTGGGGAGAAATCGTGATTGTTCCAAATAGGAGTCAGGGGACCTAGGGATCCGCGAATGCCCCATCTCCGGGCTGCGGCCTGCCAGCAACGGACCATTGATCTAGTTGTCAGTAGTGGGCCGGTGGCTGCTTGGGGATGTGTGGCGGGGAGATGTGGCAGTGCGGAGGGAGGAACCGGGCACCAAGCCTCTTCAAGATGTGTCCACTTTGGTTTGTCCGATTCTTGGATCCATGAGAATGCATGGGACAGTTGCGCCGCCAAGGTGTACCTCACCAGATCTGGGACTCCCATCCTGCCCTGCGCTATCCCCCTCATCATTATTCGTTTTACGATACGAGGTCTTTCCCCCCCCATACGAATTCTTGGATTTTCCTCTGGAGGGCTATCAAAGCTGGGCCTGGGATCTGGATAGGTAAGGCAGTGCAGTGGTACAGCCACCTAGGGAGGTTCATTTTGACAGTGGTAATCCGCCCGAACCAGGAGATTTCCTGGGGCTTCCAACGTTTTAGGTCCTCTTGGAGCTCTTTAATAAGTTGTGGGAAGTTACTGGAGTATAAGCATAATGGGTCATTGGGTATCTGTACCCCAAGGTAAGAGATTGGGCCTGTTGACCAAGGGATTGGCATTAGGGTGCTGAGGGAGGTTTTTCCTTGTGTGGATAGATTGACTGCAAGCGCGGCGGATTTATTAAGGTTCACCTTGAACCCGGACAGGGACCCGAATTCTGTGATCTCATCCCATAGGGCACCCAAGGATATTGCCAGGCTAGATGCTGTTATTAACACATCATCTGCATATAGCGCTATTTTGTATTCCTGGTTTCCCACAGATATGCCCCTAATTCTAGGGTTTTGTCTGATTTTTGCTGCGAAGGGCTTCATTGATAGGGCGAAGAGAGGGCAACCCTGTCTGGTGCTCCTGGATATGTGGATTGTCTCTGACCTGGCGCCATTGACTCGGAGCCGCGTGGTAGGAGATTGGTAGCTAGCCATTACCCATGTGACAAAGTTTGGGCCGAAGCCGAAGTGTTCGAGAACTGCCCTGATGTAGCCCCAGTCGACCAGATCGAAGGCCTTGTGTGCGTCTAAGGAGATGACGGCCATTCTCACCTTTAACCTATGGGCGCTTTCGATGATATCTATCGTTCTCCTGATGTTGTCATGGGTCAGTCTCCCTGGAATGAACCCTGTTTGGTCCCGGTCAATCAGTGTTGGCAGGATCGGCCCTAGCCTACTGGCCAGAACTTTGGCAAAGATTTTGCCGTCATTGTTCAGGAGTGAGATTGGGCGGTAAGAGGCTACTAGCTCGGGATCTTTACCGGGTTTATGTAGTAGGACTGTGAGTGATTCTGCCATTGAGGTAGTGACCGACTTAGAGGATAGGAATATAATGCTGTATTTTACAAATTTGTACAATTTTGACAGTCCTCTGTCAGTCCCTTTCAAAAATATACTTTCTTGTGCTTTAAGAATACACATAGCTGTCTGTCCTGCTTCCAAAGTTTTGGTGGATCAAGAGCAATCCCTGCCCCTTTGTTTCTGGCAGGAGTTTCAGTTGACACTCGCATCTGCATATTCTTTTTAGCCAAGGGAGTCCTTTGTCTTTCTCAGGGGCAGCAGAGCAAAATCCCCTCCCCTTTCCATTAACATCTGACTGAGAGTTCCTGGGGCAGAGAGCAGAAGGAAGGTACCTTTTGTTTGGGGCACGCTGTGGAATTAGCTTTGAAGTTCTGTGGCTGGCATCAGAGGTTACTTTAACTCAATTTGTTTAAAATTGTCTTTGATAAAATAAACTTACATTTTCAACAATAGGCAAACAGATCTCTAATTCCAGTCTTTTTAAACATAGAGATTGAATAGTGGCAACCTATATTGCTTTTGATAGCAAGTCACTTCATTTCAACCATTTGATTTTCTTGCACAAGTTTAAACTGCCAGTGTAATTAAATGACAGCTTTCATACAGGCGGCCGACGGTACTGCCCCCATATTTTACAGATTTTTCACAGACAAGCACACTTTTTAATGTGGATATTCTATGATAAATTCTGCTTCTCCTGACATTGTATGCTTATGTTCTGCCCCTCATGTCCCCAGCCCTCCAAGATGTCAGGCTGGAGCCAGGCCACGATCACCTACATGGCCCTCAAGGGCCTCTCCATCCCTCCAAAGACCCACTTGGAGTCAGACTTGGCGCTTGTGGCACCAGACTCACTCACTGCCATAGGATAACATTAGGGATTGGACTTGTAGTGCATTGATGGGGACAGGATGGATGCCCCCACATATTTCGGTTCCCAGAACTGCATGTGCAGTCTAGTCTTTTGGGTGTGGTTCAGCCCAGAGACACCTGGGATACCCAGAGACTATTTAAGCCACACCCAGGCTGAGAAACATGCTTTGTGTTTTCTACACCTGCAGCGTGACACTCAGCGTGTTCGGATCGGTCTCCAGTAGGCCTGCATCTTTCTTCTCTGCTCAGCTCCTGCAAGAACAAGAACACCGTTAGGAGCAGCTTTACCTTGCGGCGCTTGTGCCCATCATTCATCGCTCCTTCTGTTCTGCGGGCATCTTCGGCGGTGTCATTCTCATCCCAGCACGCCGCTTCCGAAGGAAAAGGGAAAAGAACAGAAAAAAGGCATTAGTAAGCATTCAGCAAATCTTTGTTTATTTTTAAAGACTGTACGAGCTTCAAACGCTTACCTGAATCCCAGCCGCTCTGGGGGAACTCTGTCTCCGGAACTTCTCATCCATCTGCAAGAGGGAAAAGACACTCGAGTTTAGCGTGGAAACATTTAGAGGCACCGCATACCGCGCTTACTCGCCGCATTTCTTCTTCATAACCGGCATCCATGCTGAAAACGTTGCGGCACCTAAAAGACACAGAAAAAGAACTCAGTTCAATACAAATACGAAAGGGTCGCATCGCGCAAGGTGCTCTCACTCACCTTCAGCGCTACTCATTTCAGCAGCACGTCGCCATCCCCGGACACCGGCCATCATCTAAGGAAGGAAAGGAACGAAGTTAGAGAACTGTTCAAAAGACTCATTATACTTAGCTGTCGGACTCTTGCCAGTGAAGTTACTAGGCAGCAACGAGCCCGCATCAATCAACGCACCACTGCGCTGAAAGCAGGACAGAGAGCACACTTTCCAAGAAAACAAGGCCCAGTCTCCAGTCGAGTAGACTCCAGGGAAGGGTTCGAGGTCGTAAGAGGTCCGAACAGGCTGAGTGACGTCCCCGTGGATACCAGGTGAGCGTTACATTCTTTAAATAAAGTGACGGGTAACAGCCAGCAAGGAGGTTGGATCTTTTCTGATGTTTGGGAACCATTATTTTGTAATTTCAGCAACCAAGGAAAAACGGATTTCAGAGCACTTCTGGGTTTCCTTGCAATAAAGCACTGCCTTTCATGAAGTTTCCATTTGTACTCTCTGGGCAGCCCAATGACAGGTTTCAGCAGTGTGGTCTCCCGTTCCACCACTGACACAGGCTAAGTAGATTGGCAGCCAACTTTCTGGTTTCACAGCACAATTCTCAGAGGTTTAGCGCGCATAGGGCTTTTTGCAGCCATTTTGTTGGTTCTGGTGCCACCAGCACACAGTGATGCCGCAGGGCAGAGCCTAGTGGGTCAATGCATCCCACAGAGGCCAACTGCTCAACTGTCCTGACATATTGTTTCTTGAACAATATGTTTTCCTTTTTTGCATACACTACTGTCCCACACCATTTTGTATTTAGAAGTAAGGATTGGCAATAGGTTTATTAGCACAGGCCCTTTTATTTTGAAAGACTCGACCAGGACTACGTTATTATTATTTGATGGTTGTAGCTTGCTCCCATCCTTAGATTTAGGTTTAGATATGCGTATAACCAAAGCTTCAAAATTCAATAAACCCCCTTGGACTGTGTCTCATTTGTGTCAGTATTCATATATGATACCAAGCCCTTCCATACAGTATTGACATCTGTAGTAAAAATTGCTAAAATCCTCATAAATGTCGAGCAAAGTAATGCAAAATGTGGTCCCTAAACACATAACCCACAGTTGGAGGATAATGCCTATTGATTAGATTCAGAGACAGACAGAGACCCTCGTTCCCATCTAGTTCTCGAACAAAAGATACATGGTAGTGCAATGTTTAAAGCTAAACGTTCTGGCTTGTGGCCTAGAGAATCAGAACTGGTAACCTTATTGGGACAAGTAGCACCTTGGTGCCATTCTCACCACCCCCAATTGTTGCTCATGTGCTGGTAATCTTCCAAAGTGCTCTGGTTGAGAATGACACCACTGACCGATCATTAGCTATGTTTAATGTTCATCTATCAACGTTGCAACAGCCACTCAAAGTGCATTATGATTACATGTTTTCACTTGTATGCTTGTAGTAGGTGGTCTCAGGCAGAGCTATTAGAAAGAGCCTGACCAATGAATGTACTAACACATATGGAAAATAAATATAGTTGATTCCCCTAACCAATCCCTTTCCACCTTAGGTTTTCTGAGATGAAACGTAAATTGTGTTGTCATAATCCTTATTAAGGGACTGTCAAGCTTGAAGTTACTCTAGAGTTGGGAGATCGCTGTGATGTCCATAGCTGTCCCTAATTTATGAGTGTTGTTGAATAAAGCAGACTCTTCCATTTTTTTGGCGTGGGATTTCCCCTGGCCTGTCCTCTTGCACGTGTACAGGGGGTTTCCACCCCGTTTTTACGATTCGACAGGGAGCAATTCTACCTAAGAAAGAGGGTTCAATTCCTGTCCTTAAAATTCAGGGTTATTTGAAGGATCATTACATCGCACACAGGCACACTGCGAGCCAATGGGTGTTGGAGTGCATGAGCAGGTTTATGGAGGGGTACGTAGAGCTTACAATAGCGAGCTCACTTAAGTGGAAGCAAGTACTTGGGGATGCAGTAATCCCTACATGATTATATCACATTCCAGTTAAGGAATAGAACCATCCAAATAATGAGAGGTAGGACGCTCACCAGCTGTTTTAACTCACCGTGGCAAGCAAACAAGGTAGAGGTAAAGGTGGACACCAGGGACTGTTGGACAGCGTGAAGAGAAGTCAAGAAAATGAAAGGGATTACTATTATCGTAAGAAGGGAGCAAAGGAAAAGCAAAGCGGCCACTGGAGACTTGGTGAGAGTGAGGAAGCCATGCCACACCCAAAGTTCAGGTTGAGGTTGCTAAAGAAGGTTGCAACAATAGCAAAGGGACCTTTCACCCTGGAAGTGGGAACAATCAGCCCCACAGTGACACTGTGAGTGTCGGCAAACTGATATGCCCCTGTGTGTACATAACAGCAGATCCCATACCAGCGGTGACAATGGAACAATGGTACTCTTGTTCAAACGTTCAAAAGTATGTAGGAGGCCAAAACTCAACTGGAGTACTGAGTTTTTGTATTATTGGCAACTCCAGTGCGTCTCATCCTCTCCATCTTTTCTTTCTTCCCCCTGACACCCACAAATGCCCCTGTATACCTTTGCTTCCCACTTCAACCTTTCATATTTGCCCTGTTTGGAATACCATGTCCCTCCACACTCTGGAGTGAAATGCCATGACAACCAGGTGGTTTGTGTTTCATTGCACTGGTCAGTTGGATCTGCAATAAACAGTCTTTCATATGTCAACTGGTTATATGTGCTTTTAACGAATCACAAAACAACGAATTAATTTTTAACGAACTAAACATTTCTAAACAAAATAACGACTTTTTTTGTCTTCCCCCATTCACCCTTTTTTCATACTATTCCTATTCCCAACAACATATATATAGTTTTTAAATTTTTATTTTCGGTGTTTTGGGTTAAAAATTCCACTCGTTGTTTTGTATTCGTTAAAATCACTGCATCCATGTCAACTTGTCCACGTGTGATGCTTTATACCAGTCTTCTCCCCTACTGGGAACTTTCAGATATTTACTTTTTATTTATTAACAAGTATTTTTTTCAGGAGGTACTCCTCTCTATTTGGGTTCTCAAGAGATAGCAAGTTTTCTTTATTTGGACTTATTTCCTTCCAACTCCAACTAGGGTTTGAGGGAGAGCCCCAGCTGGCAGATCCTAGGGTGTGGGCCCCTACCAGTCTCTGTGCACCTATTTTCAGCTGGTCTCCCAGTCTGTCCCTTCAAACTTGCTTCTCGTACACTTTGGCTCCACTGGCTTAGCCAACTCCCTCTCTCACTTCCTTATTCCGTTTTGACCCTCTTGGTGTGGCATACCCAGGTTCTGCTCTCCTGGTTCGCTTCCTTCATACTTTTCTCTCATTACATTTCCTTCCTGGCTTTGCCAATACGTGTTCTGCTCCCCTAGTTCTCGTTCCCTAACTCTTCTTACAATAAGGCACACTCTCTCAGGAACAGTGTCCTATCACCCACCAAGCCCATAGGTTTCTGCCTATTTTTGCACAGGTGTTGGTAGTGAGATTGGAATAATACAGAATCTGATTTGTCATTTGTTGCCCCATTAGTTCTGTATAGCATGATTGCAATTAGCTTAGGGGTTCCGATTCCTACCCAATGCTGTGGCTGATGTTTGTGTTTCCCTGAATGCACTGTGCATCTCCTGGTAATAAAGGACGACCAATGCCCTGATCTCCAAGTCTTAATGTTACAAGTAGCCTGTCTGCCATTTTGGAAATCAGGTGGTGTTAATATAGCAGCCTGCAGACTCAGAGCTCTGTTTTCCCCAGCTCCTTGTAAATATCTCCACTCTGTCAGCATCGCTGTATGGAGTGCAAGTGATGTGCAGCTCTGGTCAGGATCAATGCCAAAGGTTGTGTTACCAGCGTTACTATTATCTGCCACTATCACTCAGCACATTGACCCTTGACTGTTTGCCACGCAATGTGAAGAATCGCCTACTAATGCACTTTATGTAAAACACTGTTTCTAGGGTTGAGGCTCTTGGGGCTTTCTTCCTGGAAACACGGGGTTGGGCTCCAAGACTAATTGAGGAAGCTTGGTCTCCATATACATGAAGCATATCTGCCCCTTAATGGCCTTTGGTCTTATTACCACTCTGAGCACTTACTTTGTCCCTGAACTAACCAAAAAAGCACTTGGGAAGCTCTGTGGGGAATTCTACTACTTCCACCTGGAGGAATCGCATCATGTAGCTGGTGACTACCTCGAGCTCCCAGAGTTCTCCAGCCTTCCTATGTGGGCACCAAACAAGTACACTTGCCAGACTTTGTTTGTAAGAAGTCAGCATCAAGGTAGTCTTTCTTTCACAATGAGCATGATTTACAAAACTGTTTTTCAATTGGAAAATACCACTGAAAAACGCTTTGTAAATCAGTCCCAAAGTCTTTTGGACACTTTGGTAATTTCACTACCTTTACCAGCATGTAGTATCTGAGCTCACCTTCTCCAACATTCTTTCTTAGACACTTGGCTCTTCAACATTTTTTCAGACGACAGCTGCAAAGCAGAAAAAGGACTTCATTTTAAAATTATAAAGAGTGATTCTTGAGATGCACCTCAGTTTCTACCTCTGCTTCCAAAGTTCTGACTGGCCAACTCTTCTATTTCGCTCTGAATCTCAGTCTTGGTTCCACTGGGTGATAGAGCCTCTCTGTGTATTAGCAGGCGGGCCACCAGCACAATCAATCAAGATTCAGGGAACGTGGGCTGAATCCGAAAGTGTACGGCCGCTGGTGGTCATCTTCCTTTCCCTTCTCTTCCCCATCAACTTCAGGCAGTGGTTTAACTAGCACCCGAAATCGAAGAGGAGGTTCTCTGGGGGTGTGTGGCCTCAAAGGGGGCATGGCCTAACGGGCAGCCGCTGGCTTAGGTAAGTGCTACCGACCCCACTAGGAGTCCCTTTGCAGCAATCATCACCCTCACACACGAGGTGCAATGGTGATGATCCCTGCTGCATTTCTTAGCTAATGGAATGCCTGTTGAGGGTCGGTGCCTCCATTAAGAAAGAAAGGGTATGGCGCTGACCCCTACCAGTCATCCCTTTAACTAAGAGACGCAGGGATCATCGCCCTCGCAGCCCGGTTGTACTGCTGGGGTGCGAGGGAGATGATCCCAGCATCGATTAGCTGAAGGGATGCCCGGCGGGGCTCATTGTCACACTTTTTCTTCCTTAACGGTGGCACTGACCCTCACAAGGCATCCTTTCAACTAGGAGATGCAGCAATCACAAGTGGGGGATCGCTGCAGCTCTTAGTTAAAGGGATGCCTGGTGAGGGCTGCCGCCACCATTGAGGAAGACAAGGCAAGGCTTCCAGAGACCAAGGCCTCTTTTTTATAAAGCCTGAAGCTCTCGCCCATTAGCAAGAGTTTCAGGCTTTGTAAAAAAAAAAAAAGAACTTGGCTTTTAGCAGCCTCAGTGGCTGGGGCTACCGGCAGGGATGTCCATTTACCAAATTGCTTGGGACAGTGGAAGTGACATCACACACCTGATACCATCACAGGAAGTGATGTCATATGCCTATGACCTTGATGGATTACCAGAAGTAACATCAAAAATATACCAGAAAAACTGATCTAGGCTTACGATTGATTAAATAACACATGGTTATTTAAATAAAAGTTTGCCTGCTTCAGTAAACAACCCTAATTAAACTTGGTGCTGCCTTGATATTCCCGGGAGGGGCCATGAGATAACAGGGCTACAACGAGCAGAGCCAACATAAGCCAAGGGCATGACCATTTTATGCTATCTGTACTGATTATATGCTAGATACAGCCCCACATTCCTAGGTGCTATATGCCAAGTGAAGGCTCCTGGTGTGCAGTCATAAAATCGAAAAATAATGACGAAAGACAAAAAAAGCGAAAACATAATGTTGGAAAAAAAAGTCGAATGATTTATTTTTTTATTGATATATTTTTTTGGCTCTCGCATGTAAAAAAAAGGTTAAAAAAATACAAAAAGGGGGGTTGGGGAGAAACCCCCCATTTCGAATAAAAAACGTAATAAAAAAGAAATTTGACATTTTTGTTTTTTCAACATTTTTTTTTCAATTTTTTGACTTTCGACTTTTTTGTTTTCGATTCTATGACTATAAACCAAGGCTCCTATATGCAGTTGCTGCTAACCTAGGCCTGGTATTCCCTTATGACCCATCTATAGTTATAATATCTAAGGATCATTCTTACATGATCAGTTTTTGGCATACAATTCCAACCCCACATTCAAATGCCCCAGTAATCCGGTTCAATAAACCCGAAGTAATGAGGTATATTTTAGTTGGGAGGTAAACTCTCAAACATCCACTTGTTGTCATCATATCTCAACAGGAGCCTAAAATGAACCAGCAATGCCAGTAAAAACTGGTTAATGCTTCACATGCATATTATAGTCACTGCATGTAATATGTAACCGCACATATTCATTTGCTTCTATCGTATGCAAAACGCAGCCTCAAATACTCCATAAATGTCACCTAGTTCCTCATATGCATATCGTCACTATAGGTAGTGTGCAGCCTCGTCTACAGCTGCTGTCATTATAGACCAAGCACAGCTTCGAATACCGGAATAATGACAGTAAAGATTACCCCTGCTAACTGCGCAGGGAGTATTAATTCTATTAAAGACTAGGAGGCGAGCATTATGCTTAAACTTCATTTATTACTACTCTTCAGCAGTTTCAACAAACTATGACCAAAAAACAACAACATTGAAATATCCCAAGTGACTTTCCCACTTTTGAACTACAAATCCCATTGTCTCTGTAGTGCTTCATACTCCAGCTCAGCTATGACCACTTCCTGTCCCTGAGCCCCTCCTCTCTTATACGTGCTCTCAATGTCCTTTAACCATTAACTTTTCGTCCTGCCAACAGAGCGAAGACTTCTTCCACACCAACTGGGTGTTAACTCCTCCGGCTGCTCCCCTTCTCCTTACTAGTCATCTCACTCAACTATTCTTCTGCTCTTCCCCTAAGGAAATATAAAACAGAGTATCAGGGTGGTGTCTAATTTTGTTATCATAGCATCACGAAAAATGCATACAGAATATGTGATTAACAAGTAACAGTGGGTGGGAACTAATGCTCGCCTCCTAGTCTTTAATAGAATTAATACTCCCTGCGCAGTTAGCAGGGGTAATCTTTATTCTATGGCAAGACTGGAGGCGAGCATTATGCGTGTTTAAAGCTGTCCCAACACAGTAGCCGCTATACTCTCAGCAGGCTTAAAGTAAAATTCTCTAAAGGTACGAACATTAGCCCAGTCTGCTGCTGACATAATATCTTGTAGGGGTACTCCTGTCATATATGCTTTGGACGCCATCGCTCCTCTTACGGAGTGGGCCCCATACTTTTGTAAATCAATCCCTGCTGCTTGCATTATCTCCCTGACCCATCTCGCGTTGGTAGCTGTCTTTATAGCATGGAAAGGCTTCCTACATGCAATTAGCAATTGAGTCGTACTGGCTGCTCTATTCTCCGCTGTCCTAGCCTCGTACTCCTTGATGCAGCTTGCTACACACCATTTGATGTTATTCGGAAAATATGGGTAATTCACTGTGGAAATGCCTGTCTTAGTCCTTTGTAATACTACAAAGGTTACTCCTTCCTGCACAAATGTCCTCCTATAGATCTGTAATGCTTTGATATCCAACACTCGTTTACAAGATATGAGACACAGCAGCATCGCTCGTTTGCCTGACAGCTGCTTTAGAGATAGATATCTGTTAGCTGGCCAGCTCTCTAATAGCCGTAGCACTATTGTCACGTCCCATAGGACCCTGTATTTAGGTTCCGGCGGTTCTTTAAATCTAGCTCCTCTGATGAGCCTATTAACTGCCGGGTGTTCTCCTGCTGGCACTCCCTCGATTGGTAGATGCCCCGCTGAGATCGCTGATCTGTACACTCCTATGGTGTGGAATGCTTTCCCGTCTTGCAGGAGTTGTGCTAGGACATTCAGTATAGCTACTACAGGTGCTGAAATGGGATGAATATCTCTCCTTCTACACCAGCTAGTCTATTTGGCCCAAGCCACGTCGTAGCTCCTCCTAGTTGATGGAGCCCAGGATTCTGCGATGAGTCCTGCAGCTCGCATCGAATGCCTGGCAGTTCCCATTGTTTCCTGATATCCTGTACGCGATGAGCGGGAGTGTCCCCCTCACTCTCAGAGGATGACACTGCCCAGCTGGGTCCGTGAGGAGTCGCTCTCCTTCGGGGAGGACTCTCGGCAGGTCTGTCAAGTGTTTCATCAGCGTCAGGAAGCATACTTGTGATTTCCAAAAAGGCGCTACTAGTACCAGCTCTGCTCTCTGCCTCCGACATTTCGCTAGCACTCTGCTCAGCATCATGAAGGAAGGAAATGCGTAATGGAGACCTACCGCCCAGTCCTGCAGGAATGCATCTGTACCGCTTGCGTCTGGGTCTAGCCTCCAGCTGAAGTAGCTGGGTGTCTGCGCGTTGAGGTGAGATGCAAACAGATCCGTGTGAATCGGACCCCACCTTTGATCTAGTATCTGAAATACTGCTGGATCCAACCTCCAGTCACTGGCATCTGTGAGGTGTCGGGAATTCCAGTCCGCTACTACGTTCAGTGCTCCGGGCAAGTATTCCGCCATCACTGATGTTTCTGTCTGTAGGCAATAGTGCCAAAATTCCTTCGATAGCTTCGCTAGCATCCTGGATCTCGTTCCGCCTAAGTGGTTTATGTAACGCACTGCTGAGATGTTGTCCATCTTCAGCAGTACGCACGACTTCACTTTGTCCCTCGTGAATGTCTTTATCGCAAAGGAGCCTGCCAGAAGTTCTAGGCAATTTATGTGTACGTTTAATTCTTCTTCGCTCCATTTCCCTCCTGTTTGCAACTCCACGCACCGTGCTCCCCAGCCTAAACGACTGGTGTCTGACTCTATGATCAGGTCTGGACGGGCTCCGAATATGGCACGTCCATTCCAGGCGTCCATATTCTGCAGCCACCATTCCAGCTCTATGACGGACTCCTGATCCAATGGTATAGACTAATGGTATTTCAGTCCTTGCTGGAGGTGCTTTATCTTTAACCTTTGTAAGGCTCGATAGTGTAAGGGACCCGGAAATATGGCTTGTATGGAGGCCGCTAGGAGGCCCACTATCCTCGCTAGGACTCTCAATTAAATCACTTTCTTCTTCAGACACATCCTGATCTCTCTCTTGATATCTCGAATCTTCCTTGCTGGAAGTTCTAACGTGGCTTTCCTCGTGTCTAACACAAAGCCGAGGAAATCTAGTCTCTGCGCTGGCTTGGTATCTGACTTCTCTATGTTCACTAGAAAACCTAGGGACTGCAATAGATCTAGGACCCACTTCGTCTGGTATTCTAGTGTTCCTCGATCCTCTTCTAGGAGCAAAAGGTTGTCTAGATATATTATCAATCTTATGCCTTTTTCTCAGATAGCTGCTGCAATGGGTTTCATCAATTTGGTGAAAGCCCAAGGTGCTGACGCAAGCCCTAAGGGCATCGTCCTGAATTGCCAGAGCTGTTTCTTCCAGTGAAAAGCTAAGAATCTCCTGAACTGCTTCTGCACTGGAATCGTCAGGTAGGCATCCTTTAAGTCTAGTCTGGTCAGCCAGTCTCCCTCTCTCAGGGAATCTCTCAGCTGGTGGATCCCTTCCAACTCAAAATGATGGTAGACTATCCATCCGTTTAACTCTATTAGATTTATTACTGGTCGTACCTTCTCCTTCCTGTGAACAAGAAACATGTTGCTTATGAAACTCGGGGCCATCAGGCACCTTTCTGTGGCTCTTTTCTTTGCTTGTAGCGCTAATTCGACATTCAGGCATTCCTGCTATGCTATCGCTAGGCGCGGGTGCTGGGGTATTCACATTTGCACTGGTGTCTGCATAAATTCTAGCTGCAGACCTCTGACGGTTTGCAAAATCCAGGCATCGCTGGAAAGCGCGTGCCAGTTTTCCCAGAACATACTGGTCCTCTTTTCTACAGGTGGGTAGGTTATCACCCTACCCTGGTGTAAATCCTTGTCCCTGTCCGAAACCTCTGCCTCTGCGCCCTCTGGTGTTACGGCCTGTGGCTTGGAAGAACGCATCCTGCTGCCTGTTTTCCCAGTATTGGACTCTATGATTGGGGGCGTTTTCTCCCTCCTTGTTGGCGACCGGTCGTGCAACCCCAGTAACGGCCGGTCCCGGCAAAAACTCCATGCGGGAAGATCTTTCAAATGGATGCCTGGGCTTTCTCGAGCAATGTGTAAGTGCCCACAAAGTGGCCCATTTCCTTTCCAAAGGTTTCTCCACATAGGAGGCCCTGAGTTGCTTCTACAGCTTCATAGGATGCCAGGTCACTGAGCTTCTTGGAGATGGTTGCCAGTCGGAAGATCTCGGATTATGGATGCTCTCCGGATCAAACATGTCGTCTTGCTCCTGCTCGAGATGCTTCTCCTTGCGGGTTCTTTTCCCCGCTGGGCCTTGTCCATTCCTCTTCGACTGGCTCTTCCGACTCTTGGGGGGAGAGGTCCCCCTTCTGCTGGCTCCTCTTCCGAGCCTAGGTCTTCTTCTCCTTCATTGTCTTCCCCAGGAGTGGGGGTCGTGAGGTCCGGCACTACCTTACGCTGCAAATAGGCCTTCTTAAGCTTTGCGAAGCGAAGGCGTTGGCGACCTCCGCGGCCTTGTCTTTCGCCCCTTCCATAGGGCCCTGGGGGTCTGCAGAGGCTTTCCTCTTGCGGGCCTGAGTACTCCCCTTAGACCCTGCTCCAGAGCGTTCGATGGGCGAGCTGTTTGTCCTCGTGGTGCTCTCTTTAGGCTGGTGAAGCATCGCTTCTAAGGTCTTCAGTCTTTCTTGTAGGGGTTTGACCCCCTGAGCCACTGCACCTACTAGGGAATTCCTCCGCACCTCCTTGAAGCTGGCGGCCAAGTCTAATGACTGCTCCGCCTCGCTCCATTCCAACTCAGACACGTTCAGGGGTGTGCTGTGTGCCTTGATACCTGATGGAAGGTGTCTTTGCTGCCCACTTCCTAGTAGATGCTTTTCTTAGATAAATCTCTAGTGTCTATTTTTTTTTTTTTATTTAGATGTGGCCGCACCGGACTTTATACAGTTCTTTTTGCCTGTGGTGGCTTATGTCCTTTCCCTTCACTGTGAGGCTGCTGCCTCGTGTATGCTGAAAGGCTTGCTCTGCACTTCTCCTCTCAGCCTCCTTCTTTGTGGGGCTGAGGCTTTAGGGCTCTTGAAGAGAGGACTTCCCTCTCCGTTCCGTGAGCTGCTTGAGCTATAATCTTTTATGATTGCTGTGCTCTGCAGCTTAATGTCCCTCGCTCAAGCGTTCCTCTCTGGTGTGTCTGGGGCTGCGTCGCAGAGTGAATGCGACGTGGCGGGAGCACACCAGGGCTGGCTCCGCCCACGCAAGGGTGGGGGCCGGAGCGCTCCGCGTCCGAAAGTCTTCTATGAAGGCTTATTCTGAGCGTGCTTTGGCGCCGACGCCTCCTCCACAAGGGAGGCGGCCCGCGCTCCTGCGCGTCTGACTCCGCCTCCACAAGGGATGGGAGCTGCGAGGAGGCTTACGCTCATGCGCCCTTGCCTCGTAAAAGGAACTGAGAGCTCTGCGGCGGTTTATAGTCATAATTTTGAGAAAAAAAATGTCGACAAACAAAAATGTCGAAAAAAAAATGTCGAAAACAATAATGTCGACATCCTATACTTATAATGTAAAAAGTCATTGACCCCCTGAGCCACTGCACCTACTAGGGAATTCCCGCGCACCTCCTTGAAGCTGGCGGCCAAGTCTAATGATTGCTCCTCCTCGCTCCATTCCAACTCAGACACGTTCAGGGGTGTGCTGTGTGCCTTGATACCTGATGGAAGGTGTCGGATCATGCAAGAAATCCAGTATGAAATTCGATCTGGATCATGCAAAATTCTCACAAGTTGGATGGCAAAGATCGACTTAATCTTAGAAAGTGCTGGAAGTTCTATAGATGAACTAATTAACAACCCCGCCAAGGCGAAATCTCGACTTCTAAATCAAGACTGGATCGACACTTTGGAAAAAGCTGCCGCCTCAAAACTGTTTAAAGATCCTCCTTCACAGTTGTCTAAAGTGAACGAGCTCAAACCTTACTTATTGAGAGGGCCGGATTCCAAACTCATGATGAATTTTTTAAGAATCCGTCTTAATATCCTTCACACAAGGGAAGTCCTATTCCGAAGAAAATTGGCCCCGGACGAAGCATGCAGATTCTGCAAGAAGTTAGAGATGACTGAAACCATAACACACCTCTTGCTCAACTGCTTAGGCGTCATGGGCCCCCGCCAGAGACACCTCGGACATTTGTTCAAAAACTTATATGTCTATGAGGAAGAGGAATGGTGGTGCCGGCTCCTAAGTGGGGAAAAGACTACTTGGGTGATCGCGGTGGTAGGGTTTTTTCGAGAAATCGGCCTGCTTACCTGACCGCAGATACGGATGGGCAGGATAGCCAGCTGGGTGTCATTACCTTGCCACTTCTGGGGGGTCGTGGACCCTGTTCTTGATCCCGGTGCAGAATCTGAGATGGAACTAACCTTGGATTGCAACATAGGTCAAAGAAAGACTCTGTGCCGTTTTGTTTGGGGGAAATTTGAACAGTTAATGGGAGGATTGTATCTCTATTTTGTAAAAATTGTATTATACAATTAAATCAAATAAAAAAAAAAAGTCATTTTTTAGAAAAAAAAATGTCGACAAAAAAAATGTCACTTAGAACTATCAACACCTCACCCAACACCCCCCTGCAACCCCCCCACACTCCCCACCACCACCCTCCCACCCCTCATACTCAACACATTCTATTTATATATTTATTTATTTATTTATTTTTTCAATAAATAAATAACCAAAAAGAGTATCATTTTATTGGGGGGGTCCCCCCCAAACCCCCCTCACCCAACACCCCCCTGCCATCCCCCCAACCACCCTCTCACCCCTCATACTCAACACATACTAATTATATATTTATTTATTTATTCAATAATTAAATAAATAAAAAGAGTATCATTTACTATGGGGGAGTCCCCCCAACCCCCCCTCACCCAACACCCCCCTGCCACCCCCCCCCACACCTCCCCAACCACCCTCTCACCCCTCATACTCAACACATACTAATTATATATTTATTTATTCAATAATTAAATAAATAAAGAGTATCATTTACTATGGGGGTGTCTCCACCAACCCCTCTCACCCAACACCCCCTGTCACCCCCCCACACCCCCACCACCCCTCATACTCAACACATCTTAGTTATATATATTTATTTATTTATTCATACAATAAATAGAAAATTTCGAAAAATTATCGAAAAAATGTCGACATTATTGTTTGTCGACATTATTTTTTTCGACATTTATTTTTCGAAATTTTGACTGTTGACATTTTTACTGTCGACATTATGACTTCCCACCCTCTGCGGCTACTCAGCAAAACCCCTAATGTGCTGGGTATGCGGCATGGGGTTAAATCTCCGCTGGAGCTCCTTTTATATATAATGGTATGTTCAATATTCGCAAAACGACCTGTGAATTTTATTTAACAGCCGAAAAAGGATTCTCTTATGGTCTTAAACGTCCTAATAAACGCTATACTGCTATTTTGTCTGTGCCGTTCTACACTAACGTGCTGTATAATGCTACGCTAGCATGAATCCATGCTTTATACATACTCTCTGTCTAAACAATAAGATAAAGATATACAAATACTTGGTAAACTGGGAGGCAAAAGGAAATGTTACTTATCTGCTTGAAGAGCAGTAAAAGAAGGGGAGGAGCTCAGGGACAGGAAGTGGTCATAGCTGAGCTGGAGTATGAAGGACTACAGAGACTATGGGATTTGTAGTTTGAAAGTGGGAAAGTCACTTGGGACATTTCAATGTTGTTGTTTTTTGGTCATTGTTTGTTGAAACTGCTGAAGAGTAGTAATAAATGAAGTTGAAGCATAATACTCGCCCCCAGTCTTGCCATAGAATTTTTATTTTCTCCCTCCCAAAATAATTCTAACACCAATGCATTCAAATAGAAAAATTCACTTCTGCGGCTTTTGTGACAAAATCTTCCTCCAAAGTGAAGTGCTCCAAAACTGTTGGCATGTATGAAAGCGTTGTCTGGCCTCAACCGTGCCCCCGTCCCCAGCAGGGAGCAGCTATCCCCTCCCTTGTCCACGTGCACCTGTGGCTACACACTGCCACCGACTGTCCCCTCTCAAAGCAGAGTCGCGGGATTAAAGGTTTCGTTTGGGCGGACAGGAACACATTAACTGGGGGGAAATTGTGATATCATACCACATGGGGGGGGCATACCTCTAAACCTTTTTAGCCCCCTGAGCATACTTGCCAACATTTTGTGACCAAAAAGATGTAGGAGTTTTCTAAGTTTCAAAAATAATAATTCCCATAACAATGACATCACAGGAAAATACAAAACATAAATTTTTGGCACCATTGAAGCATTCTAAAGCACACAACCCATCAAACAACACAACATGGCAACGTGCTGAAATTAAAAAAAATTGTAATTGTCCCGGCAAGAGTGCAGGACAGAGTCAAGTAGCTGTCAGGTCAGTGGATTGGTCTGAGCCAAATCAAAGTAATCACCTAACAGTCCACTTTATAGACAGACTAATTAATGTGTTGCATGCTTTGTCCTGGAGCCTCTCTTAGAGTCACATGAATTACTTGCCACTGTAAAAAGCAGTATGAGCTGTCACTGAAATCTGTAGGCGGTAGGAATGCTTAAAAAGCAGTAGCCTACTGCCTAAATCTCTAGGGTTGGCAAGTATGCCGTGAGTGGGTGAAAATTAAAATAGACCATTTCATTTTGGGCGGATGAAAGCCCGTTGAATTGAATTGACATGTAAGGACCGTGGGCGGTGAGAGAACTGATTGTAAGGCAGGTGACACCTGCCAAAAGCGTGTGAGTTAAGAGGTATGCGAAGGGTGGAGTAATCTTAACTGGAAAAGAGTTCCTGTCAGCGGAGGCTGAGTCACAAAAGTAAGTACTGAGACGAGGAAGATGGACTTTGAGGTATGTTTAAGAATCCTCTCAGTCAAATGTGGCTGATTGTTGACACCTAGTGTTAACCTTTTCATCGTATACACAGTTTCATATCTTTGTGTACACACTGAACATCGACCGTTTTTCCTCATTGGCGTACCACTTTTGAGCAAAGTCTAAAACCACCAAATGTTCCTTGGTGTGTCAACTGCCTGTGCCTTAAAGGTTTATTAAATGTTTTTTTAATATGTTTCTATTCTATGGATACTTGAGACGTATAAATGAACATAAACTGCAAAAGCGTGTCCGCAGACGACTTGCAAGGAAATGAAGTGGAAATCTTGGGGAGGTTTTAAAACGACTAAGTTCCTGGGAGCCACGTAAGTATGGCAGTCACATTGGATTGGTAACCAACGAGTCCAAACCAACATTAGGGCCATGTTGGATTGGTGTAGTTGGATTGGTGTATTCGTGTTGTAGTTCAAGCCTTGCTCTACATCCGCTGCAGAATGCAGCGGCCATCTTGAAATTGCGTGCCTATAATAGACTACTATACCACAGTGGGGAAACAAGGACGCTACTATTTCAATACATTACTTATTTTAATAGAAGATGGTCTATACTGAAAGTCTAACATTTAGCAGTTTATTTCGCTCTGCGTTTTCATGTTCTTCTAGCTATCGAAGAACATTGTGCCATGTGTATGTACTGTCTGTCAAATGATGTCCCCTTTCGCTTTCCTTGTTGCTGTCACCTGAGTGGCTGCCATTTTGTTTGCTGCTTGGCTGCTGCTGACTGGAGGTGTTGGGGGGAGTGGTGGGGATAGGGAAAGTGGTACCCACGGTGCTGCATTGAGTGGCACCAGCTGCCCCCGGGATGCCAAGCAGCCTGTGATGTAACGCTTTAACCAAGAGCATCGCAGCCAGGGTCAGAATACCATACGGAACGTTCTTGCGCCACCCCTATTTTACATTGCACTGTAGCCCCGCTGCCAGGCTTCGGGGTTGCTTGTAGTCATGGCGTTGAAGATGGTAAAGGGCAGTATTGATCGTATGTTCGACAAGAACCTCCAGGACTTGGTGCGGGGCATCCGGAATCACAAGGAAGATGAGGTGAGAATCTTCTCAACCCAGCCTATTTAATCTCTATCCCAGTACCCCTCCACTATCTTCAGGGTGGATGAAATGAGACCACAGCCCCTACTTCGCACCTTACGAAAAACCTAAACGGCAAGTAGGATCTCATATGACACTTCGTACCACAAATAAAATGAGAAAAAGCCAATCCAAGCTTGCTCCTCGCCATCACAAGGGGTTTGCATACAAGGCACCCGCGCTTCTCCTCCTCTGCATACATCGGGTGGCTGGCAGTATATAGCCCATCTTATTTTCGTTTTACCTTTATTATTTTATGATGAGCACTTTTGTATGTTTATACTGTCAGTGTTGTCAAAAGTTTTAATAAAACGATCACAGTAAAAAAAAAAACTCCCCTCCTTACCCATGATCACTGTGATCATAGGGCTATTTGTAATGGAAACACCAGCATGAGTCTAGCGAACCTTCCGTGCTAGGCACCTCTTTTGTCAGCCTCTGCCCCCTCCAACAGCTCTACCAGGACTCTTTGCAAGCATACGGACAAAGTTTACCCCAATAAACAAACGTGCCTCTGCACCAACCAGTCTCCCCTTATTGATAATTACAATCGCCACTTGAGTTATTATACATTAGACTCCCAGCAGACGCGTCAAATTATGCATTAACGAATGGTTGCTACAACTTTTCTCCACCAAGATGAGAATGATTTATCTCATCAACCCCGACAGTTATCAGTGTTCTAGCCACCTGTTGCATTAAGGTCTTACTAGCAGAGTTTCATTTGCTTGCTGTTAAGTAGGGTTAGTCTGTATACCTGTCTTAGTTTAGCTCTGACCTAATTGGTACTGCCCGTTCTGTCACGGTCATGGGGGACTGCGTCGGCCTCCATGGGTTCCGGAGGCCTGCTAATTATCATAGGACTGCGCTTGTGCTTAAGCAGGGGCTCAGCAATAACTCAGACCCAACCAGTGTGTATGGTGCATAAACCCGGACTGTTGCCTGCTGCGCACTTCCGGTGATTCCTTTATTATTCGGGTCCCGCCCCCAGCACGTGACCTCTGTCTCCTGCGATACACGTGACATCACATTCCTCCCAAACTTGGAATGCTTTTCCCAACAACAGGTTTTTATAACTCTTTAACTATAGTCGAGTCTCTCCTGTCCCATCTCTTCCCGTTCAGCGATACACGCCTTGTACGACGTACCCATGAAGGCGGGATGACGGCTGCGGTCTTGCTCTCAGATGGTAACGAGGGTGAGTCCAGTCAGCTCCTTCGTCACGGGGGGGGGGTTAGCATGGTGTCTCTTGAGCGAGAAGTCATCTCTCAGGAGTCCTGGCGCGGTTCATCCTCCGTGGCCCGTCCTGTGGCCTCTGCTTGGCCAGGTGGTTCATTCTCCTTCCCGGGGCTTCCTGTTCCTTCTTCCCACATCGTTGCGGGGACTTTCCGGAACTGCAATATGTTCCTGGTCTCTACTTCATTGTCTCTGGTAGCCGTAATCATGCTATGATTAGCGTTGCGTACTGTCCATGGTCTGGATTCGACGTTCAGCGACATCTTCTTGGGTGGAGCCCGATTTCTCACCAACACTGTGTCTCCTGTAACTCTGGATGCCTGGCATGGCGAGCTAGGCTCTCTTGCTCATTTCTTCTTGCTCTTCTCGCCTCTGAGGGGAATGTCCGGTTCCGGGGATACCCAGTTTGGATGTACTGGGAGTTCTACCTGGATAGGCACGCCAAACATGAGTGCTGCAGGGATGACACCTGTCGAGGTGTGTGGGGTTTGGCGGTGAGTCCATAGGAACCGGTATACAGCTGTCAACCAGGGGTGGTTTTGTTCTTTGGATATGCGTATCACCTTGTTGAACAACCCCATGAACCGTTCCACGTCTCCATTTGCTTGTGGCCAATATGGTGTGATTTTCCAGTGTTTTATGTTGAGGTCTTGGAAGAATTGTCTCAGCTCCTGGCTGGTGAAAGGCGGGCTGTTGTCGCTCTTTATTTTGGCTGGAATTCCATGGATGGCGAATATATTTTCTAGTGCCTTGATCATGGTTTCGGCGTTGGTGGACTTCACATGCTTGACTTCTGGATAGCGACTGAATTAATCCCCTAGGAAAAGCAGATATCCTTCCCCTGCAATTGTGCAGAAATCTATGCTGACAGACTCCCACTGGTTGTTGCTCCATGTGGTGCTGATGAGTGGTTCAGGCGCTGGGGATTTCCTTGCGGACTGGCAGGCGGCACAGGATTCAATGAGGTTTATTATGCGCTGTTGCATGTGGGGCATCCACATCCTGGACTTTAGTAAGTAGAGTGTTTTGACAATACCCTGGTGTCCGCTCTGGCCTAGCTTGAGTGTTCTTTCCTCCAGCGTTGTCTGCAGTATGATCCAGTGTCCTTTTAGTAGCACTCCTTCGGACGCTATTGTCAGTTTGTGGCGGATCCCAAATGGGGCCTGTAGCTTCTCTTGAGCTGATGGTGTTCGCTGCGCTACTGTGGTTAGGTCGTTTTTCCAACTTCCTGTCTGTATAGCTTGCATGGTGTGTGTCAAGATGATGTTGCCTTTAGTTTCTTCTGCGATTTTCTTGTACGGTGAGGGACTTTGTCCGTGCTCACGCAACCACGTGGCATACATGTTCCTGTTTCCACCGCATGACGTTTCTCCCACTGTTTGGTGGGCTGCATATGGTGGGAGAGGTAGTCCGCATGGTTGTCTGCCCCGGCTCAGTACTCTACCTGGTTGTTGTAAGATTGCAGCTGCAGCATCCATTTTTGAATACGTGCCAGGGGATGTGGTGCGGAGCCCTTGAAGATGGGGGTAAGGGGTTTATGGTCAGAGAGGACTTTTGCTTTCTTCTGCAGCAGGTAGACCTTAAAGTGGTGGCACCCCCAGAGGGGCGCCAGTGCCTCCTTTTCAATGTGTGCATAGTTTTGTTCAGTTTTGGTTCGTGAACATTCAACTTGAGTCCTGTGGTCCCGTATATTATATGTTGGTTGTGCCTTCCAGCCCCACTTTTCTTATTTCGCTTTGGGAAACCTCGGCGGCGGAGGATATTCCGAAGTTTAGGCATTTGTATCTTCTCAGGCCGAGGTGGGAGGAGAATGTGGTGATGTATCCTGGCTGTCACGATCCATGCCCCTCACCCCCTCAGGTATAACAGCCCCATGGCAGCAGTGGGGCTGAAGCCCTTCACACTGGCTCCAAGGGCCCTAAAACTCCATCAGAAACATACATGGAGTCAGTCCTGGTGCCTTTGATGCCCAGCTCATTATCAGGAATAAAGCAATGCCAGTTTTGGACCTTAATCCAACATGGAGGCCTATTACACAGCTCGGTTCTTTAGAACCAAGCCATGCGGTCTAGTGTTTTGGGTGTGGCTGGGCCTGGAACTACTTCAATCATACCCAAACAGCAGAACACGCTTTGCGTTATTCTGCACTCCTGGAGCGTAACGCTCAGTGTGTCCATCTCCTGCTCATCTGCTTCTCCGGCGGCCCGATCCTGAAGCCCCTAGATCTGGATTCCATTAATAACCTGGAAGAACAAGAACAGCATTAGCGAGCAAGAACACTTAACTGTGAAGTAACTGGTCTTGAATCCATCCTGCGCTTCGCTTACCTCGCCCATCTCCGGTGTTCGCCGCAACCTGCAAAGGTAAAGAAACAAGGACAGCATTAATAACAATTCTTACCGGGGCAAGCAGAGTGTCCTGGCAGCACCCTGCGCTTTTCTTACCTCGCTCATCTCCGGGTTTCACCGCAACCTGAAAGGGAGACGGAATAAGGTCAGCATCAACAAAGCACTTATCTGGGCAAGCAGCACTTTGATTGCTCATCACTCCGGAACATCACTGTAACCTGTACAAAGAAGGGAAGAGAACACAGGTTAGCAATTAACACCAATAAACAGCGAAGCGCTCTGCATCAATAACTCACTGTGGTCTTCGCCATCGGTGCAGCAACTCCGAGAACGCAACCATCCATGTGAAAACAAAAAGAGACCTTGTTAGGCAACAGCGTGGTGGAGCAAGACGCTGAGAAGACAGAGAAAACAGAGGGAAAGAAAGAGACCGAATCAAGACGGAAAAGACATAACTCACCTGGAAGACAGCAAGCAGTCAGAGTCGCAGCCGGTCTGGAGCCGATATAAAGGCGCACGGACCAGTGAAGCAACTAGGTCCACGGAACGCCCGCACCAACCACGCGCCCCTACACAGAGACGCAGGACGGATAGTTCAACGCACAAAAACCTAAGGTGAGCAATAACCCCAAGGGAGGGGATTTGGACCAGAGGGTCACAGAACCAGTATCTTAACCCTCCATTCTCCTGTTATAGGCGTTACCCAACATCTGGCACATAACCAAGCAGAGAGGGGTCCCGGATAGCGCTTAGACCTCCATCCAGTACGTGTGGCACCCCCGTGGATACCAGATGAGCATAACAATGACTCCTTCGCTAGGCGTAGTTGGTGGTACCCCGACCCAAGGTCTAGTATGATCAACAGTTTGTCTCCGGTCACGTCGACAATGAGTTCATCAATGGTCATTGTGATGTGCCGCTCTCTTCCGATCGCTGCGTATGAGAGCCCCATATCTATGCAGATTCTTACTGCATTTGGTTGTTTTGCCTTTTGCGCCACTGCCGTGGGCGACACCCAGGGGGTTGGTCGAGATTTTCTCTATGATGCTGGCATTTTTTAGTTTAATTCCTTCTCAACGGTGAAAAGGGACCCGGCGATGCCGTACTGCCTTGGGCTCAATGGTGGGGTCTATGTGTAGTTTGATGGACCTGCCCCGAAGGCATCCTATACCTTGAAACACGCGGTGGGGCTTCCTGATGAGGTGGTCAATTTCAGTGGGCTGGATGCTGAATGCAAACGGGATCAGACACAGTTTCTCAGCTGTCCTGCAGCTCAGGAGAGTCTTGCATCCTGCATCCTGCATCCACGACGTAGATTCTTGTGTGGCATGCTGTTATTGTACGAGAGATTCGATCGGAAGGACCCTTTTTCTGGCAGATGCTTCTTGCAGCTGTTTGCAAATAGTTGTACCTTTCTGTCCTGGAGCGCTGGCTTTGGGCTGAGTTTGTGGAATGCCTGTATTTGTATCACGTTGACGGTTGCACCCTTGTCGATGACCACTTTCATTGGGTTACTGTCGAGATGACAGTGCAGGAGGGTCGCTTTCTTTGTTTCTTGGTCCCTCGCCTGGTTTTCCAGGGTTCTACTGCGGATATTAGGTGTACCCGGTGTACATTTTTGCTTGATCTTTTTCACATCTGTCTGGTGAGACGCTTTCCTCGTTCTCTTTGCTTTCACTGCTGCTCGGTGACCTTTGTGGGCAGTCCACTGCTCTCGCCCTTCCTCTCCCCTTTTGTTGGCAGGAAGGTTCCCTTGGGGTGAATCTTCTTCTGTGGTCTTGTGGTTGTGATGCTTGTTTGCGTTCCTTCCAGCCAGGTGGGTGTAGACAGACTGCCGCAAAATGGTTGAGCCGGTTGCATTTGCTGCACGTCGAGCCCCATGCGGGTCATGTTTTTCTTCGTTGCCATGGGCCCCCACACCATTTGCATGTTTCGTCTTGCCTCGGAGGCTAGTTGGGCCTGGGAGGGGTTGGGCCTTTTCCCCCATAGTCCTCTGCCAGGTTGTCGTCTCCTGATGGCTGCAATCGCTTCACTTTTCTGGGGGCTGTCCAGTGGCAGGCGTTGGATTGTCGCTTCTATGACGGCCACTTGGTCATCTGTGCGTTCACGCAGGCGTCCCATCTCAAGGATGCGTGATAGTGCTATGTTTTTCCCGGACAGTATGGCCCGCCTTAGTTTTTCAGAGGATAGTCCATTAATTACTTGGAGGCGGATCGCAAACTCTTCAACGGGGAATTCGCCTTGGACAGCCATTTCTCGCAGCCTTGCATGGAAATTGTCGATGGTTTCATTTTCGCGCTGACTGGCTATGCAGAAGTGGAATCTTTCATAGTCCGGATTGGGGTCTGGTATAAACTTGTTGGTCAGTAGTCATCAGTGGCGCCGTTGTTGGGGAGCGTATTGAAGAGCCGAAGGGCTACTGACCCAATGTTGAGCTGAAACAGTGTGCATTTTTGCGTGTTCTCAGTGATTTCTCTGGCCTCTAGATGCATTTCAAACTCCTGGAACCAGATGCCCCACCGAACTGCGGCTCCTGTGGTAAATGGATCGAATGGCCCCATGAGGGTGGTTTGTGCAGGGTCTTGATGATCAGGGTTAGGGTTGATGCTTCTCCTGTCCGAGGCACCTGCCCCTGACCTGGTCGTGCTTGCATTTGTGCTGGACATGATGTTGTGGTGGTGTTCGTGTGTCGCACCTCCTCACCTTGAGGAGCCGGCTGTGGCACGTGTGCGCACATGTTGAGCTAGGGTTGTGCAGGCGGTAGGCCTTGGGATATCCTGATCCTGACAGGGTGGGTTGTGCTGTCTGTTTGGCATGTGCAGACAAGTACAGAGGTTTTCCCCCCCAGTGGCAGCGTGAGATTCGAAATGTCCCAAGCCACTATGATTCCTGCTGTATGCAGTCTGACGTGATTTGCTGATGCTGGCAGTGGAAACGTAAGATCAGAACGTGCACGATAGCTTTGGAATGATACTGTATGCGTTCCGGCGTGATTTTCTGAGGCTGGCCGTGGAAGCGTATGAAACGGAACGTGTATGATGGCCTTGGAACGTTCATGCAGTCAGTCAGGCTTTTTATTGATGCAATGTTATGGTTCACAGACCGCCAGGAAAACATTTTGAGAGTGATACTACCTAACGGCCTCAGTATTGCCCCAGGCGAACTTTGGGTACTTGTTTCTGTGAGTAGAGACATTGACAGATGACTAAGCATGAGTTTAGGCTTAGTGTGGAATGTTTAGCCACCTCCAAGTTCCCCACAATTTCAATCGCTGTCACTGTGTAATGTGATCCATCTCCCAGCTTTGGCGGTGGTAGCGTGTAATTAGCTAGACATGAATATGTGGCCTGGGCAAAGCACTTAGCAAGAGTATGCAAACTGGACCCGTCATGCGCGGTGGGCTATAGAGGGATAACAATGCTTGTAGAAGCACCCCTAAAACTGTGAGCAAGAACAAAAGAGGTGGAGTAAAAGGACAAATAATTGCAGCAATGGTAGAACGGGCATCTCAACCAGACTTTGATGGGAGGTGCAATGTTCGGTGGGGCTTGCGCAGAGATCCCTCGGAAAGCCAACAATAGCAGCCGGTGTCCCTCTTGGGAAGGTGGGTGGAAGCGATTATCGTGAGACTATCGGTGCGGGTTCATAGTGATTTAGAGCCTAAAATGTAAAATGAGAGACCGAGTGATGATCATAAAACTTAAATGCTTGGTAAATTGATCCAATGCCCAATATTTGATGGTCAAGTCTTTGCTTATATAAGGGCACCAGGTAGCCAAAACTGCAGCCAAATCGGATGTTCGCTTTCCTGCATATCACCTCCATCACATGCCATCACCTCTCTGGTATGACAATCTTGTCATATACAGCTTCCCTACCAGTACATGTGTTTCGACCTACTCTGTATTGTTAACTGATTCCAGACGCTCACATTTCATAAGTGTTCCAGAACCGAACGTGCAACTACTTCAATTTGCAACAATAACAGAAAATCAACATATGCAGGAATCAAATGGCCACAGCGTTCTCCACAAATAACCCTACCTTCCATCAACGGTATTACTTTGTCAGGCTCGCGATGCGTAAATGAATGGGGCGCATATCATCTTTGCAAGCCGCTATTTTGCTTGATTCACTTACGTTTTGTCCCGCATTGCCGCAATTGTGCACATAAACTACCATACAAGTCACTGTTGGATACCTAATGACTTTCTAGTACACAGTGTCACATGCGTACACAACACTGAGTAATCCCATGCATGTCGCCATTAAGTTGTCTTTTATTTTCCCTTCTATTTCTCATAACTCCCTTTTTTAATAAAAAAAGGCCACCACATCTTATCACCTGTATTCTTTTGACTTTATTCAACATTGCTCTCTTATCTTCAATTACTTGTTTCTTTTATTTATCACACTAGTTATAAACTGTTTAATGATAGCCACGAGCCTTCATAAAGTGAAGGTGAATCCGCAAAGCACATTTGCAAAATGGTGTTTAATTTGTAAACATGCTTTGCTCATGCACCAAGGTTTAGAACTCTCATTTCAAGTTTAATTTGTAGATCGTGCCATCACAGAATTTGTTAGTTTAGGCATGTGGCATTTATCCACCCCAGGCTTGCATCCCATAAAAGTAAATCTGCGCAAGGAGTTATACATTTTTAGGGGAGACATGACCTATTGCTGTAGTCAAGCGGGGCAGTTTTATTGTTCCTAATGAAATACTAACTTCAAAGTAGTCAGAAATGTTGGCTGCTCTGATGCACTTGTCTTAGTTTTTTAAATGTTTTAAAACATTTTATTATTTAAAATGTTTAGTACACATAGTACTTTTACATATCATTACAAAAAGAAGAAATCGTCAATTACACTTCATAATATCCAAATTAAATAATTTTAATTATTAATTAAATTAAGTAATCCGTTGTCGCTATTCCCGCTACAAATAGCTCGGAGTTACTGCCTTCACAGAATCCATCCCCGAGTTCACTGCACCCTACCCCACAACTTCATTCCCTCTGCCAGCATGAAATATTAGTAATATTTCTGTGATTACCCTACACGGTTCCTACCAGTTCCTCTACTTCGAGCTGAGCTGTTTTCATCACCTCATCCAATCTGCCAAAGCTTACTATCAAGAACTTTACCAAGGCCAGCGTAAGTGACAGGTGGGAAGTAGTCCTGAGTCTATACCATAGGTCAACTGATATGAGGCGTGGCAGGGAGTAATACCTTAGGGCAGTGCATTACCAGGTGTTGTAGCAACTCTATTTCCCCTCCAGAGTATGAGTTCCACAGGAATCCCCATTTTAGGCCCCACTACTTCTAAGGTCGGGAGGCAGTTGAGTCTAAATTTGAAATGCCAATCTCTCCGCTTCGCCGCTGGATATTTTTTGATATACGGTCTGGGCTCCCTCGGAGGCAGGTACCAAACTTCCTGCCCTCTGTACCTTGCCTTAGTTAGAAAAACACCCTGATCCAATCGTGGCACATGTTAACAGAGGTGAGACTAATATTTGAATGTAACTAGCATTTTCTCAAGGATTTTTTAAAATGTATTTATAATATTTTAGAGATTTTGTTCAGTCCTCTGATTTCCTCCCCCAGCCACCATTTGTAGGCTGGTCAAACGTTTTTAAATCAAGTAAATATGTTTTCATTTAAAAAAAAGTAAGCATTTTTCTTGTAAGTAAACATTTGTTGTAGCTAGCAATACCTGCATATACACAGCTTCACCCCAGACAGCACCATATCGGAGTTCGATCACTGCAAGTGGCATACATGGTAATTAGACACTTGTATCTTTCTCCCTATTTTTCTCTGAGGTCATTGGCCTGCAAGGCTGTATACAATTCATGTTTGTTGCATACGTGAAGTCCATACAGGGGCTGTTGGTATTGTTTTGAGTTTATCTGTTCATTATCCACCCAAATGCCTTTTTTCTGTAATTTTAACCCTGAATGAACTACCTGTGACGTTGACCACATACTGATGTCTGTATTTGTCTTCCTTATGTTTGATATATACCTTTCCAGATTTGGTCTTCAGTGTAAGCATGGGCCTGTTTGTTGGCAAATGTGCAGGGCCATCACAAGTGGGCTGAGTTTTTTTACTTAAGTGGTGGTGGTCTACACCTTAGGTCAAGATATCCTCTGTCTGTAGCAACCTATTTACCCCAATTCTGCCCCTACAGTTTGCAAAAGATGCTTTCATTGAGCTTCTCAGTTTTCTTTCAGGTAATGTTGAGGGTTGTCAAAGTGTCCTTCGAAAACGAGACCGCATCTGTGCTTCCCGGAAGGTCTTCACATTGACTAAGGATTGCAGATAGAATGCACTCCTCCTTTTCATGTACAATAGTGTAAATTCTTATGTTCGTCTTATTTCACCCTAAAACATATTATGCGTCCCATCTTGGGCTCTCTAATGTCGCTATCTACTACTACACCCGTGTTCCGTATTCAGCGTTCGCCCTTTGCAGTGCAAGCCACTAAGGGCTGCTGAAAGCTTAAGTAGTTATTCAGTGCTTGCTTCTTTCGTGACATTAAGGTCCAGTTTAAAGGAACTTGTGCTTCACTGGTAGGTTCGTGACAAGCGCCCAGACACTAGACACGATATTTCTGTTTTTAAGCAACCAGTCATCCCAATACATGTATGTAGAATCGTCTGGCAGGTATGGGCAGTTACGTATTGTGGAGTGATAGGTGGGATATCTCTTGGCTATGCCACATTTCAGTCAATTATTTTACTTTGAAATCCATAATTGCTTTATACACATGTTGTCTTTTTCACTAAAATGTATCATTATTTTTTTCTACCGTTATTTTAAGAATAGGTAACATGAATCAGTAAGCTTCTTTTATCGTAGGCTCACGGGTAACGTTTCGGGCAGAACGCAGTAATTGTATATCTATTAGTGTGCAATGACTCTGAGGATATGTTAGAGCATTAGCATTGCTGAGAGCGAAAGCAAGCACTGTGCGTAGCAGTGTTTCCGTATTTTGGTGGTGTTTTCCTGTGAGGTTGAGTAATAAAGAATGAAACTTGATCTAGTGTTTGTAGCAGTTGGGAAAGTCAGTTATTGTGCAATTTTCACTCCTAGGTGTTTGTTTTTGTAGTTGGTTTCTTCCATTTTGTTCTCTAGCCTATGTGCCAAAGCTACTTTCACCTCCGCCGCACCAATTACATCTTGTCTTACTATTTCTATACATAGATGTACACGTGGACAATTTCGATTTAAGGATCTCCAATGGCTCAGTGTATAGATTGAAAAGTGTAGGTCCTTGTGCTTAAAAGTCAGACTCTACGTTATGCCTTTGCTGCTCAGGGAAGTTGATTTACATCAGTCTGATGGTGTACAAAATGTAAATAAATACTGAAACTGATAGAATAATTTTAGTCTGAACACATAATTGCGACGTTTCCTACTGGGGAGGTGGCTGGCTGTATTTAGTTGTCTGTTAGATGATGCTTCACTGCCACATACTAGCCAAAACGATTGCATTGGGGTACAGCTAGTAGAGAGATGAGATCTGTGCAGACGCATAGATTGTAGTTTTTTTGACTTTTTACCTAGTGTGGTGAACCAGAAGAAGGAATGGACATTTCAAGTTTGTTTATTAAACTAAAAAGGAAAATGTCTAACCCTACTACTAAGAGGGATTTCCCAGCCTACAAACCAAAGTTAGGGGTGCTTGGCTATTTTCAAAATAAAAAGTAGTCATCTGTCCCAAAAACCTAACCGCTATCTGGACCGACACGGTGGAAAAACAAAATTAAACTAAAGCACTATGCTTCTGGGTCAGGCTTAGTCCGTCCCGGGTGTCAGTATCTCTCTCGGATATTATTCTCAGTTCCAAATAAAATGATAGATGTCAGTTCACCATAGAACACTCTTCAGCTTCCCGTTTAACTTCCTTAGGAAAAGTTGCAAGTCTTGATATGAGTTCAAAGTCTTACATCCTTTCAATGGGGGGGGGCTCCTCCATCCCTTTTCCACCAGTTTGGTTGTCAGCCACCAGCTGTCTGGCTTTGCCCATTGGGACTTCATCTCACTGCTGTGTGCACGTTTGAAAAGGTCTGAACTGGTTGGTGGCAGTTACCTGATTTATAGTTTGGGGTACAAGTTGTACCCCATTGATGGATCTGCCAAGCAGCCCACTAAAATCGTTAGCAGTGTATTTGCACCTGTCTTGTTTGCCATGTGTGTGCAAGAGTGAGACAACAGTGGATAACAGAGGTTGCTCACTGTGAGCTCACCTGTTTTGTTGATGGGTAGCCATCGACCCCAGCCCTGCTTGCACAAAATGGTGGTATGGATGGGAGCCTTACACTGCATTATACTGCTTGAGCCTCTGTGCAGGGATACTGCTGGGTGTAGCAAGATAAGAATGGAAAAAGTGGATTTCTGGGGCTTTGGCTGGAATGCACAGATATAGATAAAGAATTCAAGGCAGAGCTGATCATAAAGGCATGTTGGCGTGCAGCCCTGTCCAACACATAATTCTGCTGGGGGAGTTGACTTGTCCGCCCCATCCCTCTTTCAAAACTGAAGAGCCCCCACAGTGAGTGGTGGAGCTGCGTCCCATTGACCAAAGGGGGCAATATATTGGAACGTTTTCTGCGCTGTTTGCCAGTTGGACACCGAGAAAGGCGTAGCTCCTTACTTTACCAAGTCTAAAATTGTTACCAAAAGGAAAAAGAAAGATAGCTGCCCCTGGTTTGATGATGCTTGTTGATTGTCAAAGAGAACACGATTTCATAGCCTTGGTAAAGAGGGTAAAGTTGATGAGGAGGAATTGCATTCCTGCAGAAGCTCATACAGACAAATATTGGGTTAGAAAAAAAGGGTGAACTTAAGTGGGAAGAACTTAAGGAGGCAGCTGTAGTACGAAACTCCAAAGCCCTTTGGTCCCTCGTTTCGGACAACAAGAAAACTCATGACAATAATTTGCATTCAGTTATCAGACCTGAAGATTGGTTGAGCCACTTTCTAGGGTTGTATGGTTGTGATCAGACCATGGTGGATGTACGTAAGATGGGAGATGGGAATGAGATTTCGGAGTGCTTTGGCCCAACCTTTGCAATATCATTAAATGAGGTGAAAAGTGCAATTTTTAAATGCCAAAAGTCATAAAGCCCCAGGCCCTGGCGGGATTCCGTGGATATGATGAAAAACGAGATAAACATCTGGGCACCGGTTCAGCTAAAACTATTTCAATCAATCTTCTTGCTAAAGCAAGTTCCTGAATCTAGGCATAAAGCATTGATGGTGCCCATGTACAAAAACGCAATAAAGGTTTGCCAAGTAATTATTGGCCATTTCTTTGCTGGACGGGGCCAGCAAATTATATGCCAAGGTGATCCTAGACTGCCTGCAATAATGGGTGACCTCGAATGTGTTTCCCACCTGCAGGTGGGTTTTCGTACAGGGGTAGACACTGTAGACCTGTGCTTTCGTTTTGTTCTTGGTTATCAAAAAATATACAGTCTTAAAGAGAATGCAAGTGTATGCTGTGTTTGTGGTCCTCAAGAACGCTTTTGACTCAATCCTCCGGTTCCAGATATGGGAGTTCTTGCTTAAGTGTGGTGTAACTGTAGATTTGGTACGCGCAATACAGCAATTATACAGCGGAGGTGAGGTGGGGAACAACCAGAGAATGTACAGAAGAATTCAAGGTGGATCGAGGTGTTCGTCAAGGTTGTGTCCTTGTGCCGCCCTTCTTTTCTCTCTTGATTTCTTTGTTATTTTGGCCTTACTGGATGAAGAACGGCGATCTTGATCCCCTGAAGATTGGTAACAACGTCATCCCGGTATTCTTCTTTGCGGATCACGCTGTATTATTGGCAACTTCCCCAATGGAGATCAAATGCAGTTTGATGTTTTGTTGATAATCGTTCTCGACTAGGTTCGAAGCTAAATAAATCTCAAAGAAAGATTTATGGTTTTTAGACCAAACAAAGTCAAACCATGTGCATGTTCTGAAGGGGTTGAATTGCAACAAGCCCCATAATACGATTATTTGGGGGCTGGATTTGTAGAAGGTGGCACTTGGTCATTGCATTTGAATAAATCAAAGGCTGTCTTGGCTTGAAACAGTGGTGGAGTGAGGACATTTTATGTTAAAACACTATGAAAGGGCGGTTTCCTCAGCCCTTAACATTTAAAATATCCAATCTGTTCCGGCTGCGCTTTATGGTGGGGGTATTGCAATAGATATCAACTTGAGAATACGTTTTTAAAAAGTGTTGCATCACACGAGGCGCTTTCTGAAATGTACTCTTACAATTGATACTCTGCATGGAAGCCGATTCTTTATTGGACAAGACTGTGGACATCTCAAGACCACTTAATAAGGTTCCGAGATGCAACCATAGCCATACTAAATTCATTGGGCGGGAGGCGGAGGGGGGAGGGAGAAATGTGTGGTCACTGCCATGGGTAAAATTTGTTAGAAATCAGCTGAAACAGGGTTTAGAAGCTATTTTGAACGAACCAGCGAATTTGACCACTACTTTTCTCACAGAAGTAAAGTCTGCTGCAAGGTTGGCCAATTGTGAAAAAACGATTGAGGGTTGCCTAAAATTAAAGCTAGGCTTGAATTATTCGTGCCTCAAAACCAAGCAAGGTTTCGAGAGTTACCTAGAACTAATAACGCTGGCCTATGCACGTAGGCTGTTCTTGGCGCTCCACTAAATTTATGAGCCGCTGGAAAGGTCCATCTTCCCAAAGCTGTCCGCTTTGTAATCCGAGTTCTGCGCCCACAATGCATTTTTTTGTTCTGTGTTAAATTTGCCGGTTTGAGAAGACTATTTTCTACCATTATTTGGGAAAGCTTGTTACCCGACATGGGGAGGCAGTTCTACTGTGCCAGTCAAAGAATAATATCAATGATGAATTGTTTTGTAGCAAGATTTGTACACTGTGCATGGCTACGACTGAGTCAACTGGCAAAACAGATAAAATGGGAACAGGGGGAGTTTACTGCAAGAAATTATAGTAGAAGAAAGTATCGTTTTAAGGTGATAAGTCTTTTTTATAATACTATGTATTGTGTGCTTATGGATTTTTTAATTATCTGAACCATATCTTGATGAATTGCCTTATGTAGCAAATCAACTGTAGCTTTTATAAGATAATGTGATTGTTGAGTATTTTAGATATATGGCGTTTTATTTTGTGATATTGCTGTATGCTGTGATGTATTACTAATGACTAATCGTCGAATAAAGCATATGACGATAACGGTTATCTTAGCAAGATAAGCCAATAACTGAAAGAAATGTTGGGGCTTTTAGAAGTACATCTGCTTAGCTGCTGATATAGTGGGACCTTCACTGATTCCAGTATTGCAAATGTTATTATTCTGGACTGGACTGGTCCTTTTTCCTTAATTTACAAACTGGTGCATTTCCTCCAGTGGTTCTACAAATACGCTTAGAAGTTGCTGTGCATTACTGTAGACCACATTGAGGCTTCGGAAACCCCCAGTATTTGTCTCTTGGTAATCGGAGACTGAAGGAGTTTTTGCTGACACATAGTTGAGTAGCCTTAATTCTCTTCACAACAGCCCAACCTGTCGGATAGCATTGTGGCTTTGTGACTGTATTTGTGTACTGAGAGATTCCTTTGCACTTGCAAATATCTAAGGACAGACGAAAGTTGGTGGAAGTTTCTCCTGTGGCTATGGGCCTCTAATCACCTTAACCCAAAGCAGGCCCACCACGTAAAGAGCGAGTGCATGTTTGTATGTAAAGCAAGTTTATTATACAATTGTTTGGGGAAGGGCAAGCTGACGTTGCAGAGTCAAACAAACCTGAGTGTCGCTGAACCACACAACTTGAGACAGTATAAGTAAAAGGATATTTTAACATTTGCATCAGTTAAAACACTCCATTTATTTTATTTCAACTACCCCTCGCCCCCTGTGATTGGTCATGACGTATACAAAAGACATCTTTCTCAATTCCCCTGTTCTCATTGGTCACAATAATCATTACCATAGTCATCTCATGTGTACAGCACACCCTCTTTTATGATTTGTCTGTGGTAGGTTGTGACACCATCACGCAGTTACACATTCACATGCAAACATAATTTATTAGAAGTCACAGCTGACCTGAGACCTTCTAACCCTCAACGTAATTTTGCATGGTTTGCACAAATACTTCAAACAACATGAGAATAATAATAAACCGGTTTCCTCTGAACTGATGATATCCATCTCAGCCACCCCGACTTACTGGCGTCTCTGGAACACTCTAATCTAAACGACTACCAATTCAACACGTGTGGCTGCTTGTCGCATCCCGAGAAAACCATCTAAGCCCATGAAGTATCAGTCACTCTGGCCTTGAGTGTCCCTTCACCCCACATTTATTGTTGGCCAAAAGCAAATGGTCCGATCCCTCTGAACAATAAATAACAAGGTCCCATGCACTTCTTCCTTCTGCGAAATTACCAGCCCATAAAAACACAGGCCAGTTTGTTGGCTGACCATCTGCTTGGTTAATCATTACTTCTTCTTCGGCCTCCAAACGTGCAAAACAAGTGTTTTCAGTCACTTAAAATTCACCTTGTGACCCTGACTGCAGAGTTTAGCACATTTATAAAAAAGAGCACACTACATGTAGATTTAATACATTCCCTATGTATCTATTTCACTGTGAATACATGTTTAATAACTACTATGTCTTCACAGTGGGTTTTCCTTGAAAAATCCCCTTCCTCATGTGCTTTTTGAAACCCCTTGTTGCCCAGCCTCAAGGCACTTTGTAGAACACCATATCAAGATCGTGTTTTGTATTTCATTGGCGATTTTGACATGTCTTACTGCACACGTGCAAATCTAATATGCATCAACTTGAATACAAAGGAACACTTGGGTAACACATCCGATTCACATTAACTACGCTGGACACACATAAAATTGCAACATCGCTCCAACTTTGCTGCACCCCCCCAGCCGCAAATATGGCACCCATAACTTGAACGTCTCTTCCTCATTTGGACCTTTCCTAACCACTGAAACACTCCCTGGAAGAGCGTTGGCCCATCTTTAACGTTTGACCCAAATAACCATTTCCAAGCGCCAAAATCAGACACTGACTGGCAATTGGATCAAAAGTGCAAGCTCGTCTGGCGGCACCTTGTTTGACTCTGAAAACCTTTATCCCTTCCCTAGAGACTTCTTTAAAAGTAACATAGTTACCTGCAGTGTAGCCCTTTATTCAGGAACAATATATTGTTATCTTGGTGTAGCGGGGTGATCTTCCAACGTATCTTATAGGGCGACAGGTGAAGGCGGGCACACAATATACAGCTTAACTCTTCACTTATAACTTGATCCTCCTCTTACCTGTCTTCGAACCCCGCTCTGCTGGGTTCGAGATCACCCTGGTGTACTTCCATAGGAAGAAGGTAAAGGTAGGGTAGGGAAGATCACGAGATTAGGGTAGGTAGGTTCTGCAAATACCCCCAAGGAGAAAACGGAAGGTTAGAATAACTGGAGCTCAAAAGGAGAGGCAGACAAAAGGAATGCTGGTGTAAGATTCTTTTTAGTTTTAAGCTTTCTTAAATACTTTTCCAGTAAACCAGCAGGGTTGTGTGAATTTGTTTTTTTTTTTTTTTACAAAAGGGGCAGAGCACAAGACATTACATACAGATTCCACTAAACCTAGCAGCTGCGTTACTAAAACATGCAAAAATGAGTCCTTTAAAAATATAAAATGTTTAAAAAAATATATACAAAGTCTATACAGTGCACTGTAATACAATTATTCATGAAGACCTTACTTGCAAAAAAACCTGGCCAGGTTTCTCTCAATGTTTCTTGCCCGCTGCGCTCTTCTGTGGAGGCTCTTCTGTGGCAGGGGGCAGGTGACAGCAGCAGGTGGCAGCAGACAGCCAGCTGGGATGGAGGCCCCCCACAGTCTTAATTGTGCTTGGCTGCTTGGTAAGATGCAGCCCAGCACTCACTTGCTCAGTGCGGCGGGTTCCCCACAGCACTTAACCTGGGCCACCTATAAGTATGGTGGCCCTTATTTTTTAACTTCCGCCACTGGAGGGCTTAAATACTTTAAGGCGTTCCCCAGCTATGGGGAGTGCCAGTAATTGGATGTGCCCCGGTCCTGTGGCAGTTTGACGCCATTTTGGGGGTGTGAGGGACAGCAACAATATTCCAGCATAAAGGCCCAGCCCGGGCCGTGTCGGTCACCGGCACTGAACGGAGCACCTCTAACCCCGTCAACGGGTTTCTCCAACTGTCACTGGTGCTCCGCTCGTGCTAGCGACTGTTTATTTTATTTAGAGCAATGGGATCCTTGCGGGCCCACGTTCAAGGGTGCCTTACACTTTTTTTTTTTGTATTTCGGGTTCCCGCGTGCAGCTTCACGCGTTGGGGATCCTTTCTTTTATCCCCCGACCAGGGGTTACACTGGCCACTCTGCTTACCTCCGAAGAGGTTTTCCTTGGCTGCACGACTGTGTTAACTCTAGGAGAGCTACAGGACAACCTTATCTAGGTTAGGTTGATGATTTTGGGGATTGAACACAGGCCTCAGGAAATCTACCCCCCCCCTTCCTCCCTCTGACAATTAGGGTGACTTTGTAAATCCTGTTTATGGTCATACCGTATGCCTTTATAAATTCCCTTTAAAATATAGGAGTATGATATTTTATTCTAAATTAGTGAACATAAGTGGGCAAATGCCTGCCCAGAAGAATGCAAAACAATTGGCTGTGTAGATTAAGTCTAGGTAGTTATCACGTCAATGATTTTATGGGTGCAATACATAATTGCTTTAAGTACACTTTTTTTTGTTCCTCCTCTGGCGCTGTTTTGTCTACAATTTCATATACAGATATTGCTGGAAAAATGTAAATGTCAATTTACTTTTACTTACGAAATATGCAAGGAGTGTATCAACTGTTTGGGTTGGATTTAAAGATTAAAGTCTATGATTTCATTGGGAGCTATATAGAAAACCCACCTCGCGCAATGAAATGCTTCATGTCAAAAGTGCGCATTCACCAAATACCAAATCCCTCCTTGGAGACCCTAAATGCCAAATGGAATATCCCCCAACTAGTGAGCTGTTACGGCCTTTTAGGACTTTACGACTGACTGTTACTATTGAGAATTAGTTAGTAGGCATTTATAAATGTACATGTTCACAGGCCCTGAAGAAGAAGGGTTTTTCAACCTGAAATGCATATGCCTTAAGTGACATTTCTGCCTCATAATTTCAATTCCCCGTGTGGAATTCAAGCTTATGACTGTAATAAGCAATATAAGAACAAAATAAACACATTTGTTTTATTAAAGTTTTTTGAAGGATTCTTTGTACCGAAATTAAACCACTAGACCTTCACAGCCAAGGTCTATTTCTTTCATGACCTTGTAGGACTTGTCATCAGGATTTTGATTTAGGACACACAGAAGGAATTGATATGCGTCTGTTTCTGAAACAGCGGATATCCTGAATGGTGCTTTGACAATGCCAAGGACACTATAAAGAATTTCAGTAGGGATGAACTAACTTGGTAAAACTAGGTATAGCCAGAGATTAGTATTTTCAAGAGAACAGTTGTGTAGATTCATTGCAAAGTACAGTAATTGGGCATCACAAATAAAACAATCTCATTGGGATCAGTGAGCTGTTTTAGACAACTCTATTACTAAAGAAAAATGCTAATAACCCCCTTCTCCCCATCCACAGGATTCTTTTAGATGCCTCTTAACTACATATAGTTCAGTTAGAAGGACAAGTGCAGGGTTTGTTGAGTAATCCTTTCATAAAGCTTCTTTACTTGTTAGAATTGTAGCATTTACCTATTGGGAATGGACAAGCTGAAGGAATGTTGGGGAATTTTGAAAACAAGTTTTCCCTTAATTCAATTGTAACAGTGCTTTTGTGCTCTACATTTTCCTTTGTCTGTTTTGACTTATTTCTATTGGCAGCAAGATTTAGATTAAAAGTCAGGACATGGAGAATGTGCTTCTAGGGCTGTTCACTTTTAACAAACCTAACAGACAAATAGTTTAACCTTTTTCTGGTAATAAAAACCTGAACGGGAGAATTGGGGAATTAGTCCTCCGACAGATGGATTCCAAATTGATCATTCGGATGGGAACAATGTGTCCAACAGGTCATAAATACACATGATGGACTCATTTGTTTGGAATATGGACACACTGTTCTGCTTAGCTCGGTGCTTCTGTTTGTTTGAGGAAATTACATAGTTCATTAGTCAATTTCAACTGGGATACTGGTATTTACATTTTTATTGTAATTGTGTTGCTATATTTGCTGTAGCTGCTTTATTTTGTTGTCTATGGTTACAAAAAATATATTGTTTTTAAAAATCTGCAAATATGAGTTACTCTTTTCTTCTGCTTGGTTTTGGTTAATGAGCTATACTTTTACAATCAAGGTATGAGATTTTCAGGGTTCGATATTGCTGGATGGTGTTTAGCACCTGCTTGTAAACTAGGAGCAAGTTCTTGATGGCTACAAAGATAACTTTTGGTTCCATAGGTTTGTTTTTACGGCATCAGTTGGCATATGTTACATTAACTCTTTGTATATAAATGAACATTAGGACAAATGTAGAAAACGCTGAAGCTTAATGCCCATACATATGGTCAAAAGGTTAGTTTGCATCTGATGCTGATGTAACATTTTCAGCCCACTATTTACTAACTCCTCATTCCCCAAAGTTAGCGCCTATGTACTGAGTAATGCTGATACCCAGGAGCTGCTTTTCTCTCCTGGTCTTCAAATCCTTCTTTTGATTGATATATTTTGTCCTGCTGTTGTGGATTGTCATCTGTGATGGTGGGAAAGCCCTAGCTTTTTTATTTCTTTTAAAATAGAAAACGGACCCCCCCCCCTTCATAAATTATCCAGGCCTGAATTATAGTGCATATGTGTGGCTTTGCTAAGGGACTACGGAAACCCCACAGGAACCAGGGTCCGGTTCAGTTGAGTAGAAGGATCCCCTGTGTAGGTGCCAGCCAAGCTCGCTGGAGGTGGAGTGCAGTACAGAAAGACTCAGTATCGAGTGAAATGTTGCCAGCAAAAATGTAGTATGTGAAAAGGTCGTGGTGAATATACCTGCCTGTCAAAAAATGCTGCTGAAAAGTAGCCAAAATGTAGTGCTGCTAAGGTAATTGATAGGGTAAAAGGGGGTTTTGTCGGATTGATTACCTGGTTTAGCGCTAGGGTAAGGATAGAGGCTAGGGTTAGAATTAAGGTAGGAGTTGGGGTCAGGGTGGTTGCTGCCAGGCTGGTGTTATTGTGGTTTTAGTTGTTAGGGTAGATTGTGTCTGGTTAAGTGCCAGTGTCGGGCTATGTGACACCCTGTAACACAGGCACCCGGCAGCCCATAGCGCACCCCAGCAACACAGGTATCCGACAGCCCATGAAGCGTTGCAGCAACACAGGCTCACGATGTGAGGAAAACGGGGGCGCACAAATGGGTCCGGTCGGCGTTCTGCTGCAGCAAAACACACTTGTCGACCACAGACAGCACGGCCGCACCGGCAACCCCGGTTAGCATCCCCTTGTTGGCGGGGCTTTTCGGCACCCCACAGCTAAAAACAGGATGAACAATGCTCCATACAGTCTGCAGGCCTACAGACTGCACCTCAGCGCTTTGTGAAATGAGTGCGGCCGCCAGTGACGATCAAGTAAAAAATGTTGAGGGGTGCTAATGTGCACAGCAAAAATCTTTGCCTTTTTCTGGGATGGGTCAGTACAACAGGCACCCAAGATCACCCCAAAAATCTTATACCCTTGCAAAATGCTTCCCTACAAAAAGCATCTCAATTTCTACCAAATCTGTCTTCTTACCCTGTACGTTACTGTTGGCACGTTTGAAGAAAAAATAATCAATAACCGACATTACGGAAGAGAATTTAGTGCATATAAAAGCAACAGTTTTCACGATTTCACATTAATTGATTGCATTTCCTAATCAAATCTTGAATGTTATAAAACGTAACCCCTTAAATTCTAAACAACCTTTAAGGATTAGAGGAGTTTTAAGAAAATCAATTTCCAGGTCTTGAGTAAATCAATTTCAAAATCTCACGCCACAATATCTGCCCTCATTATGCGATTATATGTAAACATCCCACGAGTTGTTATCATGTGTATCTGTCTATTGCGACATTTAGCTTATTTGATTTTTTGAAGTGCATGCATTTACCTTAAGACTCATTTTTGAATGACATTTACATTGAGGATAATATTTGTATTACAGGATAATATTTTAATTACAGGATAATATTTGTATTTCCACTACTGCAGCATATAGCTGAACATTCGAAGCTGCTGCAATTAGCTTGTCACATGATCAGTTGAAGCGGTTGTATCTACTGTTTTCTCGTAAACAGGAGACCATTTGTGTCTGCCCACTGCTGCACATTGCTGATCGCTCCGCGCGAATCAGATATGCTCCGACATAGTGTCACCTACCTCTAGTCTCACTAACCCCCTTTCCAACCGAATGCCTGACCTTTTGATTTTAGATATCAATAGGTGCCACTTCTTCTCTATGGCGACCTGGTTGAGCGTACTTCACACCTCGTTGTTAGTCTTATATCACCTCCCCGCTAAGCTAGGTATTTTAAGCCTTTATACGCACATGACAGCCATAGCTCCTCAGGATCCAAGCATATTGCTACTCAAACTTTATTCCAACCTGTCCACACACCTTAACTCTAGTATGTTTGCTATTGCACACATTTCCAAGTCTTTGCCATGCTCCAGCGCCCGCAGGAACAACACACTTGGTTCCCGCATTTCTACTCTCAAGCAATGCTCCTCAACGCTAGCACCATCACTAAAGTCCTAGGTACTCACTCGTCTCCTTTAATACAAACTCTGAAACCTATTGCCCTCACAATACCATCTCAGCCTGAAGATGCCACCATTAAAGGGGCACTCATCAACGCTAGATCACTAATTGCCCATGCCTTAGATATCTCAAACCTCATCTGCGCCAATAAACTAGTTTTCTTAGCGGTAACTGAAACGTGGCTACATCCAGCTGTAGGTCCCGCACTTAAGCTAGCAGTTCCAGACGGGTATAATATCTTCAGAACTGACAGAACCACCAAGAGAGCAGGAGGGTAGCACTCATAGCCAAAAACACATTGGCCATTAGAGAAAGTGCTAGCTCACCTTTCTGGAGAACTCCTTTCTGTAAAACTCCCTCTCCCCTAAGAGCAGACACTCCTCATCCATATTCTATACAGACCTCCTGGACAGATATTCACCCTTTGAGGCAGACAATAAATGCCTCCTCACACTAAATACCAAACCTGGCTCGCGGCTAGGTCTGCTTGACAGTTCAGACACCAATGCCCTTGCCATAGAAAACACAATTTCAGAACTTGGCTTCTCACTGCGGATATCCGACCCTACTCGCTGCAAAGGTAGAATTTTAGCGAGGATATCAGAATTCAATTGCAATATTCAAATCCTCTCTAACTTGCTGTGTGCATGGTCAGATCACAACGTGCTCTCCTTTTGAAATCCATTATTCTAAACCACTATCTCCTAAGGCTCTCCAAGCCCCACCTACACATACTAGAAACCACCGCCTGTTCCCTTGGGGAACACTGCAAAAAGATTAAGACTACAGGAGCAGCAGTAAACTCAGTTGGTAGCAGTCTGCACCACCCAGATTTACCTGGTAGCTGTGGCTGAGCAGTCAGAACTCTCACAAGAAGAGTAGGGCAGTATGTAAAGTATACACAATAGAGCCAAAACACAGTAGAGCAAACAAACACTGACCAGAGCTTTGTATAAAAAGTATATAATTATTTATTTAAAAACACACTTGAAGTAATATACCAGCACTCGTAAGTAAAAGCAGGTTAAAACACAATCGGGTAAAGTATACCCACCTCCCTTAATAACTATCAGACAAGTCGGGGTTAAAACACACTATATGTTAAGACAAAAGTGAGCGCTTAACCTAGATGGCATTCCAATAGTTTAGGTTAAAAAGGGGAAGAAAAGGCAGAGTATAAAATAACAATTCCCAACACGAGAGGCAGAGCAAAGGGAAGAAAGGCAGGTTGTACTGTAGAGCCAAAGTTCATAGGCCAGGCCCACTTTAAGTGGAGCAAGCGAAAATGTGCCCAGGATCACACAGTTTAAAGTGCACTATGAGTCTTTGCAGAGTGTCAAAAAGGAGTTGGAATAGTTCAAGAAACAAAGTTTAGCAGGTCTGGAGCCAACCCAGTATAGAAGTCAAGGATTTAGGGTACACCTTGAGCACTATGGAGAAAGGGAGGCCAGGCAGGACACAGTACCTTAAATGGGAAGGAAGCTCCAGCGGGGGCAGTTGTTCCTGGCAGTGGTTGCAGTTCGTTGTTCCATCGTGGAGGAAGTCTGGAGTCGTTGCACTGCCCAGGGATGAAACCAGCCGCGGAGTTCCCGATTTAAAAGGTGCGGTCCTTTTATTCGCGGTCAAAAGTGGTGAGCTTGGCTATCCGGCCGCCGGGGTGCTTGGCATGGGTGATTCGACCAAATAACGCTTCTGGGAGCGAAAGAGGGTGAAGTGGTTGGTCCCACCAGCTCAAAGGGGAGAAGACGCTCCAGCAGAAGATCTTCCCTGTCGTCGGAAAAGTGGTGAGTTCGTTGCAGCAGGGCTTCACCGGTGGTGTCGTCGGGTTACAGGTGGCTCAGCTTCTTCCTCGTCGGGTTCTTTGGTCCTGTGGCGACTTCTGAAGTTCCAGACTCAAAAGCCCTGCTTTTATGCAGAAAAACCCCATTCATCAGCCTAGCTGTCAATCACACATGCTAAGTGGTGAGCCGGGCGGCTCACCACTGGGCCAATCAGAGTAGAGTGCGACTTGGGTTGCTAAGGCAACGCAGTCCAGGGTGCCAATTCCCCCCTCCACCCTTCCTGTGGAACCCAGACAGAGTGGCACCACTTGGAGGGCTTCTGTGGAGAAACCCGCCAAAATAGTGGAACAAAGGGCTCGACCTTGGTCAGAGTTAGAGACGGACACAAACGCCATTTTAGAATCAAGTTCTGGGAAAAAGACCCAACCGGTGATTTCATATTAAATAAATAAACCGGCGGTATCTTTAACATTGCACTGCGTTTAAAATGAATAGGAAAATCCCATAGAGACTATTCCGGTGGAATATTTCGCGTGGTAACTACTGCCACCAGCCAGAAACTCGAAGAGGGGAGACGGGACAGTGCCCCCTCGAAAACAGACCCAGGGGCAATCGAATTACCCCTTACCAGTACTTCCACAATATGATGGTTTGTACTGGTTCTGTTCACAATTCTGGACTAGTAAAGCCAATGGTGACTTTACATGCCCTGGGAGACAGTAGTCAGTCCCAGGGTATGGAGTCTGTTTGGGGGTCACTGTGACACCCCTGTGGTACTGCACTGAGGGTGCTGTGTACCACACGTACAGAAAGAGATGATGATACCCTATGGAGTAAAAAGAAACCCCATAGCCCTTAAGCACATAACAAGTCAAAGACATACCTCAAATAATGCCTAAGAGTGGGAGTGAAAGAGTCTCACTCTTAGCAGGAGAAAAAAACAAACCCCTAAAATCCAGCAAAGCTGCTGGGGGACTCGCTAGGTTTGGGAAATTAGCCTTAACAGAGAATTCTCCCTAACACCGCCTAATCACCTTAGAAAGCATACTCCCTCTACTCAAACCCATCAACAGCCATCTCCTGACCTAGACCCCTCCAGTATGGTAGGCCTCATCAATCTGAACATACCCACAGCCCTTGACCAGCTAGTGCCACTCAAACTCAGGAAAGCCAAACCATTGGCACACCTCAATAAATGGTTCTCCGGTGAATTGAAAATTGTACACAAAGCCAAAAGAGACGCTGAGACGTCTTGGAGAAAAGAAAACGCCCACATAGAACAAAGACAAGTTTACTACTGCCTCTAGGTGTTCCACTCACCTTGTCTCTGCGGGTGCGTCCGGGCCGCTTCACAGTGCGATTTGCACTCTGAATGGAATGGCTTCACTGGGGACTGCTCCTTATAAGTTTTGAAGACAAGCTCTCTGTCCTGCTTCTTCTTTAGCAGGGGCGCAATGTCTGTTCTGTATTTATAGCACCCGTTACGTCACTGGTTGTAGTTCTAATGCCCAGGCCTGCTGCGGAATTAATTTTGGTAGATTCTGCAAGGTTGCCTAGTCTTTACTGTCCCTTTCGGTGATGGTGCCTCTTTAGCACATGTGCGAGTGAGGGGCAGTCTTGGCGTTGGTGCCTACTTAGCATATGGCCCGAATGCAGGTGGTAATGGTAAGTGGCCGCTGTATTTGTAAGATACTGTTTGGCCGAGCTTGCAACGTGATTGTCGGTAAGTTAATGTGCTTGCGCTGCATTTCGTGCTGTTAGTAAGTTGCTGTACTTGCGCTGCGATTTGTGCGTGCTCTGCGTGGCTATTTGTAAGTTGCTGTAATTACGCTGCGTATCATGCGTTGTCCGATGTTTCTTACTGTTCTTTTTGTCTTTCTTTCTCCCTCTGCAGGTGTTGTCAGGTCCAGGAATAGCGGTTTCAGCCGGGAGCTGTTGCTGTGAATGACAGGAATGATGCCGTGGAAACATGAGTTCAAGAAGAAACCTCAGGTAAGTTTTGTGATGCTGCGCCGAAGTCGCACGTGTAGATCGTAGCACTAACTGTCTCTTGTTCTTCTGTTGCAGGTGCTGATCAGGGTGAGCGTTACGCTGCCTTGGGCAGAATAACGTGAAGCAGGATTGCATGCCTGGGTGTGGCTTATATAGCCAGGCACACCCAGAAACAGGCTCACAGATGACGAATCATCACAATGGCCCAACCCTCCTCGTAACCCAAATGCTCCTGCTTTGACAGGAGCAATGAACTTGGCGCCAGGTGCGCCAAGACAGTCCAGTTGGTCCTTTTCCTCATTATGCATGGGTTGGTCGTACTGGCCCCCTGAGTGTATTTCTTGAGGATGATCTATTCTCTCCATGAAGGTAGCCAGAGGCTAATGAATGAATGAATGAATGAATCAATGAATGTGTGTGTGTGTGTGTGTGTTTGCAGGTCAGGGCTAATGGTTGCGACACTATGGCTTACAAAACTGCTATCTTAGAAACTAAAAGTGAAAACTATAACAAAAGAATCACCAATGCCAAATCTAGTACTAAGGAGCTGTTCAACATCCTTAAAGAACTGGAAACTCGCATATTCCCCGCCCCCCCTCCCCAGATTTCTGCAACAAGGATACTCTTTGGTGTGCAAACCTCCAAAAAGCACTACTTAACAAAATTGCACTACTTCAATCTAAAGTTGAAGTAAAAAGAGCTAGCCTGGTGACCAATGCCAACTCTCAAATCACTGACAATATACAGCCTATCTCTAGCCCCCAACAGCCTACGCCTCCTAAGCAAATCAAAGCTTTTGAATTTACCCCAGTCACTACATCAGAGGTAGAATGTGCCCCTTTTTATCACACCCTTTAGAAACTCTCTTGCCTCCTGCACGCTTCCCAAAAACCTTAAAGACGCTTGGGTTATGCCTCTTATCAAAAAACCAAAGCTTGACCCCAATATCCCTACTAACTTCAGAACAATCACCACAGTGCCTTTCCTTTTAAAAATTCTAGACCAGGCAGTTTATGTCCAGATCCAAAACGATCTCGAGACCAATAACCTCTTAGGCCTCAGACAATCTAGTTTCAGACCAAGACATGGGAATGAGACAGCCCTCTTGGATTTGAAAATCCAAAAGGATGAAGCCAGGGACACTGGAAAGCCTGCATTACTCCTCCTCCTAGACTTATCGGCAGCATTCGATTTAGTCAATCATATCTTAACCAACCACCTTACTCCAGCTGCCTCATGTTCGGACCAGGAGGACCCAGGGCCCGACCCCCCCCCCACCCCCCACCTGCTCAGACAGCAGGTAAGCATGCACCAACATATGTTTGCTCCCTCTGTCCCCACAGGCCATCCCCGCCCCTCTCTGCTCCCTTGTGCCCCCATCATTCTCGCACACAGGTGTTGCCTGTTTTGCTTGATTCTTCTACCCTGTTTTGTGACCAATGCTGGAATTGACTTTTATGGACTTCATTGATTCACAGTGCGTCACCCTTTCTCAACTCTCATGCTGGACTTCCTTTGCATCTTGTACTCATGGTGGCCCTGAATCATGCTGTTCCCATCTTCATCTTGTATCCTGGCTTGCAACACTGTGTTACTAATGACTTCTGCAATTGTATTCACGCTCTCCTCTTGCTTCTCCACTCTTTTGACTGCTAACTCTGTTTTCTCCTCCTTTCCCTTCTCCCTTTTCCTAGCTCCTCCCCTTACTTTCTTCTATGCACTTACTCTATCAGAATTGTCCCTGGACCTAGTATGATAGCAACCTTGTTTGTCTCATTCCCCCCCTCCCCCTTACTGGTTTTTTCCTCCCCAGCCCCCCTCCAGCACTATATGAAATGTCGCCAGGCCTAGTACGATAGTCGCTTGTTTTGTTCCTCTCCTACCTTTCTGCACCCCTCTCATCACCTTTTGTTTTTCTCCGGCTCTACCAAAAATTACGTCAGGCCTAGTACGGTGGTCACCTGTCTGTTTCCATTTCCTTCCCACTCTCCCCCTCCCTTCCTTATCTATGTCTTAGCTCTTGCACTATCGGAAATGTCGTCTGGCCGAGTACCATAGTTAATTTCACATCCTTTACTGTTCATGGCCTGTAACAATGTAATTGTTTTCCTTTGTTCCCTCCCTTGCCTTGAAGCGCTTTGAAACACATTGTGTATAGGTGCTATATAAATAAACTATCATATCATTCTTCACGAAAGCTGCTGCTTGGGTCAACTCCTTCAGATCAATGAGGGTCTTCTCCCCCACTACTGCAGTCAATCCCTCACTCATTACACGTGGAGTCCCTCAAGGCTCGTGTGTCTCCCCTACCCTCTACAACATAGTTATGAAGCTCTTATTTGACCACCTTGATGACCATATCATACACGAATATCATACACAAATTACGCGGATGTCCCACTCACCTGTGTCTCTGCAGGAGCGATGGACGAGCCTCCCTTGACCCAGAGTCGTCCCTTCCCCTGTTACACCCGGAGGAATACCTGTCAAATACAAGGTGTACACTCAGACCTGAATTCACCTGATTCCCATGGGCCCTTCCCTTCTCTTTACTGTGTGCTGTGATGTCCCCCTATGGGCTTACCTTGATCTTTAGTAGGGTGTGCACTCCATCCTGCATTTGCAGGGGCACGATTCACTCATGTGATTGGTGCCAATGTCGGTAGGCTGAGTTCAGATGCCAAATGCTGTTTTATGCCTTCACAGCGAGGCCAAGAGTTCAAGGCGCCAGTTTCTTCACTGGCTAGAAAGTCCTTCCCACAAGTGAACGTTGCACTGAGAATGTTGAGTGTCCAAAATTGTCCGTATTGTCTTTGTTTGCCGGTATTTTTGTGGGTGAGTAGCGCTGCGTGTAGAAGCTAGCTGCTGGTAGGTTTGCGCAGCGCCTTCAATTCGAGCGCGCCTGGTAATGTCTCTCCCTTTCCCTTGCAGGAGAAATGACGTGGTATTAGCGCCTCAAGTCCGGGTTCAGTGCTACTGGAGACTTGGTGGTTAGGTACGTTTGCACGGAGGCTTTTGGTAAGTATGCACCGCGTAGAGAGGGAGCGCGCAGTGAAATAAGTATCCGCGTTATTGGAGCAAGCGCAATGAATAATGTCTCTTGTTTCTTACAGGGGTTTGTGCGCTCGTGCAACTAACCTGGATTCCAGCGTTGCGGGAAGATTCAGTGAGGATGCGCAACATTACTGATGTGCGTGTGTTAACACTGTCCTTCTTTCTTCTTATAGGTTATGGTGTAGAAGTCCCCTCTTGACTGGAGATAGCTGCGGCGTGGAGTAAGAACCAGTTAAGCAGAAGCAGGATAATCCGGAGCAGGTAATCGGAAGCAGGATGATCCAGAGCACGGCAAGTGGTTTGCTGATACAGCTCATACTAAGCAACACGAAGCACTGAAGAATCTTGGGTGTGGCTTATATAGCCAGCCACACCCAAACACTAGAGAGCTCATGAGATATCATGCACTTCCTGTTTGGCAACACGAAGTGGTAACCATGAAGTTACTACGAACACTAGGAAGGAATGAAAGGGTAGGATTTGTTATGGGTCCTTTGTGTGCCTATGCCAGGCCTGCCAGGCCTGCCAAGCTTCCATCCTTGCTTGCCCCAACTACCTGCCTGATACCCATGACAGCGGATGATACGCAAATACTCATCACCCTCTCATGCAACTATCAACTAGACTCTTCACTCCTAAATGACATTTACAGTAAAATCCAGGTCTGCATGGCCAAGCACGGTTTATGTCTCAACGACGATAACACTGAGCTTCTACTCATTGGCTCCAAGCTAAGACTCAATAAGCTAGGTCCCAAATACTCTACCTTCAATATTGAAGGCAACCTCATCAAAATGGACAAGGAAGCCAAAACCTTGTGCTTCTATCTAGATTCCGCCCTAACCCTACAAAGACAGATTAATGCCACCTCATCTTCAACAGCTTACACAGCAAAACTTATAAACGCCTGTAGACCTTTCCTGTCCACTAACAGCTGTCTTACCCTCGCAAGAGCCCTCATTCTGTCCAAACTGGACTATTGTAACACGCTATACCTTGGCACTAGTCAGAGGAACCTCCACAAGTTACAAGTCCTGCAAAACAACGCACTCAGAACTGTCTTAAACGTACCTCGCTCTAGCCACATCTCACAAATCCGACTGAACACTAAGTGGCTCCCAATCCAAGACAGTATCACCTTCAGAACGCTTATGATCACCCACGAGTGCCTAAACAACTCTGCCCCTAAATATCTGACAGATAAATTCTCCATGAAAGAGTCCTCTAGACCCACTAGAGCCAACTATGCCCATTGCCTCAACATACCTAATTTCAAACTCAGTAAAGCTGGAGGTTCCAGTTTCCCGGTGTTGGTGGCCAAGTCCTGGAATAAACTACCACCCGCACCCGCACTAAGGACTGGCCCGATATTCCTCTCGTTCCGGAACTAAGTAAAAACTTGGTTGTTTGAGCAAACTAACTACCTCCTGCTCCTTTGCGACTCTATGATCTAATTCAGTGACTCTGCCCACTGCCCAAGAGCACACATCAGTTAGCCTTCTTTTACCTCTTGTATAGCCTGCCCTTGAGCCGTGTCATGACCCTGTATATTTTGAATACTCTCCCATCCTGTACATATTCTGTGTATCTAGTGTACCTTGACTGTATATATATTACGTATCTATGACTGTTTATATTCCTGTACCATTGTAACAACTATTGTATCCTAATGTAAGCGGCCAGATACCTTTTGGATTAGGTGCGCTATATAAGCAAATAAAATAAACAAACTAGTGCATCGTCGTCTTCAGCTTTCAATTGTACTTAATTTGTTATCAAGGCACACTAGGACAAATGGCCTTGTTTAACAGGTTCGCGTATAGCTGAGTTTTTCAACAGGCCAGGGAAAAGTGCATCTGACAATGCATTGACAGACTGCACCAGCCTTGTTCACTGTTCCAGCTCACATGATTGGGGAGAGGGGAGTAAAACAGGACGGCCAGAATATCAAAATTGCATCTCCAACTTACTTGAAGCATATTACTGCGGGGAAAGGGGATTCTCACTGCCAGCAGGACTCATCCATGTCATTATTAATTTGTAACACAATGCCTTGCTGTGTTGTTAATCAGCCACTCACGTGGGAGGAAAGGTTTGCATATCAGGGGAGGTGGGGCGGCACATTTTACTGTTGCTGTGTCAACAAAATAATGAATGCTGCACTCAACCAAGTGGAGCTGAATTCACTGCTTTCTCCCTCTCCTACGTACCTCCAGCTAAAGTGTGGCTTCTTCCGGCAGCGGTCCAATCCAAGAAGAGTAACTGTGCGGCCTCAGAGTCGGGTGGCATCTTCTTCCAGAAAGGTCATGTTACTGTAGCTTGACAAAACATAAGTCACGAGTTGTGGGAAGGCTCAGATGGGCACTGAAGATCCTCCTTTTTCCTCGTTCATCAAATTTCATCACACCCTATCCTATACCTAAACAAACTGGGGCCTGATCAGCAAGCCAATCTCCACCCTAGGTTGTGAAAGAGACCGGATAGGGAAGCTGGGTCAAGAGAAATCCAAGCCTTCGGACCGTTAACCATTTGAGCTTGTCATGGAAAGCTTTTCGTTACCCGCCACCCCAAAGTGAACTGAGCCTATGTGCATTGGGGATGGCTCGATAGAGTGCTCCCCACTGCACATATTGTGAAGAATGCTGCAGGCAGCACCTTTACCGAGACAGGAGCTTTGCTGTTGTGCAGTGGCATCACCAGGAATCAAATTTAGGAGTGGCACCGAGGGTGCCAAAGACAAAAGTAGGGAGGGGCCACCGACAAGTGGTGGGCCACCTATGAAAGATAATGTGTGATGTCACAAGCACTCCTGCAGAGAGGCTTTTGTGCACACCAACTACCCACACCCCACTTGACCTCTCCTCCCATCAGAATGCAGCTACATTCTGGAGGAATTGTTTTGAAAGAGCTTTGTTTTGATGGATGCAGTAATTGGAGTGGCTGTCCTTGCATATAGATAAAGGCAGTTAATTGTATGTCAAGACTGGAGGCTCAGATTATGCTAAACTCCATTCTTTTCTTCTTGGGCAGCATAGTAATAAACATAACATGACGACCAACTACCAGAGTGCAGCTCTTCGGCTTGCTTGCTGTGGGCTCTGTGCATTGCATGGTCTTGTCTTTCCTGACCAATGCCATAGTGGGGGCTGGCTTGCTTACCCCTTGTATCTGCCCCTCCCCACCTGTTTTCCCTTTTGCTGTTGGGCCTTGACGCTTATTGTTGTGCCCAGCCGACTTTCTCCAAAATTTCTAAGTTTCTGCTCCTCCTCGCACTCTTCTTGCAGTGGCCTTCTCTGGCCGCTTGCCTCTGCGGATGGGGTTGCCGGACCCCCGCTGTGAGTCTTCTCTCTTAGGCATGGGGGGAGATTGCTGGTTCTATTTATGGCTGGCGATGTGGAGCGCTTTAGATGACTCCTCCTCTCACTATGGTCCGCCTGGCCTGTGAATGCTGTCCCCTCTGCCCGCTCCTTCTCAGTGCCTCGGGCCCGGCCTTGTGGGTTGTTCTGGGCGCCTCCTTCCTTTCTAATGTCCTGCCACTGCGCTGTCGCCCGTTTAAGGCTATGGTAGTATATTAATCAGGGGACCCTCCATCCCCCCCACCGCCTGCATCAAATCCCATCTATGATGTCGCGAAGAGAGGCTGCGGCACTTTATTGCCAGGTTTTCCGTCCAGTGTCCTAGTGAATATCGGCCTGCGTTCCCATGCCTATGCGCTGCTTTCCAGCTCCGTCCTTAACGCTATGGAGCCTTGGTATGATGACAGTATGCCTGGCCCGGCGCCCTCCAGTGCTCCTGCTACCGTCCTGTTTCTCGGCTCTGCTAAACAGGGGGGTCGGGAGGGGTCGCTGTATCAGTCCTCTACCCCGTCTCACCTGCTGAGGTGCCTCGCTGGGGGCTGCACACCTCCACCGTTGTTGTCAGGGTTGCCAGATCCCAATGCTGCTCCTCTCAGTGGGGTATGGGGCAGAGGGGCAGAGATCCTCCGGTGCCGTGCAAAGTAGGTGTTACGGGTTGCAACAGCAGGCTCCTCCTCCCAGTGTGGTCTGCCTGGTCCGCGATTACTTTTCCGGTTTTGCATTTCTTCGCCGTAATTGAAGCCTGGCGCTGCACCGCAGGACTCCATCGGCGACTATTCCCTTCTTACAATGTTGCCACCTCGCTACTGCCCGCTTTGGGTTTTTGGCGGCGTTAGCTCTGTGCTCGCTGCATTTCTACCTCTTTTAATATGCTCGCACGGAGTCATCTTGGCGGTCATCTTGAGAATCGGGAGGATGTATCTTTTATTGAGCAAATACATGATTTCTTTGCACCTAGTTATTTAAACATTTTTTGTTTTCCATTAAAACCTTTTTTTAAAAAAAAATGTATTTGCTTCTATAATACTCCCATTGGGAATGTGACCTACTTTATTTACTCCCTAAAACATAATTTTACTCAAATTAAAAAAATAGGCCACTTCAAGTATTTGGCGGAAGTACGGGGATTAGTTCGAACTGGACTCATTTAATCACCCCAGTTCCTCATGATGGGAGCTGCCAGTGAAGATTGCGACGTACTTGAAGAAAAAAAAGACTGAACGCTGCTTTCTAAAGGGGCCAGGAATAAATTAAGAGCGGAATGTCCCGGGCCGCATCTATCAGAGGGGATAACGGATACCCCTGAGATTGACAAGAGGATGTTCACGTTTATGGGGCGATACACCAGAGATGTCCAAAAATGGCTTTGACAGATTATGTAGATCATGCCAGGATAAGATGTTAGATGTGGTTGGCCCATGAACAAGGATCCTCCCGCTAGCAGAGGAGTCGAAGCAGAAGGGAGAGGCAATAGACCTGACTTGCTTGGCAGGTTGGACTCGGAGGGCCAAAGCTAACGGCACAATCACGGCAGAGAAGAGGTTGTCTATTCTCGTCAAGATAGACGCAAAACGGAGTGAATTGGTGACATCCTAGGACGCAGCACCCGCCAATGGGAAACTGTTTGGAGACTCGTTTATAAAAAGAAATGAAGTTTGCGGGCACATATGCAGCGCTGGATAAGGCCTGGCCCAAGCATTGCTTCGTTTGGCAAGCAGGTTTTTTGAGACAGGCTGGCAGAAACAGGTGCTGCTCGGCCAGCTGTTGGTCCTACTTCAGGCCTTACAATGACAAAACAATTTGGTGAGGGCATGAGGCCCGAAAACCCAATCTGTTCTCTTCCTCTGGGGGAGAGGCGGGCATCACGCTGCAAGACAGCAACATAACACAAGTGAGACCGAATGCAGCGCAGCGACTTCTGCTAACAAGCGCAGAGATCCCTGCGGTAGGCAGAAGAGTAGCGCATCGCTTTGAGAGCTGGACAAAATCTCCAGAGAGCCCTGGATTCTAGATACAGTCCAGGGCTTTCATTTAGATTTTTTTTTTTTTAATCTAGAACCAGTCCAGTCTTCCAAGACCAATTGTGTTCAGCAGTGGAGACCAGCAACTGCTAGATGCAGAAATTGGAGAGCTAGGGCGGAGCGGAAGAAAACCATTGCTCAAGGGTCCGATGCCACAGACTGGTTCATAAGCATTATGTTCCTAGTAAAAGGCAAACACAAGTGTAGACCGTGATAAATTTCAGGGAATTGAATGGTTTCATAGTTTACAGACATTTCAAAATGGTGGGTATCCAGTTCCTAAGGGACATCCTGCAGCAGGGAGACGGGCTAGCCACGGTAGACCGGACGTGTATCTGACTATTCACATTGCGCCAGAACATTAATGGTTCCTGTGATTTATCTGGAGAGGACAGACGTGGGAGTTCACATGTCTGCTGTGGGCTACATTGACCCACTCAGCAGAATTCCCATTCATAACCATGCTGCGCTTTTGCAGTCAACAGCAAAAAGGTTGCACTGGCTCCTTGGAGCACCATTGCATTGAAACTGCGTTGTGCAGCGACAAAAGGATGGCTGCACCATTTTGCCAAACCCTTATTGGGTGAGTTGGAACAGGGGGCACACCGAGAAAGGTGCCAGTGTGTTCTTGGGCGCACCCAAAAGAAGCGAATCAAAGCAGCGCTGCTGCTTGCAAAACGTTCCCATTGAAAAGGGAATATTTTACACTGAAAAGGATGCTGCCCTGATGCTATTTTCAACTATTCCACATCACATTGTTTTTATCAAATAGACCCTGCCATTCCCATCCATATACACATTGTGCTTCAGCAGAAGAAAGCATAATCCCTGAATGACAGGCTGTGCCAGCCAAATCTGAAAAAAAAAATCAAACTTCATTTTCAGCCGCAGATATCACTTGACATTTGAGTCACAAAATGTCAAAGATCAATGCTTCAAAGAAACCCCAGCTCTCTGGGCCTATGTCAATTTCAGTGCATCTGTGTTTCAAACAAATTGCTGCATACAAGAAACAAACTATGGCTACAGAACAATGTGGGCATTCGGATGGAAGAGAAAAAACTAATTTGAAAGTAAAATGCCAGCAGTCACCACATGTTTAAATGTACTTTTGCAAATAAGAAAAATACCTGTTTAAAAGTTTATGTTGGATAAGGCCGTGCTCTTATCTAGCAATGTAAAGGGGATTGTGCTGTGAAACATATATGGGATGTTTTATTCAATAGGCTTTCTTCTGATTCAGAACAAAAATAAATAAAATAAGGATTTAAATTGCATTGCCTACATGGGGGAAATCGGCCCCAAACAGGTTTCCGCTTGGGGGTTGCTAGCAACAGAAGGCCCCTCACAGTAGATTCTAGGGCACACATAGGTGATACTTGCTACCTTGGCAGACTTTTGTCTGGGCTGAGGCCTCTTATAATAGAAATTCTCGGACACCAACCTGTGAAGTGGAGAAGTGGCAATACACATTCAATCAAACTGGGATACCCCCATCCCCACCCTGGGCTGAAATGACAGTTGGTGGTAGCTGAGAAAACAATGGGCCAAGTGAAGGACAAAGGCCTGCCCCATTTGTTACCAAAGACTGTTATTAATAAAATGTTAAGACTTTTATCTTTGCAACAGGACTTTGTAAATAGTTAACAGTGTAAATGTAATGTTGTGGTTTTTAGTTTAAGAAGTGGTAGCTTTCACTGCCAAGTTGGGAACAGAAATGGCAGAGAAGTGGACATTCTGAGGAAAGTGTACATGATGCCATTGTGAAATTCAATACTGATATGCCTAATAATAATCTATACACATGTATAGAATTTTAGGCTGAATATTTCTCACTGAAAATGATAAAATTGTTAAACGGACGGAACAAGTTCTACAACTGTGAGCATTGGACTGCCATGCTCTACATAAAATGTGTAATCTGCCCATGTGATTTCTTAAGATGCCACAACTGTAGAAATGTGCCATTTATGTCAAAACTGGGTTGTGGCAAAATTAACTGTGGGAGGTTCTGTACATAGTAAACCCACATCATAAAGCTGATGTCATGTCTCTAAGAGTCCAATCAGTTAACAAGAAGGCGGTAACAATCGCCCCTGACTAATCCAGTTGTTTAGGGGTGTACTCAGCTAAGCCTGCCATACTATATAATTCTGTGATGTCACCATGCTTTATATAAAGGGTGGCTGACAGGACTCTAGACAGACTCTCTCCTGAATTTCCAGCGCCTGCGTTCCTGATCTACATTCATCTTGCCAGATTCCACTACAAGGCCAAAGCATAGCTGATCCTCTTCCAGCCAGGCCTTGATCTAGAAATCCCACTAAAATCCCATTAACCAGGGTTAAAGCTGTGGTACCCTTAGTATCCTGTGACCAGACCGGCTTGCTGCCCACTAACTGCATCCAGCTGTACCTGTGCCGTCCAGTGACCAGAATTACCCAGCTGTTTGCTGTAAGGGGTTCCCGCCGTGCAGTGACCAGACCTGGTTGACTGTTCCAAAATCCCAAAACTCAAGCGTGGACTGAGAGTATTTCCCATTCCATAGAAACACATAGCCTGCCCATTCTGACCCTTTTAATCTTTATTCTACTCTCTAAGCCATCCTATCCGTGCCTTGGTAATTTGTCCGACTGTCCGAATTCTTTGTGCATCATGTCTGTGATTTCCTAGTGTTAGCGCTATTCTTTCATTCACCCCATCTTGTAACTCCTTAGCGATATTTGGAATACTTGAAATTAATTCCCATATAGATCTGAACGCGGGGCGAAAGGGTTAAGTTGCAAATTAACCCAGGATCCTACTGTCTTTCTTTAACAATATAGTCTTAATCTAGTTTAAGTAAAATCTGTTATTTCCCAGCAGATTTTCTTTCACAGCTTCATTTTGCCAAAATCAAACCTTCTTTGATCTTGCTAATCTCATCCAAATCTTCAGCTACAACCATCCTTTCACTCTCATATTGTACCTGTGATATACATCTATTCCCCAGCCCGAGGATTTCACCCGTTTATCATAAACGTTTGTGACATTTAAAACTGCAATCGTGTAAAATGCAACTTTCCAACGTGTGATTTGGCTGCATTGTGTTCTTGTTATTGAACCATATGCCTTTTGAGGAGAACTTGCCTTGTGATTTCTAGTGTTTATCAATTCCTGCTAACGTGAGAAATCATATTTGCCTCATAGATTTAACCGCACATTCATTATTTGTCAATTTCCGAGTGTCATTTTGTGCCATTGCTTATTATTTTGTGATTGAAGATCGGATTTTGATTCTGTTTGCTGCACAATATCCCTGACTCCCTGCTGCTTCTTTCTGTCCACTGCAAATTCGATTCCCAGGGGTTTGGGAGAGCATTGCAGGGGGAAATCTTAACTCTGGTGCTATCTACCCAAAGAGAAAAAGTGCTCCTATTCATTTGTGCTTTGTATATGTTCTTGTAGAATGTTAACCAAGTGTATTGTTTCTGTTTCCATTGTAATTATCACCCCATTGGTGATTGCTGCCCAGTATTAAAATGTGTGATTTCCTTTGAATTTTAAAAAGAAATAAATATTGCATTCACACCAACCGACCTGGTTCCTGATCCATTGTGACCCTGGGTATTTGAAAAAGGGGGTGTGAGACGGGTTGTGTGCCATCTCAGATTGAATTTGTAGTCTATAAAGAGAAAGCATTACAATTGTGCGCTACATGCTAGGCTAAGACCAAAGTGTGTCACCCGATTGAAATCCTTAACACTGCCTTTTGGATCGGTGTTGGTTCTCTGGTGTTTCACCAAGCTGATGAATCCAGTAGTGAGCCATCTAATAGAGCAGGGTATTCAAATGACCATATACCTGGACGACGTATGTCTGTCAGGACAAGGAACTGCTTCAGAAGCAAAATATCAGTCATAATTGCCAGTTGCAACAGCTGGGATTCCTAGTAAATTGGGAGAAATCTGTTATTTCTAGAGAAGTCGGTGTAATTCCTGGGTTTTGTGGTTGACCCGACCAAGTGGACTCTCAGTTTATCATTGGACAAGGTGAACATGATAAAAAAGACATCAGGCTATATTCCCCGGGCCTCTCCATTACAGAGCCTTAGAGCGGTTGAAGATCCAACATCTCAGAAAGGTCCTGTTTTACGAGCAGAGGATTACTATATCTCAAAAAGCAAGGTCTGAATTGGAATGGTGGTTCTACCATATGGAGGCTTGGAACGGGAGAGCAATATTGGGCTCCTCCCCGGACCTAGTAACAGTCAGATTTCAGCCGTTGGATAGCCCGTTGTGGACAAAAGATGATGGGAGGCAGTTGGTCCGGACAAGAGCTCGATGTGCACATCAACTGCCTTGAATTACTAGCGAGTTGCATTGCAGTGAAATGCTGGACCCAGGAGAGAGTTCAATGTTGTGTGCTCCTCCACAGTCCGATATATCAATCGACTGGGCGGAACGAGGACCAGAATGCTGGTGCAGGTAGCAAAGGACTTTTGCCATCAATGCCTGCAGAGGAAGGTCACAGTAACAGCAGAATGCCTACCAGGGCTGCAGAACGATGTAGCAGACTGGAATTCCAGATATCTCTGGGATGCAAGTGATTGGCAGCTGGACTCTGAGGTATTCTAATCTATTTGCATCGAGGTTAAACAGCCAGCGCCCTCATTTCTTCAGTTGCAGACCAGACCCCGAGGTGGAAGCGATGGATGCGTTCCTGCAGCCCTGTGAACCGGACAGAGAACATGCGTGTACCCTGTTTACAATATTTCCGAAGACTCTAGCGCAGGTTAGAATGCTAAAGGTCCATCTGGTATTGGTAACACCAGACTGGAAGAGACAAGCCTGGTTCCCGAGCCTGCTGGAGATGGCTTGCGACAAGGCGATCGCTCTACCGAGAAAGGAGACGATAGTGCTAGGGCCAACGGGGGAATGACATCCCTTGGTACACTCGGGCAACCTGAACGATCCTGAGTTTTGTTGGGTCTTTCGCGAGAAGCTGAGCGCATCATCGAGGAGTCGTGGTCTAACGGAACTAGGAAAGCTTACATATGAGCATGGACACAGTGACATAGCTGGTGTCTGGAGAGGAATGGTCATCCCACAGGAACAGATGTGTTCCATGTAGTGAATTTCCTGGCACAGTTGGCACAAGTATACATATCAAAAGAATCAGGATGAGAGATCCTACAGACAAGGTGTGTGGTGCTGAACAAATCAATTTATTTCAAGAACACATGTTTTCTTCTGAGTTAGTTTACACAACTTTCGATAAGCACGAAAGCGAATGACAACGGACAGGTGTGATTGTATACAGTGGGAATACAAGCTAAGTATCGGCCTCTTGGATGTTGAGGTCAAAAGCTCCACCTAAGTGCACGGACACATATGACAGTCTGGAAGACTTATAATTCAACAAAAGTGCACCCAGGACAGAAAGTGGTCCAGGGCGTAGTTAACACAGGGTGTACACAACACTATCTAAAAGACCTACACAAAGAAGGGTTTTTGTAGCTGTGTCACGGGGGATCTACACGGATGTGTTTCGGCCATGGAAGGCTGGATTGTAGCCAAGTTGGATGTTGGCCTTCATCAGGATTGACACCAATGGTGGTGCTGTCCTTAATATCTGTGGATAAATGAGGCTTGTCAGGATCTCGGGATATAATTGTATAATTTATGGATTTAATAAATAAAGGCTTAGTGGAGCCGTCTCGAAATACAACTTACCTGCTGCTGTGATAGCAGTGGTGATGCTGTATGTGGCCAATCCTTGGATTGTTGGTGCAGAAATGCACTATGAATGAGCCGTGAATTCCTGATGTCTAAGTTTGTCAGGATACCGGGGGCTTTTGGCAGGGCCTGGTGGGTCCCTGATCTGAGGAATGGCACATTACAGGTAGTGAGGAGTCAGACGAATTGCTCCAAGTTGAAAAGAGGGTGCTGGTGACCCTACTCGATCTCTATTGCTGAATGGGGCAACAATCCCGCAAGAGGATGCGGTGGGAGGTGTTTTAAGACAGTCTGGGGGGTTGGTTGTGTTCCTGGTCTGGGTCCCAGGAGACTAATCCAGTGGATTTTGTATTCATGGGCAAACGTTGTGTAACGATGGGAGCACCCATCTAAACACAAAGCCCAACAACGTGTGCATAGTGCAGTAGTTGAGTGTTTTGACGCAGCTACACGAGTGCTCTGTGGGATGGGTGCCAAAGGTCAGACATAGTCGTGGAATAGCTAGACCTGTTGTCCATTTAACAAGTACAGACAAGGGCCAGTGACTAGGTGGTTAATTAGTGATTCGCTATTCATCTGAATAGGCTGACACTTGGTATCAAATAGTTACTGAATTGAACTATCTTGCATGCGTGCCTAACCCGGAAACAATTTTTAGTGCGGGCAGAATGCTTCGTGGCAGCGTGTCTGTCTATATTGACAGAGTAGCGGTGAGCCGATCAAATCAAGAATGCTGTGGCTTCTAAAAGTGAAGAGATACGTCAGGGAACACATGCGCTGTTATTAAACTTACCGCGATCCGAAAAAGTGCGAGCGTCGCCGGGGGATCCACAGCCTGGAAATGGTTGCTGTGACGAGGGGTAAACAAAGCCTGGTAATAAGCTCGTCCCCGTGTGGGGCACGAGCCAATGGCGCTGGGAGGAGAATGTGTAGACCAATCACAGTGGCCCACATAGTTACAGGGCGAATGCACCCAATGGGGAGCGGCCCGCGAATTAGAAAGTGAAAGCGGTTGCCTGGGTGAGGAACTACTCGTAGCCCTGAGGATCATGGGACATGTGGTCTTATGTCTTTACTGGACAGGATCGGGTAAATGTGATGGTCTACGGATGTTAAAATGATGGTAAACAAGATTGGTAGTTAATAGTGACACATCGAATCGTGTAGTGATGCATGAGGCCAAGACCCAAACAGTAATTCGGGGATTATGGGTGCGAAAAGTCATAGAACAAATAGTGAAAGCAAGAGGGGAAACCACACTGTGTGTACCCACACAATGCTATCGTCCATAGTCGTCTCACATGGATTTAAAGAGCTGGTTGGTCCAGTGCATACAGTTTAGTGACATGAATTATTGCATAGCCATGTTGCTGGTCGTGTGTGACTACAGACAAATTGCGTGAGTCCAAGACCAAATCCAAAGCTGTGTATTGCTACCCAGCAAGCCCAGATGCACTCAACAGGTACAATAAGTACCCTCTATTTTAAATCAAAATTCATTTAAACATTTGGTGCCAACAGGGCGTAAATTCTACGGTGTACAAGCACCGCCTAAGTTTCTCTAGTTTCCAAAAGAAAATGTCATTACACAATTTAACAGTGTTAATAAGGATAAATTGTAAACACAGGTGTAAAATGAATGGAACAATCAGAACCAAGACATTAGAGTTAACTTTTGGATTTTAATCCTCTTAGTCCAATAAATCGTACATGAATAAACAAAAAGTAGTACGATCAGTGTACTCTATTTACATAAGGAGAGCGCACTTGTGGGTGTTCCATATAACACAAGTAGGAGCAAACGGCGTAGATAGAAAACAGCTTGTATAGAGCAGCACAATTGCAAATCTGTATACCAGTTTACAGTTTACAAAGCTCTAAATGCATAGGTTCAACCATTCAACAATTTACAAATGAAGTCTCATATTTAAATATAACAAATGAGGCCGACGCGTTTCGGTTCAAAGAACCATCTTCAGGGGATAGACTTCATTTTTCATATTCATAACCATTAAGTCATAGCACAGTCTCTTGCTGATACAAGAGCCGAGACACAGAAAAGAAATCTAATCAAAAAGCAATGGGTAGCCGAATGCCACAGATTGCTAGGATATATTGGGGTTATTGCACTTGTCTTTTAATCTTTCCACCATTTCTAGCATGGCTGTCCGGAGGTCAACAGGTTCTCTACTCTCTTCCCTTTCTCGCTCTTCCGGGTTCACCCAGTCTCCGCCTCTCCTGACGTCCAACCCTTGCTCCCTGACACCGCCGCGACCAAAGCCTTGGCTTTCCTCTGTTGACCAAATCCTCCTAGACCACATAGACATTCTTAGTGTGGTCTAGTGCATACAGTTTAGTGACATGAATTATTACAAGACCATGCTACTAGTCGTGTGACTACAGACAAATTGCGTGAATCCCAGGCCAATGCAACTTGAACCACATAGATACTCTTGGTGTGGATATTGTACAAAGACTACTGGGTAGTCCAAGACTGCGAAGTCAATGTCTGCAAAAGCATGTTTGGATGGAATAGCATGTCGGCTAGTATATAATGATACGCTAATTGTGTATACACAGGAATCTCCCCTCAAAGTTGGTAAGGCAGAGCGAGGAGGGGGAGCTAGTACTTCGGGATGCTCAGATAGTGTTAAGGAGGGGTGGGCGACAGAGACATGGTTTCACATGGGTAGAAGTCATTCCCACAGTTGGCACAAGGAAATGCCTATAGAAAAAAGAATAGAGCGATTTCAGTGGGACACCCAGGTGTTGAGGGCCTACCATTAGGTGAAGATCCCTTGGTATGTAGGTTGCTTAGAGGCATAAAGATTTTTAAGACCCCTCTCCTAGGTACACAGGCTATGGGATGTGAACGAGGTGTTGCGGCCCTTTAGAAATTGGCCAGACAATGCCGAACTTTCCAGAAAGGCCCTCTCAGCCAAGGCGACAACGCTGCTATGTCTTTTTTATCTTGCAAAATTATTGGACGTGAGAAAGTTGGAGATTACTAGAAGACGATGTCCCCAACAGTAGTTACATTCACTGTCTCGAAAAGAACAAGACAGGTTTGAGAACAGTGTCCTATCTTAATTCCTGGATCAGCCAAAGCTTTGTCTGGTCAGATGTCTGGATGCTTACAAGGACATGATAGAACGCCTTAGACCTGTAGGTTAGTCTCAGCTTCTCATAGTGTTACGTGAGCCTTGCCTGGCATTAACACCAGCTATCCTGGCAAGATGGGTGAGATGGGCTATGCAGCATGCAGGTATTGATGTGGAAGTCTACGGTGCACACTTGGTGAGAGGGGAGATGGGCTCTAAAGCATACAACGTAGGGGCTCGGTTGGAGGATATCCTGAAGGCAGCTGACTGGTCAAATTAGTCGTTTTTTTTAAATTTATTTTTTTTTTAAATAATTTTTCTTTTTGACCAATTTAACAGATTTCGACATTGGTGGTAGGTAAGCTTTGAACAAGCATAATCCGATCTTCCGGTCTTGACATAGAATTTCAACACTAACGTTCTAGAAAGTTATCATTGTATTAAATACATTGAGGCGATGGATTATCCCCCACCCCACCCCTTGCAATCGTCAGTATAGTCATGATAGTATGTCCTGACTGTTTATTATGTGTGATGCCATAATGTGGTGATTTTTATATTTGGCACAATTGCCCACTTAGTCAAGGTCACTTCATAAGACTTGGTTTGTATTGTAAATGCGGATTCGGAGAATAGGCCGGCAGGTTCATGAACGGTAAGGAGGAGTGGAACTCTTAAATTGGTGTCAAACGGTTGGGGCGCAAAGGTTAAAGAGCCGAGCAGCAACGACAGAAAGAGGAGGAAGTGACTGGGGCTAGAGAGGTTAAGGACATGGTGTATTGGATTGGTCGATGGGGTCACGTGTCAGTGCACACCAATCATAAAGAGACTACCAAAGACTCAAATACCTTTTGTATTTGTATTTTTTTCTGAGTAGTTGGTTATCATGTTATGTTATTTACTGTGCTGCTTGAGAAGTAAAGAATGGAGTTTAGCATAATTCTTTGCCTCCGTGTCTTTAATAGAATTATGACTTTCTATAACATTAGTGTTGAAAATCTGAATTGTCGCGAAAATATTTCTAGGAAATGGAAGGAACCGCACGATTTTCAATCAAATCTGTAAGCTTGGTATTCTTTAGTGACAACAATCGCTAATACCAATGGTTCATGAGAGTTGTTATATATGGGACAAAGTGCCCTCTACCGTAAATTATAAGGATATTGCAAGTCACAAAGGAGTTTGTCACCAAATAGACAAATGAGGCCGAAGGCTCAGTTCCTTTATAAGGCCATGGAACTCTGAGGTGAACTCGTAAGATCCTTTTTATGTTTGGTAATTTTTTCTTTTCTTATACTATTGTCATCCCCTTTAGTACCTGGTCTCTTCCCTAATCTAATATCTTCCATCTAATATCTTCCACTTGCTGTCACAAATCAGTATAAAATATATTTAATCAATTAATCCCAAGCGGGGGGGGGGGTGTCCATTACAGGTTAACGATCAACCCAAGGCATTACCTTACCGGTAATGCCCCCCCCCTCAAAGGGGTTTATTGCTATGAGCATACTGGGATGCTGCAGTTTTTTTTTTCTTTCAACCTGAAACAAAAATGACATTCAAAGATGGCCACCATGAAGAGTGAGAAGGGAGCTACACGTAGTCCCTTCTCCCTTTCCATGTCAACCATTGCCATGACAGGGATGCTGCAGGAACACTAGTGTTCCCTGTGCCTGCGAGGGAGAAGGGAATGCCAGGTAAGTGGGGTGGGTTACATATATGGAAAAGAGGGGTGGGAGAAGGGCACGCGGAGGAGCGCAGGGCGCTCTTGCCTCTATCGTGGCTGGGGAAGATGAGGGGGCCTCCCGCTCAGGAGGCTCCGAATGGGGCTTTTACCATGTGGTAAAGCCCCCATTCTGAGCATCCTTATTGACTGGGAGGCCTCCACACACTCCTCGCCGGGTACCAATTGGATTTTAAAAAGCTAATTAATATGTTGCTCGTAATTTGTTGCAGAGCAGCAGTTTAATAAAATACATCGGAAAAAGCAGTTTTCATTTTTGTGCATGGGTATTATTGGCCACGTGTAGTACACAGCAGTAGCAGTACACAAATAAAACTGTCGACCATAAACAGTCCTTTGTCAATTAATGACTGTAAAGTGTCGTAGAAAACAATTTTACAATCGAGGAATTTTGTAAAACGTTTTGCAGCTTTAATTAAGTTCTTCAACAGGTCAGTTGTGATTCACAACTAGGCTGTAATAAGAAAATGTACTTTCCTTTATAGATCTATTGTAGGCTGGATGTATTATAGATGTTATATATTATATCTCGCTGTATTGTAAACAAGTGTGATGTTTTTATTGGCAGGCTTCATTGCGATAAATAAAACCATACTCCAGTTGCAATGTGCTGCATGTTTATCATAGGCTGCAAGAACAGTTCATGGATGCTTTTGGAGTATTCCTTATTGAGCCCATGCGCTTACTGACAAACTGTGAGCGGCGCAAGCCCCATGTTGCAGTGTAATATGTTTGAATATTTCCCCCCGTCCATGCGCAAAGTACAATTTAATGTGAGATTAGTGTTAATTAAGTGCATCGGAAATTGTTAAGCATACAAAATAAATTACATTGCTTTACTACATTGGACAATGTTTGGAGTGCGCCTACGCAAAAGGAGCGCAAAACAAAATATGGGCATTTTTAAGGAATTGGAAGGTCCTATAAAATAACTTTATTTGCAAGAAGCCCAACCAAGCACTGCCTTCATTTTAATGAGGTATGACGCAACTCACATGAGCAAGGGCTGCGTTGATCACGGGATGGCGAGCGGGGGTGCCCGAGCGGCGCTGTAGCACTCGCCATCTAAAATTAGGCTCAAGTGTGACTAACTAGCTTTGGGCGGAGCCGTTGAAAGATGTCCCAAGCCTGTCATTGCTGCCCCTGCGCATGCAATAGTTGCTGTCTTTTCATACTCTTCATTTTAAGGAGAGCGTTTGTAAAACAGGGCTCAATCAGATATCTCGATTATGATAAGTTGTTGGAGATGCACCATTCTATGGCCAGTTGCACCTTCAATTAAGTGTTAATCTATATTTAATGCTACACTGGTGCATATGTACTTTAAAGAGTCCAGTTGGATTTTCAATCTGTGAAAGAAAATTGAATCCCAAGGTAAATCTTTTTGAAATTTGGAAAGGCAAGACTAGACGTATCCACTCATTTTATTGCGAACAAAACAGAGTGGAACATAACAGAGCGGACAATAACGCAAACAAACGCCGAAAAGATTAAATATATAAAGGGTAGTAGGGGTAAGGGGTTAAAATGGGTCGGGATGGTGTTGGGGCGGCTTTAAAAGGGTGGAAAAAAGACTGCTTCGGAGTGGGATCTCCCCAAATTAAACAGTCTGTTTTTCGATGTTTTGTCCGCTCTGTTATGTATCACTATTTTTGTGGTCGATAAGATCACATATAACCGAACAGACCATTGTATTTGTGCTAATGAATTTTTGTCTCCTTAAACATTATTCATGTTATGAAAAGCAGCAAAGTCGAAGCATGTGTGCAAGAATGACTTGAATATCTTTATGCATTGTAAGTAGAATATCCCTTAGTGTATTTTACAGCGATCTTAAATTGGCCCATATTCAGTGTGAAATAATCAACCAGGTCTGGTACTTGTAGTTAAGGATTCATAATGTGAAAAAACAAGTACTATACAAACATGCATCACCTAAAATACAACCAATTCTTGTTTTTGCATATATTTTCCAATAAGCAGTTCTAAACAAACATGAAGACTGCCGTGCAGCAAAATGCAAAAAAACAAAATACTATTAAATAATTGGATTAATTCCATTCTGTCTAGTCCCACATACATTTAGAGCTCCAAATAACTACTATACGATGCCTACAAGCACATTTTATTTTTAATTGCAGCAAACCCGCCTGCTGTTGGCATTCTGTTAAAACACTGCATTCCTAATCCTGTTGTGTAGAATTAAGTAATAAATCGAATGTATAGTTCAATTATTGAATTTGGCCATTGCTGGGTATGAAGCACATCATCATCATCAATAACGATTTCCCCATCACAGAATGAACAGGAAAAAACAATTGAGGTTCAAAATTATTTGTTGAGCTATTGCACAGTTAGAATTGTGCGATAGTGTGTCCCGTGGACTGTTGCCAAAACGAGCTTCGCCCGCTAGGCTTTTTCAAGGTATGCAAATTACAAAAGATTAATAAAGTCCTAAATTGTGTAGAATAATAATATTCAATTGATTTGTTAAAATAATATGGATAATATGATAAGTAGTGTTGGGAAATGCAGTATGTGCATGGTAAATTGATGACAAAAAATGCATAATTCATCACGAAGCTGCAGAGAGGAGAAACTTCAAGCATATTAGCAATCCATAGGATTGTATCACAATCGTACACTTATGCTTTATGATGATCTTTTGTGATCAACTTAATTTTCGTCCACAATATACAATGCACATACTACCTTTCCTAACACTACAGATTACACAAAAAAATGCTCAATTTTATATCGATTTTTTTGTGTGTGATATGTAGTGTTAGGAAAGGTAGTATGTGCATTGTATATTGTGGACAAAAATCAAATTGATCACATAAAAGAACATAAAGCATTTGTGTACGATTGTGATGTAATTCTATGGATTTACATGCATTAAAATATGATACTGTTCTGAATGGTATTTTGTATTGCTCCCATGGGTCTCCTGCATGGCATGAAATGCTCCAGATAACATGTAGAAAGAAGTGATCTGTTAAGCTCCTGAGGGTTAATTCCTGTGGCACTGGTCTGCTAGTACCACTAATCTGAACATATCTGTGGGGTTGCGTTTGTGGTATTGGCGTCAGGATTCTGTGTGTTTGTGTTTATTCCCCCCCTTTTTTAGATGATTATACTGTCTGCTTGTTTTTAGGGAGTAAGTAAAGGGGACTGACTGCAGTTTATCTGTAAGGCTCCTACTTCGAGAATAATTCCCCAGAACAGTTATGTATATCTCCTTGCAGGAAGTTGGATGAGCTGTGTGTGTGTGTAGAGTGAGTTGGATGGCCCTCTCCCTCAGTTAAGGGTTAAAACCTTGGAGTTAAAACTTAATTTCACCAGATACATTGGTCTATGACTGGGAAAGAAAGCACAGCATAGAGCAGACTCGTCCATATGTGGCTGACTGAGGAACCTTGTGGGTTTGGGGAGTGACTGGGGCAAGCCGACGCAATGACCTGCAAGCTTCCTAGAGTACTGGGGAAGAAGGGGAGACATTCTAGCCCTCTCCTCAACTCGGGGGCACCTGGAATTGGTCCACAGAACAAACACTTGCCTTTCCCACACCGTCATTGTTCCACAGCAGACCTGCATGAAAAGTGCATGATAACCTGCTACATAATTACTTTTCATCTCTTTAACCCGCCTAGGGTGAGGAAGACAGCCACATTGGCCAGGCAGAGAGTACCAATATTTGCACAGGGCGGGAGGTATAAGGTGACAGCAGGAAGTCTAGGTTACCTTGGTGAAGTCAGAGGTGGTATCGGTCCAAGAGAGGAGGATGGAGGAAGAAACAGTTGAGTGTTGAGGAGTTTTCTGGAGCAGGTGAAGTATTGGCTAAACAGAGGAAGTGGTACTGCAATGTGCGTGTGCATGTTGGTGTGGCAACTGTAGTTAAGAAGAGTTAGTGTAAGGAGTGAATGTGACGTGTATAGCACAGGGTGAATGAGGAGAAGCTGGAGGAGGGAAAAGTAGTGTAGAGGGAGGGAGGCGTAACATCAAAGGGTGGAGGGCATCGGAGGGACATAAGATTGGAGGGAATAGTGAAAAGAAGTGGGTTAAGAGGAAGAGCAGTAGAAGGAAGAGTAGGATTAGAATTGGGAGCGACAAGAGTGAGCCTATTAGAAGGGTGACTGAATCTGAGTGTGTATGTTGGGCCCAATTCCTGAAACCCATTCGAACACTAACCATTGGCTGAAGAAGCTGAGCTGCCTTTAGGTGTAGTCCTCTTTAGATTAAGATAGAAATTAGACAAAAGAGGGACAGGGGGGGGGGGTCAAACTTCTCTATATACTAACTTTGGTTAGGGACACCAGGGGTCGGGAGGAGGTGCTCTAAGGCCCATGAAGAAATAAAGGCCCTTGTACCGCCTCTGAGTTGGGAGTGTGACGTTTTTGCCTGCATATGGAGCTGTTTTGAAATGTAATGGTGCAATTTGTTCATAAGTTGATGTAATATCTTTTTTATTTCCTCTACAGCCAATTACCAAAGTACCGGTCAGTTTTGAAATGTTTCATCCTTCCTGACCTATATATTGTTCTAAATCATTACCTTTCTTGCAAGTTCAGCCAATTGGGAAGCCCTCATTATTTTTATTTTTTTATGTATTCCTTAATATCAGATTCCTCCCAGTTCTAAGCACCGTAAAAGTTGGGGTTATGAAACAGCCAATTCTTCCATTTTCTTTTTTTTTTGACATTTTACGTGGGCCCCGGGAGGTTTAAGCATTTCTGGGTAGAATCATGTGCATGCTGCCTGTATGGAAATATCAATGTTTGTGATTTTTATATGTAGGTAGCACTGCATGGGTCTGATGTAGGTCATTTTTCTTAATGCACAGAGAAAGGATCGTGTTTGCAATTTGGGAAGGACCTTCTGGTTATTTCAGAAAGACAGAATCTTTGAAGTTGTTCAAGCCCACAGATGGATTTATGATGACTAGTGGAGCAGATTTTCTGCAGTCTATTTGCAGAGCTCTCTAGTTTCCCGTGGCCATGCGTGAGAAGACTACCTAGTCCGGTTCTGTTTGGAATTTTGTGACTTGAAATTTTCCTTGAATATCAAATGTGACAGTAAAAGGGAAAAGCCCAAGAATTTCAAGCAAAAACAGGACTGTATTTTATTCTCACGCCTGGCCACAGATAACATGAGAGCTCTGTTTTTAGTATGGTCTGCTGAATCTGTATATTTTCCTGTATTTAGACTAAAGCATTGTAATAATTGATTGTTCACAATGAAATTAGGAGAAACCAATTAGAAAATGAACGCAGGTGTTGTTGACAACTGGTTAATAACAGTTTAGGGACCCACGCCAATGCACAAGTAAATAGTGTCCAAGGGGTGCTATGGATAAAATATATTGAACGGCTGTATACTGCTTTGCCATAATGCTGTGAACCCTATTCTTCAGAAGCTAAGGTGGAATCTGGAATTTGACCGTGACCATATAATTATACTGCTACGTAAAGCTTAGCTGTCGTGTGCTGCAGGTCTGCCTGGTATTTCAAATTATATCTTGAAAGGTAATACTAAGATCTGGCATAAGAACAAAAGGGGTATACCCTTGCAATAGAACAATGCTCAAAGGCAAATGTATGATTGCACCAGTTCAGGTATTTGGACTGGTCCAAAGGTTCAATAAAAGAGGTTGGTCTGCTAAGAGGCAGGTCCAAATAAGGAGTCAAGGAAATGTACAGGGTGCTCACTGTGTTCAAAAAATTATATACAGTAATTCAAAAGCAGAAATGTATTTGCTCATATAGACTAACATATGATGCATGGATTATAAATCAGTGCTGTGAGATGCAACAAACATGTGCAAAAACAACAATATTACAAAATGACATCAAATAACAAAAGAGAAATGTAATATATACAACATGATGAGCATGGAAACCTGTATGTTTAGTATACCGATGGATTTCAACAAATTCATTGTTGTATGACAGTATGCAAATTCATATAGATCTGTGAATGTTTTTGTGAAAAAATCCAAATTTGAAAAGTGGAAACAGGAGGGGCTAAAGAGCTACCCAAACTTCAAAAGAATATCCTCATTCATTGGGGATTTCCTGTTTCTAATATGTATTTCTTCTAATTATGACAATAAATGTTCCAGGGTCATGGGGAAAACTAAATATCTTTTAGGCCAACGTGGCAGAGACTGAAAGTACAGAAACTGGTATGGCTGGGAACCTCCCAAAGCAGGTCTTCCCAGCTCCTATCACGTTTCGGCGGAGGTGCATAAGATTGCGTCCGCCTTCATCAGGGCTCCGTAGGGGCGACCCTGTAATGTATATGAAAGAACTCCAGTGAGTATAGTTATGGAGCATGAGGAAAACCTTCAGTAATACTCAAGACACCGTGCTGGCAGCTTACCTGCCGGTGCTTTAAATCCCAAGTACTCGGTTCTCATTCACTAAGAGGCCAAAGGCTGAGCAGAGGACCTTCTCCAGCTAGGTCCTGCTGTGAACTGCGGACCCTTGTTGTGGAGGGTGAACTCTACATCATAGGTCTGTGTAGAGAATAAAAACAAACATAATACTGTATGAGGCAAAAGGAAGCCGGACCATATTGCTACAGTGCTCTGTCATGAGAAAAATACATAGTTGTGGATGGTGGAGAATTTGAAGATAATGTACAAGGGTACCTGTCAATCGGGCAATGAATGATCCGACGCTTGACATAGTTGGTGAAGTGTGCGGTGATGATTCTGCCAATCAACCGACTGGGAACTTAAGCTGAATCCTGCATGGGTCAGGATAACTGGGGAAAGGGAAAAAAAGGGGGGGTGGTAGGAGAACCGTGAGGGAGTGGGGAAGGGGGAGAGAAGGGAAGACGGAAACACAAATGAGGCTAGGCGATGGATAATAGCCTTCAAAGTGAAGACTGCAGGACATTATTGTGGGTAGATCCCTACTAAATCTCCCAGGGAAAAACCCTGCGCGAGGCAAACGTGTAGAATCCCACACGGAGCATGCTGTGGAATATTAATACGAACTTGTACAGACGGCGTTAGTGGCATGAGTGGTGTGCCTAGGAGCAGAGATAGTGGTGCACCCGGCCCTAGAGAATGTGAGCTTGCGAATGTGAACATTTAATCAGTAAAAGGAAAAAGTGTCTAGTGTTTTTAGAGAATAACCCCCGGCTCGTGTAAAGATCCCACTGACAAATAAAGCACGGGAGGGAGGTACAGTACCTGTGCTGGGGACTTGGCCCAGATGAAAACACCAGGACAGGGAAATCTTGTATCGTGGTGATTGTGTGCTTGGGGTGTTCTTTCCTGCAGAGCCAGGCCAACATTCTACTTGGTCTGTCGGCTTCTGTGTGCATTTTATTTTATTAGTCTTGGTGGCATAATTGAATTTATTTAGCCTATCCCATGCTAAGGTACATTTAACTCTAATTTTTTGGAGGTTGTCCTCCCTGTGGTAAGTATTCACTGGGGTGGCCTCAAGTTGCTCAATCTCTTATTCCCATTGGTCTAAATCTCCCCGAAGCTGTCTCCTAATGCCCCCAGCTTTCGTTATGGTTTCCCCCCTCGTTACTACTTTTAGGGCGTCCCACAACGTGCTCAGGTGGTCAACACTTCCTGTGTTCCTCTCAATGTAGCTGTCTATGAACTCGAGTAGCTCCTCCCTAAACACTGGATCTCCCAGGGCATCTATCGGCATTCTGCACATAGGAATAGGGGGTCTAGGGCCAGCATGGTTCCATTCTACTAGTAATGGCGAGTGGTCAGAGATGGTTCTCCCTAGTTGCTGTGCTCCTTCTATTTATGCCAGGTGTTGTTTACCTATGAAAACATAGTCTAGTCTCGTATGAAGACCATGCAGGGAGGAGAAGTACGAGTAACCCCGGGCTTCGGGGTGCTGGTCTCTCCAAGTGTCAGCGAGGTTCAATCTGTCAATTAATAGGGACAGGGCCAACGTTGCTGCTGAGGGACCCTTCGGGTGAGACAAGGACCTACCAAGGTTCGGGTCACGGACACAATTAAAGTCCCCCCCCCCCCCAGAGAAAGATGCCATGTCTGTATGGTGTAATTCTGGCATACATGGAATTTAAGTATGCTGGAATGTTAGTGTTGGGGAGGTAGGAGTTCACTATACATACCTCCTCCTGTTCCAATCTGCCCCATATTATTGTAAACCTGCCCTCCGGGTCTATTTCGGACCTAATTAAATGGAATGGGATTTGGGGGTGAATCCAAGTGTATACCCCTCTAGCATATCTGGAGTAGGAGGTTCCAATGCCTTGTCCTCCCCAGTGTTCACCCAGTTTAGCCAGGGAGTCTGCCGTGCAATGGGTCTCTTGTAGCAGTGATATTTGCGCTCCCTTTCGGTTCAAATAGGACTTGATTCTGTTCCGACGTAAGTAAGTTCCCAAACCCCTCACATTCCAAGTCATTATCTTTATTTTAGCGTTCGCTGCCATATCAGATTAATGGGATTTCCACTGCTTCAGACCGGACACCAGCAGCGTCCTCAGCATGTTTGCCCCGACCCACCCCCCCCCCCCCCGGTCTCCCTCCCCCAGCATCTTCTGCTTCACTTGTTGGAGATTTATTAACTTGGATAACTCCCATTGTATTGAATGGGGAAAACAAACAAAACAACTCGAACTGCCCCCTAGCAGGTGCTTTTAACTTGCAGCACTCAGGGGATCCTGAGCCTTCCAGGCCACTCCTGGCCTTCTGGATCAGGTTGCGTGTAATGAAACTGCCTACACAGTTTCTGATGGGGGGGGGGGGGTCGACTTTTCTTCGCTCGTGTGTTCCTCCGAGCTCTCGTCCGGTTTAGCTTACTTTGCAATAAGACTTTTTTGTGGTATATTTGTCTGCTGCCTGTTTTTATGTGGGGAAAGAACACCTATTTTCTTTATCCCCTCCGCTGCGAGAGGGGTCAGCCCTGATCTGATCTTGCTGGATCTTCCTTGTCATCAGCCAGATTGTTGTGTTCTAGCCACATGTTTGCTGCAGCAGGGGTCTCCAGGAATATCGCTTTTCCTTTATAGAGGATTTTAAGGCATGATGGGAAGAGCAGCATGTATTTTAAGTTGAGTTTCCTTTGCACCGCAGGGGTATAATCAGGATATATGACTATTGTCAAATCTTTTCTCTTGATCTCTCCTCCTTCCCTGGAGTATCGCAGTATGATTTCCCGGTCTCGAAAATTTAGAATTTTGGCTGTGATTGGGTGAGGGTGGGATCCGGGCGGGGGACGCTTCTGGAGAGATCTGTGGGCTCTTTCAACAGAGAACCCCTGGGAGAGGTTCCCGGGTCCTATTTCCTGTAGCAACAATGTTTCTATGAAGTCTGTCGGATCTGGGCCTTCCAAATCTTCAGGGACCCCTAGTAAGCGAATGTTATTTCGGCGGGCTCGCCCTTCAGCATCTTCGGAGCGCGCCTCCAGCCTTGCCACTTGTTGTGTCAGCTCTTGGACCTTTGTCTTGAGATCTCGGGTACTCTCTACATTATCCTGTAGGGAGGTTTCGGCCACAGTGACCCTTTCAGTCAGGTTGCGGGCGTCCTGGCGCATAAGTTGTATGTCCGATTTCATCTCTTCCATCCGCCCTTCGAGTGATGTGCGGAGGGCCGCTATTGCTTGTAGGACTTGCGCATGTCTAAGGTCCTCCCCTTGTTGGGACGGTTCTTTCGAGTCTTCCCGGCCCTGTTGTGACTGTCTCTGGGTTCTAACTGTCGTGAAGGAATCCATTGTGACCAATTTCAGTTTACTTTTAGGGGGAGACCTCCCCTGCGTCTGGATCTGCAGGGTCGGGTCCGTGCGGTAAGAAGGTCTATTCTGCGGACCCTATTTCGAGTTTCAGTTCTTTTAGCGGGAGCCTATGACCCCTTTAGACAGGGACATCCAACAGGACAGTGTCAGGTGGCTTAGGTGTGACAGTAATCGCCCAACACAGCCTCCTATGTTTTCAGGATGATTAGTTGGGGTATTACCTCAGCTGTACTGACCGCTAGAACTGGCTAGGTGTAGCCCCCAACGGTTCCCTGGCCTCAGCCCTGTCCCAGCTCTGCCGCGACTGCAGTTGGTGCGACCAGTCCTAACTTGCTATCCTGGTGACCTGATCAAGTGGTTGAGGCACCGCCTAGGTGGCCACTTCGCCCAGGTTTAGCTGGTCACTGCATCTAGCATCCCTCTTACCTTGTAGATCTTGCCCCACTATGGGCTTAGAGCTGAAAGTGTGTGTCTGGAATGCCAAGCGTCAGTTAACCAGATGTTGCCACACCAACCCAGCGAGTGGTGCGTCTGCTTGCTGCTGAGTCGCAGGGAGTGTCTTACTTCGATGAATCTCGGGCCCTTTTGAAGTGTGGATTCAAGTACAAGAGCCCCACGGTGCAGCGGGGAGGAAAGATGTTAAAAAATTATTGTTCCTCGTTGCTGGGTGTGGCCAAACCGGGGGTTATTGCATTCTGCCCTTTCAGCAGCCCAGCTTATGCAGCTGGAACCACTGCCCTGGCTCTAGTCTCCCCAGATACTGGGGGTCTTCCTGCTCTGTGCGAGCACGTATCTTCCGCGGTCTGTTTGGGGTTGGTGGGTCGAGTGGTTACCCCCAGTGTACTGGCTGTCTTACGGGGTGTCCGACTTACTTGGATAGGGGGGGGGGGACCGCTTCTTCTCACTTGCCGCCCCCGCAGCCCGCAGGGGCCCGAATGCACTTCCTCCGTTCTGGTGATCCCCGCTATTTCTCCCTCTGCCTACACGGCCGTCGCAGGCGCCTTCTCCTCGCAGTCCATGCTGGCTGGCGATCCCGGTCCCTCGACGTCCTGCAGTACCTCCAGTTGATTAGCTCTCCTGAGCTCCTCCTCCGACAGCGTAGTTGGCCTCGGTGTCCCGGTCCCCAGGTCCTGCGGCCATACGCGTTAGCATGGGCTGAGATGTGGCCCGATGGGCAGACGACCCGCCTTGCTCACGCCTCGATGTTGTGCTTTCCTTGGGCTGTTTTTCACGCTGTCGGGCTCTAGTTGCAGCCCCGGCGACTCCACCGCAAAGTCTCTGAAGCTGGGGTGGAGCTGAGGCTCAAACGATCCGCCCTGTCAGCTTCGGCGAGGCAGCGCGTCCTGTGTTGCGGCGCTGTGGAGGGTAACCCGGGCTGGCCGCGCCTTCAGATACATTCCGCAGCGGGCGCCGCCATCTTGTGGGTTCCAGGGGCACCAGATTAAAGTACTCGTTTACCAGTAAATTCACTCTGGTTCGCCTCCAGAATCGTGTCGAGTGGTGGGATGCGGTTCCCCTCCAATATCGTTTGGTTTGTTCTTGTTTCACAGCCCTGTGAAAGCGATATTATTTGTGTTTGCAAGGATCACGGACGGAGCTCCACGGGAGCCTGTACTCACAGCATGCGTGCAGACCACGCCCCATCGATTTCGTACAGTTATACATTCTTTAATGCGTCAATGGGCTTGACCATAGAGACATTTGTGGACGATCGTGAGTGCTTTGAAGCAAATTTTGGCTTTCACAGGGAGTCACTGTAGCTCCCTCCTGTGTGCTGCGATGGACTTGTGCCTACGTTTTCTGCGTAGTTTTGCAGTATTTGAAGCTTTATTGAACAGCCTTTATTTGCCCCGATCAATAAAGCACTGCAATAGTCAATCCTGGGCATTATGATAGCTCAAACTAGCGTGGAGCAGTTCATTTCAGAGACGTAAGGGTTCACCAATCTCAGTCTAAGATGATATTGGGTCTTGCCTATAACACTGATGAGTCGACCTACTTAATGATGCTTCACGAGTTATCCCCAATGTTTTTACTTTGTTAGCTGCTTTAATACAGTGCATCTCAATAACAAAACCGGCATATTGGGCCTAAAGCTTGGCACGGGCCTGGGAGGAGCAAAAGATCAAGAGCACGGTTTTATCTCCATTCAGGCACATTCTGTTGATTGCTATCCATCTCTGTATTGCTCCATAGACTGTGGACATTCTTTCTGCATCTTTTTCGTAGTTGCCACTCTGCTCCATGCGTAGCGAAGTGTCATCTGCATAGTTTGTGAAACGAACTCCAAGGGTATCCAGGAAATCACATAGTGGGCGGCAGAATACGTTAAACAGGGCCGGTGAAATGCAAGCACCCTGTAGTACTCCACATTCAAGTAGTTGGGTCCAGAGAACACATCTGCCCAGAGAACCCTGGACCTCTGGATACTTAAAGATCTGAACCAGCAAGTCCATTCTCCGAGCAATTTCCCACACTACTCACTCTCTCCTGGAGCTTTTCATGGTCCACAAGATCGAAGGCTGCTCATGGGGTCTAACAAAATTTGCAGCCCCGAGTTGCTTTTATCCACGATACTTAGCATTTCAGTTTGGAGATCTAACGGTGCACGTTCGGTACCGTGGGATGATCTAAACCCTCTCTGTCTGTAATGTAAGATTTTCATTTTTTCCAGCTATTGCTGCAGCTGCAAGGTGGCTAGCTTGTCTACAATCTTTAAATCCGAGGGAACATTAGTTATGGGCCTATAATTGGTATGATTTATGGTCCAGACTAGGCTTTATGATGAGCAGTGTAACCGACACACATTTCTTTTTATATGTCTGTACATCATTCCTCACAAAAGAATAAAAAAGAACAAATAGTTCACTGTTGTCCAAAATAATTTTGGATGTATTTCACTATAACGTGGTTGCCCTACCATCACCACTCTAGGTCCTCTTACAGTATAGTATCATTGCTATAGTGGTGTTCCCCCTCATACGGCCTGCGAAAGAATTGCCGCCTGCAAATACTGAAACTCTGTTTCGTAATGTGCAATGTCTGCCATAGCTTGCCCACGTCTGGCCTATTGCTGTGCAAACTGATTTGTACTATCCCGCTGTCTGCCTAGTGTCATTTTGAGTAGTATAACTGACATTGTGTTAAGCCCCTCATACCGCCTGCGTAGGACTCGTCGCTTGCAAATTCTGAAAAATGTGACATTTTAGTTCTCTGCCATAGCATGCTCACGCTCGGCACATTGTCCTGCACATTGATTTGTACTACATTGTCCTTGCATCATCACTGCTTCATACCATTTAGTCTGCCCTCTCATTGCCTGCGCATGATGCTTTACTGGCGCTGTGCAATCTGTAACCTGGTACATTCCTTACTGCCTGCCTTAGCGTGCCTATGCCCGCCGCATTGCCCTGCAAAGCAAATCGTACGATCATGTTGTTTGCCACATTTACTCATGGGTAATTCCATGTATTAGCACCGATGCTGCATGTGGTGTGCCTCTGATACGGCCCAGGTCTGTCGTGCCACCGGTGCTGTTTTGAACCGTACCACTTTGTACTCCCTGTCGCTTGCTATAGTGCGCCTCACATGGTGCCAGTGATCAGCACATTACCCTGTACAATGTTAACTGCAGCGCGAGCTGCAATCTATTGTCGACTGCCATAGTGTCACACCTGGCATAATCCATTTCAGTGCCATGTGCTGCCCACGCACGAACTGCGCATAGCATACTGCATAGTATACTGCATCCCTTTTATAATCTGGTACTGTTTCACATAGTTATCCCTAGCACCATCCACCATCAGCCCCGTAATGACCAAAATCCAACCTAGCACCGATGCTCCTATCTTCTGCCTGCTTAGTCAAACTCGCCGGTAGCCCACCATGGCCTGCGTGCTCCCTACCGCCTGGGACTTAGCACCCACTACATGCCTCCCTAGTGCCCTGTCTCCGCATACTAAGACACTCACCCAGACCATAGCACACCAGTTTGCACGCCCACCCAAAATCCCATGCTCACTCATGTATAGGAACAAACACCTAGCGAACCGCACTCCCCGCAACCAACCCAGGCCTCTGCCCCAGTATAAAACCTACCAACCTATTACCCATCTAATGCCATTTCTTAGAAAACCCTGTTCTACAGTAAAGAGAAATACAAGAATAGCCTTGCGTCTCTAGCTGGCCAAATACTGGAGGCCCCCTATGACTGGGAATATTCAGGAGCATGCCAGACCAATGCTGGAGAATAATAGTTACAGTTAAGCAACATGTTCCTTTGGAGTTGTTCATGTGGTGTCGAGACTGGTAGGGAGGGGCACGTTGGTCAAATGGAACTTGTGCAACTAATGAAGTGATGTTGTCGCTGGGTGGACTGGGTGTGAGATCGATAAATGCACACGAAGAAGTAGTGAACGTAGCTAATGCTGTTATCTCCTGTCCGAAACTAGTAAAACCACATTAAATAATCAACGTGAATGGTGTTGAGATCAAGCTTGTTGATTGACAGTGGGGCCAACTACACATTCTCGAGTACAGATATTTGTAAGGTGAAGTTACATTGTTGTATGCTGCAGGCGAGCAGTGTGGCTGCGCATGCACATGGGATAATTTGAGGCAACATTGAATACAAATTCAAGTATAAGTCTGCGAAGGTTGTATGCAAGTCACCAGAAGAGGAGGGAATTTGTCGTGGGGTGTGCCCGCTTATCTGGGGATGAAGTTGGATCCTGAACATTCAGATCAGGTTTTTACTGTGGAAGGTACTGAGCAATTGCTATCCTGAAGTATTTGCTCAGAACACAGGAATTTTAAAGGGCTTTGTGCATTGTATCAATTTGAGCAACTCATTGAGAGCGAGTGAAGGTGGGGCCATTGGTATTGGGGGATGAGATAAAGGATGAGGTGAGATTGCTAATGGGTGAAGGGACAATAGAAGAGGCAAAAGCCGCTGATTGGGGTGAGTCCTGTTGAATAGTGGAGTGGTGAGATTGTGTGTACTTGTGGGCATTAAACAAGAATGTGGTGCCAGATAGGCTTCTGTTGCCTAGGATTAACGATTGGATTGCGGGTGTAATCAATTTTGGATCTAAAATCGACTTAAGTAAAGCTACATTCTAGTTCAGTGACTTTGACAACGTTTGTGACGAAGTTTGGGTTGCACCGGTATAAGAGGATGCCGTTTGGATTTATTTCAGCTTCATGTGAATTTCAAAAGGTGATGGATAAGCTTTTCAGAGGATTGTTAGGGGTTCACTGCTATCAAGATGACAATTTGGTATGTGGAAAGGACGTGGTAGAACACGAAATTGAAGGAGGTGTTGAGACACTATTGTGAATGACTTTACCAGATAAATGACTTTAACTTCTCAATTCCCCACACACATGCAAAGGCCTCACACTCCACCATTGAATTCCTCTTCTAAGCATCCCTCAATGCATGTGAAGCAAATGCCACTGTATTCATTTCTCCAACACCTAGTTACATCAAAACACAACCTACTCCATTCTCGCTGGCATCAGTAAACAAATAAACATTCGCTCCATTATCTAATCCTCGCAACACGGGAGCCTCTATTAAATAACATTTTATCAACGTAAATCCTTTGTCACACTGATCATCCCAAACACACTTCATTCTTTCTTATCAAATTCCTCATGCACCTTGGCTTGTCAGCCAAATTTTTGATAAACCTTCCATAGAATGACGTCCCTTCCCCTTTATCCGACAGCATCAAACTTGGAACCGACCCCCCCCCCTTCAACTCTTACCCCAATTAATCCCACCTTTTCCTACACACTTTTCAATCGACATAGTCAAATCTGTCCCACAAACTACATACCCTCTGGCTGCCGTGATCAACATAAACGTGTGTATGTGTATGTATATATATATGTGTGTGTGTGTATATATATATATATATAACTACTTCATTTAAACAGATGTAACACTCTACACTACTGAAAACTTGGGTACTGAGGACATAGATGACTATTTGAGCCGCTGCTCATTGTCCAATGTTTGGGGCATACAAAGGGGAATCTGGGACAGTAGCATATGTACATTTCGGTGGCAGTGAATTGCCAGAAAAAGGATGTTCTCGGTTTAGATTGCTTTACAAGGCTTTTCTAAAAATAGTGTACTACAGTGACACAGATGGCCTTCATTCCAAGAGTCTGACAGTTAATTCAAGGATTTGTATTAAAAGCACTTCAAATTGGACTTTTTGCACAATTGGACTATGTAAAGTTATCAAGACTGTTGGAAGATTTGAATATTGTGCCCTTCTAGCTGGTTCTGTGGCCTACCTCCAGCCTAAAGTAACTACAGAAATCGAGTCGATAGGTGTACGCCTCCTATCTATACCTCAGTATTTCAACACATATGTGACAGAAGGCTATTTTATTTACAAAGTTATTCCTAACACTAGGTCCCTAGTAAAAAAGCTTTTTCGCCCTATCTGTTGACAATCTAGTGCCCATGGGTGCTTAGCCCTAGTGGTTGCTGATGTGCCGATTGCAAGGGGATGTTGCGAACCTGTCCCTCTCCTCTCTAAACCACTTTCCTATTAGCTAAAACAGAGTGCACACATTTGGGGGTCGATATCTGTATTTTAATATTTTCGCCTCCCAGCCGTGTGGCTTATCAAAATGCAAGTCAAAAACACAAGGTTTTATAAGAAGAGATTTCTATGTCATTCTTGTCACATAGAACTCTATTAAAAAGCTCCTTTTAACTCTATTAAAAAGGTAAGATGTGCCTCACTACTGAATGATGACTTAAATATATGTCCAGTAGTATCTAGTAGTACTTGGAGACTGATGACAGTCCACCTATCTCTTTTTGTTGTTTGTCCTGTAGGACTCGGGGGGATTGACCCAACTAAGCTGGTCCGAGACCTGAAGACATCCTCAACATTCTTCTTAGCATTGAAGAATTTCCAAGAGAATATTTCATTTATTAATATTCGTCCTGAAGAAAGCGGCCACTTGCGAATCCCGCTGAAACCGGTTGACTGTTGTTATAGCAGGATCTGGTGGATAACCCAGACCCCAATACTCCTACATATTAAGTAAAGGGCTTGCAAAAAGAAATCTAATGTTATCATAACTCCATTTGCTTTCCACAGTCATAGGACTGTACAGAGCAAAAGGAGGTTTTTCATAGAGTTCTATGTGACAAGAATGATATAGAAATCTCTTCTTATAAAACCTTGTGTTTTTGACTTGCATTTTGATAAGCCACACGGCTGGGAGGCAAAAATATTAAAATACAGATATCGACCCCCAAATGTGTGCACTCTGTTTTAGCTAATAGGAAAGTGGTTTAGAGAGGACAGGGACAGGTTCGCAACATTCCCTTGCAGTCGGCACATCAGCACCCACTAGGGCTAAGCACCCATGGGCACTAGATTGTCAACACATAGGGCGAAAAAGCTTTTTTACTAGGGACCTAGTGTTAGGAATAACTTTGTAAATAAAATAGCCTTCTGTCACATATGTGTTGAACTACCTCCAGCCTAACCTGGTCTTCCCTTGTGCCCATGGTTGGTATATTCGAGCTAGGTGACCCCTACTCCCTAATCTGGTCACTGATTAGAATGTTCAAGGCCAACGCCTGATCTAACATACTCGCTCTGTCAATTCCTAAGGGTGCCCTTTTCTAGTACACCCACAACATCGGTATCAATGATGTTCTGAATGGTGCCTGTATTTTCGCAGACACTCTCTCGTCTCCATTTTGCTTCTATCCTTAACTTGGTATTTCACTACCCTACTTAATATGGCCCTTTCTCCTCCTCCCACTGTATCCCCTCTTGCTGTCTGTTCTCCTTCTCTCTTCCTTGTCTCACATATCATGCTCTCCTTTCTTCTCTCTCAACCCACTTGTCTCCTTTTCTCTCCTCTGGTCTCTCACACTATATTTTCTGTCTCTACCACTTACCACCCCCCAGACTTTCTCTCCCTCAACCTTTCCCTTTACAACTCCTTCCGCTCTCCTCTCTCCCTGTACCACTCACACTACACTATCTCCTTCTACACTCTAAACCATTCTCTACTTTAGCTCATTCACGGCTACATACTCTGCACTTGGTACCAGTCTATCCCACACGTAATACCTCACCTGCAGCTTTATCAAACTGTTCCACAGACTCTTCAGCACACCACCTTTCATCCTTCGCCTGGTGTCCCAGTCCACCTGATCTCACCCGAACACATTTCAATATGTCTGTCTCCACTGGGCCTTTCATACATGCGACTTCCTGTTTCTGTCCTTCCCTCCTCCCTTTGTGTCCATGTTCCACCTGACTGGGGCCAATCTAAACCTGTCCTTTTCCCTGGGGTTTGGCCATCCTAAAACAACGCTACATAAACTCCTCTTGGTCCCCTTTCAGTGCACTGCAGTTCTAATAGTCCATGTCAAGTTCTCCGCTGGATATTGGTTTGTGGCTGCGCTGAGTAGTGCTCATCTTGTTTCACAGGCGCTTAAGCGCTGGGATCTCCTGGTACTGTTGCATGTTGGTTCTTGCAGTTCTGAAATAAAGTAAAAAGAGCTTGTGTCAGAATTGAGTGTATCAGGCATTGGGTGATAGACAGTGGTACTAGAATCTACAGTCGAGGCACATGTAGTGGGTTTGGACTGGGGCCCTATCAATTTCCCCCTCTGCCTCCGGGGTAGAATCAGCTTCACAGCTTCGGCTTGGGGTTGGAGGCCCGTGGCTGAAATGTTCGAGGGAGAAAAGACGAAGTAATTATTCTGAAAACGTTAGGTCTTTTCTCCCCTGAACATTCCAGCCACAGGCTTCCAACCCCACACCCACACTTCCTCCCCCATACTTACCTTTACGGCGGCACACTTCGCGGTGTTCTTGCAACGCCTGTTCGCTTTCACTTCCGTGATCGGCAACTGGCGCTGCAGGGTCCTTTCCTTTTTTTGTTTTTTGTTTTAAAAAAATACTTTTTATGGTAAGGGCTGCAGGGGACACCCCTGCAACGCCCATTCACTGTATAGTGAACAAGGGTGTGGGGTACACCCCTGCAGCCCTTGCCACCAAATGGGGGATTTGGTCGAACTTTTCGTCCGTTAGAAATGTTTCAATGGACGAAATTCGACCAAATCTCCCATTCAGGCTTTTTGGACGATTCCCTCTGAAGTACGGCCAGGTATGCCACGTCCAGAAGGATCCCTTGTCGCCACTGATCTGGTCAAGCCCCTGACCTTGTCGCAACAGCTGCTGGATTCTTTACATGAATTGTTGATTTATATTTTTGCTAACTGGTGAATTACAGATTTGATGGGAGAAGCGAGAATTATGGTTATCCATAAGCAGCGACGGAACCCTGCAAAGATAGCCTATTGCAAGCCCCAACACAGGTATAAAAACTAAATGCTAAATTATTGGCATATAGATTTGAGAGTTTTCCCAGATGTTGTTGACGTTAAGCAGTCAGGGTTTGTGAAGAGCTGACAAGACTTGGATAATGTGCAGAGCGTAGTGGGTCTGATGGGTCTACCCAGAAAGGCTTCTCCCTGCAGTTCTCATGACACTCCATGCAGAAAAAGCATTTGATAGCGTTCAGTGGCTGTTTTTGAAGGAAGTGCTGTCAGCCTTTGGATTGGAGGTTTGTGCACATACCCATATTGGGTGATTGGTTGTGGAAAATGTGGACTATGCCGATCTGCGAGAAAATGACTAGTATTATTCAGGATAAGCTACCCTCATTTGTTGTAGAGTGGAGGAACAATTTGGATTATGTCGCACCACAATAAAGAGCGTACTTGCCCTGTTGGGGGGAGAGCTTTAGATCTTTTTTCTGGTTTGATAGGTAAATGGTGGGGTCGGTGTCGCTCCTCACACTAAATCGCTCTAATATTTGATGGGGAGGCAGTGTGATTCTTTACAACATTTGATATTTAGTTGGGTTGTACTGTGATTTGTGGTTACATTTGCTTCTGTTTTTATATTGGTGTTGCATTTTCTCGCGTGTCTGTGGTGTTCCTACCATAATAAATCAATAAAAACACGTTGATTTAAAAAGAAAATGCTGAATTCTCTTGGTTTCTTTCGAATTATTAGTGGGAGTTCAAGGAAGGGGTAGTTTCGAATGAGGCATAATCTGGTTAAGGGTTGCCATAACTCAGGGGATAGCTCAGGGGCAATGCTTGTGTCTTGGAAGCAAGACGACGCATAGCAACGCAGGGTGGACTCCCGGGATTACGCTTAGAAACTGGTCTCTGGTGTTGGGCGCGTTATAAAAGAACAATTATAATTAAACTATCCCGGACTACACTTATTTTTCCCACATTACCCCTGACAGAAGGTGTCTATAGGTCTGTTTTTAATTTTGAAAGCTTTTCTTTAATAGAAAATATATAAATGTGCATTTGTGATTGAGAAAGCCGTATTCATTGTACTTGTTTCACTTAGTATGTTCCTCCCAAATGGTGTATGAAGTTGAAATATCTTTACCCTTTTTTGAAGGCTTTTCCAAGTATTTAGCAGAATAGCCACCCAATTAAGCGTTTCGTGTTTTTGCTGGGTCACCCTGTTTTAGCTTCAAGTTGCAACTGCTGGTCCATCTTTCTTTCAGCGGTTAAATGAATTTGATTTAGAAGTTGTGCTGCAAAAGATCTTTGACCACTTCAGCTTGAATGTCTCAAATTTTAATTGGAAGCATAAGTCCCTTATTACACGTTATTGAAGGCAGTTTGCTCCACGTGACCTGCCCTAGCAAGTTAATGAAGAAACTGACTGTTCTTATAGTGGTACAATGCAATATGTTTTGTTAAATTTAGAGTAACACTGGATTTTCTATGGCATGTTATTTAAAGCTTGTGATCCACGGTTGTTTTAATTGTGCCATCCAGACTCCTTAATTCTCCCTTTTAACTATGTCAAAGTTGATTCCACTGTGATGCTTAAGAGTGTAACAAATACCTCTCCAATAGTAAAAAGGGAGAAAAGCGTGTTGTCATTAATTGCAGTGCTCGTATATAATGTAGAAGAGAAGCCGAAGTTCCAAACTTTGGATCTACTGTGCTGATAGCCCACCTTTCCCACATAATGCATTGTCATCCTGGGCAAATATCTGTGTGACTGGGTAGCCCGTTAAAAATAACAAAACGGACTCCTAGAGTAAAACTCCAACAGTGTTTATCAAAGCTTTTGCTTGTCAGGATGGTTGGTTCTATTTTGGACCTAATGGGCTGGAGATATTTGGTGCTAGGGCCAGCCCTCTCCTCTCTCGACTTCCCGGGGCTTGGTTCCCACCTCCCAATCGGGTGGTTAGTAACTCCGATTGGTAACACCGATCTATCTTTCTTCTTTACACTTTCGGGGTTGCCATAAAATGATGTGCAGGGTGTATGCACAGGCAGTTAAGGACATTGTGTCTTGCCTAACACTTTGGATATTTGATTCCCTAGGGAACTTCTAACTTTCCCTGTCCTGTCGTTGGTTAGTACTCCATGAATAGGGAACAGTGCCTTTCTTTCGCCCAGCGTTGCGCTCACTCCTTTCACAACCTTAGTACCTGACCCTTCACTATACTGATCTCTTAATTTGTTCTACTCCCACCATGTTACTGTCCCTCCAATCTCTCACTACGCCTTTCCACCTCCACCCTTCGATCTTGCTTCTTTTCTCACTTCTATTCTTGCTACCGCTTGTACTTACAAATATCCCTCTGCTTCTATAGTTTCTTTTCCCTCCTTCCTCTACCCCTACTTTCCCGCCTCTGGTTATTCCTCTCATTATAATCTCTCTCGCTGAAAACCAATAGCTATTCCTATTCTCCCACTTTGTTGCTCTTCCTGCTCTCCCTCCACCAGTGTTCCGATTCCCCTACTACCACTACTTCTCTGCTACCTTTACTGCTTTGTGACACTCAGGGATATGGTGCCCTGCACACCGCTCTCACTGTTATGGAATCCAGTGATATGCTGCCTGCTTACCCTCTACTAGCCCATGTTTGACCCTCAGGGACTCTTAGGGATATGGTACCCTGTACACCCTTCTCGCTACTACCTACATCTACTACTGTTACCTCCGCTGCTCCTATCTCACTCCGCCACTACTACTACACCTCTAATACTCGCACTCTCCTCTCTCTCACACAAACATTCCACAGACCCCCCTCCTTAACACTAGCCTCCACTGGTCTCTCGGACATCCTCCACCGTCTACTGTTCTCACCCAACTCTAAACCACAATTGCAATCTCACACACACCTCCTTAAATACCCCACCTGCTCCCAGGATTGGCTGCTTACCCTGCCCAATCACTTACCCCACTCCAGGGTGTGTCACAGGGACTGGTCTTGGGATGGCTTAAAATGGCTAGTAAGTCCTCCCACCCCCTTTTCCAACATGGACTTGCTGGGTTCCGGGGAGGCTGATACAATGAGGGCATGCAGGCCTTTCCAAAAATAAAATATCATCCGTGGTGGATTAGGGGTTAAGGCCTAAATGGTGTCTTTATTTCTAATAAGAAATCCCTGGTGGGTTAGTGGTGGCAAACTGTGCGAAGGGGATGGGGAGGGGAAGACTCCAGCAGACACTGTTTGCTGACGTGCGGTGAAGATGACCCCGGCAGCACTAGAGAGATCGCCAGCACCACCGGGGGAGCCTGCGCGTTACCCGCTCTCCCTGGGGTCAGACCGGGAAAGCGGGAGAGAACAACACTTAACCGGAGCCCTGGTCGCTACATCATAACCTGCAGCGACTCTGCGCGGATGTGCCCTGAGGAGTACTGACTCTGCCCAGGTGGGTGGGCCTGGGCGGATGTCAACAAGGACATGCACCGCCACGGAGGAAAGAAACAGAGGGCTCCCAAATCCCTTGTACAGTGTGTGCACACCGCCACAGAGGAACAAAGGGTTTCCAAAACCCCAGTTAAGTACTGAGCTGCCAAAGCCCACAAAGGGAGAAGGGGCTCTCGAAGCCCTATAATGTGAGTTAAGGGTTTTCAAATTGCCTTCTGAGGTGGTGAGGGCTCTCACATCCCTATGGAGCATACAGAAGTGTCCCGCAGCAAAGCAGGGGGGAGGTTTAGTTAAATTGGGTAGGAACATCAGCTTTGGGGCTGCAACTAAAAGGTACTGTGCACTATTGATATGTGTTTGTGACTGACAAGGGACTGACGAGAGGGACTGACAGTTAAATACAAGTAAAGGGCCATCTGCAGCTGCCAAGTTTATAAAAAAAAAGGGGGAAATACATGGAATGTTTGTAATGAGCTCATGGAAGGGTTGGCATGGGAGTGTGAACCTGGCTAAAGTTCATATGATGGAGGGCTGTGCTGCATGGTATCTTCTACCTTGTCTTTGGCACAGAAAGTGAATGGCAAAAATGAAAGGGGTGCACTCTCATGGGAAATGGCAGCAGAGAAGTGATATTTTTATAGAAAGGTCTGTTACTACAATTCCCCACAGGTGTATTGTGCCTTATTGTGAAAAAGAAAGAAGATAGAAGCAAGTCTGTAGGGGAGGGCACACTGTGGGGTTGCTTTCAGTGGTTAAAAACCATTTTAATCATCATACATTTAAAAACTAAAAATAATACATTCTACAATTGTAGCCTAAAAACTGATACGGACCAAAGCTTACATTGGTGGATCATTGGTCAAGCACATTTTGCCACCTCTATGGCCAGGGTATCCTCACAACCATTAGTTAGATATACTGTTATCCTATGGTTCATTTCTTTTCACAAACCGAGGTTCTGTAACATTTTGTAAACGATTGCATCAGTTTTGTAACTGTATTCTCATTGGACGGTATCAAATCTCAAAATGTTTCAGCTCATAAAGGTGGTAAATCCAGAACATTCATCAGAAGTAGGACCCTGGTATTTGTACAAGCGTCTAGCCTGCACTGTTGTGTCGGAGAAGGGATCTGCATGGGACAAAAGACTGGGCTGAGTTACTAATTCTCTACATTCCAGTCATGCTCACTATATGAGAAACACCTATTGAAGGTTTAGGAATTACCTGTATTGGTGTTTTAAGAGGGTGAAATTGTTCGTAGTAACAATGGGAGATGCTTGTTCCGTCCTTCCTTAGGCCTAATTAATAGAAAATCATATAAGTATGCTTTTAATTACGCAAAAAAACAGAACCAAAGGGATACTATCCCTGTGCCTTATTAACATCTGGAACTCGACCGTTTGGCACATGTCCTGAATGAACACCTTTTGTTTGCAGGTTCCTTAGCGCTCCACCAGAGAAGCTGGTCTGGGATGGTGGGGTGATGTCAGTGGCTCTGTTCCTGGTTCGGAGTATTTATAATACTGAGCATTCCCGTGCCAGGAAAAAAGAAAACTGGGGCTACATTGTGTTTGTACATACCTATGTTAAAACTACATCTGGTCATTTCTGTTCAGACTGTAAGCACCTAGTTGCCCTGTTGAGCTTTAGAAATCATTTCACATACATACTAAGGGGACAGTTGCTCACCAAGGGTGATGGTTCGCTCACTGTAGAGGGTCTTCGTCCATGTTTCTTCAAAGACCAGGGCCAAATTTTGATAAACGTTTCCCATTGGGTCAGTACCTCGATGACGTTTCCATAGCAGAGATGCCCATTGCTGGCGTTCCTGATTTCAGTAAAGAATGTATGCATTTCTACTCCAGTCTTCAGATCTGCGAGGTGCATCATACTCTTATCTGCTGTTAATTGGGGAGTTTTGTAAGGGGACATTCAGCAGCAGCAACAGAATCTACCTTCATGCACATATTGCATTCTCCAGTAAGTGCCAGGGAGACCTGCTTTCAGACTATTTCCAAATGAGTGATGTAATGTAGGACAAACATTCACAAGTTACAATTAAGATTTTATTTTTCTAATCGTGTTGCCAACGTGCAATTGGGTATTTTTATTTATCTTGTTAGTGTTCCATCTGGCATCTTCGAACTGGGGAGCAGTAGTCCTACTGCTGGATTGGCACATTTTGGTTGCCACCGAGAAACACTGCATTGCAGTTAACCAGGCTGGCTCCTTTTAATGGTTCAGGCCATCGTAGTGCTGCTAGTTTCCGATACGGAAGGTTGAATCTTGTCTCAGATTTACGTGAAAATGGGCATAACTCATTATGGCTTTCCATGGTCAGTCCTAGGCACAGTGGAATCATGGAAAAAAAAACTAGGGATGTCACTAGTTCTTGCACACTGGTGGATGCAACTGCAATCGACACATGCCCATATCTTGGCCTTTTCTGTGGATGTTTGGAGGTGAAAAGTGAAATCTTGGTATTAATCTGGTAAAGACTAAACCTACTTGCCTTTTATCCCCGCCTCAATTAAGGCTCTTTTTGTGTTTTGTGTGTTAAATTAGTTAATATTATCTTCTTGGTCTTAGTATCAGATCGGTCTTGGAGTCTAAACATTCTCCTCTAGATAATTATGGAAAGACACATGTTGTTTGGCCAACAGATCGGATGGTGAAGAGGCGCAATATAGACCTTAAACAGCGGGGCGGGAGAACAAGCACAGCCCCTGTTGAACTCTGTAAGTCTGCTATAGACTATTTAGAAGTTTTTCACTCTAGATGTTTTGTCATTGAAGATATAACTGAGTCCCTTTTTAAGCCATGTCAGACCCACCCTGGTGGCCCACATGATCAAATGCGGATGACCGGTCCCGCAACATCTGCATACCAGTCCTATCAAAGCCCAATAACTAATAGGCTCTCCTCTACATCCAGCGTAGCAGTCTGCGCCTCTGTTGGGGTTAAACCACTGTCTGTCACCTTATCCAAGATTTTATTATGAAGGGTACATTGCTAATCAGCCTATGATTGGTAGGAATCAGGGGTTTGCAGACTATTGTTTTTTTTAGAAATGGAGTAGGGTGACCTATGCTTCCTTTAATTGTGCAGTCTTTAAATGAGCTGCAGGAGCAAACCTAGCCATGCAGTTGATGGCCTCCTCCGTTCTTCACACACAGTGCACACAATGTCTTACTTGCCATGGGTCAATTACAATCTCCAGTGGCTAGTGGTAAGTACACATTTTGAGGCCTTACTAGTTTGATTACTGCATCAGTCACGTTCGGTCTTGGGCACACATTTTATTACCACCGACACTTTAATTTTCATGGCAGGAAGTAGATCAGCTTCTTGATAATCTGAATGTCATTCACACTAACTGGGTGGATGTGGAAATTATTGAAGTTGGCATAAGTGTAAGAGGTAGGTGATGAGTTTGTGAGATGTGCGAGGTTAGTATTGAAGGAGTAGTTGGCATGCATGGCTGTGATATTCCATATTGGAGAGGGGGCTATCCTCTCTAACCCCCCCACCCCCGGGTCACCCTTTTTATTTGCACTTCTCATTGAACCTCTGTCTGATACAGTAAGACGTCCTTTGTGTGAGCAATCCAGTGGTCTTAATACTGAGTGCAATTGAAACAGTTAATGAATTTAGTGGCCTAAAAATAACCTGGGGGCAAATTGGAATACCACATGCTCACGGAGGAGAAGGGACACAAGCCATTGGGGGCGATCTGGGGGGAGTGAAACGCACAAGGGAACCATTCCAATACCTGGGCATTCTAATAGCCACGTCTATGAAAGGGTTCCTTCAATTGACATTTTGTTTATTATAATAGTGTGCCCCAACAAACTTTTGAAAGTTTGGCGGATAACGATCAGACTGAAAGAAGGGGCCTGAGACCAGGATGGATTACATTATTGGCTCTTGCTGAAGAAGGTGATTGTTTTAAAAAAAAATGAAATCGAAATAAGCACCCACTTATACAAATAACCATGTTTTCCATGAGGGATGGAAAACACATCCACACAGGTCTGCTGAGAAGAGACCAGTGTGAGAATACATTGCATCAGGCCCCGCCCCCCCTCCCCAACCCTTGCCGTGAGGAGAACAAACACCTCCACCCTTCGAATATGTCAGCCATTGTGCTTTCTCTCTGAACACCATCAGAGGAGGTAAAATATATTTATTTGATCTAGCAGTCCCCCAGTAGAAGGAATACATATGCCTAACATATCCCAGGCTTACCAGAGGGTTTATGCAATAAGAAAACACACTGCATTCAGAGATACACAGAAAGCAGTTGGCAGCCCTGGCGGTCGGTTCAGGGGAGGGGAATGGCAACAGAAACCTAACTAAACCTAGTATGAAATCCAAAATGATGTATGGCCCCTGTTTAGATTCAGACAAGCCCCCTAAATTTCCATTTGACCGGTATCACATTGCACGATAAGGGAACAGCACCAGCCCCGGCACACAGGTGAGATCTGTTCCCTTTACTTCTTGCTTTGAGAAGGAGCAATCCCTAACGTTTGCGTTTCAGTCTACACCGCCCCAAATAATCAAGCTGATCACTTTGGTGCAAACTTGGTCTGGCCCACAGTGATACTATGTTTGTGCAGCGCTTCTGAATGAAGCGCATCTGCATGCTCCCATGGGGCCAGCTCACAGACTCGAGGTTCTACTGCCTCTTTTGGAGGGCATTCTCCATTTATTTTATTTTATTAATTGGTTTTTATTGATTTTCAACATGGGTATAGCAGTTTTCATTACACACACTATTAAGTAACTTAGCTGCAATATAGTTGCTCAGAATAACATATATCCCTAACTTAACCCCTACACCCCCTCCCCCCGCCAAGCAACCCTAGAGGCAACAGATGATCTCATTAATTTTCATAGTCTGGGAAAGAAGTTCATAGGCAAAATCGTTAAATAAACCATGATACTGCAGACATTTTGGGAATAAGAATATCTTTGTGGGCAAATCAATGGGATGGCTCTTCAGCTATATCGTGTAGCACATTTAGCTTCAATTAATGTACTTGTCTCGGAACACAGACCATTCATCATCAATGGAGGTGTGATCACCGTGAATGGCGCTGTCAGCTTGTCCATAGTGTAAATATTGCGGGAGACATTTATCCACTCAGCTTTTGTTAGCAGACTTGTTCTTTTCTATACAGTTGTGAGACAGGCCCTCGCTGCCAGCAAGAACCCATGTGTCATTTTGGGTACCTTAAGTGTCCGTTCTTCAGTTTCCAGCAAGCCAAACAAGATCATGAGTGGTTGTTTCTCCCTCCTCCCCTTCAAGCTCTTTATCCAGCTGAGCACATCATCCCAGTATGCTTGGACCGCATTACACCCTACCACATGTGCCAGTAGTCTGTCTTCTGGCCACAACCCCGCCAACAGAAGGGACTTACATCTTGATACATCCTGGCTAGTCTAAGTGGGTCGTACTGCCATCTATGTAATAGTTTAATTCTGTGTAGTTTATATTGACAAGAAATGGAGGTTTTCGAGGTCCTTCTGCATATCTTAAGCCATGTCTTTGAGGGGAGATTCCTCCCGAGGTCTCTTCCCATTTGTGTTTTAGGGTGGTTGCGGGGCAGTTATTGACACTAACTAGTGCTGTATACATTGCGCTTATTAGGCCCTTGGAGCCTACGTACGTATCTAGAATTCCTTCGAACGGGTGAGGTCTCTCTCTGTAGGGCCTCCTTCCACACCTCTCGAGTCATGATGCCTTTATATCTCAGATATAGAAAGACCAAGAGTGGACCTATACCTAGGGCTTCCTCCAGCTCCTGGATGGTAATGAATGCATTATTTCACCATAGTTGCCCCGCCCTTTCAAGCCCTGCCTCGTACCAGGATTCAAAACTCCCTGGATTGGGAGTATCGTCCCGAACGCCCGGTGCCCATAGGTGTGACAGGGGAGAGGGCCAAGTCGAGACCCCTTTCATTCCTTTGTTTGGTTTCCATATAGCCCAAATAGTCCCAAGAATACAATGGTTTTTAATGCAGTTTCGTAATAGGGGTCCCGGTACCCATAACCATTCTCCCAAAATAAATGGTCGGAGGTGATAGTTACCTAGATCTATCCATTGGGGGTCTTTTTGTTGTCCGACGTGCGGGATTAGCACTCGCATTTGAGCTGCCATATAGTAGAGCTCTAAGTCTGGAATGCCTACCCAACCATCATCTTTATGAAGGTGAAGTAAAGCAAGGGGAACCCTGGGTTTTTTGTTCTGCCATAGAAAGGTGTGTAGGACTTTTTTAGTGGTTGCAAAGAAATCTTTGTTGGATAGGGAACATCTGGAATAGGTAGAGCAGCTTCAGCAAGATTACCATTTTAATAGTGTTCAAGCGGCCCATCCAAGAAATGGTGAGCCTTGTCCACCGTTCAATATCTTTTTGGATTGTGTGTAATAGTGGGGGAAAGTTGGCTTCAAATAGGTCACCTAGATCTCGGGTCACTTTGATGTCCAATTGCCGCAGCGTGGTGAGACTGACCTTCATCCCTAAGGGTGCAAATCGCCCCGCCTCAGCATCCCTACTCTTGTCGATCGGGAGGAGGACCGATTTCCCTGTGTTCATTTTCAGGCCCACCAATTGGCCATACTCCTCAATTATCTCCTTGGCTGCTGGTATCGAACTTAGGGGGTTGGTTGTATGCAGAAGAATATCGTCAGCATATAGGCCTAATTTATATTCCTGGTCTCCTACTTTAATTCCTTCCACTCTTTTATCGAGCCGTAGCTTCTGCACCAGTGGTTCGAGGGACAATACGAATAGTATGGGGGATAGCGGGCAGCCCTGCCTGGTTCCTCTTTCCAGTGGAAACCACCTTGAGTAACCACCATTCACTGCTACAGAGGTCTTAGGGCTGAGTATATTGCCTTGATGGCGCAGCAGAGTTTGGGGCCAAGACCTATCCAGACTAGGACTCTCTCCAGGAATGCCCAGTCTACTCTGTCGAAAGCCTTTTCGGCATCAAGTGACAGGAGGGTTGGGTCGTCATTCGTCTTCTGTGCCTCATGTATCAGGTGTAATGTTTTCCTCATCGTATCCGCTCCCTGTCTTCCCATTACAAAGCCGCCTTGATCTGTATGTATTAACTTGGGTAGGTGTGTTTCTAGTCTGGCCGCTATTACTCTTGCGTAGATTTTAGCATCTATATTGAGAAGTGATATGGGGCGATACGACCCATAGTGTTTGGGGTTTCTACCTTCTTTTGGGATGACCGTTAGAAGGGCCTGGGCAAAGGATGGGGGTGCTTGTCCCGTTTCAAAAATATTGTTGAATAAGGTCACTAGGAAGGGGGTGAGAAACGCAGTGAACGTTTTGTAGAAGCCGGGGGTGAAACCATCGTCCCCAGGTGCCTTCCCTTACTTAAGACGCTTGATGGCGTCGGAGACTTCATTTTCAGTGACCGGTTCATCAAGTGCCCCAGCCTTGGAGTGTGAGTGTAGGGAGACCTGCCTCTTTGAGATAAGCGTCTACACTCCCTGGTGGGGGAGGAGGGTCACTGGTGTATAAGTCTTCGTAAAAGAAGGCAAATGCCTCTTGTATGCCCTCCGGGGTGGATTCTACTGTATCTATGAGAGTACCATCTGTCCTTTCTATCATGTCCAACAAACCCAAAGTGGGAACCTCAACTTTCACTGATACCTTGAGGTAGAACCATGTAATATAAACGAAAGTGGTACCACTTTCGTTTATATTACTTTCTATCATGTACACCTATCTTTCTGCCCTTTGCGCTCGAAGCCTTGCCGCAAGGAGGGTGTCAGCCTTATCTCCCTTCTCATAATACTTTTGTTTCAAGAATTGTAGGGTCTGGGTCACCTTACCCATTTCCAGGGCTTTTAGCTCTTCCCTTAGTTCCTTGGCTTCAGCAAGATGTATAGATCTATTTTGTGGGGATGTCTGTGCTAGGCTCTCTGCTGCATCTAGCTTCTGCCTGATGGTAGTCTCTCTTAAAGTGCGTTCCCTCTTTTTGCTCGCTCCTTCTCTGATTAGTCTTGGCTGCTTCCCATACATTCACCTTATTGACTTCACCTGTATCGTTGGTTACGAAGAATTGTTTAATTTCATTCTCTAATTCCTCCCTGAAAGCCGTGCCCGACCATAGTGTTTCATTGCACCTCCATTTTGTGTTGCGGTGGGTGAGGCCATCCCAGTCCAGGTCCGCCACGACCATGTCATGGTCAGACCAAGCAGTGGGGTGTATGTCTGCGTTCTGAAGTATTCTAATTAGGCCCCCAAAGAGAACAAGTAATCTATTCTTGTGAGCGTATCGTGGGGGTTAGCCCGGAAAGTGAATCCCTTGTCTAATGGATGTAGCTGACGCCAGCTACCGGAGATGCCATGCAGGGCAAGGGTCTTTTTGATTTCTGCATATCATGCACCTGAGAGGGTTGGGAGGTGTCATTTGTGGTTTGCCTATCCATGGTACTGTTCATCCATGTGTTGAAGTCGCCCCCAAGAATAGAATGGCCTTGTAATTTATTAAACAACTATTCAGTCGTTTTGTGAAGGAACCTCTTTTGACCTTGTTTGGGTGCGTAAATTGTGGCAAGGGTTATAATTGTGTCCCTAATGGATCCCACTATTAGCATGGTTCTACCCTTTGTATCGGACCAGGAATTTAAGATCTTCATACGGAGGCTCTTTCGGATTAGGATTCCCACACCCGCCTTTTTGGGGACACCCCAACTCCAGAAGGTTTGCCCAATCAATCTACTGGGGATCCCTATCTCGCTTCCCCTCTGATATTTTGTCTCTTGTAAGAACATATCATTGACATTGGAACTCTTGAATTCTCTCGCCACTAGAGAGGGTTTGGTGGGGGAATTGAGGCCTTTCACATTGAGTGTGCATACATGTAGCCGTTGTCGCCATTGTTATTTATCAACATGAGATGGCACAATAAGTGCGTCTGCCTCATTGCCTCTGCTCTAAGTACCCGCCGTATGTCTAACTTGCTAGTGAGTTGGGTCTCAAATGACCCAGTGAGGGCTGTTAGGTATTCTTGGCGCTCAGCAGTCAGTGATTTTTTAAGATTGCCTTTCCCTCCCTCTTTCCCCTGTACTCATCTGTCCCATCCGACCCTTCGAGTTGCGCTACCCCTCCATCCCCTCCCCCCAAACCACACGGCGTCCGATTCGGCTGGGTTATGTTCACCCGGTCGTTTTTGGACCACCAGCGGGAACCGTACCTCGAACTGTCCCATTCACATATACATATCACATAACCATGAGCCCCCAAGTCCCCCCCTGCATTATAGGAACATTTTAACGTACTGTACATTCTAGCGTACTGAACTGTATTTCAACATTTGGATCTTGATCACGTGATCTCGATATCAGGTTTCAAACAAGTCACTGTATGGGCGAACTCTGTTTCTATCATGTACACCTATTTCTAGTTTTCACCATTTCCTTCATCCCTTCATTCCCCGGACTACCCCCAGTCCCTGTCAACCTCCACCCTTTTCAATGCCTACTGAAGTGCATTGACCCACATCAGGTGCGTATGCCCTTACCCATGTCCACCTCCTGAATGCGTCTTCTGCATGTAATGGAGCTATGTGAAGAGGGTGACGGTACCACCACCACCGTCGTTTGTTGTTACTTAGTGAGTGTCCATCTGACGCTGCCAGAGGCCTTTAGTCAGCCCAATGCTTGTCATCTGGTGCACCCGCGAGAAGAGAGTACTGTTAGAAGAGTTTAGGTGAGTTTAATGTTCAGCATTCCGGGGAGGCGTTCATTCGTCTATTTCCTAGAGCCTTGTATCTTCTTTCTTCGTGGGCTTTTGGTGCGACATTCCCTTGTTTCTGGCCTTTTCCCGCCCTGAGACGGTCCTTAATCTGGAGTACCCAGTAGATCAGCGATACAGCACCAGATGTCCCTTTCAGAGATCAGTTTTATGGCTTTGCCTTCCCACTCAAAGGAAAGCGAGAAGGGGTATCCCCAGCGGTATCGCAGACCCTTTGCTTTCAACATTTTGGCGAGTGTGAGGCATTTCCTCCGCATTGTCAGTGTGAGGGAGGATAGATCCTGATAGATGGAGATGTGTGCCGAGCCCAACATGACTTGTGGAATGTGTGTCGCCTTGTCCAGAACCCTAGCCTTGTCTGCATAGTTATGGAATCGGGCAAGCACCGCTCTCGGACCTCCTGGTTTTCCACCTGCCCTATGAACGCGATCAAACTTGGGCTCGTCAACTGAGTCATCATTGAAAAGTGATTTTGTTATGCTGTGCAGTGTTCTCTTTAGATCTGACTCAGTCTCGCCTTCATTTTCTGGGACTTCGAAGATGCGTATATTGTTGCGCCGCTCTCTGTTTTCAAAGTCAAAGATCTTTAGATGAACATTTTCTTCTCTGGCTTCGAGTTCAGCGATTCACACATCCATTTGGGTCTCCAGGGTATTCAGGGATGATTGGTTGTGCTCGACTTCATCAAGCCTATCCTCCATTTTATCCATCCTCTGAGTAATTTTGTCAATTTTGCCACCAATATCCGCTCTCATACTCCTCATTTTTTTGAGGATATCGGCAACGTCCGCTTTAGTTGAGGCTGCATCGGTTTTTGGTGACGACATAGTCGCTGCCCTGTATGAGCGATGGCTATCTTGCGGTGATGCGTACTGGTATGCAGCCAGTCTCTCCTTGACGTTCATACGTTGGACTTGGCAGTGTTTGTTAAGTGGCCTCTCTCGGGGAATGAATAGAGGACAAGCAATAAGGCTGGTTTGTGGTGTCACGACCACCTGATCGGATATAGCACCACGCTGGGGAGCCCAGAATGTTGGAGGGGCCAAGGTTTATATTGCACCCAAGATTATCAGAGGACACCCACCCTGCAGAGTCTGGTTCCAGTTGGGGGGTGAGGGGAGAGTCCCAAGAGTGATGGCTCTGAGAGGGGCACACGCCCTGCAGCGCACGGGCCCAGCCCTCAATGCAGATCCAGCCTTTTTCGAAGGAACTTAGTCTGTTTCTTGTGGGAAGGGTTCAACACTCACCAGGGCTGCCCATCTGAACGCGGTTCACAGTCTGCCGTTCGGACCCAGTTCGCAGGAATCGGTGGCCGCAAGTTTCGTTCTGTAGGTACCCTCTGGCGAGAGCACACACACCGCCGTGGCCCAGAGGCACTCTGTGTTGTCACTAGTTTCTGGTCATAGGGCGTAACCAGGGAGCGAGAGCTTAGTGGTAGAGCCTCCATATGCAGTCTCTGTGGGTACTTTGCACCCTCCTCGTTTGGGGGTGCTGTTCGCCTGAAGAACCGGGTGTGTTGGGCGGGGTTTATGCTGCACCTTGGCTTGTCATAGGGGACCCGCCTTGCAATGTCAGGGTTCAGTGAAGGAGGGCGTTTGAGGGGTGATGGGTATGAGAAGGGCACACGCCCTGCAGCGCACAGGGGCCCAGCTCTCAATGTGGATGGAGCCCTTCCAATGGATGAGTGGTCTGTTCCTTATGGGGTGGGCTCACCACACTCCCAATGGCGCCCATCAGGAAGTGGTTCAAGATCTTCTGGTCCCGATCTCTGCCCTATTGGATTCTGCCTGGCGGGGACGCGCATGTCACCATGGCCCTGGGGCACTTTGTGGGTCGCCACTGATGTCTAGTCGTAGGGGCAAACGGGGAGCAGGTGCCCAGCAATGCACCCCCCCCCCCCTGCTGTCTCCGTGAGTCAGACTGGGCGCAGGAAATGTACACTTGAAAATCTGTTGGCTGGGGCCAGCCTCCACAATGGAATGGGGTGTTGTACCTCGCGGTACGGGCAGGCCAGCTTCTCAGTGGACCAGCAGGTGGCCGCGCTCCGCCTCGCGCCTAGGCCAATGTCTCCTTACCTTGGGGGAGCGTACCGAGGACCTGGGCCGCGTCCTGCGCGGGAGGGGCAGAGGGGCCGCTGAGAGGGGCCAGGGCGGCAGGAGAGAAAGGTGCCTTCCTTAATAAGCTGCGAGCACCTGCGGGCGCTCGTGAAGACCGGGTCCCCGCATATCATGGGCCGTGCGCCGGCCTTCCAAGGAAAGAGCACCCGGTGCGGAACAGTGGCAAGGCAGAGGGTTTGGTCCGCCGGGACAGCTGGTGTGTTGACGCAGGCCGAGGACGCTGCGCAGAGGATCACAGTCACACGGCAGGAGGCTGCAGCTCCAGGGCCCGCGCGATTACAGCTGCGTCGTAATGAGTCCGAAACGCGGCGAAGCCTCCACCGTTTTTTGACTGGTTTGGACTCAAGGTGTGGGGGGGGCCTTGTTACATCAAATCCAGTCGGGGGGGTCCAGTAGTGGGGGCTCATGCCACTTTGGAGGACCTCAGCACGGAGCTCACGCGGAGGAGCTTGTCATCCGTGCGCCCCCTGGTGGCCAATGGCCAATGGCCAATGGCATTCTCCATTTTAAGTACACGATTCTAACATTTGGTCTGAGTTATGTACCACATGTTTATGAAAATAAAGGCAGCAGTTGCTGGGTTTAGTCTCCTCCTAAGAGTTCCCATGAATCCTTACCAGAAAGATTGGTTGGCGAGGGCGCATTCATATAAAGTGTTTTTTAACATGGGACTGTCATGGAAACTGGGAATTCATTGACTGCCTCACAGGTCCTGAATTGTATAGGCTTTCGATGGAACAATGTGCCTGGGGTTTTCCCCACAACAAACAGAAGCTGAGACAGTTTCCAACTGCTTGCACTTTTTGCTACACCATACTATCATGTCTTGGTGGTTTCAGAGAAATCTCGGCCTACTAGCCTTCTGTATCCTGGTGGTTGCCTTGTGCATTTCGAAACGAGAGCTCAGGTCTTTGAGAGCTTTTTAGTCTCCGGTTTCAATTTCTGAAATGATAGGTCTGATCATTCCTGAGGGATTTCATCTGAATTTGTTATGCTCGAACCAGACAAAGCTACTCAAGAGAGGGATCCCCCTTTCAGAGCTTTCCCGTCGGGTGACCATTACGACAGACTTTCAGTTCTATGATGGAGAACATTCCTTGGGAGTTTTCAGGCCTACAACATGTGCTTCTCCCTGGATTCTCCTTTTCTCTTCTGTGTCTGTCTGCTATCCAGGAGTGGTGTGCCACCAATGATCTCTGCCTTACTACCAGTAAGACCAAGTTTCTCCTTATCGGCACATCTGCTCCCTCCTTTCCTGTCACTCTCTGGCTGGCCTTGCTTGGCCCTCTCCCTGCTCCCACCTGTGAGGCTTAAAACCTCTGGGTCATGTTCAACTCCACACTCCTTCTCTCCTCACATCTCTGACGTCTTTAAGAAGTCACACTACCAGCTGCACCTCCTCGGAGGTATTCTCCTTTCCTCTCCTTCCCCCCATAAGCTCACTGTCTCCAGAGCTCTGGTTCTCCCCTAGGCTGGACTACTGCAACAGCCTCTTTCTAAATCTGCCTGCCTGTACTCTCCACCCTCTGCAACTCATCCAAAACAGGGCTGCGAGACATGTCCTTGGCCTCAAGCCCAGGGATCGTATCTCTCCAGGACTGAAAACTCTGCACTAGCTCTCAGTGGCGGCAATGATTAAGTTTAAAACCCTCTATATTGTCCACAAGGCAGTCTGGGGCCTGGGGCCTCAATACCTTCAAATCCCTCTTCCTAAATATCTTCCTTCTCAACCTCTTTGCTCATCCGCCTCCAACTCCCTCAGGGTCAGTCGCTTCTCAAAGCAGCGAGTTGGTGGTAGATCTTTCCGCTGCTGGGGCCTCCTTCTGGAACAGCCTCCCTACCTCTCTGAACCATATACGGTTCTGGAAGCACCTCAAGACCTTTGTCTTTGCTACTGCCTTCTCACCTCCTCTCCCCTGCTGATCGCCTCTCCCCTGCTGATCTCCTAGCTTAACCTGAAACTGCACTGGTTACCCGGCTATCCTCTGATCTCGGGCCCAGGTCCCCTCCCAGCCAGTTGCACACTTGCACTGCCCCCCTGGCACTCGTGGACTGTTCTGTATCCCTACGACCACACTTACCCTTGCACTTGCCACCAGCACTTTTTATTTATTTAGTGTAATTTTATTGTTTATCATATGCACTGCACTGCCCCCCCTCACCTTTCCCCTTCCCCCCCCTCCCCTGCACTTGCGCCATCTCAAAGTCACCTGGCCTAGTAAGATCATTGTCTGTGTCTTCCCTCCGAACCCCCACCCTTGCCGCGTCGTACCTTGAAACAATTGTGTATAGGTGCGATATAAATGCCATAGCATATGCATATCCTCTAGCTGTGCTCTTACTTTTCTGGCGACCATGGTCCTGCTGTCTATTATCAAGAACCCGGATTTGGACAGACATTTCAATATAACTGTTTTAAGTCTACAAGCAGGGCCGGTGCAAGTGGAAAAATGGGTGCTGCCTCAGAGCTCTCCGACAGAGGCCGCATAAATCCTGCCCATTATCCTGCTTTTCGGGCAATGTCCGCTTCCATACAGAGGTGGAATGATTGTTTGAATATAGTGTGCAACGATTAATGCAATCCTGATGCCTCCTCGACGTGGTTGATACCGAAACCTCATGGGACTGACGCAACGTGGCAGCCTGCTCTGGGCCTGAGCCTCTACTTCCTACGAGCGACTTCGACCGGAACCACAGTGGTACAATCCCTCATCGACGACCCTCCGTTTGGGGTTCCGACGCCCGCTCTTCCAGCTTGCCGCGATCTCCTACTTGCAGTGTTGTCCCAGTGGTGCTGTGGAGAGGAATGTGCTGCAGCGCCGCACCCCACAGTGCTTCTCCACGCTCTGGCCTTCTCTGGCGTCATCCAACCCCAGACCACCCTTCAATATACCCAGCTTCTGCGGGGTGTGAGGATCCCCGTTCTACCTGCCTCTCCGGATTCTGCACCCGAGCACCGGTGGTACCTGTGGGGGCTGCCAGAGCGGGGAGTGACGTTGAGTGCCCCGGTGGACAAGCAGTAGGAGAGGGGCATTTCCTCCCTTGTCTTCCCTGTGGTGGGGTGGTTCCATGTAATAATGTCACTGTGAAAAAGTCGTCAGGTTCTGGCGACACTTTCCTGGCTGCCAAAATTCTTTCCCCAAATATTCTAGGATCGGTATAATTATATATTACCTCCAGTCCTAGAATATTTGGGGAAAGTGTTTGATAGCCTGGAGGGTGCTTCATTAATGCATTTTTGTTTAAAAGTCACCAACCTGACGACTTTTTTTTCACGGCAACATTATTATCTGATACCGGTGGGGTGTGTGTGGCCCCGCACTGCCCCCACAGCAATCTGAAGATTCTGTGTGCTACCTCCCTGTGGACTTTGCGTGCTGGGCTGAACGGGATCGTCAATATGGCGCTCCCGTAACACAGAGCCCAGCGTCCGGTGCAGCCATTTGTGTACACACTGTCTCTCTGATCGTGTGGGTGCCATCCCTCCAGGCCACCTAACTGCTCTACAAAGATCCTCAACTCGAAATCCTCCCAGCCGAACTACTGCTGATAACATTGGGCGCAAGGTCGGCCCATTTTACAGAGCTGCATTTGAACTACCCACCCGCCCCCGGTTCGTCTCCACGGGCGGTTTATGTACCTCGTGTTTCCAACATCAATTTTACCTGGGTCTTTGCCCTCCCTGTTCTAAACGGAAGGTGCGCACCCACCCTGCTAATCTCCCCCTGATCTGGAAGACCTTTCCAGCTGTGGAGCTGGGCTGAGCGACACACATCGCCATCAAGATCACAGGTGAGCGAGCACATGTGTCAGGGGGAACACGGGCTTGTTCGATACCAGATAAGGTTTTGTTGAGTAGGTTGCCAAACGTTTATTGTTCTGAATGAGAATCATGGTCTGTAACATGCTTGTGTACCTAAAATGATAGTGGTGAATACACAGTACAATTGACCTGTAACACTTTGTATTTTATTGTATCCATACTCTAAAGTCACAGATAAGGTGTTATGCACTGGTCACTTTACGATGGGTTTAATTGAACATGTATTTTTAACTCTTTTTCTTGCCCATAAACGAGGATTTACTTCTACATATTAATGATGATTAACTTGTTATTCAGCTTGAGTACTCTGATGATAACATAAGCACTTGGAACTCTACATAGACTTATTCTAAGTCCTCAACCCCTAGAGACCTGTACCATAGACCATTAGAGTTTGGGAGCTGTTTGCGTTTTTGTTTAGTATATACCAGGATTGCTCCCCTCTTTGTCAAAAAGCCTGGCATCCCCTGAGGTTAATGAGTTGTTGAATGACCACCACTCTGAGACAACACGCCCTTGCCTCCTGCTTTAACCTGTAAAGTGGATGCCTCCACAGTCCAGATCGACAAACCCTGCAGCCGTATAATGGAGGCAGAACAAAGAATTGGTGACAGTGAAGACAACGTGGTGATCCTTCAAAGAGAGGTGGCCACCCTCAACAAACCATCAAGAGTGTGGTGGCCAAGAATGATGACCTTGAAGGAACGTCCAGGAAAAACAATATTTTTCACCGGAGTGGCATATTCCACCAATATTGACAATATGGAGTCATCTGTTGAAAAGCTACTTATGGAGGTCCATGGGAATCTGCCAGTCAAGCATGATTATGATGGAGCGGGCGTGCAGGTCATTGGCTGCAAGGCCTCCCCCGGGAGCACCAGAAAGATCAATAATTGCTAGAATCTTTAGCTATCGAGATAGAGACATCCTACTCCGTGCAGCCAGAGAGGAGGAGTTACGATGGGGCTCTGCGACCATTCGTCTTTTTCCCCGACTTCAGTCGACAAGCACAAGACCAAAGGAAAACATTCCAGACCGTGAAGACTATCCTGAGAAGAAAAGAAATCCGATATTCTTAGCTATTTCCAGCTAAGGGTAGAGCACAATGGCAAAGTTTCCTTTTTACATCTCCAGAGTCATTCAAGACCCCAGGGGAAGCCATGAGCACCGCTCCAGTGGAGTATATTCTGACATACTCTTCATTACAGTACTTTGTATTTAGATGTAACATTCCTTTGCACAAAGTTTAGACTATATGAAGCCCATCAGTGCATGGTCATAAGCAACCGATATAGTAAAAGGTCTCTGTCACATGGAGCATTTCCAGATGCCGCTAGCCCCCATGTCTAGTGGCATTGAACTTACTGTTTGGGGTTATTTCTGGGGATGTATTCGGAGAGGGTGGGGAATGTGGTGGCGGTAAATTACGGTTTCCTGCGTAGGTGGCGGGTGGTGTGGAACAGGGTTTATGATTGCAAGTTGACTTTGTTTTTTCTACAGGTTGGGGGGGGTAAGATGTGTCGAATGACTGTAAATGCAAATACCATTGACTCTCATGCTGTCCCAAGGGCCGTGTTCCGTTTAAATGGCACCCAACATGCTCCAAGCAAACTGCATAAACTGCGGCAGGAAATCCATGACAGTCCTCAACATGGGAACCCCCGACAATGCCCAAGGAACCAACATGAACATAAACCTTTTGACCTGGAACATAAAGGGTTTCACAAATAGCAAGAAAGTACACTTAATGAACTATACTAAAAATCATGGGGCAAATAACTTGTGCCTGCAAGAAACGCACCTTGCACGGGACGGCAGGTTCTCCACCTTGGCAGGCTGGGGGGACCCATAGGTACTGCTCCTTTTCGACACATTCCCAGGGAGTGGCTACCTACATCCATCACACGTTGGAATTCAAGCTTCACAGCTAAATAGGGGATGATGAGGATTGCTTTCTCCTGCTTGCGGGGGAGATCACTAGGTGGCAGGTTCTCATTATAAATGTATATGCTCCTAACAATAACCCCACATTTTTCCAGCATTGTTCTGCCCATTTACGTTCCCGCATTACGAGGTCATATGGGTGGGAGACTTCAATCTTGCCATCTCCTTAGATCTGGACAGATCCTCTGCAACCCAGCTCTCCCTTCCAAGATCAGCCCAGAAATGGATGGCCATAGCTGAATATTACGACCTCAATGACTCCTGGCGGCTACTACACACTACGGCTAGGGAATTCTCATACTATTTGGTTATACATGGTAGCTTCTCCAGGATTGATTAGGTTATGGTGTCATCGTACTTCATAAGTGCCCATATACTCCCCCGGACCCTATCTGACCACTCCCTGGTTGTGGTGGAGTTCAGCGGTCCGATTCGCCCTCTTGGACATTGGGGTTGGCACTTCAGGGCCCTCACCCTAGAAGACACTGTCTTCCATGAAGAAATCTTGCAAGACATTCAAACCTTTTTGAAACCGTTGTGGGCTCGGCGCCAGACCCCAGAGTTATAGGGGAAAACTTCAAGGTATATATTGGGGGCTGCTGCATAGCTAAGGAGGGCGGTGTCGGAAATGCATTCCCAGGTTCGTATAGGCCCTTGAACGGGAGATCAAAGGCTTAGAGCTGCAACAGGGGCTCCTGGACTCTAGGGAGATACGTTCCCTGCTGAAATGACTCTTAAAACATTGAGGGACGAGCGTTACTTGGGGGATCCCATGGCGGCATCCTTGTATGCTTAGGGGATCGCCCCAGCCGGACATTGGCCTGGGCGATCAGACATGAACGGCAATTAGAAACTATGGAAATTGAATATATCGAGGGGACCCCCACTAGAGACTGAGGGGAATCAACACGGTGTTCATAGTCTACTATGAGAGACTATACTCCTCCCATTCCTCGGCGGGCCACGACTCAATAGTGCAATATTTAGCTATTGTAGCGCTAGGCTGGTTGGACTCAGCTATAGGGACGCCCTTGAGTGACCCATCCTCTGATTCCGCAGGGTGATCCTCTCTCTCTCCCTAATGGAAAAACGCCAGGGTTGTATGGGATCACGGCAGAATTGTATAAAACATACCTTGATCCATTGATCCCTCATCTACGTGATATGTTTGAAGTTGCCTGAACAGCAGGTTTGCTTCCAGAATCCACCAGGACCTCCCTTGTAACGGTGTTATTACAACCCTCTAACGATTCCCGTAAATGCTCCTCTTATAGACCACTTTCTTTAGTCAATACAGACAACAAAATTCTGGCAAAGTTACTAGCCAACAGGCTCTTACCTTACATGCCTGCTCTGGTACTTCCCGACCAAGCCGACTTTATGCCTGGTCGCTCCACCCAGAACAATCTCTGCCGCTCACACTCATGCACAATGTCAACACAAAGATCCCCGATAGCTGTAGCAGCTTTGAATGCAGAGAAGGCCTTCAAATTCAGTGAATGGCAATTTTTATTTGACGTCCTTCGACGTTTGGGCATTGGGGTCTCATTCCTATAATGGCTACAGTTACGATGCACATCACCTAGAGCAAGAATATACACTGTCTATTATCTGAACATATCTACTCTACCTGAGGCACCCGCTAATGTTGCCCCCTGCCCCCCATCCTTTTTGCATTGCTGAACCCTTAGCCTGCGTCCTGCGCGAATATCATGCCCATAGGGTGTTAAAATGCACTCCCACCTCCTATATAATTTGTCTTTATGCGGATGATATAAGTAAAATATCCCAGACAGAATTTGCAACCCCCAGTGGAGGAAATTGTCCTATTCTGGACCCTCTGCCCTAAAAATCAACTGGACGAAGTTGGATGTTCTCCCACTGACGCCATGTGTTACATGCTCCGATGTTGAAGCCTTCAGATGGTGCCCCCAGGGCATCTGCTATTTGGGTAGATTAGTTACTACCTCCCCTCTAGAACTGTATAAAACAAACTATGTATAGACTCTTGAAAAACTGTAACATAAGGTGGATACATGGAGCCACGTGCCAATCTCCCAGGCAGCCTGAGTGTCACTGGCAAAGATGGTGATTCTCTCAAAATGACTACATATTTTCAATAACGTCCCAGCCTGGCCCCCACCAAGATTTTGGTCTCGACGTAGGAGTTTGATGACCGGGTTAGTCTGGGCGGGAGGGCAACCTAGGATCTCATATGACACCCTGATCCTACCATTTGAACAAGGGGGCCTGGAATGCCCAGAGCTGTATGCTTACTATTTGGCGGCTCACATGCAATACTCAGTGTGGTGGTGGTCCCCGACTCCAGAACTCACCCATGTCCTACTTGATTAGGGTAACATCATATCCAAATGATGTGAAAGGCTTGCTCTGGAGCACCAGGCTCAATACGGTAAAAACAGAAATACACCAGTGGCCATCACCTGTAAAGCCTGGGAGCACCAACTCCAGGTAAGAGATATGGAAGCTTGGTTATCTCCTAAACTGGCGATATGCCACGTCAAAGGAATTTCTCTCATCCACGAGAAACCTTTTTGACAACTCTTTGAGAAACTGGGGATCCACACACACTAAGGGATCTGCTTCAGGACTGGAGCTTCATTACGTGGTAGGTTTTGAGGGAGAGGCGGTAATGGACCCCGGTCACCATGCTGTTGTATATCTGTTAATGCAAGCCTCTAAAGACTAAATGGCCAAACTTCCCACATGGACCAAAGCCCTCCTCATTACTCCAATATGTCGTAAACCCCCAACCACTAAGAAGCTGGTGTTATCCTTATATAAATGTATCCAATCACAAAGAATAACCCACATTGCTAATTACAAGTTTAAATGGGAATCCGCGCTAGGAAAGGAACTGTTCGGAATCTCAATGGAAAAAAATCTGCAGTCAAACTCACTAAATATCTATGAACAATCATTTCCGATTGATACATTTCAAATTCATTCACCAAATGTATTATTCTCCAACACTCTGCACAGGTTCTACCCAGACAGACCTCCCCAATGTATTAGATCTGGTTACGACCAAGTAGATTTTCTCCAGGTCTCGTCCTTTCTGGGACAAAATAAAGATTGCTCTATCTCAGATGCAGAATACTCAGATGCACTACACCCCTGAACTGTGGCTGCTAGCTCTGTTCGAACATGATTCAAAGGTTGTCATGAAGTTAGTTGCAATGGCATCTGTTGTGGCGAGAGTCCTGATCGCCAGGGCTCAGGGGGGCGGGGGCTAAACGTAGGCCCCCCCCACCCCTGCTTCCCAGAATAGAAAAACAGCATGTGCGCGAGCTGGGAAGCCCAATATGCAAGGACTCTCCCAGCGGGAGGTAGACCACTAGACTTTTGGGCTCCGTTGAGATATTATATGACCCGAAAAGAGAGGGACGCAACATTAGTGCCCCCCCCCAACATGTACGGGGAATTGTAGATTTCTGATTTCCTATTCTTTTTGAGCCAAGTATTTATCTTCTTTGTGCAGAACGGGATGTTTCTTGGTATATATAGTAATTGAATATGTATGAGTATTCTGATCACTATGTGCAGTCTTGACAAGTCATGGGGTTGGGGGGGGGGATGGGCCATCAAGACTGGGTGGTTTGTATTACTGTTTCTTGAATTTTAAAAAGTGAATAAAGACAGTTAAAAGTCTACAAGCCGGGTGGACACCAGACTTGACCCCATAATTCAATTGGCCTTGGAGATGTGGGAGTGGGCAGTTGATCAGGAAACTGTGCTGGACACCGTTCATCGCCCGAGTCTGGAGGCAGAATCTCTGTACTGCTTGATATCTGCGAATCACAAATGAGAGAGACACCAGAGGTGATACAGGAATCTTTCATCCTCTGCGGGTCACCAGAAATAGACCAATTTTCCACTCATTGGAACAGAAACTGTCTTCTCTTCACATCCCAACTGTGCCAGTGGCTTAGTTTGCTGCGGATGCGCTAGAGTTTCCAATGGAGAGATTGCACACCTAGGAGATTCAATATCCACCCCAGTGTTAAAGCTCTCCTTTAATGGATTGTCCTCTTTTTCCCTCCACTGAAACCCAACCTCCTTCAATGTAATCTGTGACAAATCCAGGGAATTAGTAATATCTCCCTAAGGTGGAGCCACCACTTGTGGGACAAGGGAGGTGAGACCGCTACACAATACACTACAAAGGAGTCTGGGCATGCAGGATCCCACTGGAGGTGAAAACACTGTGGGTGGGAGTCGGAAACAAGCCACCACTAATTAACCCAAGGGGGAGTAACCCAAATGCTAAACCAAGGCATAAATGAGTTTGCTATCTAAAATATCCGTGATTAACAAACGCACCCATTTGATTAGTAATGTTTTACTAATATTTTTACTGTCACCAGAAGTTCTTTGTACACAAGACATAAAATGGGCACCAATACAGCATTTTTGTGTGCTACTGAAGTTAGACATTAGTGAAATGAGTCAGGCATTGCAAACACTTTAAATTTATGCTAGACCTGCAGGTTGGTAACTTGGTTCTACTTGACCTAAGAGAAATGCACTGGACTCATGGCAACGGAGGACATTTTTTTTTACATGTATTTATGTAAAATGGTGCATGCCACCACAAACACTTTGTTTGGCACTCTGCTGCCATTCAGGGGCCAACCATGCACAGTGAATGTTTTGACATTTACTGCAAAGTAAATGTATATAAATGTTTTAAACATCACCTGCAAATGGTACTAGCCTTTCATAAAATCTACTCGCCTATGCGAGAGGGGATTAGGCTTTGTGAGCCCTGGATTAGTGTCTTTACAATGTTAATGCATGAATGGAAACAAATAAAAATATATGATAAAAAGGCTCTGAAAACAGTTTCGGAAGCTCTCTTCCACAGGTGCTACTATATTATACAACCATAATCATAGAGCAAAGCAAGCACTGGAGACCAAGTATGATATTGCAGTACATTTGTAGATGTACAGACTGGATTGAACTAGCGATCTCTACTTTGTGTAAACATCTAGTTAGCATTGTGTATTCATTACATAAGAGGAAAGAAAGAGTCTAAGCAGAGTGAATATCGTAGCAGGAATAGAACTGGGAAAACTAGGTGAAATATTGTAGTTTATAGTCCTTTCACTTACAGGATAGCTGATATAAAGCAACAGGGTGATGAGAGAGAATGTCAAGTATAGAATAAGCTCATGGGTTGAGCACCGGTTGCACAGATATATGCAACCAGCAGGTCAAAAAATAAGGCTTGCTATCTAAAGAATTTGGCCGTGTGATGTACATTTTCTAAAGTGTTCTTGTCAATATAATATATCTTCCCTAACAACATGAAATATTTTTGACACAGATTTAGATACACTAACCAAATATTTACAGTAATGCATGACGACAACGCAGTGTTTAACAGTAGCAATACTGCAATTATGCATTATTTAACAACTTACATTTTCAGGAAAGAAATTACATGACCGTCTTTAAAAAATAAAGTAAACACATACTGGTCTTTGACAGACGGGATCTAGTTATCTTAATAAAAGTTTTATCCCGATTACTTCTGGTTTGCAATTATTTGAAAAATAAATTCTTGCCTAGCACTCCCACAAATGCCTTTGTCACTTCGGAGTGCAGGAGATGATTACTGCTGCACTCTCCCTCCAGTAGCCCCTTTGAACTTGCAATGAACAGAGAAAAGAGGGGGGAGCTAGCCCTGAGGGCAAGAGGGGAATGCAGGATGAACTGTGCTTTCATTGGACATGGTAACTTAAGCAGCTAGCTTTGCTACACAAGTGTTAGCTTAATTAGAAAAGCTACAGAATTGCATAGCAAATTGTTATGCAACACCGCTTATTTTATGCCTTGTAAGGTGAGGCTTAGTCCTATTCTTTCTCTTTCATTTTCTTTCCCTGCGGTTGTAAGTACTTGGTTATCTCTCGAAAGTTTGGTGGAAATGGGATCAGAGTAAGCAAGTTACTCAATGTAGCTAATGCACTCCTAATCCATAGTCCCCTTTTCTTCATATGCATGCCCGCCTTCCCATCTTCAAACCTTTCCATACTCCTAGGTTTGATGCCTGACTGATGGCTCAAGACTGAGGGGACAAAGTTGAGTGGAGGCTTATGAAGACGGACTGAGACTGCGCGTGCGCAGCAGTTCTTTGCATACAAATCAAAGAAGCAGTTAAATATTTGTTGTGCTGTAAAAAAACCTCCTGTCCCATTAGGACATCATGACAAAAAAGTAAGGTGAGGAGACTAAGGACTAGGAGTACCGTAGTCACTACCATGAGTTACTTTTTCTATGGCTATTTTTACTTTATTACCACCCAGTCCTAGAGAAGACGGACTACTGCTTGCTATTTAATACGTAAAGCTTGTAATTTAGTGCGTTTTGTTAAGGAGGAATTAAGGATGTGAATAGTATTCGCAAGCAATGCGAATTACTGCAATTCTGCACAAACTAATAAGGGTACTTTACCTCATGTCCAGTGGTGGGGACATTCTCCTGGGATTAACTGCCCAATTAAAACATTTTAAAAAAGCAACAGGTGTGGATTATTGTTTACAGTGGATAGGACAAGTTTATAATCCATTATTAAAGCAAATGACCACTTCAAAACCAAATAGAAATTCCACAGTATCCCTTTGTCAACTGGGTTCCTTCCCCCTGTATTTAATATCTGTAATTGTGGTCTTGGCTTTCGAAAGCCTTGACCCTCCAACGTCAAAGATAGCCACCCGTGACCATGGAGCACAGTCTTGAAAATGATCTTCGTCTGCCAACTGATCGTCAACCAATCAAGATGTGCTCATGGAACACTCGGGATTTCTGCATCTAACATTGCCAGGGGACATACAGCTGGGGGACTAAGATACCATATGCCTCCAGGAGACATGGCTTACACAAAGCCCTACCCTGGATGGCTAAAAAATCAGTATAGAACCCCCCAAAAAAGGCATTGCAGGACGTCCTACCTCGGGGCTGTTAACAGCCATTCAAAATGGAAGTGGCATCACGCTAGTAGAAAAACTTAAAGAAAATCAATTTATGCTAGCAGTAAAACTAAATTGGACCACAGTCAGCATTCAGGAAAAAGAGACCATGACAAAGATGGTCATAATCATTAACACCTATTGGAATCCTGCTTCAATCGAACCAGCAAAATGTCTTGCCATGATGGAGACAGAAATTGACTTGATCCAAGTCGCCCATCAGGCTGACCATATTTTAATGTGGCGATTTAAACATCAACTGTCAGAAAAAAGATGATGAAAGCAAAAGGAATACTAAGAAAACACCTTCCTCACACCAATCTATCTAAAGGATGAAACTAATGAAATCAAGAGACTTTCTACATCTCGATTCAGTCTTACCGGACCCAAACCGAATACCTTCTTGGGAACGAGCAGCATCGCAATCCACCATTGACCATATCTTTGTGACACTGCAATCAATAATGGCCTTTGAGGTGGTGAGGTCGTCTGCCAGTGATCACAATCTCCTAACCACTTGGTCTCTAAAAACTCCATCTTATGAGAAAATGAAGGCTTACCTGGAGTTAAACAACCAAGGAACAAGACTAAAAATAACAGAGAGCAAAGAGCCCTGACAGACAACTACAGTGATTTAGCAAATAGTGAAGGCCATGCCCAGGTGGATTACATTCCGTTACTAACCACTTACAAAGTTTTGTCGCAGAAGAAGACATCAAATTCACAAACAAAACACGTTTTCGATAAGTTGGTGGCAGATGAAAGGCGGGAATTAAGGAAGACAAGGAGACATTCGAAAAAATTAGACCCGACGGCTGCCTCAATTGCCATCACAGAAGCAATAAAATCTTATAAAGCATAGTTGCGGGCCTGTCGGGCCTTATATCAAGACGCTGAAAACATCCTCAAAGCCATCAATGGCAACCATGCCAGACACTTCTGGTCCTTACTCCTCTCAACATCGACAGGAACCCTACCATCGCATAAAAAACGGAATAAGTGAATCAACATGGGAGATTTACTTCAAAAATCTCTTCCAACCACCAACATCCTCCCAACAAGACAACGGGAGGTTGGAGTCACCATGGATATGGTTGGATAGCAAAGAAGACATCTTTGACCTAATAAAGAAACTAAAAGGCTCACATGCCCCAGTACCAGACGGCATAACCAACATAGACTTGAAAACCCTGAAGCTTGGTCACTACTGCTAAGCAAGATCTTTGGCTGCTAAGAACTATCCCGCCGTCATAGAACACAGCAAATGTAGTTCCAATCTCCAAACAGGGCTGATCCAGCAAACTATTGCCCAATCGCCCTTTTGGACCCAATAGGCCAGGTATTTGGATCCCTGCTTCTCCATCATTTTACATTATGGGCAAGCAATGTCCCCTGCCAAGATCACTTCCGAACAGGGTTTAAAAAGAACATGGGCATGAACGCAAACATACTCAGTTTGAGTACTTTGAAAAGCAAAGTCCTAGAAGGCAGTCCCAGAATATTCGTAGTCTTCATCAACCATACCCAGGCTTTTGACCAATCGATCGCTCGCTCTAGACTATGGTCGAAGCTTATATCCTGGAAGAGCCTCAACAAAATACTGGATCCAATTGGAGCCCTGTATTCTAATACCACAAAGCGAGTTTGCTTAAACCATCAAGGGACCCTCACGGCTGAGATCATCACAGAGAGAGGTGTGAAACAGGGATGTCCTCTGGCACCAGCCCCGTTCTGGGCATACCTAGGCGACTTTCAAGACTCAGAAAAGGCAATACGTTCCTTCCTACCAAAAATTGGCGGTGAAAAGATCAGTCGCCTGCTATATCTTACACCAATAGGCCTGCAGCGCCAATTGAATAACTTACAGCGATATATGGCAGATAACAACTTAGACATCAATGAAGGGAAAACTAAAATGAAGATAATATAAAAACCATTACGAAGAATGAAAAGACCACCCTTCGCCTGGGTACTGCCATAGTAGAAAGAGGAAGCGATTTCAACTACCTAGGAGACAACTTGGATAGTTCTGGGAAAGAAAAAGCAATGCAGAGAGTCCTCTACACCAAAACGAAAAAGCTTGCAGCTCAGAGGAAAGCAATCGACCTCAAATATGGCTGATTCTTGACAATTCCGGTTAGAGAATTCTACAAAAAGGTGGTTATACCTTCTCCAACCTATGGCTCAGATGCCATGCCCAATCTTCCTTCTGATCTATGGCCTAAGCTGGAAGCAATTTTTTGGAGATCAGTGGTATGTCTTCCTAATTCAACTCCAGTAGCATCGATCAGACGAGAACTCAGCCTCTCTTCGCTAAAGACATCTGTTAAGTGCAACAGCCTAATGCTATACAGAAAATGTATACTAAAAGACAGCCCGTACATTTATAGACTGCTAAAGCAAGAATTGTCGGCTTCCTCCCGTACTATGTTGACTCGATGGAAAGCAGGAAATGTAATGTGGCCCTCTTATCTTCTGTTGAGAGCTGCGAAGAGGAACTCTTAACTAACCCAGTAAAAGTTCTAAAAAAGATCGGAGAACTGGACCGGATAACAACACTAGAAATCGCGAACAAAAATAAACTTACGTCGCATCTTCCCCAGAACATTCAAAAATTGGAAACTCTTCAAAACTACATTAAGCTATTCCCGAATAGAATGGCGCATAACTTTGAGAATCCGACTGAATTTGCTGCAAACAAACGAAATATTGGCCATCAGAGGTTTAGCCCTTACGAGCACTTGTCTTCGCAAGTCCTCGATCGAGAAAGAAACTATCCGCCACTTGCTTTTGGTTTGTCCGGTGACACGAGAGATTCGTTTCAAATATCTGAATGGTATTCTAGCCAACTTTTCCCTCAAGGATGAGGAAGTCTGCTAGCAAAAACTGATAGGTGACAGAACTTCATGGCTATTGGCCACGGTGAACATCATGCAACATGTTGTCAAAGTGATGCTTCCATCAACTTCTCTGACGCCGTAATTTAATTTCAACTACCAGCCAACTCCTTCAAACATAGACATAATTAGCACAATGAGACAAAGCAAAGATCACAAGTGGAAGTCTATAAACTTGACCGATTGACTTTCGTCTGTAAACATTTTATTTTATTTTAGTAAAAATCTTTTTTGATTAAATACAAATAAAAAATATCTGTATATACTAACATGTTTGAACTATTCTCCACTAGTTAACAGAGCCATATAAAACATGAATTAATGAAAGCTGTTTTCAGCCTTTTCAATGCTGAAAGTATTTCTGTTTGTGTTGAAACTGCTTGTCCAGAGTGAAGGAGCAGATGGAGATGTTTCCATCTGTCTTTTAGGATTTTGGTTCCTTCACGTATCTCAGCACTATAGTGAAATGGAAAATAAAACTGCAAATGGAGAGTTGGGCTTGAGTGTTGATTAGAAATTGTCATTTTGAAAGTTAGTTGGTGTCCGTTGTTGGAAGCTAGCTGAAGCTGCTGATGTTGGCAGAAACTGGAACCTGATATGCATTGCAGGTACACTGTGACATATGAGCTTGCACAGAGCCACACGATCATAAAGTATTTAGTCTTAAATGCATTATACCGCTGAGATATCACTTTAGTATTACATTGGCAGTTGTCTTTTTTTCAGACGTTATTTTGTGGTTGTATGGGCTTGTGGCGTATTTTAAATGTTGGTGTTTTTTTTTTTAATTAGGACGTTTTGGCTTCTGTATGCATTTGTATGTCGTCGATTTGCTTTAGATACAGACACACATTGCCTTGTTGTGCGGTGATATATAAGGATGCTGGAAACTGAGGTGCCTGGACGAAATGGCAAAACTGATCAATCAATGATTGCTAGCTCTAATTTACACTATTCTCTTGTAGAAATGATTTTGTTATCTAAATACATATTCATAGTTAGCTAATCAAAATCTAGTATCTTGTAAACTTGGTTAATAGATAGTTCAACCTCTGACTACTCACTGCTTCGGCCTCACATATAATTGTCCACCATATCTCCGAGCCCAAATGCTTGGACCATGCAATTTACAATCTCATATGCCTCGATGCCCCCCAAAACTATGCTAGGCAAAGCCTATGCCGACCTGATCTCCATCAAAAATAAGTGATTAACCATTCGCCATCAACTTCGAGCAAGATCTAGTAAATACTGTGATCAAAATATCATCCATTGCTAGCTCCAAACTGTCCACTAGAGAATCCTTTCCCAACGGCTCTAGCAACAACGTTTAAATCAACAATTGTGTGCATTTTCATTTTGCTTTTGTCCACTTCACAATGCTGAAATGGTTACATGCCCTGTGTTATAGAATGCTCTAAATCCGTGAAGTTGTCTGTGTATGCATCCTCCTCCTCCTCATTCAATAGCTGACAATTTAATGTGCCACCCAATTCCCCACGTTGAAGGGCAATATGGGAATGAGCTGTTTACTGCCCTACTCCACATCGTAAAGTATCAAATGTGAAGGGATGTGCTAAATGAGTCTCAATCTTGCTTCAAAGATGTCCCGAGACGTTGCTTTTAAGACGCACAGGTCTTGGTTCTTTTGATGCCTAGCTGTTTTTTCTTTCCCCTTCCTAGGCACAGGCAGTAGACACTCAATTGTCAAAAACGCAGAATACGCCCATGCACCTTACCCTTGCGTCCCACTGCTAAGGCAAATTAGTAACCCGGTAAACACTGTCGCCTGCCTTCAGTTTTTGATCGTAAGTGGCTCCGATTGGAGCAGGCAGAAATTCTGGAAGTTTTAGCTGGAAAGCTCCTTAATCTACTTAAAAGGTAAAGATGCACCCAATTGTGCCACCTAAGTAGAAGGGAAAATCGAATCACCATCCACTTGTAAACCTAATGGCAACTGTATGATCTGCATTTAGGATAGTTTAGTCTGTGGGGAGGGGGATGAGGGTATTTTGCGAATGGGTTTCAACAGTGCTGCCTCATAACTTTCTACTAGGCATTGGGCAAAGGTTGAGGCTCAGGGGCGTTCTGTGAACAGGCCTCTAGATTTTAGAGGCTTATTTTATTGGACGGAGACTACTGTCGTTTAGCTGCAGCTCCTTGGCTTAATCCTCCCTTTATTGAAGCACCCTCTTTGAAAAGTGCTGGGAGGAAAACCTATATTACTGCCTCGGAAAAGGGGAGCAAATAAAGAGCTTCTTTCAGATTACTTCATGGTAAATTAATATTGTTAAACTGTGTTTAATCTGTATTTTCCAAATTGTTTATCTCCAAGTTTTGTAACCATTGTTTTAGCAGTGTGATCATTAATTTGTGACCACCCTAGTGGCAAATTTCTCATACTCCTGCTGTAGCACCTGCTCGTTTCAACCGAAGTCTCCCTTCTTTTCTGCTTGCTGCCTTAACACTGCCACAAACCCTCTTTCACATCTCTCGCTTTTCCTCTGCTTTGCAGGGAATGCCAACCGCCACCCCAATCTCACCCTAGCCCCTCACCTCATTTGTTTTCTCTTTATTTGTGGCGGACACTCCCCCAATCCCTGTTATCCCTGCCCCTTTCTCTACTCTGTTCTTCGTTTGATCTACTTTGCAGGGGTACTTGTATTGATTGTTTAATTGTATAGCGCCTATATACAATGTGTTTCAAAGCGCTTCAAGGAGGGAGGGTACATGGGAAAATACAGTTACATTCTTACAGGTCCTTGAAACAAATCAGGATGTGAGAAAAACTATCATCATCACAGATAGTACAAGTGCATGGAACAGTAAGGGAGAGGAGGGGAAGGAAATAAGGAGACAATACTAGCAGTATCATTACTATGCCTGATGACCATTGTTGCAGTGCAAGAGTGACAAGAGGTAGAGGAAGGGGCGGGACGGGAGGAGGGAAGAGGAGAGGAACAAAACAAGTGACTATTTTAAGGGTCAACGCTTGATCAAGGTAGTGCTGGGAGGGAGAGGGCGAAGACCAGGAGGGAAAGTGGGATGGGGGGGGTCAGACAGACGAGCTCTTATCAAAGGTCAAGGGGCATTGATAAGAGTAAGTGCCAAGATACAAGATAATTGAAAGGTGAAGTGGGGGAAGGGGAGGGCCAGATGGCTGACAAAAGAGAAAGACATAGGGCCAGAGGGGGCACACAGAGGTACAAGGGGGCCAGAGGGGGCACACAGAGGGGTCACACAGAGGGAAACGGGGGCCAGTGGGGGCTCACAGAGGGACACAAGGTTAGTGGGGGCACACAAAGGGACACAAGGGCCAATAGGCGCACACAGGTGGACAAGGGGGCCAGTGGGGGAACACAGGGACACTCACAGGGTGTTTGGGGGGCACACAGACATGGGGTGCATTGGGGGGGACACAGACACGTGGTGCATTGGGGGGACACAGACACGTGGTGCATTGGGGGGACACAGACACGTGGTGCATTGGGGGACACAGGCACGGGGTGCATTGGGGGAGACAAACACGGGGTGCATTGGGGGAGACACACGGGGTGCATTGGGGGAGACACACGGGGTGCATTGGGGGAGACAGACACGGGGTGCATTGGGGGCGACAGACATGGGGTGCATTGGGGGTACACACACTCATGGGGTGCATTGGGGGTACACACACACTCATGGGGTGCATTGGGGGTATACACACACTCAGGGGGTGCATTGGGGGTACACACACACTCATGGGGTGCATTGGGGTACACTCACACTCATGGGGTGCATTGGGGGTATACACACACTCATGGGGTACATTGGGGGTATACTCACGGGTGCATTGGGGGAATGCACAGACACTCGGGTGCATTGGGGAATGCACAGACTCAGGTGCATTGGGGGCACACACTCACGGGGTACATTGGGGGCACACTCACTCACGGGGTACATTGGGGGGCACACTCACTCACGGGGTACATGGGGGGGACACAGACACGGGGTGCATGAGGGGGGACACGGGGTGCATTGGGGCATACAGACATGGGGTGCATTGAGGGGGGACACAGACACTTGTGGGGGGAAGCGATGGTGCATAGTGGACGGGGCCTTTGTTGTGGGCCTTCGGTAGTGGTGGCCAGCTCCCGCCTCCCGGTTGCCCTGACAGTCAGGGCTGCAAGATGCCCAAAGCATGGGAAACAAAGGCAGTAGGGAGAACATTTCTCCTCTACAACCTTCACCCTCATCGCTCCCCAAACTCTTTTCTTTCTTGTTTTTCGTCCTCTACCTGCGTCTCAAATGCACATCCCACCGCCACCGCTCTCCTGGCAGTCCACGTGCCCCTCCCACTGATCGGCCCTTCTTGCTGCGTATATCCATGGTTCAACTTGCAAACCTACACTGATGAAACATGCCACGTTGTAGTGGTTCCCACAATGGCTATTTGAAATTGTAGTTGGGCACATAGATTTAGGTTAATTTTAACCATTGATTCCGGTCCTAGGCATGTCATCTTCTCCTTGGCACTATTATTCCCTAATTAACTATTTTAATTTTGCCCGGAAATGTATTCTAAACATAAACATTTTCGGGAACACGCCTGTACATTACTTCGGCACATGTAATTCTTGCATTCCTGCCTTAATTGTTGTGTTTCTACTTTGATTAGTAACGTCCCTGTATTTTCTCACTATGCGCCTCTTTAGATTTAACAGTATGTTAAGAAAAGTGTCCTTTTTGTATAGGCGTTCCCCATTCAATTAAACTGTCAATCCATTTAAACACCTCTGCATTTATTATTTGGTCACCCCATACTTAATTTTACAAGTCAGTTTATCGATTCTTTTCTTGGTCGGGAAATCTGCACACTGTGCTTTTCCAGGTTGTAACTGAAGGGTCACGTCCAGCCTTTGCGCATTTTACTCGCAGTGACTTGGAGACGCCACGCTGTATCCAAACAAGCACGGCAAACGGTTAGATAGATGGGTTTTAGCTTCTAGCAATCCAATTTCGATCCCCTTGTGTTCCCTTTTGCCTACAGCATTCACCGTTCATACAGACCACTCTTAATGTTGTTGTCTTGTCTGACAGTTGGGCCTACAAATCTCTGGGAAAAGTACACAGAGCATTTCTTGGAGTCTGAAACGCAGCGTTAAACATGACGCCATATGCTGAGTTCTCATTTAAGGGGGCTGTATGCGGTTTGTCAGGATGATCTTCATTTTCTCTGCATTAAAGTCTTCCTCCCCTCCCCACCCCAGATCCACTGTAAAATAGTCTGTAAACAATTTGCTTCCTCTGACCCTTCAAGACCATTCGTCTAGCATCTCACCCTCCGCTTTCCTTGTCGGGAGTGATGACTGCCATGCTCCAATCCAGATTCTTAGTGGGCTCCTCAGTGACCTTGGTTCTGGACAAAAGACTTTCTTGAACCATGCCCTCCAACTTGGTCAGTCCAACAGTGTGGCCTGACTAGCCATAGCCAAACAAATCGGCCAATATATTCTTCAATCAGTGGCGGACTATGTGGATATTCCTCCTGAAGCATGATGGTGGGGGTTGATATGAGGAGGCAAGCCTACTTACGGTGAACTAAGTTTGTGTCCTGCTACCATGATAAAATCACATAGAGCCTCTAATCTTTTTCATTCTTTTATGGTCGAGGAGCTCTCCTAAGGTTTTTACTTCCTCAGATATTTGCAGAGGGCAGGTTCTGCTCCTTTGGTTGGGATTAAGTGGTTCTTGGAGAGACGGGTCAGCCAGGCTGAATGCTTCCCCTCATAGCTCAGTAAGAAGCAGCAATGCTCCACCCCTGCAGCGTTCTTCCAGGGGTCTGACCCCTCCCCAGATCTCAAACCGAAACAGTGATGGGCCTATTTGCCTTCATTTCACCAGGTGGGGGGGGGAGGACATCTTTCCATCTAGAGGAATGGAGGGAAATCTCCTTAGACCCTTTGGTTATCATTGTCGCAAGGAGGGTGTGGGGTCCCCCTCCTTCCTCGAGGCTTCCTCATTGTGTTTGCAATTTCTTTAGCTGCCAAGAATTTTAAGTTCATGGAGATCAGATCAGTGGAAGAAGTTCCCCCATCTCACAGGGGGACAGTGTTTTTTTCAGGTTGTTTACAGATCTGAGAAACAACCAGGCAGGCCTGCATACCATCAAAGACCTGTCCTCCTTTAACATCTTCCTCACTTTGGTTATGGTTCAAGATGGTTGCACCAGTGCAGAACTGGTTTTCCCTATACCAGGGAGGTTGTATCTGTGCAGTGGAACTGAAGGATGTCTATCTGCATGTCACAATTTGGGAACTGCGCCAGCATTTTATACACTTCTCCCTCGGGAAGTGCCAGTTTCAATACAGGATGCTGCCCTTTGGGCATAGGTGGCACCATGAGTATTCACTGAAATGTCTGCAATGGTGGCCTGCTTAAGTCAATAACTGACTCATTTGGACCCCCAGTTTGCTAGTGTTGGACCATCCCTCTGTGTCCAACTCGATCTTCTGCTTTGCCTTGGTCTATTACTGAACCCCAGGATGTCCTCCTCAACTGATCTTCATTGTATTTTTGGGGGATTATGGCCTGGGCAGAGTCTTTTCGATTGAGAGGATGCAGAACATCTATTCAACATGCTCAATTTTTTTGACAAACTTTTCGACCACGGTCTGGTTGTTCCAGACACTGTTGGGACTCTTGGCCACCTGCGTCCTGTCTGTGCTTCATGCTATGCTCAAGATGAGGTCCCAGTTTTATTTGGCTTCGCAGTCCACTGTGGTTCCAATCCTGCTGTCCTTAAGTTCTGAGGTGGTGGCGCGATGGCTTCAAACAGACGAGGGTTTGAGTTTGTGTATCCCCTCCCCACACGACTGTACAACACACTCCTCTAAGGTGGTGGTGGTGGTGCCTGGCGGGAGGGTCGGAGCACCCGGGACAGCCGCAGGTTGCACAGTTTGTGGAATTTAGAGCAACATTATTATTATTAACAGATACCTCACAAAAATATCGTGGAACTCCAGGCCATATTCAATTCCTCGGAAACCTTCTTGCTGATCATCAGGAACTCTTATGGCCTCGTCTTGATTGTTTTGTGGGACGGTCCCTTAATCACCTTAACCAAAGCGGGACCACCGCCTGAGGAACAAGGGCACCTTTTGTACATAAAGCATGTGTATTGTACAATCATCTGGGAAGCAGTTAGAGGGTGCTGTAGAACCCCACTAACCCAAATCTTAACAAACCACATCAGCCAACACCTTATATATACTTTTGCGAGAGTTAACACTCCCAGATAGTATCCTACAATCCTCCCCCCACATGCGATTGGATAAAAACCTCTTGAAAGAAATCTCATCTTTCTCCGATTTCTACATTTTCATTGGCAGCTGTTATCTTAAGACCCATTTTCAGCTCATTTTGTCAAGTCCCAGTCGCACGCAGAGGTAGCACAAACTTCTTCCTCTCCCCAGGGGTCTTTAGGCACCTGCGTTAGTGGTTACACAGGACTGCCGCAACCCCTGTGGGGAAAGAGGGTTAGGGTCCGTGGATTGGATAGGTTAAGGGGTTGTAGGGTAACCAGGTAGAGGGTGAGGTAGAGGTTATGGATGGGTAGGGGGATGTTGGGGTAAGTTGCATCTCTCACTCTATCTGGTCCGTGGGCTTGGCTGTATGTGGTGGCCTGTGGTGGTCTCATTCATACCATGCTCTGCATTCATACATACATACATGCAGTGCCTCGGTGCCCCCAGGCCCACCAGCACTCTTTCCCCTAACTGTGCAGACACCTGTGTGCGTGCCCTGTCGCTTACAAGGCTTTACCCAAGACCAGTTCCTTCACCAGAATCTACTGTCCCCAGTTACTTCACTGGGTATGTCTATAGCGGACCAGAACTAGTTTTGGGCGCTTCTGCGCATTACCATAAACAGAACACACAAGTTGAGCAACAAAAAAAAGTATATGCACTTAGCTTCGTCTGGTTGTCTTTGTCCTGTGGGCGTTTCCCGAGCGATGCATGCGGGTGTGTCCAGTGCGCTGCTAAGATTGGGCAGACTGCAAGCGCCGGGTTGGCATCTAACGAGGCTGCAGGCTGTGCAGATTGCATGTTAAAGCAAATGTCTTGATCTTGCGAGCGTCACGTTATTGGTTAATCACACTGGTACACCATTAGTCAGTAAGCATTAGTTTGTAGCATTTCCCCATGTGCTTTCCAGTTTATTAGAGACCCCATGCGGTTAGATTCCTCTTTACGAGTCGAGCAGGTGAAGGAGAGTACTTATCTGATTATTAGCGGGGCCTGAATGGTGGTGGTCAGGCAGGGAGTGGCCCTGCTGGAAGGTCGCCTGTGACGGTGCTCATGGAACAAGTCTGCTTGGTCTAAAGCTCAAGCACGGGCAGTTTTGCTGCATGCGCGCTGGTGCAGGCGTAGTCGGGGAGTCTCCTGATGCTCACACAGGCTCCTGGGAAATGTAGTCTCTCAGTGAAACGTTCCCTGAGGCTTATGCCTTCCTTGGGAGGGACGGTGCCTTCGTCTGCTTTGCCTAAGCACTGAACACCTGCATGAAGGGCAGATATGGCATCTGCTATGAGTTCTACACAGGCTGGTTGTCCTTACTTGTGGTTTCCTGACATAAACCCTGTTCTTGCTCGCAGGCACCCATCTGGCTTTCATACTTGGAACCACTTGTGTCCCACTGACCTCGGTTTCCTGACACATGTTTAAAACGCAACTCCTCTTAGGATTAGTTTGTGGTAGGTCATAGCATCAGCACATGGTTAAATGTGTGTATGCAAACATAATTGCTTAGTAGCAAAAACTGGCCTAAGCTCTTTTGATCTCAACTCTTTATTGCACATGGATCGTATAAATATTCCAAGCGATATGAAGAAGGATCAGTAAATAACTTTGCTTTGAATTAATGGTAACTCTCATTCCTCAGGTCACTGGTTCCATTGGAACATTCTAATATAAATAACTGCCACTTCATCGCACACAGCACATCTGAAAATACAATTGAACCTCCTGGGTTTGTTGCGTTAGCCTTGGGCATTGACTCAACCCATGTTTTACTGCTTGCCAAAAACAAATGGCGAAACCCCATCTGTCAAGCTCCCATGCATTTAGGAGATTCCATCTGCCGCTGCAATACTTATCAGACCATTAACCCCATGGCCTGTACTTTCAGCTTAGCTCACCAAAAAGGTTGACGTTACTTATTTACCCATCCTCTGGCCTTTGAAATTCTGAAGAATCAGTTTCTCAAAAGTCTAAAGTTCACTTGGCAAACTTTTCGCCTCAACTTCTTTCCTTCCTCCTCTGTCTGCCACCCCTTTGCATCTTCCCCATCTCTGACTGGCATACCACATCCTTCTGCCCCTCTTCGGAAGACCTTCAAAGGTGGCAAACAGCTTCACCTAGCTACCTTCAACTCTCGCTTTGCTGTTAAACACTTTTTGACCTTGACATTCTCGCTCTTACTGATACATGGTTCACTGCCAGCTCTCACTGCTTTTGACACACTCCTCCCTGAGAGCTACAAGATCGGGTTTGGAAGCGCAGCAGCCTTGATCTTGCCTGAATGGGTCCCTGCTTCAATAATTCCCACTCGGACCTATTCTTCCTTCGAATGCCTCATCTGTAGGCTTGGTGCTTCTCCAACTCTCTTGTTGACTCTCACCACCATTTACAGGACCCTTGGTCCAGTCTCCCGCTTTCTCTCGGAGTGGTCTGACCTCTCCTTCTCTTCTTGCCTCCACCGCCAAACATTTCTTCGGAGACCTCAATATTCACATTGACTCCCCTGATTCGCTACTGGACTCTTCCGCCGCCTCTGTGACTTTCCTTCCCTCACCATTCATCCCTCCGGTCCGAAGCACTCAGCCGGACAGAACTTCAATGCTGTTATCTCCGCAGATATCCCCATCTCCAACCCTCTCATTCTACCTCTCTCCTGGCCTGTCCATGCTCTCCTGTCCTCTAACCTGGATCTCTTAGGTCCCTCTGCTATGCCTCTCCCTGTACTGCCAGTCTCCTTATCCGTCATTTGACCAATAAAGCGAGTGTTGCTTTTGCCGCCATTTTCATTCCCCCTTCCATTCCTACCAATGACTCCCACATTGACTTTGCCCTTGCTCTCATCTTCATCTCTCACCTACACCCTGGACATCCTTGCACCTTTCATGAGGATCCGCATGAAGCCTACCTCCAAGTTCAACACCTAGTTTGACTCTGACCTAGCCTCTCTGAAACACAAGTGTGTTGTTGCTGAGCGGAAGTGGCGGGCATCCGGCATATCCTCTGACAGACTGGCCTGCCGCCTGCTCCAAAGGTAATACAAACTCGCCATCCTCTCGAAGAGGGCCCTTATCCAAGCCTGCATCTCTGTGGCCAGTAACAACGCGGGCACATTTTTAAAAATCTGCAAGGAACTTGCCAATCCTACTGCAGTCTCCACTTCTCCCTTACCATTCCTGACCCTGTGTACTTCATTGGCCTCCCACTTTTTAACAGTAAATCAGGACATCCTGGCCTCGCTCTCCTCCCATAATCAAATGGTTTGTGTCATCCCATGTATGCCTCATCTTTGATATATCCAAGTCTGCTTGCTTCTGTTATTTTGTTTTTTCATAGGGTCGAGCAGTGTGTGTCGAGTCATGGCCCTCGACAGCCTCTGTTGCGTCCCTCTCTGTGAGGTCAACGCTGGTGTATGAAGCACGAGCGGTGACCGTTATCTGAGTTCCGTTTCTTTCCACATGCTAGCATGCTTCAGAACTATCGCTTCAGCGAAAATTCGATCTCGTTTTCACTTCAGATCAAGCTGATTTGATATTCACTCGATATGTCCTCAAAACTGAAGACTGGATTTAAGCAGCGTGCAGACTGGGGGGCAAACATGTCTATCGCAGGCCTGCACCGTTTGTGGTGTTTGGGGAAAGACCACAAGGTGGACGACTGTGTCTCGTGTCAATCCATGACAGTCTCGTGTCAATCCATGACAGTCGAGGCCTTGCGGGAAAGGAAGGGGAAGCTTGAAGCAGGTAAAAGCCCTCTCCCAAATTCACATCCATTACCCAAAGACAATGGTTCTCTGACTCGAGGGATCTATGCACTGGGAAAAAGCATCCTAAACGTCGTCTCAAAAGAAAAGTAAGAAGCAACGGCACAGATGCTCGTCTTCTTCCTCCTCTCACGATAGTCTTTCCCTAACAAATCTTTGACTCATGCGGAATGGGAAGATTTCCGCTTGAAAATGCTTGACATTTTTCAGAGACCGGCTCCTCAGAGTTCCCCTCTCAAGGAGTCAGAGAAATCAAGCCACCCCTCCGTGTCTAAAAAGACCAGTAGGGAGTCGCATGTGTCTCCTTCTCGCGTGCCTAATAGCCTGGGAAGAGCGTCTCCTTGACACAAGTCAAAGGAGTCTTCTTCGGCACATAAGGAAAAATCGACACCTTCCTGCTCAAAGGAAAAAGATTCATGGCCTTCATCTTCGGTCTCGAAGATTTCATTAAAGTTGTTGAAGCTGTCCAGTACTTTGCCTGAACCGTCAAATTGAAGCCGTTGAAGCATTTAAAGCCATTGGCTCATTCACTGACCGCTTCAGTGAAGTCGAAGAATTAAAAACCTGCTGTTGACTCGACAGTTTTTCAAACCCCAACCAGATTTCTTTAGGTGTATGGGTTCCATCTTGGAGGAGGAAGAGGAAGCCCCATTTGGGTAAAAACACCCAATGTCCTAGAGGTGCTTATATTTCCAGAATCAAAAATGCTAAATCTGGTTGGGACACTGAAAGAGACCAGCAGTTGGGCGACATCTCCCGAAACTGACTTTGGGAATGATGGATATTCAGATTCATCCTATGGGTCGGTAATGAGTAACGTTTCTGAATATCTAGTGGTCAAAACCCACTGCAATTGTTTTTCTTAATTCTTTTAACCTTTTTCAACATAGCCAGTCTCTGCTTGCCGCTTTCAACACACAACCTTTAAATATTGGTTCATACATGTTACATTGAATTGAAATAAATTGTTCTAGACACATTGTATATGAGTATCACATTGATGGATTACTTGCTTTACCAATTCCTATCCTGTCATACTGGCATGTCTTACAACATTTAGTCTGTATGGCCTCAGGGTGATGCACAGCAGTGGCCCACATATCAGTGATATACCAGGAGTCTCTGAGGGATCATAATGGGTGTTCGTCCCACTCTTGTGATTGCGCCATCATGTGCTGTATATATGGACTCCACATGTCATTGTGAGTGGCCTGGCGATTTGACAATGTATCATATTCTGCTTCCATATCATTGCAATACAAGATGTCTGCCTTCTATTGGTTTATTGTTGGAGATTTCCTTCCCCCCACACTATCGCCATCCTCCTCCTTGCTAAGAGTAGAAGCAGCCCAACCAGTCTCCTTCTACCTCCTGTGACTGGTTTTATATAGCCCAGTAGTGCCATCAGTGGGTTCGGGTTCAGTGTCTCACCCACTATTTCACTAAGTGTCTCAAATACCTGTCCCCAGAAAGTAGAGATTTGTGGGCATTCCCACCCCAAGTGCAGAAAGTCAGCCAACGTGGCATGGCATCTTGCACATTATTACGAGGCGCCAGGGAAACGTTGGGTGCACTGAAACTGGTGTGTGATAGTACTAGTGCAAGTATTTAAAATGGATCAGTTTATATCTAGCATTGAGGGTCACTTTCTGTGTACGTTTGCAACAATACCTCCATGTTTCGTCTGTTATTGCGTATCCCAATGAGATTTCCCATTTCTCACAGGGGAGGGGCCCCTCCCGCGTTTGGTGTCGACGCACATAGCATACATAGCTGAAGCCACCCTTTTATTGCAGTCCCCCCTGGAGTATTTTATCGAGTATTGGGGCCGATTCGGGTTGCCTGGTGAAGGGACGGGAACAGCTGCTTCAAGCTCGCCTATGTCCAGCATCTCTGCCAGCGTCATAAATTGCCCATCTGGAAACTGGTCTCGGAAGCAAGTTAATTTCAGGCGCTTCGTAAAGGTGACATAGCATTTCTCTCTAGTCAGGGGAATCCCTGCAATGTAAATGACTGGTAGTAATATATGGTTTCATCCCTAGATTTAGGTTCAATTTGGGCCCCTGCCTTACAAGTCACCATATTATTTACCCAGTGCGCCCTGTCGGGAGTTGTCTAGAAAATGGGTACTCAATAGGAACAGCGATGCTAGTGCTCTTTCCACCTCTACATGCTCTCTGTCCCTCGGACCCCGAACCGCAGAATCGCAGATCTTAGGTCCTGCAAATATGCTCCTGGCACTGCCAGTGGGACTCTCAGGAACACGTATAGAAACCTGGGTAGTATCACCATTTGACCAGGAAGACCCTCCCATAGAGATTAAGAGGTAAGCCTTCCACCTATCAGTCAAAGTTTTGGTTTGTCCAGCATCTTCTGATAGTTGTCTTTGTGTCGAGCAGTCGGTTTGCGTGGTATATTAACCCCCAAGTATCGAGTGTGGTCGAAGTGCCACTGTAACCCCACCCGTCTGTATATTATTCTACGCTATCCGTCATTGGGAAGAGAACTGGCTTTGTTGGGTTGATTTTGAGCCCCGAGAAGTCCCAGAATGTTGAGCAGAATCGGGCCAAGATGGTGTCTGGAGTTGGAAACAAAAAGCACCATGTCGTCTGCACAAAGAGAAATCACCACCATATGTTTACACAACTTGAACCCCTCTCTGTAAGGGTCTCTCCCTGATCTACTCTGCTTCCAGCTCTATCGCCAGAGCGAACCGCAACGGCAACATCCCTGCTGGGTACCTCTTTCCAGCATTATATCTGGGGTTAGCTGACCATTTACCCTAATCTTAGCCTTAGGCAGTGTGTACAGTAAAACCAATGAGATCAATTGCTCCCCCATCCCCATTTTATGTATCACCGCAAACAGGAAGGGCTATTCCACCGAATCAAATGCCTTTGTGGTGTCTGAGTGCCGCTATTATTGATTGGTCCTGTCGGACAGCAGCCCTAACATCCTGCGAAGACTGTGGGAAGTGGAGCGACCAGGACAGGAATAAACCCAGACTGGTCCGCCTTCACCATTCTCTGCATCAGTGGCTGGATGCTAGTATTTTGGCTAGAATTTGTTTGTCCATGTTAATGAGGGATTAGGTCGGTAAGAGGAGCAGTCACTTTGAGCTTTATCCGGTTTGAGCAGTACCACCACCACCGCATCCCTCAGACTCTGGCAGGTGGCCCTCACTCAAGCTATGATGGAACATCTGTAGCAAAAAAGGGACAAGTTTTCCAACATATCTGCTGTGAACCCATCCAGCCCAGGGGATTTCCCAGTTGGGAGAGAAAGGATGGCCTCCAGCACCTCCTCCAGAGACAGTGGACGGGCCAGCCCCTCCCTTTCCTCATCCGTGCCCCAGTACAGGGCCACATGTTACAGATACTCCCTAACTGCGCTTTGTGAGACTTGGACCTTAGGGGTATAGTTGACAATAAAATCAGCAGAATTCCCAAACTATCTCTAGGTCTGCAAACCTCTTTTCCCTGTGTATCCATTACTGACAGCACCATGTCCTTGGAGCGATCCCATTTTGCAGTTCTAGCCAGTAGCCTACCTGGCTTCTGTCTTTACCCATATTGTCAAACTGCAGCTTTCCCCCAAAGAAATTTGACTTCTCTGTGCGCTAGTTCAGAAAACTGCAGGTGGTTCCTGATCTCTGCTTGTTCCAGGGGGGTGGGGGTGTTGGGGTGTTGGTGTGGGTGTACCCATCTGTAGACTCTGTATATGGTTGAATAAGTAGAAAACCGTCTTTAGCTGATTCCGGCGCAACTCCATATAAAATGGTTTTTGCATGAAAGCAGAAAGTTCGAAGTCTATTACCCTCAGACTGCAAAGGGAAAAAACTGTAGAAATGTGCGGTATAGACCTTATTGTAGCTCGCACTTGCACATAAGTTTATTCCAATTTTTAGGATGATATCTTCATTGAATTATGATCATTCAATTCATAGCATCTCTTATTCACAATAGGTATTCTTAGTTTTGTTGATTTTAAATTGATTGTGTCCAGCCTATTCCTGACACGTATTTTCCCCGTCTTAAATTTGGCGGTTCCTCAGGGGTATAATGGCTAGCTTGCAAAATATTCAAACGTATATGAAAACAATCCCTTTTTCTTAAATGAATCAATCATTTGCATCCTATTGAAAAAGAAAGAAAATGGATGGAACAAAGTGCATTGGGATCTCCAAAGCAGTCTTTGGGGCATTCAATTACATTGGCTAAAGACCAGTAGCTATAACTTACATGCTCGATGTGCACATGGGTTGTAGGTTTGAGTTATTTCAAAAGTAGACTGATAAAGTTTGTATCGCAGAAGAGCGGTGTGTTTATGCTAAATAAGAGAGAAGAGCGTGTGAGCACTCTAACCGTCAATCAGTAGATGATCAAAAATGTATATTAAAGTCTCAAACCGATCAAGAGAAAAACTGTTTGTTCAGGCGCAGAGTGCTTACCTCTGTTGCATTTCATTTTAGCCTGTTATTCACGTTCCTGCGAGCGGTACGATTGCCATTGAAGGTGTAACCGTCAATGTTTCTGTTTCACCGGATACTCAATAAAGTTGTTGAAAAACGTGCTACACGTGATCGCGTTGGATACTAACGTGTTGCGGACGCCATCTTGGATTGGGATAGTTCGCTATCTGTATTTGTGAACTTAAGTTCCTATTCTGAAAAAATTATTGGAGATGTTTCTAAAATGAAAACACATATTAGATATTGTGAAAAGTACTCGCAATATTGGAAAAAATAAAGACTAAATTCACATATTGAACCCAATATGTGCCGTGGAGATCCGCATGCATAGCTGTCTATCATTTATAGGCTAAAATGCAAATTCAGAAGCAAATACTGTTATTAAATTAGCTGGCGGAGGCGGTCATGAAAAATCACGTAATTCACCATGAATACTAGAATTAGATGACAATACATTGCTGGAAAACTACCAGAGACAGGAGAAACAAGAAAATTATAAAAAAGAGATAAGGTTTGATCACAGATGAAGAATGAGAATATATGAACATCTCAGATACAATACTTACGACAACCTTATATTGTTAATTTCGCAGTGTGCACTCCAATGTGATACTTCGCAATCCAATAAAACACAAATTCCAATTTCCTTGTACGACTGAAACACTAACCTCTACAATAAGTCTCCCCAACCCTCCTGTTCTGCACTTCTACAGGTTTGGAAGTTAGCCACCTGAATAGCAGTAGTTCAGCCGTTGGCTTACTACCCCCCACATGGACCACCTCAAGGCCCCAACTGTGTCCCCCCAGCAACCCCAACCTGCCAGTTCCCCCCTATCCCCCACCCCCCTAATAACACACATGCTCACGCTGGGGGGGGGAGCTTACCAGGACCCTGTCAGCCCGGCATCCCAGTCCAAGGATAACGTCTCAGCTGCCATGAATTATCAAAGCTAATACAATTATTACTCTACTGATGCCGACATGGACCCTCTGGAGAGACTCCCTCTCAGTCATTGTTGCCTCTTTCATGTGGGCCCTTTGGCAGAGAATCCAGGAAGTAGTTTGCCTCTTCCGGGGTGTGGAAAAAAAAAATGGTGCCATTCCTCCATGTTCAATTCTAAGTTTGGATGGGACTAGTATCGCGTATTTAATGCCTCTCGCCCTTAGTAGTCTTTGCACATCAAACGTCTTTCTGGATGATTGTATCTCGTCCCAAAAATCCGATCTGCGTGTCCTGGAATCTCAGGAAGATCTTTTCTCTGGCCTTTCGAAGCGCCATGTCCCTGTCACGACTGTTCAACAGTCGAGTGGGTGACCCTGGTACTGTCATGATGCCTACCTCCAAGGAGCCAGGTCCGACCCAGCAACCCCAGAGGCAGGCATCATTCCCCCCAGGGAAGTGCCAGCGGGCCCAAGCTGGGGCCCTTTGGACACAGTCCTGGCGCCTTAGGCGCCAGGCTCATGTTGGACCCCTGTCCTGGCGCCCTAGGCGCCAGGCTCATAAAGCTAGACATGTGTTCAAGTGTTTTAATGCGCACTTACCTGATGCAGACCATGCTGCTACATCCAGGCCCTCTTGAGGCCTGAATGGAACTACTTTACCTGTGGGACTACTTTCCACCTGGGTGTGGTCGGGGAAGGATACATACCTGATCGGTGGAAGGATACATACCTGGAACTTCTTCCAAAGCTATTTAAACCACGCCCGATCAGCAACTCACGCTTCGCGTTGTTCTGCTCCTCGCAGCTGGACGCTCACCGTGTCAGCTCCTGCATCTGGACTTCAGCCACGCCTGTCAGCATCCTGGGTCACCTGCAAAGGGAGATAAAGAGAGAATTGGAGAGAAAGAAGACCTTACCTGCTAAAGCTGCATCACGGAGACATCACACCGACGATCCGGAAAGGGAAGACATCATTTTTAAAAGCATTTCGCTTCGATCGCTACAGCGCTGCATTTCACTCTCCTTTCCTGGGCACCTCCATCTTCAGCAGCGATCATCCGGATCTGCAGCCACCTCCCAGAGCCTAGAGAGAAAAAGACAAGAACACAAGGTGAGAGAAGGAAGGGAATAGGAAAAGCTCAGTTTCCTTCTAAGACTTACCTGTTGGGTCATTCCCATTTCATTTCGGGTCCTGCCGTTTCCTGGCATTCTGGACCCCGGCCCCTATGGGGAAAAAAGACAAAGACATTGATTGAGCAAATGCAAAGACATTACCCGAACGCTCATCCAGAACTTACCTGTCATTTACTGGAACTGCACGTTTCACTTCGGGTCGGCGCCATATCTCCGGCATTCCGAACCCCAGCCCCTAAGGGGAAAAAGACATAAGCGTTAGCACTTGCTGCAATAAGACAATGAACATTATTATTAAGCTTGAACTTTTGAACTTGCTACAGAACTCTTACAGCGCCTTACCTGAATAGTCAAGCTTATTTGAACTCCCATCAAACCTCAATCCAGTGAAGTAACTGGGTTTCAACGCGCCCCTGCATCAGAAGCAGGATGGAGAACTCATCCTTCCTGACCCTAAGGTGAGACTTCACGGGGAATCGTGGAAGGGTATCGTGGAGGGTTGGAAGGGAGTGGGAGGCTTGAGCATTATTCCGTCAGTAGGTAATACTCCCTTTTCACGCACAGGGGAATATTCCTGTGAGCCAGAGAAGCCAGAGTAGAGGGGCCCTACCTGTCCATCCTCAGAGTCCTGCGCTTCACCATTGAAGAAGCATCAGCACTCGAAGCCAGACCTAGCGCCTCCGTGGGAATCAGGTGAGCGTGACAGGTACCGGTTTCCTACAGTGTGCTCTCTCCATGATAAACACTGCTGAGAAATCTTCATCACCCAGGACCTCCTTTAGCAGGTTCTCCAACATTTTCATTTTGCGTTGGTTCGCTGCCTCTGGTACTCTTAATATCCTCAGGTTATTTCGACGGGACCGTGATTCCAGGTTGTCTTGTCTGGCAGGTCTTTCATTGATCGCCTGATCTCTGCTAGGTCCCTTACGGCAGTGTTAGTCCCATCTTCAACTGTGGGTTTTCTGCCTTTGGCTTCATGCAGGTGTTCGCCATGCCTATCCAGGCGGACTTGCATGTGGTCTACCTTACATGTCAAGGTGTCAATTTTGGCGTCCACGATTGGATACTCGCTTGAACTTGGGCAAGCATCAATTTAATGTCACAGAGCACTGCGCCTGGGTCCGGTATGGGGGCCTGTGAAGATCTCTCCCGGGGTCCCTCCTCCCCTCCGGGAGATCTGGGCTGCACTGTGGCTTCATGCTGCAGTTTAGACTGGTGCTTGCTGATTTCTGTGTTTTCGACATAATGCAGTCTGTGGGCCTCAAGTGATATGGCACTGTTACCCCAACACCAAGCTTTCAGTGAGTGACTCCACCGCCATGCCCCAACCAGATATTTGAAGGCTGGAGACGCTCAGCATGCCACAAGGTCGTGCAGAGTTTGGTGTAGTGTCTAGCTGATTCCTGAACCTTGTTTCCATCCCACTGGCCTTTCCCTGCCAGCAGTATGGTTTGTATCCTTCAGCGTGGTGGATGTTCAAGGTTGCTGACCGTTAGTGGGGACCACTGGTTAGAGCGCGCAATGGAGGCCAGCTCCCTCGCTCAAGTTAGAATTTCAGGCCTGGCTCACTGTGTTCCTCCTGTCCCCCGCGTTGTCAAAGGCTGTCCAATATATGCCCCCCCTTCTTCTGGTGGGCTTTGAGTCCCAAGGGGCCGTGAGGCGAGTCAGCTGTGCCCCCCCACCTCTTCGTGCCGTGAGGGCCGGCACCAAGGGCCCGCTCCTGTAGGAGACCAACTATGTCACTGCTGGGTGGCTAACGCTGCGGTGCGTGTGCGTCTTGTTCGGGGGGGGGCACCGCTCCTCCTCAGTCCTGCTGGATGTTACCTGCGGTTCGGCATCCCTTTTCTCTCTGGATGAGTCCCGACGCTGCAATATCCGAGTGGGACCAGCTCCCACTCCCTTCTGGATATCTCGGGCAGTCTTTGTGCTTCCTATATATTTCTGGTGGACGTCGTGTGCGCAGTCAGCGCTTCCGTGCTCCGGATGTCGCAAGCATGGGCCCCAGGACTCACCCCATGCAGTTCAGGAGGCTTGCGAGTACCCAGCCTCCACCGCGCTGCTGGCTTCTGTGGCCCTGTTTGTACCTGGTACACTGTCTTGCTGTCCCTCACCGCGGGCCTCTTCCAATGCCCAGAACTCTGCTTCCCGAGCACCGTGGGCAGTCAATTTCTTCCATCTGTGCACTAGGTGTTCACACAACTTTGAAGCGTTCCTCAACAGCAGGCAAGTCGTCTGAGGCAGGATGCTGACTGGATAGATTTGGATTGAACTGGAGCTCACAGGCCTGCAGCCATTTTGGCTGGGTTTTGTAGCGCCTCCCCAACCCACTGCAATTATTGATGACCTTACTGATATTGCAGATAGTGGCCCAGTAAAGGAAGCGCATTACCTTTTCGTGCTGCTTGAAGAGTGAGCGTAATGGAACATTGTTTGAAGCCAGATTCTATACCTCATGTTAATATGCTGTTGTCAAAGAAGTACAGAACAGCTTCCATAGACCCTCCATTCCTCAGCAGGCATCCAACACTAGAGGGACTTGTAGTACAAGCAGCAACAGTATCCTCTGGGTCCTCGGCATACCTTTCAACTCTGGCTGACAAGGATGATAGGAAAGTTGATTCATTAGGAAAAAGACTTTTCAGCGCAGGAAGCATGGCACTGAAATCGGCAATGCTGCAAGTGCCTTAGCGAAGTACACACACCCCCTTTGGGGATGTAACTGCCCTTGCAGCAGACCACATACCGGAAGGAGAAGGAAGGGATGGGTTTTCAAAGCTAATCCAAGATGGACAGGGCGCCATGAGGCAATCTTTACATTCTAGTCTGGATACTGTGTATTCTGTGTATATCTATGGCTACCGGTACTGCTCTGAGATGCATGTCATGGCTTAGAAAGTCAGGCCCATTGTGGGAGTGCTTGAGAGTGCTGTTCTGCTGTGGACTTTGCCTCGCCGCTCCTTGCTGAACTCTGCTGAACATTGGAACGTTGATGAACGCTATGAACAGCTGAGATGTTATCATCCGCGACTCTACTTCCTTGAATCGTTACTCTACATTTTGCTAGCAACACTTTGCAATATATAATCACTGAAAACTAAACTAAAACCAAGTTCACTGCTCATCTTGTAGTGGCCAACGGGCTCCCCATACCCAATCTAGAAGCCCGGCACAATCTTGAGCACGCGTGCATTGTGGTGGGATCGCATTTTGGGAGCGCTGTTCAGCTTTTCAGCGACCAGCACTCTGTCAACAAGTCTCCCTCCGCTGACCTCCTTTCTTCTAGACTGTGAGCCCTCAGCTAAATATCTTCGAACATGGCACTGTACACTCTTAAATCTGTCTTGCCTGCATCTGCTCTTCAACTATTGGAAGCAGCACACATCGTCTCTCCAACCACAACGTAGCCATCAGAAGAAAGTAAGTGCCTTAAAACCAAAAAGATCAAAATCTTCAAATGCAGACTTTAGACACTGTTGGCGAATTAGCCTCAAAGTGCAAATTTCGAAGAGTGGTAAAGAAACACATCCGAAATGTAACTCGTTCGACATGCAGTTAAAAACTCAACCAGCGTCCAGCAACATCCTGGCGATACTTGAACGGATGCATAAAATCCATGTCGTAGCCTCAATTGCACTGCAAAATCAACCAATATCTGATGCTGACCTGCTAGCTTGTCCCACACAAAGGGACTCCGCGAAAAAGTTTGCAGCGGAAGTTACATATAAGGATCCACTGTTTAAATATGCCTTTGCTCACTCCTGCAACTGCACTTGCAGACATCCATGTTACCAACAATGCAGACATACCAGTTCTGTATTCTCAAGTTCTCAAAGCCCCCGCAAACAATAAGCATGTATCTGGTAGCCTTTGTGACTCTGGACTTACAGAGGAGAGGCTCGAAATAAACACCTCTAACAATGAAACCTTGAGTAAAGAAGATTTTGAAGAACGCCCTGTGGTACACACCATACTAGAAAGGCAACTAGATCCTTTAAACATGAATACCATCAACCTGTTACACTTTACTATATTCTACCTCAACTCACCAAACTAGTCTTATCAATTCCTATGAATCTTCTGTAATGTCATTCATCAAACCAACCCTGCAACCTTCGTTTGGGCTGAAGCAAGCCTCAATTCCGGCCTACGAAATTACATTATCAGCCATGAACAATGGTGTAGATGCATTAACAAAAACCTACAAAACATTGGAGAAAGAAATTGATTCTCACACTATGATACTTAATAGTTTATCTGCTAAAATCGATTGGACAGCTGGAAAAATACTTAAACAAAATCAACATTGTATGATCCATGCTATACTTACAAATCCTGCGATACAGGCAATTGCCTCCCCTGGCAAAGCACAGAGAAGATGCTGCAATTGATGAGCAACCTGTTGAGCTGACTAGGGAAACTTATTGTACTACATCGAAGACTTTAAAGCAATGGTTTGGTCAACATTTTTTATTGTCCCTACGGGTCGGCCATGTGTTTTTAAGCCTAAGTCGCACGATTTTAGAAAAAATTCCTATGGACCTTACCCAAGTTTTCGTCCATTAAACGCACGCAAAATCAGGCACCAGGGCGCTGCCATTTTGTGATAATCCTATCACTTGTCCCATCGCCCTGTCTGACCTGCTTTTGCGGCACTAAATCATATCCCCCGCCCCTGATCGTGACATTATCAAAACATTCATATTCCCCGCCTCTCTCCGTGACGTTACTGTGCTGCTGCGTAGGCAAACGCGCCAAGTCGTCTTCTGCGCGACTTCACACAGAACCCAGAAACCAACACAGATCAACTCGCAACACAGCACGCCACAATTCGGAATATGAAACTGTACTTTAAAATCAAACAGCAACACGGTACATTTGGTAAAGTACATTTATTTGACATTAAATGTTTATAGAATATTCATCAATTTGCATATTAAATCGGAATGTGATATATTTTTTTTTCTTTTCTCTCGATCCGTAAATCCGTAAAAGTTTATCGTGAGTCACACGCTGTTCCTTTATGGTACACAGGGTGTTGGTTTTCGTTAAGAAGCACTTTGGTCGCACGTGAACCGCAAGGCTGTTCCATAAACTAGACACTAGACCAGCGTAAAGGTTGATATGTTGCTTCTAGCTGCTAGTACCGCGTAAGGGCATATATCGTCCCATAAGATCGTCAAAGTGGTGCAGTTGTTTATGTGAAGCTGCAGCTGGCGGTTGAAAAAAACATCTGCCGGGGTCTGAAACTGGTAGCAGTAGGGTAGGATATACCTGTTTTGAAAACATACAAATTATAAATAGTCTCGCCAGCAGATCTTTATTACTATTATTCATTTTATTTATTACGGCTGATCAGAAACTATTTGCTTGCAAGGATAGCGCAATGGAGAATGTTCGGCTCTAAAATCAGTGCGAAAACTAACGAAATAAATCGAGGTTAACGCACAATGAGAAACAACTGTTTGCGTGTGGAATGTGGCTTGCATGCCCATGTGCCCGGTACAAAGACGATCCGACAAACGTTTTACTTGCTCTTCATTCATTCATTCATCCATTCATTCATTAATTCTTCATTCCGGTAAAATAGCGTCTAAAGTTACTTACATTATATTTGCAATTTCCATTGTGTCTCTGCGTAATGCAGTCCGTAACTCCCACTGTGCTTGTGACAACGATTTTTCGTATACTGAACTAACATGAAACTCGGTCTAGTTTCTGAATTTTCTGCCTGATCGTCTCTTACGTTATTGCCCACCTCCTTCAAATGAAGTCCTTTCGGCATGGTCTCCGTCTCTCAAGGTCAAAAACAATAGAATCTTATACTGCCAGTGCGAGTTGTAGGCCTCTTCCGGCCGCGAGCTGAAAATCATAGCCACTGACCTTCACTCGAAATGAGCATACATTCTTACTTTGCAACATCCCGTAGTAAAGCCATCTGTGAGAACTTGAATTTTCGAATCCATCTATGTACTGGGCCTCAATGTGCAAATGCGAACTGGCTTCTCTCCCATCTGCAACGGCTCTCTTGGCGCGTTCTAAGGCCCCCAATTTTGTCTTCGTAGTCTGCGAGCTTTGCAGCCCTACAGAACCATAACTATGGGGATATTGACTTTTTGGGGGAAGGTCAGGGAAAGTATAAAGTACCCAAGGAGTTGAGTTGAAAGTGAGATTTATTGTTGGTTTGTTTTATAATTTGCAATACGCAAGCCTCCCCTCGGTTAACAGTGCACAGCATTTACATGAGATTGTGAAACTTAGTTACATCAACAAAAATATATACATACACATATTGACAAGGTCAGCGATATGAGGTGAATAGAGAGAGAGGTCAAAGATGACACCCAGGTTGTTCGCCACCCAGGATGGTGAAGGTAGGGGTTAGGGTTTTCATACTTTGTATGTACACTGTACAATAACAATTTTTTACAAAAAAACAATCCGATTTATAATGAATTAAACCGGGATTTGTACTTCTCAACAAGTTCTTCTTTGGGTGGACATGGCACAGTGGCAATGTTTGGTGGCAATGCATCAGTGCTCTGCACAGAAACGCTCAAAATTCCATATCTGTGCTTCTCGAGTACAGCAACAATAAGGCCTTTAACAAAGTCGAACTCCATTTCCTCATAGAATGGTTTGATCACCCTTTGCTTACTTCTTTTTGCAAAGGCTGTAGTGTAGCGAAGCATCCCTACATTACCCGTAGTTCTAGATTGTTCACGGCACACATTCTCGTTATGGGCCAAGACCGCAAGTAGAGTCCTATATTTCATGCCCTGCATGCTGAAATGCAAGTGCTTTGGCCTGTACTTTAGGCACATATTGTGGAACACTTCAAAACCTCCTGTGTGACAGAATTCTGTCAGCCCCCTCCAATCTCTTGATAGAGTTTTATCGAAAACAATCTTCTCAATGGCTTTGTGTGTGGGTGAAGATGGAACCAACCACTTCTTCTTCCGTGCCGCCTCTGGGGACAAAGGGCCATGTTCACATTGGTGGAAATGGAGGTTTTCTGTCCAGCGGGGAACGTTGGTACAGTGATGCATAAGTGACCGCCATTTTTCAAGTAGGATTTCCACTGACCCTTCACAAGTTTTGGAGCTCCACCAAAGATGGTTGTTGATAGACTGGGACCACTGTGAAATACTTTCCAAACCTTTTTTTTTCCCTGCAGCTGAGATTTTCTTATTGATAGATTTATCAAGATGCCATACATCAAATTGATGTTTAATATGTGGGAACTGCTCTCTCAGTCTTGGCAATTGAAACGTGTCCGTGGCTATGAGGTCGATGTGCATTCCCCTCGATTGTAGATATTCCACTGATTTTATAAATCCTAGTTTCTCCATGGCCACTGAGGATTTACAATGGGACACCTGCACGACAACCGAACTCACAATTTTCTTACTATCCATGTCCTGAAAGTGGTAGGTGCAGTACTTGGCAGAAAATCCAGGGCTGTCGCACTGTCCATCGCCGGCTAGCCTGAATCGTTTGCCTTCGAATGTACTTGCTAGAGACAATTGTTCAATTTTCCAAACATCACTAATGGCCGGAAATAGATAATCACGTTGGTATCTGTAGTACTGCGTTTTAGAAATGAAATGGAGTCTCACAAACTGAAAGAAAGACTTAAACTTTCTAAAACTGGAGCCACTAAAAAGTGATGCAGCTGCACACAGTAGATTCCCTGCTGGCAGTTTCCCCAGCATCGGTTGTGCAGACCATGAGAACGTACGATTTAATCTACAGGCGACATGTATTGCGACGTTACTGCCTTGTTTTTGACGAGTCACATGAATCAATGGCTTCTGACATACTTACCCTCTGACGGAATGACCACATTTCAGCATACTTATAATATCCATCAAATACTATGTATTTGCCCTCTTTCATTAGACTGTCATCCGGCATCACACTTGTTTCGGATTGCATCGTTAAGGACATATCAGCAGTATTGAAAGAAATCTTGCCGATATCAGGTTCTGATGCGTCAGCGAAGGCTGCTGCTGATTCATTCTCTGTCATTTCAACATCTGTTACTTCAACATTGATGGGAGAACACAACATTGTCGACAGCTTTTTGGGTGGCATTTTTTTGGCGGGTGTAGATTGTGTGAATTGATCTGCGACTACTTCAGAGCTATCTTGAATACATTCAGTATCCTCTTCTTGTGGTGTTGTAGTCGCACTGTAGCAATCGTCCATTACAACTTTACTGGATTCTCCGGACACATTCATTTCATGTTCTGGCCATTGGACATGAGCATTTCTAGTCTCAACACGCGGCATCCAAATTAATAGTTCCTCCATAGTGTAAATGGTCTGGCAAGCAACATCTCTCATTCGCTTCGCTGTCTGTGTATGTATAGTTCGTACACCCACGGGTAACTAGAGAACAGATTGGAAAAGGGATGTTCAGTTTAAACACAAGATAAAGTATAGTACAATTGACTGGAAAAAAACATAAAATAGTCCCCAGCACAAAACATTTTCTAAAGTTATGAACGGATTGTAACTAACCTTATTTTTGTTTCTTTTCTTTGCAACTTTTTTGACTCGACCTTCAACATCTGCCCGCTGTAGCTCCGATTCGTTTCCGCATCTCTTCCCTTTCTGTTGCGCTGCAACGACTATATTTTCTGTATCCGCATAGACCGCACGGATTGAGCCTCCATCGTCTCCCTGAAACACAGTACTTTCATTACTATGTATCACAATATTGTTAGCATAAAACACACGTGAGGACGAACACACAGGTACGTCTCAATAGCTAAACACAATTTAAACATTGTGTAGAACAATCAAACGACAAGTATTCGAGCTCTGATGACCTAGTTCGATGGAACTGTCAGTATCCATACCTCTGGCTCTGCATGGACTGCCATGAATGATTGTATTGGAGAGAATGCATCAGCAACTCCTTGAAACGCAGTACTTGCGTTAGTATGGTTTTCAATATTGTAAACATACACACACTTGGGGTCAACGGCACATGTACATATAAAGAGATAGCCACAAATGATGCTTTGTCTAAAAGAATCAAGGAATATTTAAATATGATCCGATTTAATCGACTTATTTCTCCGATTTCTTTACATCTGCATCATCTAAATGGGATGTTGTGATTGTAGTGGAAGCTCCATCGTCTCCCTGAAACACAGTACTTGCGTTAATAGGGAAGAAAGTATAGCAATTGGAATCACGTTATATGATCACAGTCAGTATCCATACCTCGTGCTGCTGAAGAATATCTAGGAAGTTGTAAATGTAGTGCGCACTTCCGAAAGCTGTTGCGCCGATTCGTATCCGCATGGTCCCGCTTCCACTTCCCCTGGAATTACTTGAATGTCAGGCTCCACATCAAGTGCGAGGGTTGACGCTTCAACAACTGCCTGAAACATAGTATTTGCATTAGTAAGGATTACAATATTGAAAACATAACACACACTTGGGGTCGACCGCACAGGTACATATCAATGGCTAACCACGATTGAAACATGGTGTAGAACAAACGACAAGTATTCCAGTCCTGATGATCACGGTCGATGGAGCGGTCAGTATCCATACCTCGTGCTGCTGAAGAACATCTAGGGCTGTTGTCAATGTGGTGGACGCTTCAGCATCTCCCTGAAAGACAGTACTTGCATTAGTATGGATAACACTAATTATAACTGAAAACAAACACCAGGGGAACGACAACTTAGGTGTATATCAATTGGAAAGCACTAACCAAACAATTGGTAAAATAATCACACGATACATAAAAACTATTAGTTGACATGCATAAAACAAGTCTGTAGCGGAATAGCCAAGTAAGATTACCTGATATACACTAGAAGTGGTTGATAACTGTGAGCATGTCACGGAAGTAGAATGTTCTTGCTTCAGATTCAAGGGATAGTCAAGCAGTTGTAAAGGTAAATTATTGTTTGATAATGAAATGCCAATATTTAAAATTGCCATGTAAGGAGACAGAATACTTGAGTAATGCATTTGAAAATGCGCAATATAGCACAGTTCCCTGTGCCCATATATAGATTTCATTTGTGGGTTATGAAATCTAAAAATAATATATTGATGTCATTATTCAAAAAGCTATACTCATATATCAATGTCGAAAGTATTACAAATTGGAAACAACACCTAAAATATCAATGAATCCATTCGGCTACCTACACACTACCGCAAGGCCTAAAGCTAAAAGCGAAATGTGGACGAATAGAGTGGGAATAGCGTTTGCGAGCAATTTTTGTGTCATTCACCGTTTATTCTTCTTTGTTACCCAAGATGTGGCGTACATGTTCGAGGGAAAGTGCCGGCTGCAGATGCGGTATCGATCACCCCTCTTGTCCTCAAAGACTTGTTGGACTCTACTTTCAAGCTCATGCAGTGAATATCCGCAATGTCTGACCCATTCTCTTATTCAATCAACAGTTTTCGGGAATACATGCATTGTAATGCCTTCAGATTTAGCATGGGTCTTCGAAGGGCAACCGCTAATCGAACAGGCAGGCATTGTTGAAAATTCTGAAAAGTAAATATCGACATTATTAAACAATCTTGATGAATAAAAATGTGATACAAAAGTAAATGAACCATACAATGTTCAATGCAAAGTTTGTTTTACTCGCCGGAACTATACCCGTTCATCAAGTGCGGCTTAGTGTTTGCATAAATTGCAGAAATTTGTAAATGATGTGACTAAACTCTGAACATGGGACTCGACCCTTGGATGTTCTGTCTTGCACAAGAAGGAAACATGCTTACATTATAGACTGGACCCCTGAAAGATGCAATTCGATGACAATTGACACAGATGAAAATAAATAGATCTATCGATAGCATAACAATTGAAACTCAAGTCAATAGCAATGAGCCAAATGAACATAGCACTATTGGGTACTCTAATCGCAAATAGATGGAAATTTAAAAATGACCGAAATATGACTAGGATACATGGCCTTACCTTGACCAACAAACAGTTGGATTCAGCAGGCCGAGCAGTATGTTGCAGAAGAGCAGGTAGATGGCCAAAGGTAGCACACTGACGAGTTTGCTCGAAGCGGTCACAGATGGCACGACGACAAGCAGATTAGCATAGATCTCAGTGCTTCTCAGGTAGAACTTTCAGGAGTTGACTTGCAAAGCACAAAGATGTTCTCATGAGACATATCAAGTGGTTTATAAAGTATTAGAAACAGGGGTGTGTTTGTGAATGAATGACGTGTGTATGTCGTGGTGTTATGTGGTTTGCAGGGGGCGGCCAGCGTCAGGCTTGGCCTGCTTGGAGACACGGGGTATGAGGAGGCCATGTGAGCGATTGCCCCTTTGGTGTGGGATACCTTTTGAAGTGTACATGGTGTTTGGCACCTTGGCCGTTATCGCCCCCGACAGCACACCATGGCAGCGCACATCCACGGGTGCGAAATGCCTTTGATAGAGGGGGGGGGTGGATGGATGGGCCGGTGGGCGTGCAGACAAGGCACAGGAAGACTGCTGAATGGAGACACACTTATGTGGATTGCAGGGGGGCGGCCTGCCTCAGGGGAGGCCTGCCTGGAGACACGGGGGTCTGAGGAGGCCATATGAGCGATTGCCCCTTTGGCGTGGGATACCTTTTGAAGTGTACATGGTGTTTGGCACCTTGGCCGTTATCGCCCCTGACAGCACACCATGGCAGCGCTCATCCACGGGTGCAAAATGCCTTTGATAGAGGGGGGGGTGGATGGATGGATGGGCCGGTGGGCGTGCAGACAAGGCACAGGAAGACTGCTGAATGGAGACACACTTATGTGGATTGCAGGGGGGCGGCCTGCCTGGAGACACAGGGTCTGAGGAGGCCATGTGAGCGATTGCCCCTTTGGCGTGGGATACCTTTTGAAGTGTACATGGTGTTTGGCACCTTGGCCGTTATCGCCCCTGACAGAACACCATGGCAGCGCTCATCCACGGGTGCAAAATGCCTTTGATAGGGGAGGGGGCGTGGATGGATGGGCCGGTGGGCGTGCAGGCAAGTGTGTGGGAGCGAGGGGCCATCAGGTCCCTCTCATCCTTTACTTCTCAGTAGAAACTCGGACCAAGTGCCTCCAGTAGTGGGTTCGCCCCTTGCCTTTATGTGATGTTAACTGGTTGACGTTCGCATAGATGGGACCACTGAGCAGGACACGGGGCATCCATTTTTGTACCCCCTTTGGACCCCATCTTGGTGACCAGGCCTCACTGCGATAGTACAGCGCGCAGAGCACATGGCCCCCACCCTCGTTCCCACGCTGACTTGAAAACTCCGGAGGTATTTACAACAGCTAATAAATGTAACACATCACTCTTCCTCTGACATCACTGTCCTGCATGTGAACCAGCCTGAACTAAGCACATAGCTCATTCATCTCCACAAACGTGTCCTTGCCCACGCACCCTCGCCAGTGGAAACTTACTGCCATTCTGACCCTGTGTCCCTGCAAGGTATTCTCTTCATGTGCCAGACCACTGACCACGCCATGATGCCCACCTAGCAGATCCCCAACTAACATTAGACCCCTACCACAGTATATCGTTGCCTATCAATAACAAATGACACATAACGGAGATTCTTGTGAGCACAGACCCACACTTCAACCAGTGTATTATAGTGGTCAAGACCCTTAACCTAAGGCCTGTATAATCCAATGTTAATTGATAGTATAGATATGTGTGACGTTTATAGAGACATAACCTACTGAAAGACTTTGAACAAGTGTTATTTAGTGCATGCATTATTGAGAATATATTATGTTAGCTTAGATAGTGACCACCCCGCTTCAGTGACCTGACCTTCACCCATTCGGAGCACAGATGTCTGACGTCCATCCTTGAATGGAGAGACACTTCATTCATTTAAAAAATCGAAACAACCGTTGTTGAAATATATGTGGTTTTATTTTGTATCTTATTTTGATGGCACAAAAATACAAGACTTTACACATTGTACAGGTCAGGTTGCAGCACAGCGAGGGAAAATCCCCTGTACTGACCGCTGTCACTCTGGAAAGTTTCTCTTATGGCACGAACGGCACAGGTGGGTATTACTCTTCGAACGCGGTGTCCATGCCTCCCGTGAAGCGACCATGTAAAGGAACGATGGGCCACCAGCCGGTACCAACTGTGAAAAAGAATGATACAATCTGTTTTTAAATGAACAAGATAAGTTTATTAAACTTTTGTCAATGACAATTCTTGTAACTAATGGCATTCTGCTTTGACAAATGCTTTCTAGAGACTGCACACTATTGAACGACTCATGCGTTAACATGATATGCATATGTAATTTTGGATATAGTATAAGACCATGAAAAAGGAGTGACATGACAAGCGGAGTATACTTACTCGTTACTCGGATTACGAGGACGAACAGTTGCGCAAATTTCCTGCATAAGCACCATCATTATCCTCAACCCGGACCGTGTGAGGCAGGCTGCCCTGAAGTCTGGCAGCTCGGTGATGCATTGCGGTCGTGGCTCGCCTTCCGAGATGTAGGCCACGCATCCCGAGTTTTCACAGCAGCAGCAGTTCTCCTCGGTTGGCATTAGCTTGCACCGATTGCATGTGGTCCAGGTGGAAACACCGTCCATGCGACTAGGTCCAGTGTCTTCATCCGTTGATTCGTCCTGCCAACTGCCATCCGAAGCCCCATCGTTTTTGCGTGTTTCCCTTTCCAGTAGTTCCTCCTCTGTATACTCGCGCTCGTACATGTAGGGCATTATTGTAGCCATTGTGTGGTAAACAAACTTTATAGCGATGGTACAGGTGTTCACATGGGCTACAAGCGGCAAAGGTAGCTGACCAGAGCACAGAAACGAGTCACAGAATACTCAAAGTAACACAGAGAGAGGAATGGAATCGAAAATCTGCTGCTGTGTGTTGTGAAACGGTCTGTTTATACTTATTGAGTAAAGAGGCTTCCTGCCGTTTCCATGGCGACACATAATTAGCTCAAGCCAGCGATTGTTGACACAAGACGTGCTTTGGCGTTGTGAAATGGGCGGTACGCGTCTGCTGATGACAGGCTTTAGTGCCGCAAAAGCAGGTCAGCCAGGGCGATGGGGCAAGTGATAGGATTATCACAAAATGGCAGCGCCCTGGTGCCTGTTTTCGCGTGCGTTTTATTGGACCGAACCATTCCTTTAATAGAAGACTTGGTAATGGAACTTAAACACAAGAACCTGCATTAGAAGTATGCCACCATCAAACGCACAAAAGGAAAACTAAACGCTTTAACACTACAAACCCAAAAAAAGCGGTGCATTCAATGAGGAACCTGCCGAACCGACTAAAGAAACTCAATGTCCCTCATCAGAGCCTTTAACTGTAGACGCAATAACAGAACTCCGATGCACAAGAACCTGTGTTCAAAGTATTCGAATATCAAAGGCCCAAAGTGAAAACTAAATGTTTAAATACCACAAACAAAAATAAAACTAAGAATCAAGTCTCGCAAATCAAGTCCATCACCTCGCAATCGAAAAAGTTCATTAATGCCTTAACCACTCCTCCACGAAAACTCTTCCACTTGCCCCGAGCCAAGGTTGATGAAACGATGGCAGCTGATGCATGTCAATGCACAAACTAAGAAAAGAAGCAGCTACAACAACAAAAAAATGCTACGTCTACCATCAGAAAACTAGATGATCACTCTGAAAATGAAAAGGACATAATGAACTACTCAACATACTCCACCACATCCTTGCCACAATGTGAAGATAGAGAAGAACTCTCTTCTCCTACTTACTCGACACCAAGGAGAAATACACAGCACCAACATTGGACTGGGGAGTATAACAAGTTTGAAACCATCAAACAGAAAAGGAAGTGCACTGATAAAAGTAACAAAAGGGGGGGCATGAACGGATGCCTTCTCGGTGAGCTCCGAGCCCCTTCCCTGTCCTGAAGCCCGAATCCCCCTTTAAATGTGTCTAGCAGCCCGGGGGAAAGCTTGGCTGGTGCTGTAATGCTCCAGGAATCAGCTTTGTAAATCCCTGGTGCTAAGGAGTCTCCCCAGAGGAGCTGTGCACGAAAGTCTTGGCATGTAGCAGACCCCCGGCCAAGATGGCGGCCAGGATGTGAGACAGTAGTTTGCCTGCACTTGGAGTGGAGGGTAGCCGAGAAGCGGGCACACTGACTTGGCCCGGAAAACGCAGAAGTTACCCTGCGGTAGGCAGCCCATCAAAGGATTCACAGGACGAAGGCAAAGTTATCTGCAGCGAGTGGCGCTTCCCCCAACACGTGGGCGGGAGGACTGCACACAAGATACCAGTGAGCGGAGCGCAATCAAAGGGTGCAGAGCAACACAAAGATCCCGGTAAGGAGGTTCTGGGGATGGCCGGGATGATAATCACAAAACAATATAGCTGATGCAAAGCGAAGCAGGAAGGCAGACTGTGGGACTCACTGGTGCCCCCAGCTGCAACGCTGCAAGTGTGTTGCGGGGAAGGACTGGGGAACCCAAGGCGGCTCCGAGACACGGCAAGCCCCTGGAGCTGGTCAGCATGGCAAGGCGAACAAAATGTCCATGAATGGGGCAAGGTTGAGAGGACACTATCGGAAAAGAGGGGAAAGTAAATAAAGTATCCGCAAAAAAGGTCGCTTTACTCTGCACATGCAGGCAACCCTGCAGGGCAACAAAACGGACGCCTCACACAATACCACACGATTCTAAACACCTAATGTAGGAAGGAAACACTGAGGCTCGCTCCTGGCAAGGACCCTGAGACGTTGAAAACCCCTACGGGGGCCAACATAAGCGGGGGCATCCCCTGAGGCTCACCAGAAGCGGCTGGACAAATGCCTCCCCTGTCACAGCAGGACTGACTGGGTGCTCCTGTAAACGCCCTGTTAATTGGCTGGAAAGCGCCAAAAGAGGATTGGGGCTGAGCAACCAGCGCGGCTCAGTAGAAGAACAGCAGATTTTAACAACTCCAGTCGCATCGATAACACAGAAGGGTATTTGCACATTGGGCCAAAAGGGGCACCCCCACCACCGAAAACAGCAAAGGACCCAAAACCCAGGGTGCAGCTGGTTCAAGGCAGGCAATAACAGGAACCACCGGCCACAACAAAGGCACTGCCCAATATCGAAACACGAGCTGGGGACACCCCATACACCCCACATAGACAAGTATGGCCAAACAAACAACGAAACAGAAGGGATCAGCGTCCGGAGGCATTAAAGTCCTAATGCAATCCTCAGAGACTCACAAACGCAATCCGCAACAGGCGACCGTACAGCTACACTCCCCTCCACCAGACGGTTCCTGTGAGTCCGAAGATCCACTGATAAGAAAATCGGACCTGCTGGCAATGCTGCAGGAGTTGAAAAGAGACATCCAAGAGCGCCTCAGATCTAGTTCAGTCCATCGCAGATCTTAACAAAGGTGTCTTGGCTGTAGAGAAAAGGGTCGATGAGGTGAAGACCACTGTAGCAGAACAAGGGCAGGAACAAGACGGACTGGCCAGAAGGGTACAAGAGCTAGAACAACAAATGGACCGTGTCCAGAGCAAACAAGAGGATGCCGAAAAACGGTCCAGGCGCAATAATATATGAATTTGGGGGATCCCGAAGGAGGTGGCGGACGCTGACCTGCAACAATATGCAGGGTATCTCTTCAGGCAGATCCTGGGCTGGGTGGACGAAAGAGACATCATTTTGGACCGGGCGCACACAGTCTCCTCTACATATCAGCTCAACAAAAACCTGATCCCGAATGTGCTGACTCTGATACGCCTCTTCCAATTGAAGGAAGATATCATGTGGGCGGCCTTTAAAAAGAGCCCATAAGTTTCCGCTCCACACCCATTCAGCTTTACCAGGACCTAGCCCAAGCCACTCGCTTGAAGAGGAAACGCCTGAGGGTTGTCACAGACATGCTGCAATCTAGAAAAGTACTCTACCGATGGATATTCCCAAATGGGCTCTGCTTCGAGTGGAAGGGGCAACGATATACAATCTCAAAGGAAGAGGATATGGATGACCTCATGAGAGAGAATGGAGGTGCCAGAAGCAACGACTGGGGAAGAACCCCAGCGGGAAACCTGGAAGATGGTGGCAGACCAGAGGGAGAACAATGAAATCGGCACAGCCTCGCCCGAGAGGTCGCAACAAAGAGGTCAAAACTGCAGATCCCATAGGAGTGGTGGACACGTGAGGAGCAAACTGGTGACTATATTTCATCTGTGGAAAAAGTCATGGTCTGAGTGAAAGAGGGTGATCTTCTAGAATGGAGGGCGAAGAGACATGTGGACTAGACTTTCTAATAATGGAAATGTCCTTACTTCAGGAATGGCAAAGAGGGGGTTGGGGGGGCAGGAGGAGGAGAACTCAGACCCCAATATTCCCGGGGGCAATGCAAACCCGGTGACTCACTGTGGTATATCATGGTGAATGTTGTTGTAGAAGTTTATGGGGTGGTTGCAAATTGGGGTGTTCGGTGGGGGGGGACAAAGGAAGATTCCATCTTTGTGGAATGACATGCATGACGCAGGCAGAATAACCAGGGGGGCTAATGGGCTCTATGGCAGGATAGAAGGCATACAACTAAATCCCAATAATGGCCGATCTGGCATTTGTAACGCTGAATGTTCAAGGGCTCATTTCCCCAATAAAAAGGAAGTCAATTATGAGAAGATAAGGTAATGCCTGCCAATCTGCGCTACCCCAACCAAACAGTGATCTGAGGTTAGTTTGGTACCAAAAAGTTTTCACAATGCCACATTCTCCTGGGTTATACAGTAAGTATTTTTAATTGATAAAAGCAAAGAAACACTACACGCCAACACGTGTTTCAGCCCTCTCTGGGCCGTCCTCAGGGCGTATGCACATAACAAATTAAGTATAGCTGTTCAATAAACATGTCGAAATACATTTATCAAATGTAGGACCAGAGTGATGAAACAGCCATAATTACAATATTCAGTAGAATTACAGTTATTTACATAAATCATGAATTCAATTTAATAAGGTGAGAGACAAAAAGAAAGAGTGTAGGGAGAGAGAGGAGAGGAAGAGAAAACAAAGCGTTAAAATTAAGATTGAGCATTGTTATTAATGATTGTACTTTGAATATTAGTTTGTGCTAACAACCTATAATTACTAAGTTGCCACATACTATGCACTGGATTGAGTTAAAAAATATTATTCTAATTCGGTCAGGTCGTTACACCAAAGAGACAGCAAAAGGTCAAATGGTATGCTGTACCTTAATATGGTTCTCATTGCCCGATAAGTCACCTCTGTAGGGTCGGTTAGTTCGAGTCGGGAGATGGCTGCAGTAAATATACATATAAGCATATTTAACATTCTATAGAATACTAAGAGTTCCAATAGATAATTTAATCTAATGAGTGTACTCAAACAAGTATCAACTTGTAATGTTAAAGGTTGCTTACCACTGGTAACAGTGCTGGAGAGCGTAAATGCGGAACAGGCAGTGTGCTACTGCAAGTCTAATGTCCGTAAGATACGAGCGTCATCTATTCCAAAAGGAAAGGGGGATATTATTGTGGGAAGCTGGTAATACTGGTCGTGATAAACCCATATCTCTTAACAAGGACAAATGCAAAAACAAATATAGAGCGCTTACTATAACACGCCTGAATGCGTTCCTGCACGGTAGTTTCTGCCGGCAGGCAGTGGTTCTCTGAGCAAAGTAAGGGTGTGGCTGGTCAAGCCAATTGCTGTGCTGCTTTTGCTAAAGAAGAGTACGGTCATGTGACCGGACTGAATTCCTGTTGCTTAGTAACTAAGTGAAGAAAAGCTTGGTGATCTGAACTACACGTAAGTGTAATCATTCTGTTTGTAAATCATTCAAAGAGAGCCTAAGCTTTTATGGTTAAGCTAACGCTAACATATACGATAAGAGGTTACTAAACTACAATTACCAGTGTCAGTCGTGTACTTCGCTAATGTGCTGCTTGTACTAAAGGAGAGTGTGATCATGTGTCCGGACTGAGTCCCTGTTGCTAAGTAACTGAAGGCAAGAATGCTTGGTGAGCGGGACTGCACTTGGGTGCGGTTATTCTGTGTAAAAGTCATTCAAAGAGAGTCTGAACTTAAGCGGTATTAGAAAATGTTGACATATGCTGCAATGTGCGCTGACAACGTTACGGAGCTATAATTACCTATATAGTCATATGGTTAGCTATAGTTATGAGAAACGAATTGGAACATCTTGTTTGTTTGATATCTATAAACAGTCATATGAGGTATAATATCATTCCTGTACGTATTAAGACAATTAGTTAAAGTAGCCGTTCCTATGGTCCATACTAATCAAATACCTTAAGTAGGTCATCCATGAATTGTCGTTCTAATAACGAAGTCAGAAACAGCAATATGATTGATAATGTATAGTCTACAGTATTTTTAAAACCGCTTAGACTAAGATAGAGTTAAAAAATATAACATGTTTTGGTATCTCATATTGTAATGGGTATGTGTTCAGCTGCCAAGTATAAATAGACGATTGATGCCCAGAAGATAGCATGGGACTAATGTTAAGAATTAGACCTTTTGATGTCCTCTAAGGTGTAACAACTCGTTTGAGATCTTGGTATGTAATGACACTCATTAGTACCAAGGTAGACTATAGTTAGATCACAGAAAAACATTGAGTTCATGTTCTTGGTTGAGTCCCATTTGAATACATCTTAATCTGCATATCATGCAGGCCTCCGCTTGTCGAAGAAGAAGTTGTCTGTTACCACCTCTGGCATGAGGTTTGATGTGTTGCAGTCCAACAAATCTGATTTCACTCTTGTGCACCATTTGGTGTTCTTGCTGCCAGTGGGCTGCCAAAGGTAACTTGACATTTTGACTATTGAGGTTTGCTAGATGTTCTCTGATTCTGATCCTTAGTTCCCTGATGGTACTGCCCACATAGACTTTCTTACATACACAGATGATACCATACACTATATATTTAGAACGACAGTTGATGAAGTCCTTGATTTTCGTACTCAAATTACCGTGACAGATGAATTCTTTGGTGGGTGCCAAAGCATATTGACAAAAATTACAGGTCCCACATTTGTGGAACCCAACAGGTGTGTGACTTTGCGTCAGCCAATTCTGCTGTCTGCTGAAACCAGGTTGCATGAAGGAGGGACATAATAGATTTCTAAGTGTTGGTGCTCTGGAAAAGATTATTCTCGGTTTTTCTGTAATGTAGGGTTCCAAGTCTGGATCAAGTTGTAAAATATTCCAATGTTTATTAAGAATGTGGTAAATGAATTTGGAATCACTACAATATTTCGTGATAAAGTTCACATATAATGGAAACCGCTCAGATTTTTTGCTTTTGGACTGGGTGAGTAGTGATGGTCTTGTAACCTTTTTCACACTCTTGAGTGCATGGTCGATATTAAATTTGGTATAGCCTCTTTCTTGGAACCTGGTTCCTATAGACTTACATTCTGCCATAAAGTGCGAATCTTCGCTACAGTTCCTCCTTGCTCTAAGCAACTCTCCTCGAGGAATATTTTCAATGCAATTTCTTCTGTGGCTACTCTTGGCATGTAAGATAGAGTTAACTGCTGTGGTTTTCCGAAAGGTACTAGTTTGCAAAGTGTCATTTGTTATGTATATTCTAAGGTCCAAGAACTCTATTTCAGTGGTATCAATTTTGCCTGTGAACTGTATTCCAAATTGATTGTGATTGGGATATTGCATAAACGATTGAAACTGCTCAGTTGTGCCTGCCCAGATTGCAAAAATATCATCGATATATCTTTTCCAGACCGGAATGAGGTCTATAAATGGGTTGTTTAGAAAAATGTGTGAGTCTTCAAAGAATACCATAAAGAGGTTTGCCAATGCTGGGGCATATTTTGCGCCCATAGCAATGCCCTTTGTTTGAGTATAGTAGTCTTGATTAAATATGAATTGGTTGTGACTAAGGGTAAAATCAACAAAGCTTTTAAGCATTTGTACATGTGCTGCATGTGAAGCAGAATGCAGTCTAAAGGAATGGTCCAGAGTTTTAATAGCTAATGCATGTTCAATTGATGTATACAGGGCAGTAACATCTAGGGTAACTAGCTGATAATGTGATTCCCAAGAGATGTTATTGAGGATCTGTAAGATATGAGTTGTATCTTTCAAAAAGGCAGGAATTTTAGGTACAAGATCCTTAATGCAGGAATCAATATAGGTTGCTAAGTTCTCTGTGGCACCTCCTTGTCCGCTCATTATCGGTCTCACTCTTGAACTGTCTGTAATGTCGGATTGTTCTTAAAGAGATATCCAAAGAGATTTAGGGATACATCAACGCAACATGGATATTGTAGAACACAAGAATAGATCCAAATTTATGCCCCCAAATGTAGGAGATAACATTATAGATGTATTCTACAGGTCTATTACCAGGGATATTCATCAATATATTGATGGCCAATACAAAGGCTTCTTCAGTAAGCAAGCCAACTTATCCACTAGCGAACAACAAGCTCTTCAGGAATTATCAAATGACAATACAATAGTGATTAAGGAGGCGGACAAAGGGGGCAATATTGTTATTCTGAACAAACTAGACTATATCAAAATGGCTCAAGATCACCTAAATACACCAGGATGCTATCTTAAACTTAAGAACAATCCAACATTACAGACAGTTCAAGAGTTAAAAACTTTGATTCAAGAATGGTATCAACAAGGGATGTTAACGGATGAAGAGAAACAGTTTCTCACCAATACTACTCCACTCGTGCCTACTCTGTATCTATTACCCAAGATACATAAACAATTTGATAACCTTCCTTCAGTGAGACCGATAATGAGCGGACAAGGAGGTGCCACAGAGAACTTAGCAACCTATATTGATTCCTGCATTAAGGATCTTGTACCTAAAATTCTTGCCTTTTTGAAAGATACGACTCATATCTTACAGATCCTCAATAACATCTCTTGGGAATCACATTATCAGCTAGTTACCCTAGATGTTACTGCCCTGTATACATCAATTGAACATGCATTAGCTATTAAAACTCTGGACCATTCCTTTAGACTGCATTCTGCTTCACATGCAGCACATGTACAAATGCTTAAAAGCTTTGTTGATTTTACCCTTAGTCACAACCAATTCATATTTAATCAAGACTACTATACTCAAACAAAGGGCATTGCTATGGGCGCAAAATATGCCCCAGCATTGGCAAACCTCTTTATGGCATTCTTTGAAGACTCACACATTTTTCTAAACAACCCATTTATAGACCTCATTCCGGTCTGGAAAAGATATATCGATGATATTTTTGCAATCTGGGCAGGCACAACTGAGCAGTTTCAATCGTTTATGCAATATCTCAATCACAATCAATTTGGAATACAGTTCACAGGCAAAATTGATACCACTGAAATAGAGTTCTTGGACCTTAGAATATACATAACAAATGACACTTTGCAAACTAGTACCTTTCGGAAAACCACAGCAGTTAACTCTATCTTACATGCCAAGAGTAGCCACAGAAGAAATTGCATTGAAAATATTCCTCGAGGAGAGTTGCTTAGAGCAAGGAGGAACTGTAGCGAAGATTCGCACTTTATGGCAGAATGTAAGTCTATAGGAACCAGGTTCCAAGAAAGAGGCTATACCAAATTTAATATCGACCATGCACTCAAGAGTGTGAAAAAGATTACAAGACCATCACTACTCACCCAGTCCAAAAGCAAAAAATCTGAGCGGTTTCCATTATATGTGAACTTTATCACGAAATATTGTAGTGATTCCAAATTCATTTACCACATTCTTAATAAACATTGGAATATTTTACAACTTGATCCAGACTTGGAAACCTACATTACAGAAAAACCGAGAATAATCTTTTCCAGAGCACCAACACTTAGAAATCTATTATGTCCCTCCTTCATGCAACCTGGTTTCAGCAGACAGCAGAATTGGCTGACGCAAAGTCACACACCTGTTGGGTTCCACAAATGTGGGACCTGTAATTTTTGTCAATATGCTTTGGCACCCACCAAAGAATTCATCTGTCACGGTAATTTGAGTACGAAAATCAAGGACTTCATCAACTGTCGTTCTAAATATATAGTGTATGGTATCATCTGTGTATGTAAGAAAGTCTATGTGGGCTGTACCATCAGGGAACTAAGGATCAGAATCAGAGAACATCTAGCAAACCTCAATAGTCAAGATGTCAAGTTACCTTTGGCAGCCCACTGGCAGCAAGAACACCAAATGGTGCACAAGAGTGAAATCAGATTTGTTGGACTGCAACACATCAAACCTCATGCCAGAGGTGGTAACAGACAACTTCTTCTTCGACAAGCGGAGGCCCGCATGATATGCAGATTAAGATGTATTCAAATGGGACTCAACCAAGAACATGAACTCAATGTTTTTCTGTGATCTAACTATAGTCTACCTTGGTACTAATGTATGTCATTACATACCAAGATCTCAAACGAGTTGTTACACCTTAGAGGACATCAAAAGGTCTAATTCTTAACATTAGTCCCATGCTATCTTCTGGGCATCAATCGTCTATTTATACTTGGCAGCTGAACACATACCCATTACAATATGAGATACCAAAACATGTTATATTTTTTAACTCTATCTTAGTCTAAGCGGTTTTAAAAATACTGTAGACTATACATTATCAATCATATTGCTGTTTCTGACTTCGTTATTAGAACGACAATTCATGGATGACCTACTTAAGGTATTTGATTAGTATGGACCATAGGAACGGCTACTTTAACTAATTGTCTTAATACGTACAGGAATGATATTATACCTCATATGACTGTTTATAGATATCAAACAAACAAGATGTTCCAATTCGTTTCTCATAACTATAGCTAACCATATGACTATATAGGTAATTATAGCTCCGTAACGTTGTCAGCGCACATTGCAGCATATGTCAACATTTTCTAATACCGCTTAAGTTCAGACTCTCTTTGAATGACTTTTACACAGAATAACCGCACCCAAGTGCAGTCCCGCTCACCAAGCATTCTTGCCTTCAGTTACTTAGCAACAGGGACTCAGTCCGGACACATGATCACACTCTCCTTTAGTACAAGCAGCACATTAGCGAAGTACACGACTGACACTGGTAATTGTAGTTTAGTAACCTCTTATCGTATATGTTAGCGTTAGCTTAACCATAAAAGCTTAGGCTCTCTTTGAATGATTTACAAACAGAATGATTACACTTACGTGTAGTTCAGATCACCAAGCTTTTCTTCACTTAGTTACTAAGCAACAGGAATTCAGTCCGGTCACATGACCGTACTCTTCTTTAGCAAAAGCAGCACAGCAATTGGCTTGACCAGCCACACCCTTTGCTCAGAGAACCACTGCCTGCCGGCAGAAACTACCGTGCAGGAACGCATTCAGGCGTGTTATGGTAAGCGCTCTATATTTGTTTTTGCATTTGTCCTTGTTAAGAGATATGGGTTTATCACGACCAGTATTACCAGCTTCCCACAATAATATCCCCCTTTCCTTTTGGAATAGATGACGCTCGTATCTTACGGACATTAGACTTGCAGTAGCACACTGCCTGTTCCGCATTTACGCTCTCCAGCACTGTTACCAGTGGTAAGCAACCTTTAACATTACAAGTTGATACTTGTTTGAGTACACTCATTAGATTAAATTATCTATTGGAACTCTTAGTATTCTATAGAATGTTAAATATGCTTATATGTATATTTACTGCAGCCATCTCCCGACTCGAACTAACCGACCCTACAGAGGTGACTTATCGGGCAATGAGAACCATATTAAGGTACAGCATACCATTTGACCTTTTGCTGTCTCTTTGGTGTAACGACCTGACCGAATTAGAATAATATTTTTTAACTCAATCCAGTGCATAGTATGTGGCAACTTAGTAATTATAGGTTGTTAGCACAAACTAATATTCAAAGTACAATCATTAATAACAATGCTCAATCTTAATTTTAACGCTTTGTTTTCTCTTCCTCTCCTCTCTCTCCCTACACTCTTTCTTTTTGTCTCCCACCTTATTAAATTGAATTCATGATTTATGTAAATAACTGTAATTCTACTGAATATTGTAATTATGGCTGTTTCATCACTCTGGTCCTACATTTGATAAATGTATTTCGACATGTTTATTGAACAGCTATACTTAATTTGTTATGTGCATACGCCCTGAGGACGGCCCAGAGAGGGCTGAAACACGTGTTGGCGTGTAGTGTTTCTTTGCTTTTATCAATTAAAAATACTTACTGTATAACCCAGGAGAATGTGGCATTGTGAAAACTTTTTGGTACCAAACTAACCTCAGATCACTGTTTGGTTGGGGTAGCGCAGATTGGCAGGCATTACCTTACCTTTTGTTTATTGTACAGAAGGGGTGCCGAGAAGTTACCCTTCTACGCTCTGCTACTGCTGCTAAGGACCCCCCCCTCACATCATAATAACTCTCTGAGTGAACCAATAATAATGTGTGCGCAACTACCCATATAAGGGTCTTACTTCTCGGTTTCTTCTCTTCAATTATGAGAAGACTCTCAGAACTTCAGGCCTCGGTGGTGTGGGTGCAGGAAACACACTTTCTCCCGGAGGACGAGCAAAGGCTAAAGCACAGAGCCTTCCCCACACAGTTCCTAGACTCAAGCGGGACCAAAAAGAGGGGAGTGGGCATATTGCTAGCTAAAGGTGTACACTTCGTATAACAATTTATAAAAAAGGAAACCGGGGGGGTGATACGTAGTGTTGGGGGGGGGAATACTGATGGGTTAATCACAACTAAAGTCAACGGGTTAGCGACCCTGTCTCAACCCATTCATCGTTGGAACACAACAGAGACATAATTTATTTATTCAAAATATTCCTCAAACTTAGTTCCCTACAAATAACTTGCTGACCCTAACAAATCTCTTTTATCCCTCAGATGTACCTCGCCCTAGTGGTGCGCTGGTGCATCGCCCGCCTGTCAAGGTTGGGGGATAGAAGAGAAAACTCGCCCTGTCTTCTCTGATACTGATGGGCCAACAGATCACTCTAGTGGCATATTACGGCCCAATGAAAAATGGGATCGGTTTTTGCTCGGGTTGCCGCCCAAAATCGCAGGATGGGGGGGTGGGCATATCCTGATGGGAGGCGAGTTCAACGGCGTAATGGATGCCTCAATGGACTAAACCCTCCCCGCAACCCCTAATGATGACACATATAGACAAGCCCTGGCCAGTTTCCTCAGGGAATTACATTTAATAGAAACCTGGCGGTTCTTCCACCCAAAAGAAAAAGCTTGCACCTATTATTCAGCCGCACACAAGGGCTTCTCGCGGATTGATATGGTACTTATCTCTGGCACCCATGTCCCACAAATCCCAGGGCTGGAAATAGGGATACAATGCTTATCGGATCCCGCGCCGGTATCCCTCAAGGTGGAGTCATCAGCCCTGCTTCCACGCACCCGAAAGCCATGGCGCCTAAACGAAATAATCCTAAAAGACCAGGCTCTTGGGTTAGTCATCGAATCAGCCCACAGAAATTATTTTAAAGAAAAAAATCACACCGGGGGCGACTGGGGCATAATCTGGGATGCTAGCAAAGTAGTAGTATGGGGCAAGTTCATCGCACACACAGCAAGTTTCTTGAAGAGAAAAGAAGGGGTGAGGGGGGAGTTGGAAGCCGAAATGGGGATGGCTGAAGCACAATATAAAGATAAAGGGTCACCAAAGGTGTGGCGGGAACTTAAGGGCTAAGGCTGCCATAGTGACACATCTTGCAGACAAATCCGCACAACTCCTCCTACAAACTAAACAATCTTGCTATATAAAAGGTGACAAAGCTAACCGATTCTTGACGGCCAAACTGAGGGAGCAGAAAACCCATAACCGTATTAACCAATTTAAGCATCAGGGAGGTGAACTGATGAGGGGGGAGAAAGAGATAGCCGAAATCATGCTCTCATACTACACAAGCAACTTGAAGGGGTATAACATAGAGAGGGAAGCACATGTAGCGTTTTTGCGGCAAGGTGCATTGCCGCAAATTACTGAGTCGGACAGACTAATGTTGGAGGCGCTGTTATCGGAAGAAGAGGTAAGGGACGTCATCAGTGCTTTGAAAGGGAATAAATCCCCATGCCCAGACGAACTATGCAACGCATACTATAAAACATTCAAGACCATCCTGGGAGGCCCTTTAACAAACTTCTTCAACCACATAAGGGATACGGGCGGTCCTCTGGGGACATGGGCTCAGATACCACAATACTCTTGTTAAAACCGGACAGAGACCCAACAGACTGCTCAAGTTACCGCCCTGTCTCATTGTTGAATGGGGATGCAAAGATCTATTCCACGATCCTGGCTAGTAAACGTCGTCCAGAAAATAATTCACCCCGACGAAGCAGGTTTTGTGAAAGGGCACCACACTTACGACAATATCCGCATAGCCACCATCGAATGGGGATGAACAGGACAGCGGTTCTCTGTGTTATCGTCTCACAGCCTAGACTGGGACTTTTTACAACTGACCCTCGAAAAATGTGGGTGCAGGCCAACATTCACACGCATGATCTTAGCTAACTATGGTAACCCGACCACAAGATTAATGATTAATGGACAGCTCACAGATAGTATCCCGATCCGTAAGGGATTGCGGCAACGGTGCCCATTGTCCCCACTGATCTTTGCCATGGCCATGGAGCCCGTGGTGCAGATGGCTCGCGAGGAACGGGGAATTCAAGGGGTGGCGACAGGAGCAAGTGGTACTCAGAAAATAGCCCTCTATGCGGACAATGTCCTACTGTTCTGATGCACTCTCTCCCCGGGGCTATAGAGCTGCTAGACAGATTTTCAAGGGTCTCCGGGTTCCACATTAACTATCCCAAATCCAAGGTACTCAACATCTCGGAGGGCCCAGTGCAAGTGCTGGAATGGGGGAGATGTTCTCCACTAAAATGGGAGCATAGGTCCATCAAATACCTAGGGGTACACCTAAAATCCACGTATGGGAGACTCTATCTGGCAAATATTTCAGATCTGCTGAAGTCTCTGATAGAGGATCTTAAAAAAGATGGGACATGCAGGAGCTATCTTGGTTCACGCGCATAGCGGCAGTCAAGAAGTCCCTCCTCCCCAGGTTGCTATATGTGGCTGGGAGTGCTCTCAATACGAATCCCTTAAAAACCTACAAAGGGAAGTAATTACCTTTATCTGGAAAGGGAAAAAAAACAGGGTTCCTAGAAAGATCCTGTTCCGGCCGCAAGCCCTTGGGGGATTAGGGATACCAGAACTCTGCAGGTGCCTTTGGGCAGCACAAGTGGTGCTGATGCTGCAATGTGCTCCCTGGGGAAATTCTGAACCGATGGGCAACCCTGGAAAAAGAAGCAACTTGGACTCCCTCTTGAAAGTCTTGAATTTCTAACTGCAAGACATGGGGGTAACGGAGGTGCACTATTGGAAACGACAAAAGCCACCCTATGATACTGGGATAAAGCGTTACGCGGAAAGGGAATAAAACTAGGGGGATGCCCACTCACACCAATGGCCCACAACCCTGCTTTACACCCTGACACTTGGGGAATGGGACACAGAGAACATTCAAGGGGTGCAAAGATAAATTCCAGATACCCGAAAGTGAATGCTTCCGCTACACCCAAATCGGACATTGGATTACGAACAGAAAAGTAAGGGAGGGTGCATCCCGGGCCCCAATAGAACTGGAACTCACCATAAAAGGGGCTCCAGAGAAAGGGGTGTGAAGACTCTACCGGCTGATGTACAGGCTGAATCCAGAGGAAACCTTACCATATATGCAGAAATGGGAACTAGATTTAGGGAAACCAATACCATGGGAAACATGAAGCCAAATATGGTGCTGGGCCACGAAAACCTCAAAATGTGTTTCAAAGAGGCGGCATACAAAATATGCCTGCGGTGGTACATGACACCACAATTGCACTCCATTAATTCAAGCTATCCCTCAATATGCTGGAGGCACTGCAGGCAATCCGGGGACCTGGTCCATATGTGGTGGGCATGCCCAGTGGCAGAGACTTATTGGAAGGAAATCTTGAGCCATATTAAAGACGTGATGGGGGTACAACTGCCCCTTGACCCAGCGGTAGTATTGTTAGGGGAAGCGGTAGAAGGAAGTTACCCAAACACAGGGAATAGAGCTACCCATATCGCCCAAATGTTGAGTGTGGCCAGAATTAACCTAGCACATGCATGTAAAAACAGACTGGGGCCAGTGGTTGCTATGTGATGGGTGAGACTATGGGGAATGATGGCAATGGAGAAGGTGACGGCATTGGCGTATGACTCTTACCTGAGATACCTGAACACGTGGATGCCCCTCCACAAATTTATGGAGGACAGGGAACAAATGTATTTTAAACCTAAGATCCTGTGCAGGGTTTCTATTCTGTGAGTAAGCAAGCCCCATGAGAGTAGATTTGTCTCAAATGTATTTGAATGTACTGTACAATGATGCTTCTGTTCAACTGAATGCTGCAGTGATTAAATGGCAGAATGGTGGTGGGTAGGGGGAGAGTTATAACTGTTAAGCTCATGAGCTTTCTATGATCGAGAGGAGAACCGACAGGAAGACCAATGGCAAGTATACTGTATGCAGTTCTCGTGTGCATGTCTGTAATTTAAGCTCTTGAGAAGAAGAAAAAGTTTGTGTAAAAAAATAAAGTAACACAAGATCGTGCTCTGCTCTTAATACAGCACGAAATAGAACGCGATCATATGGCACCAATTCTGATACTCCGCAACCTAATGGGAGATCACTCTGTTCATGCTGACCCACGAATACCATCTACTTCCTCATATACTCAAGCATCTGCAAAAGAGACTGAAACAAATATGAAACGACCAGACACTTTAATGATGACAATGAAGGACACACAAAAATACCCTTTTCCGAATAGAACTCTATTAAATGCCTTCCGAACCATTCAAATGTTAACCTCATTGAAACACAAGATATTGGAGCCCTCCAAATGAGCAAAACTCTGAATACAGACCCTGTTATTTTAACTGTGCACTCACAGATTTGAGGGCAAAAGACAGATTATACCAACAGGGTTTCATATTAACCATCAATAAACCACAACACTTGTTAAGAGAAAGAAATCACATCATGGGTAATAGACGAGATAATCCCCCACCTCCCAAAATTCAGAAAAGGCACAACTTCTTATAAATTGTAAGGGTTGTCGTGGGCACCTGAAACGAGAAGTGTACTTTGAAAATCCACAACCTTCAGAGAGAAACAAAGTGGACAAGAGAGCAATTAAGGACACTAAACACAGAGGCATCTATTAACGCCATATCAACCCACTGACCCATTCAGTAGAAATGATGGTTCGGAATACCAGGGGCTATAAGCATCTCATGACGACAAACAGCCATTCAATATATATGACTTAATCCTACACGAAACCTGGATAACAAATGGCCCACGTGGCCTGGTTGCGAAATATGCTGGATGTTTGTAGTCAAACCACCTACAGGCAGGCCAATGGCTGGATTAACAGCTCTTAACTTAGACACAAATGGCAAAATAATATTCTGCATGTCACCACATCCCTGCATCCAGTTATCAAAACTCAAGTTTGTAAATCATGGGCATCCTTTGGCCCCCAACACTGCCTTACTTAACCTCTATTGGTTCCCAGCAATCCTGACTGATGACCAATTCATCGCTCATGTGATCTCCATGCTAGACATCATTTCAAACGAAAGAGAACTTCATCACAATAATCTCAGGGGACCTGAATATAAAATGCATCGCCACAAATGATAGCTGGCTCACGCTTAGAGCAACTCGATGGATCAACATCATGTCTGAAAGAAACCTTGTCCTTAATAGAACCATTAAAGGAGAAGCATCACCGCCCCATATGGAAGAGAAACAACTCTGTTGCTATACTAATGTTTTCATCTCGATCAAAGCAATTAATCGTGTTGAAAAATTCTCCATTATTCCAACTACAGACATTGATCACACTATATTAAAAAAAACATGGATACCCACACCTTCACAAGAGTGGCCACACTTGAAATTAGCTTAATGTCTGAACGGAGGAATATAATAAAATGGACACTTCCCAAACTAATTTGCTTCTTGAACTACACAACATTTCAAGGGGATTGGGTCCTCCGACATATTCCATATCTTTGACAGTAATCACCACAGCTGTGCTGCTTCGGAAACTTTTCGGCACCTGCGTCGATGACATCGATGCACTGTCCGACGGCCGACGTCACCCGATGTGATGAGTAGGACACACGATGCCCGTAGCATCAGTACTGTTTTTTCCGCAAACGTGTTCGCTTTGTGAATTTCGGTACGCCTCGACTCTTTGGAGTTTCTGTTGTATTCTTCTCGGTTCTTTGAACCTGTTCGGTTTTTGTGAAAAGCCTGTTCGTGACGATGTCTACCTTGTGTTCAACCCGGCGTCCGGGCTTCAAGAAATGCGGGGACTGTGTGTCCAAGATGTCAGTAACGGACTCGCATGACGCCTGCCTCTGGTGCCTCAGGGAGGCCCATGACACGGACGACTGTGTCGACTGTCAATCACTCACGGCCAAGGCCTTGAGGGGAGCGCACGAAGAAGTTGTCGGTAAGTAGGGTGTCTAAGCCCCGGAAGTCGAGGTCTGCAGGGCTTTCGACGGATGATTCGAGAGGCGACTCTCCGTGTCATCATCGGAGGTCCAGTGGGTCTTCTTCCAGGAGTCGGTCTCGCCACTCCTCTGCCTCTTCGAGGCATTCCCGGAAGCGCCGGCATCGGTCGCCTTCCCCGTCTTCTTCCGAGGACTCCGCCCGTCGGCAGGTCGCTTATCCCCACCATGCAAGTGACACCGGAGGAATGGGCTTCCTTCGGGAAGAAGATGTTTGCGATTCTCGAATTGCAGTGCACCGGTCTGTCCACGCCTCAGAGTGGAGTCAGTCGTGATCATTCGAGAGACACTGCTTGCACGCTTTCGGGCTCGGGTGGTCGCACAGTTTGCGGGAGAGGTCCCGCTCAGACAAGGGTAACCGTTCTCGCCATGCCCGTTCCAGGTCCCGGTCCTCGATGCGCTCGAGACCGCGTGATCCTGTGCAGTCTTCGAGGAAGACCTCGACGCCTGTGGCACCAAGGTCGTTGACCTCTCTCGAGGCTCCGCCTCCGAGGGGGTCGACAACGCTGTTGGTGCCTAGGTCGTCGAAGGACACGCTCGGAGCGCTGGCTTCGAGGCCTGTGTCGACGCCGCTGATGCTGGCGGCGCTGCTCTGCCTCCGAGGGGGTCGTCAACGCTGTTGGTGCCTAGGTCGTCGAAGGACACGCTCAGAGCGCTGGCTTCGAGGCCTGTGTCGACGCCGCTGATGCTGGCGGCGCTGCGGCTGACGTCTCTCGACGCCGACTCGTTCGGCGCCCTCAACGCCTTTCGAGGCGGTGGTGTCGGAGGGGCCCCGTGGCACGGGGGTAGCCCCTAGAAAGGCTCTGGCTAAGGTCAGGCATAGCTTTGGTCCCCAGGTGTCTTCCTCTCACCGCCTGGAGTACATTTCAGAGGGTGATGAGGGCTCTGATGAGGGCTTGGTTCCGGTTATGGTGCCAGATGAGCTTCTCTCGGGCCATAGCCAATTTCACCTGAGGCAGTCACTGCATGATGCCAGTGGAGTGGACACCTCTCCGGAGGTGGAGTTTTGTAGACCTGAGCCTGGCACTCATGCCGATTCTTCGTACCGGCGCCTTATGTCTCGGGTCACCGAGTACTTGGGTTGGTCGGCTCCCCCAGGGGAGTTTGTTCAGGATGATCTCACGGACATCCTCGATCTTGGTCCCCCCACTGACCCAGTACTGCTGTTTCATATGGCTCTGCAGAGAAGGGTGGCGGCGGCGGCGGCTTGGACTGCTCCGGAGAGTCTCCCGGTAGTGGGCAAGTCTTTGTCGCGAAAATACCGCCCAGCCAGTAGCGACCCCTGCTACTTGTCCAGGCACCCCACTCCGGAGAGTTTGTTGGTGCAGGCGGCTAAGGCCCCGGCAAAGCAGGTGTCGTATCGCAAAGCAGGTGTCGTATCCTACCATCCCTCCGGATAGGGACGACAAACGTTTTGACGGCAGGGCGAAGAAAGTGTTTTCTTCAGGGGGTATGGCGCTTCAGGCGAGCAACTCCATATGTGCCTTGTCTCGCTTCACACACACACTGTGGAACTGTGTTGCATTAGCAGCTGAACATATTCCCGGAGGGGACGAATGGGATGGTTTCCTTGCTATGGTTCAGGATGGCAAGGATGCCATGTGTGAGGCCGTTCAGTCGGGTTTGGACATGGCAGATTGTGTCAGCCGCTCCATGGCGGCGAGCACCATAATACGCAGGTTTGCATGGTTGCGGAAGTCTGGGTTCGCTCCTGATGTGCAGTCCCGGCTCCTCAACATGCCCTTTTGAGGGTGAACATCTTTTTGGCAGCAAGGCTGACGAGAGCCTTCAGAGGTTGCAGACCTCCAAAGCTGCAGCAAAGTCGTTGGGCGCTGCAGTTCGACAACCTCTGCCTTTTCATCCCAGGGGACAACAATGGAGGGGAGGTTCCTTTTTGCTATTACTCGTCCTTCAGTAAAGCGAGAGGAGCTGTCAGTCAGAGGCCACTGTAAGAGTGCCAGAGGTGGAAAACAGGGTGCTCGAGGTGCCAAGGCCGCTTGAAGTTACCTCTTTGCCCTCAGGCAACGCCGCAGCCGGTGCCACTCAGTCATGAGGCCAGGTCCCATGGTTCGCCGGTTGGGGGAAGGCTGGTGCAGCATCTTGTAGAGTGGCGTGCCATTACTTCAGATGTGTGGGTTCTGGAGATCATAACTCACGGCTACTGTCTTCCCTTTCGGCAGAGGCCTCACGACAATCCACCTGGGAACCTCTTTGAAGAGTCCGGATCCGCTCCTTGCGCAGGAAACTCAAGCCCTGCTGGAGAAAGGTGCCATAGAACTGGTGCCTGTAGCGGAGAGGAACAAGGGATGGTATTCTCCTTATTTTTTGATTTCGAAGAAAGACGGGGGATTGAGACCCATCACAGACTTGCGCGGTTTGAACAAACTCCTCAGGAAGGACAAGTTCAAGATGGTTACTCTCAAGTTCTCCAGGCCCTTCAACTTCAGGACTGGTTGGTGTCTCTCGACCTCTAGGACACTTACTTCCATGTGCCGATCCATCCCAAGCACAAGAAGTACCTGAGGTTTGCGGTTGGCGACTCGCACTTTCAGTTTCGGGTCCTGCCGTTCGGATTGACCTCCGCCCCGAGGGTTTTCACCAAGCTCATGATGGTGGTGGCAGCACATCTCAGGAAAGGGGGATTCAAGTCTACCCCTTCCTGGACGATTGGTTGATCAGGGGGAGCTCTCCCAAGCAAGTCCTGGATCATCAGTCCGTCACCTGCCACTCCCTTCACAAGCTGGGCTTCTCCCTCAATTTAAAGAAGTCCCATTTGACGCCAACACAGCGGCTCCAGTACATCGGAGCAGTGCTCGACACATCCCTGGTGCTTTGTTTTCCTCCCTAGATGAGAGCTCTTCACATTCACCAGATGGTGCACAAGTTTCAACTTGCCCAGACGCTCCCGGCGTTCGAGTTCCTGAGGTTGCTCGGCCTCGTGGCATCCTGCATTCTTTTGGTGCCAGAGGCCGATCTGCGGATGATATCTTTGCAGTGGGCACTCAAGATGCAATGTTCGCACTCTTCCGGCAGGATGTCGGACCCTGTTCAGGTGTCCCGCCCTCGGTCGCCCAGGACCTTCTGTGGTGGGCCGTCAAAGGTAATCTGATGAAGGGGGCCCCATTTTGGCTGCCTTGGCCAGAGGTGACGATCATGACGGACGCATCGCTCACGGGATGGGGAGCTCATGCCATCGAGTTGACAATCAGCGGTCGTTGGTCTCCATCGGAGTCCAGACTCCATATCAATCTGTTGGAGCCGAGGGCCGTCAAGCTAGCCCTGAAGGCTTTTCTGCCGACTGTGCGAGGAAAGAGTGTCCTTATCCTGACGGACAACACGGTGGCCATGCACTACCTCAACAAAAATGGGGGGGGGCAGGGTCACTTCCTCTGTGCAGGGAGGCGATGCAGCTCGAGTTCTGGGCCATCCAGCAGGAAGTTTCGATCTCGGCTGTTCATCTGGCCGGAGACGACAATGAGACGGCGGACGCTCTGAGCGGGCAGAGTACGATCTCTCACGAGTGGGAGCTGGCTCAGGAGATTCTCCTGGAGTTCATCGCCCTTTGGGGGACCCCTCAAGTGGATCTGTTCGCCTCCAGTGTCAACCGGAAGTGCGAAAGGTTCTGCCCGCGGGAATTTCCTCCAAAAGGAGCCTTAGGAGACGCGTTCGTGGTGAAGTGGTCATTCCCACTGCTGTACGCGTTTCCTCCAGTCCCCGTCATCCCGCAAGTACTGCAGGGGTTACGGAGGTTTGGTTCCCGGATGATCCTCATTGCTCCGGCGTGGGCCCGGATGACGTGGTACCTGGACCTTCTCGACTTGTCCATCTGCCCTCCACGTCGTCTTCCCTACCGAGGCAATCTGCTCTCACGGGAGGGGGTCAGGTTCTCCATTCAGAGGTTAGATCCCTCAACCTTCACGCTTGGCTTCTGAAAGGTTGAGGTATAAGGATTGGGACCTCCCTGAAGATGTGTTGGAGGTGTGGCTCTCGGCCAGACGGCCGGCAACAAAGTCTCTGTACCGTTGGCGTAAATTCTGCGACTGGTGCAGAGCTAAGAATGTGGATGCTTTTGAGTGTGACATTCCCATGGTTCTGTCTTTTTTGCTTTCCTTGGCCCACTGGGGCTTTCAAGTGGGTACCATTAAAGGTTACCTGGCGGCGCTGTCCATATTTAAGCGCTCGTCTGAAGAATGTTCCTATTTTAAGATTCCTTTAATTTCTCAGTTTTTGAAAGGGCTCACTAATATGTTCCCTCTGTCACCTTTTCTGGTGCCCGGTTGGGATTTGAACCTTAAGTTTATTATGGGGGCTCCGTTTGAGCCTTTGCATTCTTGCCCTTTTAGACTGTTAACTCTTAACTGTGTTTTTGGTTGCGGTTACTTCTGCTCGCAGAGTGAGTGAGTTACAGGCACTTTCAGTTAAGCCACCCTTCACTGTGTTTCAGAAGGACAGGGTTGTCCTTCAAGGTCATCCTTCCTTTCTTCAGAAGGTGGTTTCGGAATTTTATTTGGGCCAGAAGGTTGTTCTTCCGGCATTCTATCCTCCTCCGCATCCTGGTAAGGAAGGGGAGAGGCTCCATAGGCTTGATCCTAGGAGAGCGTTGAGCTTTTATATTTCTCGCATGTCCCGGGTCAGAGTGGACGATCAACTCTTCATTGGTTACGCTGGAAAGCGTTTGGGACAAGCTGTGACGAAACAGACTTTGTCTTGTTGGATTATTTTGGGTATCTCAGAGTGTTACCGCTTTGCGGGTAAGGACCCACCGCTGGCTTGCGGGCCCATTCTACCAGGGGTATGGCTGCATCTACTGCCCTACAGAGGAGTGTTCCTATTTGTAACATCTGTGATGCAGCCACCTGTGCTTCTGTAAATACTTCTGTACGTCACTACTCCCTCGATTCCATCCGAGGACAGGATCTGGCCTTTGGTAAGGCAGTCCTTTATTCCGCAATTTGATTGGGCATGGTAAATTTGTGTTCTAAATTCTTTTCCCACCTCCTTGCTTTTGTACTGCTTTGGGAGTCTGTCAAAGATATGGAATACTTCGGAGGACCGAATCCCCTCGAAGAACAAGTTACTCTTACCTGGTAACGTTCTTTCGATGGGATGGTCCGACGACTTATTCCATATCGCTCCCTCCCTACCTTCCCTGCTGCAGAATTTCTTATGCGATTGCAGCTTACGTTTCCGCAAGGCCTTGTGTGTCTGACTGGCAGAAGACTGGTGTCACACGTTCTGGGGGAGAAAAAACTACAACTGAGGCTACGGCGTCATGCGTCCTACTTATCACATCGGGTGACTTTGGCCGTCGGAGGAGGTCCTCTGTGATGGCGCATCGACGTCATCGACGCAGACGCCGAAAACTTTCTGAAGCAGCACAGCTGTGGTGATTACTGTCAAAGATATGGAATACGTCGTCGGACCATCTCATCGAAAGCACGTTACCAGGTAAGAGAGTAACTTGTTCTTCTAGTGACTTAATCACTTTCCAGCCCAACACACAAACGTTTGTAACGCTCACCTGAATCCCACGGAGGCGCAGGTCTGGCTTCGAGTGCTGATCCTTCTTCAATGGTGAAGTGCAGGACTCTGAAGATGGACAGGAAAGGCCCCTCTACTCTGGCTTCTCTGGCTCGCAGGAATATTCCCCTGTGCGTGAAAAAGGAGTATTACCTACTGAGTGAGTTATGCTCAAGCCTCCCACTCTCTTCCAACCCTCCACGATACCCTTCCACGATTCCCCGTGAAGTCTCACCTTAGGGTCAGGAAGGATGAGCTCTCCATCCTGCTTCTGATGCAGGGGCGCGTTGAAACCCAGTTACTTCACTGGATTGAGGATTGCTGGGAGTTCAGGTAAGCTTGACTGTTCAGGTAAGGCGCTGTAAAAGTTCTGTTCAAAAGTTCAAGCTTAATAATAATGTTCGTTGTCTAATTGCAGCACCCCTTAGGGGCCGGGGTTCGGAGTGCCGGAGATATGGCGCCGACCCGAAGTGAAACAGTTCTGGATGAGCGCTCAGGTAATGTCTTTGCATTCGCTCATTCAATTTCTTTGTCTTTTTTCCCCATAGGGGCCGGGGTCCGGAGATGCCAGGAAGCGGCAGGACCCGAAATGCAGTGGGAATAATCCAACAGGTACGACTTAAAAGGAAACTGAGCTTTCCTTATTCCTTTTCTCCCTCTCACCTTTGTTCTTGTCTTTTTTCCTCTAGGCGCCGGGGCGTAGCTGAATCCGGAAGATCGCTGCTGAAGATGGGAGCGCCTTGCAAAGGTGAGTAAAATGCAGCGCTGCAGCGATCGAAACGAAATGCCTTTAAAATGATGTCTTCCTTTTCAGGGCCGTTGGAGAAATTAAATAGCCTTGGAAGAAGTTCCTGGTATGTATCCTTCCACCAATCAGGTATGTATCCTTCCCCGACCACACCCGGGTGGTGAAGTAGTCCTACAGGTTAAGTAGTCCCATTCAGGCCTCAAGAGGGCCTGGATGAAGCAGCAAGGTCTGCATCAGGTAAGTGTGCACCCAAGCACTTAAACACATATCCTCTTCTATGAGCCTGGCACCTAAGGTGCCAGGACTGGGGTCTTCTATGAGCCTGGCACCTAAGGTGCCAGGACTGGGGTCTGCTATGAGCCTGGCGCCTAAGGCGCCAGGACTGAGTCCAAAGGGCCCCGACTTGGGCCCGCTGAGACTTCCCTGGGGAAAATGATGTCTGCCTCTGGGGTTGCTGGGCCCGGCCTGGCTCCTTAGAGGTAGGCATCATGACAATTAGTTACTAAAAAGCAACGTTGCAGATTACGTCCGATCGTATCCATGCCTATGACGAAATCATCAGAAACAAAAAACTACAGTGAGAAGATAAATAAACATCAAATCAAGTAATAATCCTCACTGCAAAAGACAAGTTGACAAAATCTGCACTGCATATAGAAATTTCATAAAGCAACACAACTCATTGAAAACTCAATGAACTAATGCTTGAAGCTTTATCTAAATCAAGCACATAAATATGGAGCTTCCTGAAAAATGGGGCGAACACAAACTAGTTTGCTTCTCTTAAATGCAATAGCTGAAAACATGTGGGTAAACTACTTCACTGCCCTTTTTGCTGATTCCCAAATGACTGAGAACATCACTGATCCTTTGATTAATGGAGCAAATTCAATTATGATAGACTACACAGACATTCTAGTAGAAATCAAAAACTAAGCTTGTCGAGAGCTCCGGGTCCAGATGGCATTTACACTAAAAGCTCATTCTGAGCAATGGTCCTTGATTCTACAAAGGTACATTCCAAACTATAGCCAAAAACGGGCATTATTCCTGAATCATGGAAGCAATCGATTCTTATTCCAATAATCAAAAAAGGTGATCAAACTCAACCATCTAACTATAGACCACTCTCGCTGCTGGACAGAGACCTGAATAAATGGCAAGACTCGGTGAAACTTAAGGATGCTCACCAATTCAAATTCGTTGCTGGTCTAGGCACAACAGTTAATCTACTCATTATTTCTGCCCTAAAAAATAAGTGATTGGAACAAAGCAACCTGTGTATCTTGCATTCATAGACTTCAAACACGCTTTTGACTACATTTAGCAGACACTCCATTGGAGGAAATTAAAAGAAGCAGAGTGCCCTTCCTACATATTAAACCTGCTGCAACAATTCTATACTTATAAATTGATAAAAGTGAAACTAAACCAAGAGGGTCTTTTATCACAATCAATAAATACTGTGGTCTTAAACAGGGATGCATCCTTGCATCCATGCTTTTTAAAAATGTTATTCCCCTTTATTGAAATTTTAATGAACATAACAAAACACGGTTACACAGCCACTGTGAAAAGATCACAATTATGACATTAAATCCTACGATTAACACTTGGGCAAACCAAATAATCATGTTCTACCTACCCCCCCAACCCCTCAGTCCCCCCTGCTCCTCTTCCCGTTCCGACCAAATCTCCACTGTTTAGTCACATGTCTTATCTCTTTCAATATCCCTTTTGCAGTTACTCATGTTGCAGTTCTACTTGGAGTATAAATTCTCACAATTCCATAGCCCGTAATAACCAAGTTGTCCACCTCCATCACCCATCCCCCTTCCTCCATCAATGTTCTTTCATTCTTGCAGAGTGTATTCCATGCAGACGTTTTTTCTTTTTATATCAAAGATTTTATTGATTTTAAACATAAAACCTTACACCTATCTCTCTGCAGTACCGGGTAGGGACGTGGGGAAGGAGGGGAAAGTTTGGGGTAATAGCGTAAAGGAAGGAAAGGGGTGGACAGAAGGGGAGAGGAACATATGCAAAATCTACATTCCAGGTACATGTGATAGAATGCAGAGGGAGAAAGACAATCAATCAAAAAACAGAAAAAAACATTCCAAAAAAATAAAATAAACTCAACTTCCGGGACCATGGTCCGACAGACCGTCAACTTGACAACAGATGATCTTGTGGCATAGAATATTCTCGGCAGAGACATCTCCCCCCACCCCCCCACTCCCGGGGCAACTCTCAGTCACAGAGGCTGTGGAGCCAGTCTTGTCCTTTAGCTAGCCTCTTCCCATCTTTTCCATATTTTGTCCGCTTTCTGCGGGCAACCCCTCGCCGCGTACACTCTGTTCCATTATAGCGCATATGTCCACATCCGTGACCCACTGTTCAAAGCTTGGCGTACGTTCCGATCCCCACAGTTGCGCATTGTTCCACCTGAGAACTGCTACTGCAGTCGACCAGAGCAACTTCTCATAACGGGAAAAGTCAGTGTCACTGGAGATCCCCAGGAGGAGTAGTTTTGGGCATCTCTGTATCTCTTTACCTATAACGCTAGACAGTTTATCACAGCATCTTTGCCAGAGCCTTTGTATCCTACTACATTCCCACAAAATATGGAAAAAGGTACCTTCTTCACTTTTGCAGTGTAGGCATCGTGCGTCCGAGGATTTGCCCCAGCGGAAGAGAGCCACTCTTGGGTAATAGGTGCGGTGCAGGATCTTCAGTTGGACCAGTCTAAGTCTGGAGGAAATGGCCGTTTCTTGCGGGTACATCAGGGCCTCCACCCAGTCCTCCGGTTGAAGGGGACCCACATCCCATTCCCACTTTGCCTTCAGGCTGGTTAGTTCCGGTGTTGCGAAGGATGTTATCACATTGTACATGGTAGAGGTGACTTTCCGGTCCACCCGGACCAAAACTGTTTCTCTCCAATGGGAAGCTTTCCGGCATGTCTCGCATTATGAGTCTGTGAGTCATCCAAGCGTGTTTCAGCTGCATATAGTGGTACCTCTCTGTGTCTTGGAGGGAGAACTTTTCATGCAATGTCTCGAATGGTACCAGGTTGTCCTCGTGAACCACATCTCCTATCCTGGCGATTCCTCGCTGGGCCCACTCAGGCCATCTGGGCCGCTTTCTTATTTCGGGAAGGTTGCAGTTGTTCCATAGGGGTTGCACCAGCGTTAGCTTCCCACCCCATCCCAGGTGCAGATGTGTATCTTTCCATATTCTCACTATATGCGTTGCCATATCCGTGTATGATGTGCGGTTCAGGCCTCCGTTCAGATGCTCTAGAGGCGTGGTCGTGGCATTACAGATAAGACCTTTGATATGTGGGAGGCTTCCATCTCCGTGGAGCTTGTCATTTACTACCGCCATCTGGCTGGCCCAGTAGTATGACGGTATCCTGGTCAGTCCAATGCCTCCTTCCCAGATAGACCTTTGGAGCGTGGCGAGAGCAATTCGTGGGTGTCCCCCTCTCCCCCCCCTACCCCCCATAGCAGCTTCCGAAGGGTGCACTCTATTTTGTGAAATTCTCGCTGGTGAAAGTATAGTGGCGCATTTTGCAGGATATATAAGAATTTAGGAAGGGCAATCATTTTGAACAGCGCCTCTCTCCCCATCAGCGTAAATGGCAAGGAGATCCAATGGCGAGTATCTTCTGCAAATCTTGTCATGAGGGTGGAGAGATTCAGGGTTGTGTATTCAGTCAGCTGCTTCGTGATACGTATCCCCAGATACTTGAACTGCTCTCTTTCGATCTGGTAAGGGCCAGACGTCAGGTTTGCGGACGAGGTGTCCCCTAGCGGGAAGAGGATGGATTTGGACCAGTTCACTCGCAGTCCGCTGAATGCCTCGTATTGCTCTAACAGGTGCATGACTCTGGGACAGGCATTGCTTGGGTCTTTCAGATATGAGAAGGTCGTCTGCATATAGAGAAATTCTGTCTTCCCAGGTCTCGGACCAACGGAAGCCTTCCCAGGTTGGCGTGTTTCGCAAGAGGATTGCCAGTGGTTCAATGGCGATGGCCGACAACGGGCAGCCCTGTCTCGTGCCCCTCCCCAGATTGAAGAGGTCCGAACGCCAGCCATTAACTCTGGTCCTGGCCACCGGGGATTCGTACAACAGGCGCACCCACTTCCTAAAGTTCTCATCGAAACCCATGTGCTGCATTATGGTTCAGATGGCCTCCCATCTCACCGAGTCGAAGGCCTTCTCAAAGTCAATTGCTAGCAGGGCTTGCGGGCCCTGTAAACTGTTGGCCCTTTCCAGGGCCGAATATAGCCTGTGGATGTTCATACGTGTTGATCTCTGGGGCATGAAGCCGCACTGGTCCGGATGTATCAGGGTGGATATCACCTGTTGCAGGCGGTCAGCAAGTAGTTTCGCCAGAATTTTAGTTTCGCTATTGATGAGTGAGATGGGCCTATATGAGCTGCATCTTTCCTGGGGCTTGTCCGGCTTGGGTATCACTATTATTGTTGCTTCTCACAGATCTGGTGGGAGAATGCCCTCTTCTAGCGCGTGTTGGTACATTTGGAGCAGTTGGGGGGGGCCACCACATTGGTCCCCACCTTTCGCCAAAGCTCAACCGGGAAGCCGTTAGGTCCTGGGGCTTTACCGGATCGGAGGCTCGACATGGCACTTAGGATCTCCTCTTCTGTGATCTCCCTCTCTAGCAGTTGCAGTTGCGTTTCCGTTACGGTGGGGATGTTAATTTGTTCCATGATCGTGGCGTCCATCTGTGTCGTGGGCGTTCTGTACAGCTCAGCATAATAATCCGCGAAGCCTTGACTTATTTCCTGATCGGTCACTCCTGGATTCGGTCCTCCTGTCTCGAGCCTTCGGACATTGGCTGCGTCCCTGTTCCATCCTTTCCAGCCAAGCCAGCATCTTGCCCGCCTTGTCCCCTGTTTCATAAATTCTCGCCTGCATTGTAGTATGCGCTTGTTTCGCATTGTCCACCGCTATGTTTTGCAGCTTTTTCTGTGCCAGTAGCAACGATCGGTTCGAGGCCGGTGTGTCCTCAATTATGTGCCTCTCCTCTGCTCGCTTGACCTGTTGTTCGGCCTCAAGCGTCTTGCTCCATTGCTGTCTCTTTTTCGCGGTTGTCCACGATATCAGTTCACCTCTTAACACCGTCTTGTTTGCCTGCCACAGTGTTTCTGGGTTCATTGCCGTCTGAGAGTTGAGCTCGAAGTATGTACTGGTCGTCTTCTGCAGCTTGTCCACAAGCGCAGGGTCACCCAGGTAATAGCTATTTAGGTGCCAGCTCGGCGGTGGAATCCGCCTGGATGTTATGAGTGTCAGTTCTAATGGGAAGTGGTCAGAGATGCCCCTGGGGAGAATGTCTATTTCTTGCGCCCTATGTAAATCAGTTGCTGAGATGAAGAAATAATCTAGCCTGGAGAGCGAGGCATGTGCCCCTGAGTGGAAAGAGTATGCTCTCGTGTCCTGGTGGAGTTCTCTCCACACGTCACATAGACCTAGTGCGTTGACAAACGTGGCAAGTCTGGTGGGAACATTGGGGTTTCTATTCCTCAAGTGTGATCTATCAAGGGTTACGTTCATGACTTCATTAAAGTCACCTCCTACGATCATGAGGTTGGATGTGTTGTTTGCGATTAATGAGGCAATGTCGGTAAGCAGCGGCTCAAGCAGGGTAGGGGGTGCGTAGGTCGCTATCAGCGATGAGTGATCCCATAGCTTGCCTGCCGCGTAGATATATCTGCCGCCTGTGTCATGGGTCACCGACGTGAGGTGGAAGGGAAGGTTTTTGTGTACCAGGATCATGACCCCTCTTGAGCCTATCGCGAAACCTGAGTGAAGTGCCAGCTTGTAGTTTGTGCGTCTGAATAGGGTACAGTCAGTACCTGCAAGATGGGTCTCAGACAGGAACACTGTCAGCCCCCCGCCTGTTGAGGAATTGCCGCACCAGCCGACGCTTGACTGCGCTGCCCAAACCATTAAGGTTCCAAGTCATGAGTCTGTGTTCTGGGAGCGTTGTTACTACCACTATGTGATGCCATGGGTGCTCGTGATGGTCACTGCCTGTGTTGCCGCCGACGGTGTAATTCGCCAGCTGCAGATACGCCCGCAGGCCAACAGTGTCTTATCTAGCCTTATCCTATGCGTTTGACGGGTCTTGTCTGTAACTAAACCTAACAAATCCCCAACCTCCCCATACTCCTCCCAACTAGAAGCATCGGTCGCCCGAACAAAAAAACCACTGGTGTCAACTGGACACCTTACAGGCGTTTAACCGAACTTCAAGTATAGGTAGCCTCCCTTGGGTTGGATCCCAGGGGGAGAAGGCCCTCTCTTGGGGGGAGTGGCTAAGGGGGAACCGCCACGGATAATACCCGTGGAGGGGGCTCTCTTTGCCTCGCGGTCTTGGGACATACCGCGACCGCATCAGATAAATGTGTGTAGCCTACTGTTGCGGAGGTGCGTGTAGAAAGAGTAAAGCAGTAGCTCAACCTGGGTGACCCAACGGGACCTCGGGCATCCGGCCGGCCTCGGGCCAGTGGTCAGCCTCCCTGCTCTTCCGGTGGGTGCTGCGCTGGTGGTTGGCAGACCTCCCGCTGTTGGTCTGGTGGAGGCCTTCGGTTCTTACCCCTGTTGTCGCGGGGAGTCGACCAGTCTCCGTCCATGTTTTGTTCAGCCCAGTGCCAAGCCTCCTTGGAGTCATTGAAATGGACTGTTGTCCCTTTATGGTAAATCTTGAGTTGCGCAGGGAAGAGCAGGCCATACTTCACCCCCATTGTTTGCAGTTGTTTTTTGAGGTGATCGAAGGAGTGTCTCGCCTTTTGCACTTCCCTGGTGTAGTCGGGGGGGTGGGGGGGAGTCAAGGCAATTTTGGAGCCGTTGAACGTGACCGTGCCTTTTGCGCGCGCATGCTGCAGTAGGGCATCGCGATCTCTGTAATTTAAGAATTTTGCAATTATCGTGCGTGGTGGTGCACCGGGTGGGGGTCTGCCTGTGGGTGCTCTGTGTGCCCTCTCAATGGAGAAGAACTTGGAGAAGGCGTCTGGCTCGTACAGATCAGTCAGCCATTGTTCTAGAAAAAGTTCCATGCAGGAGCCTTTGGCCTTCTCAGGTATACCGAGTATACGCACATTGTTACGCCTTGATCTGCCCTCTCCATCTTCAATCCTGTCCTCCAGTACCTTTAGTTTGGATGTTACGTTCTGGAGCTGCTGTTGCATAATGTGCATTCTATCCTCTTTGTTGGATATGCAATGTTCCGCTTCCCTGGTGCGTGCTGTCAGCTTTTGAAGATCGTGATGGAGGAGGGATACATCCATGCTTATCCCGTCCATTTTCTGCTCCATTGATGAGCAGGAATCGGCTATCGCGGCCATAATGTCCTTCAGTGAAATTCCCTGGTCCGTTTCCATCTCGTCCGCAGATTGCGGCTGGGGGTGGGTTTGCCGCCAGGGGCGGTTGGATGGTATACTGATCCATCCTGCTTTGTGTGGGAAGTTTCCTCGCCCTGTCTTTCCCCATGGTACCGATATCACTAGCTGCGTATGCCTGTCTTGCACGCCGTCTCCTCCTGGAGCGGAGCTCGGGGGGGGGGGTGAAACTCGCCCACGCTGTCCCACCGCTCCGGCACCTCTTCCCGTTCTGTGGCTCACAGGTCTGCCTCACTCACTGGGTCGCACAGGAAGGGTGCCCTCATTCTCGAGCAGGAGTGCTGCCGGCGGGGGGCGCGGCGTCCCACACGGGTGGATACGCACTCCGTTCTCACCTCCGCACTGGTTCGCTATAGTCCGCCTGTTGGGAGGGACACCGTCCCGCCGGGACCACTCTCTTCCTCCAATGTCGACTGCGGAACAGTAACAGGCTGGATTCCGATGTCGCACAGACTCACTTCAGGGCATTCGTCCGTGTGCGCCGGCGGTGATTTTGGAAGCTGGATCTCGATCGCCTCGAAATTTCTCGTGGTCGTATTTCTTGGAATCGGCTGCGATTTCCTCTGCTCTACGCCTCGTTTGTGCCCAAGGGTGTCCGACACCCTACGGGGTTGTTATCAGCTCTTATGTCATCGAATTTCAGGTTATTTTATCAGGATATTTGCTGCGGTCGCGGGAGCCGAGGAGACCTACGTCCTTCTCATCCCGCGGCTAGCCACGCCCCCCATGCGGAAGTTTGACTATTCTGTTTCAATCGATTCCAGGTTCCCATGTAGCGCCGCTGTTATCCATTCCAAAACATAGATATTCCTGTCTACGTTGATCCTCTTCCCTGGCAGCCGAATCCCTTCCATTGTGTGGCCGTGCATGCCCTTCCCGCAAGGAGAAGGCTGTGAATCATTCTCGGGAGCCTAACATATTCTCCTTTGTGTTTCTCCAACCCAAAGAGGACCAACATATAGGGGCTTTTACTCTCGTAACCCCATCCAGGACCCTGATCCAACTCAAGACTTAATCCCAGTAGGACTGGACCTCCGAGCGTCCGCACCACATATGCTGCCAATCGGCCCTTGACCCGCAACCATGCCAACACAACGGGCTCACATCCGGATACATTCTAGAGAGTTTAACCTAACACCCCCTCTTTCCTTGGAGAGGCTCAGGACGTCGCTAGATAATCTGGGTTTCTTCCCCTGCCACAGGAACCTTAAAAGGGTTCCCTTGGTCACCTTAAAGTAGAGGTCAGGAATCTGGATTGGTAGCCGCTGGAAGAGATGCAATATTTTGGCAAGAACCACCATCTTTAATGCATTTAAGCCACCCCATCCAGGATATGGTCAACTCCCTCCATTTTCTTAAATCTTTCTCCAGGGCAGCCATCAGGGGGGAAGTGAGCACCATACAGACCCCCAAGACCTCTCGTAACATTGAAACCTAGATACCTCAAAGATTCCCACTGTCACCTCCATACCCAGAGGGGAAAAACATCCCAAGTCATTCTCCTTACGTCTATCTAGGAGAAACCGTACCGACTGCTTCTATTTATTTTAAAGCCTGCCATGTGCCCATATACCTCCATTCACCTACCGCTGCAGGGATTCTGTATGCCTCCTCAGTATCCCCTATCTCTCCTATATCCAGGACCTGGGAGGCGGGCACACGACCCTGCGCGGGGGGCCATCACCTCTCTCTGTGGCTCCTCTGTGGCCTTTTGTCGGCTCCCGTCCCTGGGCTATACCCCACCGTCCCCTCCCCCCTGCCCACACGACAGGCGGGCTCCGAGTGTTCAGGGGCACCCTAGTGCTTTGCGCTTGTTGCAGTTTCCAGCAAAACGGTCAGGTGAGCCCTGGGGCCTAGGTGGTCGAAGGGGGCACCCTCTGTCGGGCGGGCCCTTGTCTGCCTGTGTCAACTCTTTCAGAAGGTCTCTTATCACTACACAGCCTGTGGTTTTCCCCTAACAGCCCAGGCTTTCCTTCAGAGGCCTGCCAGGGGCCCTGGCTCGCAGTCAGTGTACGGGGCTGGGGAAGGGGGGGTGGCAGGGGTTCATACAGCCTCGGAGCTCCATACTGTCTCCCGCCAGAATATTTCAGTATTAATGGTGTGTGCCTCCGCTGGACCAGCGCATCGAGGGGAGGGGGGGGGGGGCGGTGGTACATGAAACACGTCCTTCCTCCTCACCTCTGAACCCCTCCTGCCCTAGGAGGGGTTGCAGGAGCCGGGTGGTCGACTTCCTGGAGGGGGACCAGCGGATTGAGTCGGAGACGCTCGGGTATCTCTATTCGTGCTGGCTGGCTCTTGCTCTGTGGGTGCGCGTGCTTGCAAGCTGGCTCTTGATCGGTTTGTGCTCCTGCTGGCTGGCTCTTGCTCCGTTTGCTCCCCTGCTGGCTGGCTCTCGCTCCGTTTGCTCCCGCGCTGGCTGGCTCTCGCTCTGTTTGCGCCCGCGCTTGCTGGCTCTCGCTCTGTTTACGCCCGCGCTGGCTGGCTCTCGTTCTGTTTGCGCCTGCGCTGGCTGGCTCTCGTTCTGTTTGCGCCTGCGCTGTCTGGCTCTCGTTCGGTTTGCGCGCCTGCGCTGTCTGGCTCTCGCTCTGTTTGCGCGCCTGCGCTGGCTGGCTCTCGCTCTGTTTGCGCGCCTGCGCTGGCTGACTGGCTCTCTCGGTGCGCGCGCGTGTGTGTGTGTGTGTGTGTGTGTGTGTGTGTGTGTGTGTGTGTGTGTGCGCGTGTGCGTGTGTGTGCGTGTGTGCGTGTGTGCGTGTGTGCGTGTGTGCGTGTGTGCGTGTGTGCGTGTGTGCGTGTGTGCGTGTGTGTGTGTGTGTGTGTGTGTGTGCGTGTGTGTGTGTGTGTGTGTGGGTGCTGGCTTGCTCTCGCTCTCTCGCTTTGTGCGCCTGCTGGCTGGCTCTCGTTCTGTTTGCCCCCGAACTGGCTGGCTCTCGTTCTGTTTGCCCCCGCGCTGGCTGGCTCTCGTTCTGTTTGCCCCCGCGCTGGCTGGCTCTCGTTCTGTTTGCGCGCCCGCGCTGGCTGGCTCTCGTTCTGTTTGCGCGCCCGCGCTGGCTGGCTCTCGCTCTGTTTGCGCGCCCGCGCTGGCTGGCTCTCGCTCTGTTTGCGCGCCCGCGCTGGCTGGCTCTCGCTCTGTTTGCGCGCCCGCGCTGGCTGGCTCTCGCTCTGTTTGCGCGCCCGCGCTGGCTGGCTCTCGCTCTGTTTGCGCGCCCGCGCTGGCTGGCTCTCGCTCTGTTTGCGCGCCCGCGCTGGCTGGCTCTCGCTCTGTTTGCGCGCCCGCGCTGGCTGGCTCTCGCTCTGTTTGCGCGCCCGCGCTGGCTGGCTCTCGCTCTGTTAGCACGCCCGCGCTGGCTGGCTCTCGCTCTGTTTGCACGCCCGCGCTGGCTGGCTGGCTGGCTCTCTCGGTGCGCGTGTGTGTGTGTGTGCGCACGCGCTGGCTTGCTCTCGCTCTCTCGCTCTGTGCGCGCGCTGGCTGGCTCTCATTCTGTTTGCCCCCGCGCTGGCTGGCTCTCGTTCTGTTTGCCCCCGCGCTGGCTGGCTCTCGTTCTGTTTGCCCCCGCGCTGGCTGGCTCTCGTTCTGTTTGCGCCTGCGCTGGCTGGCTCTCGTTCTGTTTGCGCCTGCGCTGGCTGGCTCTCGTTCTGTTTGCGCCTGCGCTGGCTGGCTCTCGTTCTGTTTGCGCCTGCGCTGGCTGGCTCTCGTTCTGTTTGCGCCCGCGCTGGCTGGCTCTCGCTCTGTTTGCACACCCGCGCTGGCTGGCTCTCTGTGCGTGTGTGTGCGCGCGCTGGCTTGCTCTCGCTCTCTCGCTCTGTGTGCGCGCCCGCTGGCTGGCTCTTGCTCGGTTTGCGCGCCCGCTGGCTGGCTCTTGCTCGGTTTGCGCGCCCGCTGGCTGGCTCTTGCTCGGTTTGCGCGCCCGCTGGCTGGCTCTTGCTCGGTTTGCGCGCCCGCTGGCTGGCTCTTGCTCGGTTTGCGCGCCCGCTGGCTGGCTCTTGCTCGGTTTGCGCGTCCGCTGGCTGGCTCTTGCTCGATTTGCTTGCGCGCTGGCTGGCTCTTGCTCGGTTTGCGCCCGCGCTGGCTGGCTCTTGCTCGGTTTGCGCCCGCGCTGGCTGGCTCTTGCTCGGTTTGCGCCCGCGCTGGCTGGCTCTTGCTCGGTTTGCGCCCGCGCTGGCTGGCTCTTGCTCGGTTTGCGCCCGCGCTGGCTGGCTCTTGCTCGGTTTGCGCCCGCGCTGGCTGGCTCTTGCTCGGTTTGCGCCCGCGCTGGCTGGCTCTTGCTCGGTTTGCGCCCGCGCTGGCTGGCTCTTGCTCGGTTTGCGCCCGCGCTGGCTGGCTCTTGCTCGGTTTGCGCCCGCGCTGGCTGGCTCTTGCTCGGTTTGCGCCCGCGCTGGCTGGCTCTTGCTCGGTTTGCGCCCGCGCTGGCTGGCTCTTGCTCGGTTTGCGCCCGCGCTGGCTGGCTCTCGCTCGGTTTGCGCCTGCGCTGGCTGGCTCTCGCTCTCTCTCTCTCTGGCTCGCGCTCTCTGGCTCGCGCTTGCTCTCTCTCTCTCTCTCTCTCTCTCTCTCTCTCTCTCTCTCTCTCTCTCTCTCTCTCTCTCTCTCGGCTCGCGCTTGCGCTCTCTCTCTCTCGCGCTCTCTCTCTGGCTCGTGCTTGCGCTCTCGCTCTCTGGCTCGCGCTTGCTCGCTCTCGCTCTCTGGCTTGCGCTTGCGCTCTCTCTCTCTCTGGCTCGCGCTTGCTCTCTCTCTCTGGCTCGCGCTTGCGCTCTCTCTCTCTGGCTCACGCTTGCTCGCTCTCTGGCTCGCGCTCTGGCTCGCGCTTGCTCTCTCTGGCTCGCGCGCTGGCTGGCTTGATCTCTCACGTGCGCGAGCACGCTGGCTGGCCTATAGGACATCAGCCTTTGCTATTGCCTAACCATCAAGTTGTTGATTTGGGCTGCTTAACTCACTTAACTCAGCAAGACGAATTTGTCCTCATTGGTTCCCTGCTAAACAACTTGTCCAACAATGGCTCAATGATATGCTTCTTGAAGGATTTGACCCACAACTCTCGAATTCAGTAAAATCCTTAGGCTTCGCCATCGACCGTAGCCTATGCTTGCAGAAACACATATCCAAGAAGCCCCAAACACCTTGCTCCAAATCTCAACCCCTTACACAATCAGTTAGTTCCACCACAGCACCTCAGGACCATAGAGCTGGCAATAATTTTCTTGTATATCGATTGGCGGGAATGTTAGCACCCTCCTGATAGAGCTCCCAGGCGATCACCTGGCTCTTCTAAAAGCAGTCTATCACACAAGTATGGCTCATTACGGGTTTGCGTATGAGAGGGGTGATTTTGTCAAATTTCTGCTAACTACACTGGCTTTCCTATCCAGGCCAGGATATTGTTCAAGAATGCACCACATGAATAGCACACCAGCGTGCCTGTCAGTTATGAACTGTGTATCTACTAGAACACGCTCCTCGTGCAGTTAATTGACCGAACTTCTCCAATCCTGACTCTCCTGCAAAGAGCGAGGACCGGCACACAATCGTATTGTCATGCACCCAGCCCCTGGAACTCAATACTTTATCAGCTCAGAATGCCCCCACCATGAAAAATCGCAGAAGTGCGTGGTATAACTCACAATAACATACAATTCTCTAATTCTGCAAAGCTCTCAACAATATCTGAAGGACTAATCCTGATGGATGCAGAGGCCACCAAACACAGCTATGCTACTGTTGAAACGGCAGCCAAAATGCTTTTTACCCACACCATGTACATGGCATCGCTGCTTTCGAGTTAGGCCCAGACTTTAAACCATAAAATACAAATAAATACTTACAAATTCTGGAGATGCATTTCATCTGTACCCAACCTAGCAGAAACCTTGCTGTCAGTCTTTTACCTGATTTTTGTTGGCATATTTTATAAAAACATTCTAAGGCCTTGTTAAAATCTTGGTGTACAAAGTAAGATACTGCCAAGTCCTATCCATGCTGCAATTAACTAGACTACTCTTCTTATCTCACTTTCAGCCGAAGTACATCTCCAATTGCATTGATGAAATCAAGCAGGAACTGAAGCAGGATAACATCGCTGTCAAAGCCAATGCTGTCTGCAAGCTCACCTATGTGCGTATTACACTGTCTATTTTAATCTTCCTTTCTTTAAAGTAGAATTATGGGGTAAATGCTTGTTAAAATGCAACTGTTCATACACATTTTGAAAAATGTAGTTTTTAATGTTTGTAACCATTCTGGAAATTTACTCTGGGAGCTCACCTATGGCTAGGGGTGGACTTCAACTCTGTTTTATAGATGTGAGTTGCAATCACGCAGTAAATCAAACTTGCAATATATTAACCGAAACTTGGCTACACCTGGCTGCTGGACCAGCTCTTGCCATTGCTATCCCTGATAACTACTCTTATCTTCAGAACGGACAGAGCAACCGGGATAGGGGGTGGAGTAGCAGTCATTGCTAAATCCAACTTAAATATCAGAGCAGTCAACAACATAGATATGCCATCTGCTGAACTACTATCATTCAAACTGCCACTTTCTAGCTCTAAAACCGTTCTCTTCCACTTTTTATATAGGCCTCCAGGGCCTATCGCCTGATTCGAGGAAGACCTCTCCCATCTACTTACAGCCAATACTAAACCAGGTTCCCAAATCACCATACTGGGCGATTTCAACCTCGCTTACAAGACCCTAACGACACAAATTCCACTATCAATGACACTATCACACAGCTAGGCCTGTCGAAACACATTAACAAACCCACACATATTAAAGGCAGCACAATGGACTGGCTCGCTGAAGTCAACTGCAACATCTCAGTGACTGACATTACACCTTGTGCGTGATCAGATCACCATCTCATTACCTTCACTATACCCATAGCTACACAAAAGAAGGTACACACTACCGAGGCACCTAAAACCTTAGCTAGAAATAACCGTAATATTACCATGGATAACCTGAGACCACTGATAAAACCTATCACCTCCATTAAAGGCAACTCTGATGTTACTTCATTAGTCGACCTACACAACCACACCCTGGAACAAGCCCTGAACAAAATAGCTCCTTGTAAGCTACGAAAGACTAAACCCTCAGCCCATGTGAACAAATGGTCCTCGGCAGAACTGAAGGCATTACGCATCTCAAAAGAACAGCTGAATCCAACTGGAGAAAAGCCCTGTCTCTCTCTACCAAACAAAAGTTCTCCCTGACAGCATCCACCTACAAAGACGCTATTATGAATGCCAAAAAAGACATCTTCAGTACTAGGATTCACGATGCCAAATCTGGCACGTGAATCCTAGTACTGAATCTGGCACGAAAGAGCTCTTCTCCATCTTACGAGAATTGGAATCCCATGTGCCCCCAACTGATGATTGCATCAAGGACCAATCCTGGTGCAACAACATTCAACCAACAGGCTCTCTCAAATAAAATGTCCCTGCAACCAGCACATTCATCAACCCCTTGCCTGCCCCCTCTTTCACTTCTCGCCCATCAGAGAGGAGGAAGTAATATAATAGCAAGTCTAAAACCCTCTAATTGCCTAGGCAACCTATGTCCTGCCACAGTCATTAAGGACGGTGCTAGCGACCTGGCCCCCTTCATCACATCTCTGATTAACACCTCGTTCAAAAATGCAACTGTCCCAAACAACCTCAGAGAGGCTTGGGTCCTACCCCTGCTAAAGGAGCCCAACTTAGACCCCAACACACCAACCAACTATAGACCCATTACTACAGTCCCATTCCTCCTAAAGATTCTAGACAGAGTAGCCTACCTCCAAATACAACATTTGGAGAACAACCTCCTTCTAGGACTGCAACAAACTGGCTTTAGACCTAGGCATGGGACAGAAACTGCCCTCCTAGATCTAAAAATCCAAATGGATGAAGCTAAAGACGAGGGCAATCTGGCCATCCTGCTCTTGTTGGATCTGTCCGCAGCCTTCGATTTAGACGACCACAAAATTCTCACGTAACACCTCTGCTCGGCTGCTGCATCTCAGGATGCCTCCAATTGGATTCGGTCCTTCTTATCGGACAGAACAACCAGGGTTTTCTCCCCATCTGGTGGCGCTGCTGCAGACCCTGTCCCAATCCAATGTGGATTCCCCCAAGGCTCATGTATCTCCCCTACACTTTACAACATCTTCACCAAGCTCCTCTTTGACCGTCTTGACAACTTGGGTGTCACCTACACTAATTGTGCGGATCACACCCAGGTTCTCATTGACCTCACACAGAATTATGGTGAGGATGCTGCTAAACTGAACGAGATCCATCTAGTGATTCAAGCACGGATGGCCACCCAAAGCCTCTGCTTAAACGATGATGAGATGGAACTGCTTATTGTCGGATCACAGAACTGCCTCAACAAACTGGATTCAAGAGACCAATCCTGGCAAAATCATAAGTGTCGAAAGAAGTCAAAACATTGGGGGTATACATTGGGGGTATACCTTGACTCTACACTTTCCCTTAAAAAGCAAATTAACGGCACCATCTCAGCTACAGCCTACACCAACAATCTCATAAATGCCTGCAAACCATTCTTATCTACCAATAGCTGCCTTACATTGGCCAGAGCCCTCATACTGTCATACTGTTCAAGTTGAACTATTGTACCACCCTATTCTTGGGTTCCACTAATAACAACCTGAACACACTACAAATAATCCAAAATAATTCCCTCCACTGCACTCACAATCCCTCACGCAAGGCACATATCACCACACTCAGAAAGGGATCCCACTGGCTCCCCATCCGTGATAAAATTAAACTGCGGACATTGGTCATTACTCACAAATGCCTATACCAGACTGCCCCATTCTACCTCTCAGTCAAATTCATGAGATAGAACTCCACCAGACCCACCAGATCACCCTTCACCAACTTAATATACCAAAGTTTAACCTGAAAACAGCTGGCGAATTAGCTTCCCTGTACAGGCAACCAAACTTTGGAATGCACTGCCCACGGCTATAAGAGCCGACCCCTCATTCTGGTAATTTAGAGCCAAAGTCAAGGATCTGCTTAGCTCCCAACAATAACCAAACCAAAGCTTAGATTCCCTTACGGATCCTATACCGCGCTTATGTTTCTGAAACTATTCTATTATCCACCGGACCAATCGAATGTATGTTATGTGTTCTGCAAACCTAACTGGAACCGCCCTGCCCATAATATACTATGCTTCTCCCAGGACCATTCTGTAACAAGGTCCTTCGAATCATACTGTAATGTACCATGCTCACTTACCTGTATGTGCAACATTCTGCAACCACTGATGCACTTCCAGAATTAGCGCCCTGCTACCCGAGGGTTCGGCAGCGCTCTACAAATAAACTAAATTAAAGGTTATAATGAACCATTGCTCAGAGTTTGATTGTAGCATTATTTTCCCCATTCTGCATGGAAGACTACAACCAGCATGCAAGGTAATGCGGTCATAAAAGAATCCCCTTCAGGATTTTTTTTCTCTACCAATGAAACTAAGCCATTGTGAGAAAATACATGTTAAGAGCACCTTGTACTCATTGTTTAACACATCCTGTTACTTGTTGGGCACATCTGATTTTTTTAATCACCCAATATTTACACTTTTTAATGACTTTCCAAAGACAATAGTCACTACTATTACACTTGCTTGTCTGCAGCCATCTGCAACCAATCCCTTTTCCCTTTTAAATGTTCTGCTTAAACAAAGAGATGTGATAAGTTAATTGACAGTGAAAAAGGCTGCGCCTAACTGTTTTCCTCTTTTTTTGTTGTTTGTTGGAAATGCAACACCATTAAAAGCAGAAGCAGAGCTCTTCCAGAACTTGGAAGTTGGCTCTGAGCGATAGGCTGACTTGGAACATCTGAACCTGATTTCTGCACAAATGGCTCTGAAGGCGGGCACAGTGATTGCGGTTTTTGCCTCATATTTTCTCCTTTGGTGTTCAATGCTGTTTGGCATATGAAGATGTGAAAAGAAAACAAAACTAGAAAGGTGCATGTAAAAATATTCCATATTGAAACCCCTTTAGACCCCGGGGTGCAGGGTTATGGAGTAATGCCCGAGGGCAGTGGAAGACTAATCTTTTGTGGCTAGCGGGTCAAAAAACCTCAGCCATGCCTTCATTACGTCCACCAGGCTACCCTCACAAAATCCTCCGAGAGCAACACCCAGGTCGCTCTCCTGATTATTCCACAATGGCCAACTGCACTAGTCTTTAAAGTATAGCATGTTGGCTACCCTAATGGATTTTCACTGTGCAAAAACCTTGGCTACACTTATTAATCCAAGAGCAGAGGTAATGGCCAGCTTTCTAATGATGTGGTTCAACGCGTTGGCCGCTCTCAGAAATAACTTGAGTGCGATACATTGCCAACCCCCCCCCAAAATCCATCTAAGTGCAATATGTTGCCCACCCGCAATATCCATCGGAGTGGAATACATTACCCATCCCCAAAATGCATCTAAGCTCACTACATTGCCTACTCAGTGAATCCATTTAAATGCAATACGTTGCCTACCCCCCCAAATAAATGTAAGTGCGACCGCCCGCCCCCCAAATGCTTTAAGTGCCACACAAGGTTTGCCCTCCGAAATTCATCTATCATACTATCTGAGGATTGCAGCAGGTAATCTACTCAGTGTTCTGATTTGAAGATAGTATTGAAAAAGTGGCAGGGTTTTAATTGAGCACATTAATGGCTGTGCTCACCGACCATACCACCTCACCTTAGTTGTTGTAGGGTGCTATGTCAGGCATCATGGGCGAACAGTGGCAAACTGGGAGAAGCCTTCTCAGAGGGGACAAGGCTGACCTGGGGCCCTCCATGATGAGGGCTACTTGCTCGATGTACGGACCAATCACTGACCTGGGTGGGCGCGAGTACGGCAAGCATGCAATGGGAGCAGGGAAAATTTGTAAATTCTGGCCGGGTAAAATAACTAAGTGGGTGTAGGTGGGGAATTACATAAATACGGCGGGCTGTGAATAAATATATGTGCGTTGGGTGGGAAATTAAATAAATGCGGGTGGAGCTGGGGGCCACTTACCACAATGCAGGCACAAGTGGGGGGGAGGGAGGACCACGACCCGCTTCCACGGGCCTGAGGCAGAATGGAATCCCTCATGCTTGGTGCTTGTTTGGTTTGAATATCCTTCCTGGATGGAGTGGCCAATTCCTGTCCTGGGTGCGTCTCTGGGTAGTTCACAATGCTCTGCGGTAGCAGTGCGGTTGAAGACAACCTGCTTTTGCGTTTTAGAGTGGGTGAGAGAAAATGAAGAAATGTTTGTGTAAAGAGTGATTCTTTCTGTAGACTTGGGTTTCTTTAAGTCATGGTTTTACCATAGCCACCTGATGGCAGACTGTGAAGATGCCAAGTAGCGGAGGAGTTAGAGACATGTTTAGGCAGGTAATTGGTGAAATCTCTTGCCCTTTTCTGCGTGCAAAAGTGCCCATACTTTGAGAGGAATGGCGGGCCGAAAATAAGTTGGCTGTCGGCTCAGTAGGTTGCACTCATTGACCATGTGCATAACATTGGAATTCTGCAGCATCTTCTGATCTACGGTTCTGAAGACGAGGTGTATTCACTATTACAGCAGTTACTTTCATTTTTATTACAAATTGTTATTAAAAACTTGGGGCAACATTATTCAAATGTCTGTTGGCATGACAAAATAACTATCTGCTAGGCAGACGAAGCAGAAGGCATATTTTGTTTCCATTAGGTAAGCAGTCGATGGATTAGAACACAAAGGCTAAGGAGCAGTTCACAAGAGTTGAATATACAAATACAGCAGTACTAAATTATACCCGTCTCAGCCCATTACATGACTTCTGCCTCGGATTGATTCAGCTCTGATGGCTTGCAGTCTGTGAAAGTGTCTTTAAAGTTTTTGGACTGTGTAAAAAGCAAGTGGAGTGCTAGGAGTGTTTGTGGTGTTTGTTACTCAGTTGAGGAGCTGCAGCAACGAGTGTTTCGAATGGATTGTGTCCTCCAACGTATTCCACATCTTTGACATGTAATGTCCACAGCTGTGTACAGAGGGCGTCCTGAGTTGATGCCGTCGGGTTGATGTCCCTCGAAGGCCTCCGTCGAGGGCGATGTCAATGGATGTTATAAATAGGACGCACAGCGCCCGTAGCCTCAGTTCAGTTTTTTCTGCAAACGTGTTTGCTTCGGAGACTCGGCGCGCCTCGTGTATTCCTTGTGAATGTCTTCTTCTTTGACCCCTCCGATTCTGCGGCCTGGCTTTAAGACTTGCCGGTACTGCAAGTCTAAGATGTCGATTACCGACCGGCATCACATTTGTTTGTGGTGCCTGGGCGAAAGTCATCACACAGACGATTGTTCCAAATGCCAGTTGCAGACTGCTAAGGTCTTGCAGGAGCATAAGGAGAAGCTTCAGGTAGGTAGGGGTTCTAAACCCAGTATGTCCCATAAAACCTCTAAGGGGATGTCCACCGACGATTCGATGGGCGACTCTCTGTGTCAGAAGGAGTCCAGGGGATCTCGGTCCCGGAGTGGTGCCTGCCATTCGCTGTCCTCGTCTCGGCATTCTAGGAAGCGCCGTCACCTGTCGCCTTCCCCATCCTCTGAGTATGGAGCGAGAGGAAAGTGGCATGTCTAAGTCCTCGACTCTGGAGGAATGGGCTGCCTTCAGGGAGCAGATGCTGGAATTTTTCCAATCCCAGGCCACAGTTCCGTCCGTGCCTTCGGAAGAAGCCAGCATGAAACGGTCTCGATCCGTGGCTCACATGCCTTCAGGCTCGGGACCTCGACGCGACTCATCAGGAACCTTCGAGGTCCCGTTCAGAAAAGGCTTAGGATGGTCGCAAGAGACGTGCTTCCAGGTCTCGGTCCTCGTCCCCAGCAAGACCGCAGAAACCTGGTAAGGCGTCGAAGTCGGCATCAACTCTGTCGGCACAGTGTCCGTCGGGTACCGATGTCGAAACTATGCCTTCGCATCAGCCCTCGGTGCCGTTGTCGACGCCAAAGACTTCGGCGCCCTTGACTCCTTTGGGGCCTTTTGGCCGGAACTTACCGGTGGAGATCCTTGCTTCAGTGGATCCTCCAAGGAAGGCTACTTCCAAGTCTGTGAGTCCTGTTATGGACTCAAGACCCTCTTCTGTTCCGAGGAAGGACTTTTACCTCCCTCTAGATGACATCTATGAGGAGGAGGAGAGGTCAGACTTCGATTTTGACCCTGTTGAGCCTGATGTTTCTCCTGTCTTTTCTGGAGACTGTCAATTGGAAGAGTTGAGGCAATCTCTTCATGATGCCAGTGGCCTGGACACTTCTTCGGAGGTGGAATTTGGCAGGCCTGAGCCTTGGGCTCATGCTGAGTTGTCCTACAGGAGGCTCATGGCTATGGTCACAAAGTATCTTGGCTGGTCCAGTCCTCCTGAAGCTTTTGTTCAGGATGACTTAATGTATATTTTGGATCAAGGTCCGTCCTCTGACCCGGTGTTACCTTTCCATTTGTGGTTGCAGAAAAGGGTGGCGGCTGCTTGGCAGACACCGGAATCTCTTCCGGCTGTTAACAAATCGTTAACTAAAAAATACTTCCCTTCTGGTAGCGACCCCAGCTACCTTTCATCTCACCCCACTCCCGGGAGTTTGGTGGTTCAGGCGGCTACGGCCACCTCGAGGCAGGCGCGCCATACCCTACCATCCCTCCTGATAGAGACGACAAACGCTTTGACAGTTGGGCACGCAAGGTGTTTTATGCAGGGAGTATGGTGTTGAAGACAGTCAACTCCACTTGTGCCTTGGCAAGATTTTAACACACTCTGTGGAATTGTTTCTCTAGCAGCTGAGCACATTCCGAAATGGGAAGAAAGGGAGGGGTTCCTTGCTCTCATGCAAGATGGCAAGGATGCCATGTATAAATCCCTTCAGTCGGGTTTGGACATGGCCGACAGTGTTAGTCGGTCCATGGCTGCGAGCAGCGTTATATGCACATTTGCGTGGTTGTCTTTTGAACATGCCCTTTAATGGCGTGCATTTGTTTGACAGCAAGGCTGACGAGAGCCTTGAGAGGTTGCAGACTCAAAAGCAGCGGCAAAATCTTTGAGCGTAGCTGTGCATCAACCTCTGCCTTTTCGTCCTAGGGGACAGCAGTGGAGGGGAGGTTCTTTTCGTTACTACGCCTCCTTTGGTAGAATGAGGAGCTGCCAGTCAAAGGGGTCAGCGTAAAAGTACCTGTGTTCGGGGAAATATGGGTGCCAAAGCCGGTCAGGCAGCTGCCTCTTTGCCTTCAGCCGCAGCCGCTCCAAAACCAGCAGGAGGCCATGTCCCATTGTTTGCTGGTTGTTGGCAGACTCTCAGCATCTCGAAGAATGGCAAGCTATTACTTCGGATGCATGGGTTCTGGGTACAATTGCACACGGCTACTGCCTTCCCTTCCTAAAGCGGCCTCACGAAAATCCACCAGGGAATCTCTAGTTGAAGCTTCCAGATCCGCTCCTTGTGCAGGAAATCTTGACCCGGCTGGAGAAAGGCACTATAGAACTGGTGCTTGTAGCGGAGAGGAAAAAGGGATGGTATTCCCCATATTTTTTATTCCAAAGAATGACGGGGGATTGAGACCCATCATGGACTTGCATTGGTTGAACAAACTTCTCAGGAAGGAAACTTTCAAGATGGTCACTCTTAAGTCCTCCAGGCCTGTCAACATCAGGATTGGTTGGTGTCTCTGGACCTACAGGATGCTTACTTTCATGTGCCGATTCATCCAAAGCACAGAAAGTGCTTGAGGTTTGCGACTTGCACTTTCAGTTTCGGGTCCTGCCATTCGGCTTGACCACCTCACCGAGGGTCTTCAAGCTAATGGTGGTGGTGGCGGCAGCCTATCTTTTTAAAAAAAATGTTATTGATATAGTAATACAACTTTTCAATATTTTTAGTTACAAAAAATGGTGGGAGCATATCTCAGGCGAGCGGGGGGATTCACGTCTACCCTACCTGTGTGACTGGCTGATCTGTGCGCGTTCTCCCGAGCAAGCAATGGATCGCCTCGGTCACACCTGCCGCTCCCTCCACAAGCTGTGCTTCTACCTCAATTTCAAGAAGTCGCATCTGACACCTTCCCAACAGCTCCAGTACATCAGGGCTGTGTTGGACACGTCCTAAGAAGTGCTCGACCCAAGCTGAGGGCTCATCACATTGTGCAGATGGTGGACACGTTTCAACATGCCCAGAGTCTCCTGGCTTTCGAATTCTTAAGGTTGCTCGGCCTCATGGCACCCTGAATTGTTGTGGTGTCAGACTGAGGCTGAGATCCCTTCAATGGGTTCTCAAGATGCAGTGGTCACAATTATCAGGCATGATGTCGGATCCCGTTCAGATTCTCTATCCAGAGGTCAGGACCATCAACCTTCGTGATTGGTATTTGAAAGGTTCAGGTATAAGGATTGGGACCTCCTGGATGATGTGATAGAGGTGTTGCTTTCGGCCTGGCGACCAGCAACAAAATCCTGGTGTATGTTTTGCGACTGTTGCAGAGGACAAAATGTTGATCCTTTTCAGTGTTCCATTCTCATGGTTCTTTCTTTCATGCTTTCTTAGGCCCACAGGAGCCTTCAAGTAGGTACCATTAAGGGTTACCTGGCGGTGCTTTATATCTTCAAGCGCTTGTCTAAGAATGTTCTTATTTTAAGATTCCTTTGATTTCCCAATTTATTAAAGGACTCACTAATGTTTTCCCGCCATCCCCGTTCCAGGTGCCCGTTTGGGATTTGAATTTGGTCTTGAAATTCCTGATGGGTTTCAAGACGGTGTTCTTGGTTGCGGTTACTTCCGCTCGCAGAGTGAGTGAATTGCAGGCACTTTCATTTTAGCCTCCCTTTACTGTGTTCTACAAGGATAGGGTTGTACTGAGGGTACGTCCTTCCTTTCTACCTAAGGTAGTATCTAAATTTCATTTAAGCCGGAAAGTGGTATTTCCGTCATTCTATCCTCCTCATCCTGGTAAGGAAGAGGAGAGACTCCATAGGTTGGACCTTAGGAGAGCTCTGAGCTTTTATATTTATAGGATGTCCAGGGTCAGAGTGGACGATCAACTCTTTGTGGGGTATGCTGGACACCAATTGGGCCAGGCTGTTAACAGACCATGTCCAGGTGGATTATCCTCACCATTACGGAATGTTAACAATTGGTGGGCAAGGACACTCCTGAAGGGTTGCGTGCTCCTTCCACTAGGGTCGTGGCTACTTACACAGCCCTGCAGCAGGGAGTTCCTATTAGGAATGTTTGTGATGCAGCCACATGGGCTTCTTTCCACACCTTTGTCATACATTACTCCCTGGATACGCTCCATGGTGAAGATATGGCCTTTAGTAAGGGGGTTCTTTACTCTGCCATCTGATTGGGTATGCTAAATTCTTTTCCCGCCTCCATTTTCTGTTACTGCTGTGGGAGTCTGTCAAAGATGTGGAACAAGTTGGAGAAACATCCAGTCGAAAGAACGTTACCAGTTTGATGAGTTTACAGCTTAAAACCTTTCACCGGGACGCGGAGAGTCGGGAGTGTTTGTGATGTTTGTTACTCTTTTGAGGAGCTGCAGCAACAAGCGTTTCTTCAATGGCCACTGCTAAAGGAGGAGTTTACAGCTTAAAACCTTGCATCCAGATGTGGAGCACCGCGGAGTGCGAGGAGTGTTTGTGATGTTCGTGGTGGTCTGGATAGCAGTAAAGTATTAATGGAGTCCACCATGTCTAACAAATTTGGCACCCCCACAGCTCTGACCTGTGCAATCACAGACGTCCCAACCGTTACTGACATGGCTCCACCCCCTCCCTGCCCCCACAGACCCATCTGCAACTAAGCTGGTGTAAATCCACAGTGTCCTAGGCTGACGGATATGGAAGCAGCAGCAGCAGGCAAGTAAGTAAAGGCTCACAAGGAAGGAGCGGTGTAACTCTAGTCACAAAGTTAAATGCATTAAGAATGGCAGGAAGCCAAGACCCTAAACGCACATTAGTGAACGTTGACGTCCGAAAATGGTCAAGTAACTATCCATTCAAGGTTCCATTCAAGTACTGGACGGCAGGCCTGTTAGGGTTTACTGCATGGACCCCGGCAGCCTCCTGCGTCTACCTCCGAGTGTGAACGAGGAAAGTACAGGCGCGGCAGGGATGGACTGCAACATACATTCTAGTTTGACATTCAGTAGAGCACAAAACCATACAACAGCAAGAAAAAGGGGGACCGTATGTGCCAGGCACAGGAAGTCTTCCACAACCGAGTTCTAGCCTGGCGTTGTGTGGAATACTGCAAAAATGGACGTGCTACACAATCTTTAAGCAAAGGGCTTCTAACTGGAACACTGGTGCCGGACCAAGTACATGCCAATTACTCGCCCATAGAGGCAGAAAACAGCTTGGCTTGGATGAAACCCACAAGCGCAGCAAACAATTCATGTGTCGTGACCCCTGCCCCTGGCCTTGGCAGTCAGGCCATCTGGGCTGCATCACGGTCTTCCATCATGGCCTCAAAGGCCCCATCATGTCCCCCAAGACTCTCTTGGAGTCAGTCTCATATGGGAAATCGGAGAACTGGAACTCACAATAGCATTTACACAACATGGATGCCCCCGCGTGGCTCAGTTCGAGAACTGAGCCATGCGGTCTAGCATTTTAGGTGTGGTCAGGCCTGGAGGCACCTGGGATACCTGCAGGCCATTTAAGCCAGGTCCAAGTTGGAGAACACGCTTCGCGTTATTCTGCTGGTCGCAGCGTGACGCTCACCACAGTCTGTTGGAATCTTCCTCTGCATTCCGGGCCCGATTACCTGCAAGAACACTGTTAGTATTTGCTTACCTGCTAGTGAGCCCTGCTTCAGTCCTCCGCTCCAGAATCCCGAAAATCCAGCATCTCGGCAAACGCTCTATCTTGGAAGCCGCAACCTGGAAGAAAGGGAACAGAGAAGCAGCATTAGTAAGCGTTCATTCTTCAACATTGAAAAACGACCGAAAGGCGCACGCTTACCTGAATTTGACTTGCTTTTTGTCCACGTCCACGTCCATTCTGGGCCATTCAACAACCTGCAAGACGAAAGAAAAGGCTGATTGACATGCAGAAGTGCTAGAAGGCGGTTTGCGCAAGATTTACTCGCCGCTTTCCATCTTTGAGGGGATTGGGTCCTCCGACGTATTCCATATCTATGACAGATAATGTCCACAGCTGTGCTGCTTCGGAAAATCGTCTGCTTCCTGGGTCGATGACGTCGATGCGCGTCCCCGAGGACGACCTCCGACGGCCGATGTCACCCGATGTGATAAGTAGGATGCACGACGCCCGTAGCCTCAGTTCCGTTTTTTCCGCGAACGTGTTCGCTTTGTGAATGTCGGTACGCCTCGACTCTTTGGAGTTTGCTGTTTTCTTCTCGGTTCGTTGAACCTGTTGGGTTTTTGTGAAGACCTGTTCATGACGATGTCTACTTCGTCTTCAACCCTGCGTCCGGGCTTAAAGAAATGCAGGGACTGTGGGTCCAAGATGTTGGTCACAGACTTGCACAACGCCTGCCTCTGGTGCCTCGGGGAGGCCCACGATACGGACCACTGTGTCGAATTGCCAGTCGCTCACGGCCAAGGCCTTGCGGGAGCGCAAGAAGAAGCTGTCGGTAGGTCGGGTGTCTAAGCCCCGGAAGTCGAGGTCTGCGGGGCTTTCGACGGGCGACTCTCCGTGTCATCGGAAGTCCAGTGGGTCTCCTTCCAGGAGTCGGTCTCGCCACTCCTCCGCCTCTTCGAGGCATTCCCAGAAGCGCCGGCATCAGTCGCCTTCTCCGTCCACTTCCGAGGACTCCGCCTGTCGGCGGGTCGCTTATCCCACCATGCAAGCGACACCGGAGGAATGGGCTTCCTTCGGGAAGCAGATGTTGGCGATTCTTGAATCGCAGGGCACCGGTCAGTCCGCGCCTCCAAGTGGGGTCGGTCGGCACCGGTCGAGAGACACCGCTCGTACGCCTTCGGGCTCGGGTGGTCGGCACGGCTCGTGGGAAACGTCCTGCTTGGACAAGGGTATCCGTTCTCGCCATGCCCGTTCCAGATCCCGGTCCTAGATGCGCTCGAGACCGCGTGATCCTGTGCCGTCTTCGAGGAAGACGTTGACGCCTGTGGCGCCAAGGTCGCCGATGATTTCTCTCGAGGCTCCGCCTCCGAGGGGGTCGTCGCGCTGTCGGTGTCTAGGTCGTCAAGAGACCCGCTCGAAGCTCCGGCTTCGAGGCCTGTGTCGACGCCGTTGATGCAAGCGGCGCTGCAGCTGACGCCGATTCGCTCGCCGCCTTTCGAGGCGGTGGTGTCGGAGGGGCCCCGTGGCACGGGGTTAGCCCCTAGAAAGGCTCTGGCTAAGGTCAGGCATAGCTTTGGTCCCCAGGTGTCTTCCTCTCACCGCCTGGAGTACATTTCAGAGGGTGATGAAGGCTCTGATGAAGGCTTGGTTCCGGTTACGGTACCAGATGAGCTTCTCTCTAGCCATAGCCAGTTTGATGACCTGAGGCAGTCACTGCATGATGCCAGTGGACTGGACACCTCTCCGGAGGTGGAGTTTTGTAGGCCGGAGCCTGGCACTCATGCCGATTCTTCATACAGGCGCCTTATGTCTCGGGTCACCGAGTACTTGGGATGGTCGGCTCCCCCAGGGAAGTTCGTTCAGGATGATCTCACGGACATCCTTGATCTTGGTTGCCCCCACTGACCTGGTACTGCCGTTTCATATGGCTCTGCAGAGAAGGGTGGCGGCGGCTTGGACTGCTCCGGAGAGTCTCCCGGCAGTGGGCAAGTCTTTGTCGCGAAAATACCGTCCAGCCAGTAGCGACCCCTGCTACTTGTCCAGGCACCCCACTCCGGAGAGTTTGGTGGTGCCAGCGGCTACGGCCCCGGCAAAGCAGGCGTCGTATCCTACCATCCCTCCGGATAGGGACGACAAACGTTTTGACGGCTGGGCGAAGAAAGTGTTTTCTTCAGGGGGTATGGCGCTTCAGACGGCCAACTCCATATGTGCCTTGTCTCACACACGCTCTGTGGAACTGTGTTGCATTAGCGGCTGAACATATTCCCGAAGGGGACGAACAGGATGGTTTCCTTGCTATGGTTCAAGATGGCAAGGATGCCATTCAGTCGGGTTTGGACATGGCAGATTGTGTCAGCCGGTCCATGGCGGCGAACACAGTAATACGCAGGTTTGCGCGGTTGCGGAAGTCTGGGCTTGCTCCTAATGTGCAGTCCTGGCTCCTTTGACGGTGAACATCTTTTTGGCAGCAAGACGAGAGCCTTCAGAGGTTGCAGACCTCCAAATCTGCAGCGAAGGCATTGGGCTCTGCAGTTCGACGACATCCGCCTTTTCGTCCTAGGGGACAACAATGGAGGGGAGGTTCCTTTCTCTATTACTCGTCCTTCAGTAAAGCAAGAGGAGCTGTCAGTCAAAGAGGCCACTGTAAGAGTGCCAGAGGTGGAAAACGGGGTACTTGAGGTACCAAGGCTGCTCGGGCAGTTGCCTCTTTGCCCTCAGGCAACGCCACAGCCGCTACCACTCAGTTATGAGGCCAGGTCCCATGGTTCGCCGGTTGGGGGAAGGCTGGCGCAGCATCTTGTAGAGTGGCGTGCCATTACTTCAGATGTGTGGGTTCTGGAGAACATAACCCACGGCTACTGTCTTCCTTTTCGGCAGAGGCCTCACAACAATCCACCTGGGAACCTCTCTTTGAAGAGTCCGGATCTGCTCCTTGCGCAGGAAATGCAAGTCCTGCTGGAGAAAGGCGCCATAGAACTGGTGCCTATAGCGGAGAGTAACAAGGGATGGTATTCCCCTTATTTTTTGATTTCGAAACAAGACGGGGATTGAGACCCATCATGGACTTGCACGGTTTAAACAAACTCCTCAGGAAGGACAAGTTCAAGATGGTTACTCTCTCTCAAGTCCTCCAGGCCCTTCAACTTGAGGACTGGTTGGTGTCTCTCGACCTCAAGGACACTTACTTCCATGTGCCGATCCATCCCAAGCACAAGAAGTACCTGAGGTTCGCGGTTGGCGACTCCCACTTTCAGTTTCGGATGCTGCCGTTCGGATTGACCTCCGCCCCAAGGGTTTTCACCAAGCTCATGGTGGTGGTGGCAGCACATCTCAGGAAAGGGGGATTCACGTCTACCCCTACCTGGACGATTGGTTGATCAGGGGGAGCTCTCCCGAGCAAGTCCCGGATCATCTGTCCGTCACCTGCCACTCCCTTCACAAGCTGGGCTTGTCCCTCAATTTAAAGAAGTCCCATTTGACGCCAACACAGCGGCTCCAGTACATCGGAGCAGTGCTCGACACATCCCTGGGGCTGTGTTTTCCTCCCCAGGTGAGGGCTCTTCACATTCAGCAGATGGTGCACAAGTTCCAGCTTTCCCAGACTCTCCCAGCGTCCAAGTTCTTGAGACTGCTCGGCCTCATGGCCTCCTGCATTCTTCTGGTGCCAGAGGCGAGGTTGCGGATGAGATCTTTGCAATGGGCACTCAAGCTCCAGTGGTCTCGGTCCTCCGTCAGGTTGTCGGACCCTGTTCAGGTGCCGCCCTCGGTCGCCCAGGACCTTCTGTGGTGGGCCGTCGAAGGCAATCTGATGAAGGGGGGCCCCATTTCGGCTGCCCTGGCAGGAGGTGACGATCGTGATGGACGCATCCCTCACGGGTTGGGGAGCTCATGCCATCGAGTTGACAGTCAGCGGTCGTTGGTCTCAGTCGGAGTCCAGACTCCATATCAATCTGTTGGAGCTGAGGGCCGTCAGGCTAGCCCTGAAGGCTTTTCTGCCGACTGTGCGAGGAAAGAGTGTCCTGATTCTAACGGACAACACAGTGGCCATGCACTACCTCAACAAAAAGGGGGGGCAGGGTCACTTCCTCTGTGCAGGGAGACGATGCAGCTCGAGTTCTGGGCCATCCAGCAGGAAGTTTCGATCTTGGCTGTTCATCTGGCCGGAGACGACAACGAGACAGCGGATTCTCCTGGAGATCTTCGCCCTTTGGGGGACCCCTCAAGTGGATCTCTTCGCCTCCAGTGTCAACCAGAAGTGCGAAAGGTTCTGCTCGCGGGAATTTCCTCCAAAAGGAGCCTTAGGAGACGCGTTTGTGGTGGAGTGGTCAGTCCCACTACTGTACGTGTTTCCTCCAGTCCCCGTCATCCCGCAAGTACTGCGGAGGTTACGGAGGTTCGTTTCTCGGATGATCCTCATTGCTCTGGCGTGGGCCCGGAGGACGTGGTACCCGGACCTTCTCGACTTGTCCATCTGCCCTCCACGTCGTCTTCTCTACCGAGACGATCTGCTCTCACGGGAGGGGGGTCAGGTTCTCCACCCACAGGTCAGATCCCTCAACCTTCACGCTTGGCTTCTGAAAGGTTGAGATATAAGGATTGGGACCTCCCTTAAGACGTGATGGAGGTGTTGCTCTCGGCCAGGCGGCCGGCAACAAAGTCTCTGTACCGTTGCCGTTGGAGAAAGTTATGCGACTGGTGCAGAGTTAAGAATGTGGATCCCTTTTTGTGTGACATTACCATGGTTCTGTCTTTTTTGCTTTCCTTGGCCCACAGGGGCTTGCAAGTTGGGACCATTAAAGGTTACCTGGCGGCGCTCGTCTGAAGAATGTTCCCATTTTAAGATTCCTTTAATTTCTCAGTTTTTGAAAGGACTCACTAATGTGTTCCCTCTGTCACCTTTTCTGGTGCCCGGTTGGGATTTGAACCTTGTCATTAAGTTTCTTATGGGTGCTCCGTTTGAGCCTTTGCATTCTTGCCCTTTGAGACCGTTCAGTCTGAAAACTGTGTTTTTGGTTGCGTTTACTTCCGCTCGCAGAGTGAGTGAGTTACAGGCACTTTCAGTTAAGCCACCCTTCACTGTGTTTCATAAGGACAGGGTTGTCCTTACAGTTCGTCCTTCCTTTCTTCCGAAGGTGGTTTCGGAATTTCATTTGAGCCAGAAGGTTGTTCTTCCGGCGTTCTATCCTCCTCCACATCCTGGTAAGGAAGAGGAGAGGCTCCATAGGCTTGATCCTAGGAGAGCGTTGAGCTTTTATATTTCGCGCATGTCCCGGGTCAGAGTGGACGATTAACTTTTCATTGGTTATGCTGGAAAGAATTTGGGACAGGCTGTGACGAAACAAACTTTGTCTCGGATTATTTTAGCTATCTCCGAGTGTTACCGCTTGGCGGGTAAGGACCCTCCGGCTGGCTTGCGGGCCCATTCTACCAGGGGAGTGGCTGCGTCTACTGCCCTGCAGAGGGGTGTTCTTATTCGTCACATCTGTGATGCAGCCACCCAATCTCCTCAAAGAACAAGTTACTTTCTTACCTGGTAACGTTCTTTTGATGGGATGGACCGACGACGTATTCCATATCGCTCCCTCCCTACCTTCCCCGCTGCAGAGTTTCTTTTACAATTGCAGCTTGCGTTCCGCAAGGCCTTGTGTGTCTGACTGGCAGAAAAATGGTGTCGCACGTTCTGGGTGAAAAAACTACAACTGAGGCTACGGGCCTCGTGCGTCCTACTTATCACATCGGGTGACGTCGGCCGTCGGAGGAGGTCCTCGGGGACGGCGCATCAACGTCATTGACGCAGGACGCATACGCCGAACATTTTCCAAAGCATCGCAGCTGTGGACATTATCTGTCATAGATATGGAATACGTCGTCGGACCATCCCATCGAAAGAACGTTACCAGGTAAGAAAGTAACTTGTTCTTCTCTGCAACATACAGTCCGGAACATCACAGCGGCTATTAGGGAGAATTCTCTTATAAGGCTAATTTCCCAAACCTAGTGAGTCCCCCAGCAGCTTTGCTGGATTTTTGGTGTTTGTTTTTTTCTCCTGCTAAGAGTGAGACTCTTTTCCTCCCACTCTTAGGTATGATTTGAGGTATGACTTTGACTTTGTATGTGCTTTTGGGCTATGGGGTCTTTTACTCCATAGGGTATCATCTATTTTTTGTGTATGTGTTACACAGCACCCTCAGTGCAGTAACACAGGGGTGTCATAGTGACCCCCAAACATAGACTCCATACCCTGGGACTGACTACTGTCTCCCAGGGCATGTAAAGCCACCATTGACTTTACTAGTCCTAAATTGTAAACAGAACCAGTGCAAACTATCATATTGTGGAAGTACTGGAAGGGGTTAATTCTATTGCCTCTGGGTCTGTTTTCTAGGCGGCACTGTCCAGTCCCCCCTTGTCGAGTTTCTGGCTGGTGGCCGTGGTTACCACGCAAAATATTCCACCGGAATATTTCCTATGGGATTTTCCCATTGATTTTAAACGCACCACTTTTTGGTGCAATGCTAAAAATACCGCCGGTTTATTTATCTCAGAAAAGTTTCCTGCCCAGTGTTTGGGGCATATATGACTGCTATTGTATAGACCGTCCCCGCACACCTGCCCCAGACAATAAGATATCTACCCCCCTTGTCTCGGATGGTACCCTCTGCCTTAAACTGTACTGAGTATTTAATAGCCAGGGCCACGCCAGCCGTTTTCGTGCTCACTGACACATGAAAGATTTGGTCATAGCCTCTAAGTCTTAGTCTCCTTTGATCCCTGGACAATAGGTGCGTTTCCTCCAAGCCCAGGATATCTGGCCCTTCCCTCCTTGTGAACCTCTCAAGCTTCTTCCTACTAAGTGGAGAGTTGAGACCTCTCACATTGTGTGGTCCACTTGAAGCCTACAAACTAGTCCAAAACACAAATTGTATTTCCGTACTTTCAGCTGCTTCTCTTAGTGCAACCCTTCTTTTGACCTGCCTCCCAGTACTCAGCCAACCTTCCTCGTTCCTTTCCCCCTTTGATCCTAGTACCGTCCTTCTCGACCCCTGAAAAGTCCTGCCCATATTTCCCCAACCCACACCCCCCCTCCAAATCAGCAACTGAAATTCTCCCCCCCCCCCCCCTCCCCTCTTGGGTCTCTTCTTCCCTTACCAACTCCATGATGTTTTCCCCTTGTGGCCCCATGCCCGTCTGATCGCCTTTGGGCCCACCACCCGTGTATGTCAAAACCTCACCTTTGGGATGCCATTTCTTTGGCTGATGCTCCCGTTCCGCCGTTCCCTTCTACGCCCTCTCCCCACTCGTGGGGGGGGTCCTAGCAAGGCGGGTCTCCTCCTCCTCTTCTCCCCTGCTGTAGACCACTCCCAAGCTCTAGGCCTCTGGCGGAGATCCGCTCCCCGCGAATTCTCCGAACTTCCCTCCGGCTTATCTTGATCCAAATCCACATGCAGCAGGCTCGGCCCTCCTGCAGTGAGGTTATCCTCCTTTGTGCTCCCTGCCAGTCGAAGAGGAGACCGAAGGGGAAAGTCCATTTATACTTAAATCCCTTATTCCTAAGGACTGTCGGAATAGGGAGCATTTGTCGTCGCTTCACCAAAGTGCAGCCAGCTAGATCTTGAAACAATTCTATTCTTTGGCCCTCAGCCATCAGGGGTTCTCTGTCCTGCTGCTTTCAGGAATGCCTCCTTCTGTGCGTATCTAGAGAAGGCAGCAAGCAGGTCTCTTGGTCTAGCAGACGCACCTGTGCTGATACGGCCCACCCTGTGGACTCTGTCCAACTCGACGGACTCCGGAGGGGGATTTGCCTAGGAGCCCCGCGAAGATGTTTTGTAACATGCCCTTCAGGTCCTTGTCCTGGATCGTTTCCGGCAGCCATTTCAGCCGTATGTTGACTCTCCTGGACCTGTTCTCCAAGTCCTCCATCCTCAATTCCAGGTTCCTTGTGGCTATGTCCAGGCGGTCGATTGCCTCACTATTCTCCGTGACCTCCTTGCCCATTTCTTGCAGTCCCTTTTCAAGTAATGTCCGACCTAAGTAACTGAATCTGATCCTAGAAGATCTTTGCCAAGTTGTTCTGTAAGTTCAACATCTCACCATGGAGGTCCTGACGCGACATCTGGGACTGCTGGACGTCCTCAACCAGGGGGCCTGGACTCCGACTCTTCTCACGGTCGTTCGCCTGCTCAGCACTCTCCTCTCTGTGATGCCACAATGTTGGTAGGGTACCCGTGGTCTCCACTTACGGCAAACCACCGCTGGCCTGCCTTCCTTTATTCTTTGAGGACATTGCCACGTGAGATAAGTTCATTCGTGGGTCCCCCGCTCTTATAACAGCGCAGTGCCAGTAGGATTCACTGCGGCTCCGTGTCGTTATGGCCCACTTTCTTCCGTCGGGGAGCAGTGAAAAGGCAGCGCCCTCCGATGTTCTTGCCTCCCTTCTCTATTCCCACCGGGTTTCCTTGGTGGGAGGAGGGGGATCCTTACACAGGCCTTCACTGCCCCTTTCACTCTAACCTCCAACACTAAATTCTCATATATATGTCTGCTGAGCTTCGCCGTTGTAGTCTTATCCTCTCGGGGCCCCCCCCCCCCCTGACGCCAAGCAAAGAAGTGGGGCTTAGGGAACCCACTGAAATGCCAATCAATTGGGGGAAGCCCTCCAGGTTAATGTTCAAGAGAAAGTAGGCCACTTTCAGGTGGGGCAAAGAAGAATCGCTGTATAGGGGGGTTGCGTTGTATTGTAGCCACCCTGCTTCCAGGCAGCATGTGGTGGTGGGTGCCAGTTACTGCCCTTCTACTCCTTTGCCGGGTCTACCTTCTCCTTTTCCAGCGCCGGTGATGCAGCGCCCCGCCAGAGGGCCAAGCTAAATCTTGGGGGGGAGGGAGGTTCACTCCCCTGGTCTCAGCGGCCACCCCCGCTCTAATATCGCCCCTGTTCCACCTCACCTCTCGCCTGCGCGGCTACATTTTTGTGGGCACGACTCGGCTGAGCCGCTGCTCCAACTACTGGGTCCCGGGCAGTGTTCCTTCCTTTGTGGCCACGCTCCCTCTCCTCTCGCCCACCTGAGTTGCGCCACTCCACTCCGCCCGACCACTCCGGGTTCCGAGGGGAGGGGGGCTTACCAAGCCACCCACGCCAACAGCCTCTGACATTCTGCTGCTCCCCCGTCCATTGGAAGGTTCTGACCGTGGCCTCCCGGCCTGCGCAGGTCGAACGTCCGCTGCTCCTCTGGGCTCTGGGGTGGTCGCTACTTCCACTGCACCCGCAGCGCTCCGGACAGCTGCCTCCCACCGAGGCTGCCGTTCCTCCCCCAAGGTCCCTGCGCTTCCGACTCGCCCTTATGAGCCTGGCGAGGGGTTGACTCAGCTGGGGGGGGGAAGCACCAGCGGCAGGCACCTGCGGTCCTCTACCTCGTCTGCGCACGCCTTAGAACATGCCCCAAACTTCTGAAATCCAGGCGCCGGCTTTTTCCTCCAGGTACGCTGCTTTTCCGAGGCACCCTGCCTTAACAGTAGACTAAACGGGGTGGTGGGGCCGTTAAGAACCACTCATGGGCTCCGGAGCACCATCGACACGTCTATCTCGTGTCAGTGGCCATCTTGAAGTCCTAACATCCACTGTTTTGATGGCACTCAAAACCTTATCCAAGATGTTTCCGTCAGCCCCTCAGCAAATGGTGAGGGGGCTACTTTGGAGGAGAAAATTGACAGAAAGAAACCTATATTTGGTGAATGGGCACACACCAGGTGATTGCCCCCCAAGGCCAACTTGGAAAAGGGGAGCAGAAGCAAAAGTCTTAGATTGTTTTCGCCTCAGAAATACTATTCCATGATATAGTTGGCATGGAGGTCAGGGGAACTGCCAAGAGCGACTACAGCAGCGTAGTTCGAAAAGTGACCAACTGGCCGGTAATGGACCGCAAACAGCAACTACCCTATCTGGAAATTGAACGAGGAAGAAATAGGTGGAGGATGAGACCTTTCCAAGTGAACGCTCTTGACGCCTCTGATATCAACCAACATCTATCAAATGATTTATTCAAAGCATATGACCCCACAGACTCTTCGTCGAGTAAAGTTGGTTTTACCATACATTACAAGTAAAATTCCGAATTGGCTACGAAAAAAAGCTATGAATAAACAAATAAGATTAAACTCCAAATGTCAAACAGAGGAGGCCTGGGAAAACACGCAACGGCTTAAACAAGCCTTTAAGAACTTGTTTAAGTCTCACAAGGCATTGATGCTGCAACAAGAAGCGGAAAATATGCTACATCTGATATCATCAAAAAATACAGCTGAGCTGGGGAGACTTTAAAACCACTTGTTGACCCCACAAAGCGCTCTTCTGCTTAATCCGATTCCGGATGGAAGTTGGAAGTCGCACTTTGAGCAGCTTTTTGCTGGCCAAGAAGATAGTCCCTTGCAAGCAAATCGGGGCTCAGAGGGCCCATGAACCTTTGCAACGACTCAGAGCGAAATATACGACAGATCTTGAGGGTCAGCAATTCAAGAGTGGCTGGCCCAGACGGGATGTCCAATTGCTATCTGAAAGAAGATCTGGATCATTGGTCCATTAAGCTGGTGCTTTGGTTTGAGCAAATTAAAAAGGACAAAAACATCCCGCCATTATGGACATGTTCATCTTTTGTTCAGATCTATAAAAAGGGCTATAGGGCGTACCCAGGAAACTACAGGCCCATAGCCCTTTTAGATGTCGGAGGCAAAATCTTTGAGTCATAGCTCGTTAAAGCCCTTTCCAACTGGGCCCCATTAACAGACCTTTATGACCCTTGGCAAACGAGCTTCATAAGGGGCATGGGGACGTCTGTAAATCTCTTCATCCTGAATATTCTTAAATCAAAGGCGAAAAAGGGCCAGTATGTGGCATCGATTGACTTGACGCAGGCCTTTGACATGGTTGATCATCAATTACTCTGGAAGAAATTAGAAAAGTGGGGCGGTCTGTCGGACATAAGAGAAGCACTGAAACTCTTACACTGCCAAACATCACTTTCGAGTGAGACTGGACTGAAAGGGCTAGGCGAGCGACCCTTTCAAAACCTTTATTGGATTAAAACAAGGATGCCCTTTGGCGCCTGCCATCTTTAATCTGTTTATTTCAGATATAGTCTGCATTTGACCTGGTCAGATGTTTTCTGCCATCTCTGGCTGGGTTCATTATCTGGAGACTGCTTTATACAGATGACTTAATCTTGTTCTTTCAAACTAAAGTGGTCCTTCAAAGATCGCTTCATGCCCTGGAAAAGTAAAGTATGTGGAACTGAATGGATTGAAAATCAATGCCAAAAAGTCGAGAATATTAACCTTTGGCCGTAAAAAGAGTGAAAAAGGGGTGCGTGCATGCAAAGCATGGTTTATCAAAGGGGAAAAAATCCTTGAAGTGTCGAAACTGATCTACTGTGGAAGCTGTCTAAACAGTGCCCGCCGACACTCAAAGGGATTTGACGGAGTAAGATCAAGAACTAGGCCGCGCAAGCCAGTATCATTAAGAATAGATACTGCAAGTTTTCTTTGATCCCCTAGATTGAATTTTTCCACCTAAAAGTGACCCCAATCGTCACCTATGGGCAGAAACCTTTTTCTCTATCAACACTAGTGTGGGGTAAACTGGAAGGTCGATTCTGGAGGAAGGTGTTACTACTGCCAAACTGTGTTCCTATCCAGGTCATCAGGGTGGAACTGTGGTTGACATCCCTATATTCCACTATCGTCTGCAAAACATTCTTTATTGAAAATGTTGTGCCAAAGGAACGGAAGTAGGCCTTGCTGCAATTGGGTTGGCAATGTCGAGGCCCTATTGTCCTCGTGGAGATCAATTTGTAGTGACATTCTGGTTGATTTGGGAGAAACAGTGGATTCGTTATGGCTACATCCAGCTCAAATAAAGTTGTATGACCTTGAGTGGATCCAATCGCTGGAGTCGAGCAAAGTCAAAGATTTATGGCAATAACTTTAAGGATACTATAGCAAGCGGTTCATTACCGCCATATATCTCCAAATTCCTGTGTAAGTATATGTGTGATAACTTCCTGCGGGTGAGACTGAACCTACACCCTACCAAGGAAGACATGGAGGTCAGGAAACAATCGGAATTGCAGCACTTCCACTGTCGATTGTGTGATTGTGATCGAGAAACATTATTTAATCATATTTTAAACTGTTCAGGTGCTAGAGATCTCTGTTCAAAATGGCTGGCCAAGCATTTTAGCAATGCTCTTCTCGGTCGGATGAAGATTGGCGAGGGAAACTGATGTTGAATACATAAACCTCGCTGACTTTAGCTTTGCTGAATTTTTTGAATGAGCTTTCCGACTTAATGGCGAAGAAGTAGACCAAAGAAGGGTCGTACTTTAAACTGGAACGTGTACTCTTTTATGACGATTTTGTGATGGTTAAATTGTTAAGGCCGCATAAAACCGCTCTGAGTACGGCGCTCTTTAAATTTGGTTTTCTCACGTTGAGTGACAGAGATCTTGAATATGGTTGCAATGTGTGAATTGTTTGAAATGTTTTAATTTTCGTTTTTTTAATTTTCCTATGTAGCTAAGGTTTAAATTGAAACCAAATGCTAACAAAAATAAATAACACAACAGCTATGGTAATTCAGCCCATGCTGTCTGAACCTTTCCTAGAGGTGTTAGCGCAACGGATTAAAGACCAGATGGATCTTCGGAGGTCCCACAAAAGGTGGGTTCTATAGAAATGCCACCAGTACCTGCAACTGATGAAGGGGAAGCGGCTCCTCCTAACAAGAAGCAAAATGTGTCAAGAGAACATCCATCGGTTTTGCCTTCCAAATTGTTTCACAAGGTTTTGGAAAAGGTCATGCAGGTTTTGGAGATGGTGCCAAAAGACAAATCGGAAACTGGGGTTGCGTTGCAGAAACTGCCTGCTCATCATGAAAAATCCTTATTACGTACGGAAATATCAGTGTTGGAACAACCATTGTCATTGGGGAAATTCTACATTCAGATTTGCATGTTTCCAAAACACTTGATGCCAAAAAAGATTTGATTCCAAAGGAGTAACCTTTTGTAGTAATGGGGAACTTAAATCAGTCTTCAGTGGCCTCCACAGCCTTGGTGTTGAAAGGCAAAGGGCCAGCACCATCACCTTCAACAGTGTTCGACAAGAATGCCAAAGCCTCTGAGACACAAGGGGAAAACGTTCTATAAAAATGCTTCCGTAAAGCTGAGACCGGGCAATGCGGCCACAGTACTTTCAGGTTTTAATATTGCAGATTGTGAAAATGATGCTCGCTTTGTGGAGTTTCTCCCACAAGACGTGGCAGACGAGTTCCCATTCTCGGTCTCGGAAGTGAGAGAGGCTGCTGTCCAACAGCTACAAGTCATAAAAGACTTCACTGATAACCACAGCAAGGGATATGACGTGGGTAGTTTGCATACACAGACATGCATATTTGTCTGCTACCTTTTTACACCAGGACATTCAAGAGAAGGTGTTAGATTTACCCTTCGATCTGAACATTTTGTTTGATCCCTCAACTGATGTGGTCTTACAAAAATGTAAGGCAAGTGTAACTGCAACCAAATCTTTAAGTTCTATTTCGGTGAGAGAACTTTAATGTCAAAGCCGGAGGTTTACCATAAGAAAGTGCATTACTAGTAAACATGTCTTACACTTGGACTTAATTCTGCTCCCACAGTCTTCACCAACGTTCTGGGTCAGTGGCAGCCCTCCAATGGTTGAGAAAGGTACATAACCATACCTAGATGATTGGCTGTTAAAGGCCCACTCCCTGTAAGAAGTGTTGCTTGTCAACTGCAAATCTGCAACACACACTATTCGAGGTAGTATTCTTAATAAATGTGGCCAAATCAAGTTAATCCCATCCCAAAGGATTCAGCTTATTTGAGCAGTAATGGATACTACTCTAAGAAAAGCTGCTCTCAACCCCCCCCCCCATCTCCTCCCATTCCCCCTATACAGGGATTTGGCAATACAACAATTAATGTCATTTTTCATGGCTCATCAAGTAGTGTCAGCCTGGAGGTACCAAAGACTCTTAGGTCTGATTGCATCTGGCATCCCTCTAGTCCCCTTCGCCAGACTTTGGATGAGATCCACTCAATGGCACTTTCACCAGCAACTGTAATCAACTATTGGATTCCCAGAGCATGGAGAAACCAGCAGCCTTTGTTAGCATCTTCGAACTTGGGCCATATCTATCTAGGTCTGCATCAGAATGGTGTTAGTCTCCACTCCACAATATAGGTATCAACGGATAAAGAGGGAACACACTCGTAAATTCAGCATAAAGTGCAGGGTCATCTACATTAGGACCATAAACATTCAGCAGGATCATCTCCCTTCCCACAATCACCCCATGACCAGAACATATTGCCCCAGCAGATCTGTGCAAACGTTCTTATGCCTGAAGGATAGAGAGCTATGTAGTAGAATCATCACTCCCCTGAATTGCGTGTAGTGCGTAGTGTAAAACCAGTTTTTGTCCCAGCATTTGGCAAACTCCTCACTTCCCGCAGCTAGAGCCCGAGTCTCCTTCAAGAACACAAATCTGGCTTTGCGACGCTCATTGTAGAGCAGAAGCTTCCTCCTCTTGACAGGATTGCCAAGGCCTTTAACATTCCAACTCAGGCACGTGCGCTCACCCTTACAATGGAACTAATCTTGAGCACCAGTGGGTGTTGTAAGTAAACATCAAACCAGATCCAAACGAGGGTAAAGGTGGAGTTGAGTCATAAACGGGGGTTTTGAATCCAAACAATGCCTATATAAAGATATCCATGCACAGTACTATAGTTACAAGAACCTATTTACAATATATATATATATACACTCTTTAAGGAAACCACCTGTTTTGATAAGGACACCTAACACACCTCCCTTCCTGATAAACATTGCATTAACATTGACAAGAAGCATTAACATTGATGAGGATCTAACACCCCCCTCTTCTACACATTCCAACTCCACCCAACACCACGCTTCTAACTTTCATCTCATTACCGCTTGGTCTCTTTGCCACGATGCTCTAATTCCACATCCTTTCATCTTCCAACTGCAGTCTCTGAACAGTTTTCTCACTTGCAGGGGACCTGCAAATTTACTTCCACCCTTTAGTTCTCCAAAGGGCCTTCAAACCCACACTCTGTAACCTTCAACTCTTGTGAGACGTGCTTTCTTCTCTCTATCGTACCTCTCCTTCATCTTCTCATTATTGACCACCATATGCTCTCTAAGTGCTCCTTCGTCCCATGATACAAAAGCCATTCTACCGAGCCAGGGAGAAGAGACAGAAGTAGCTGCTTTCCTCCTTCTCAATACCCCAAAGGGTACAAACTCTGTGGTGGCATGGGGTGCCATCCTGTATGCATATACTATCTTTTACGCATCTTTGCCCCCTTGCACAGCCATTCTGATGCTCTGCATAAGCGTCCTGTTAAAACTCTCAACCACTCCATTGGTGGAGGGATGAAATAGCAACGACCTGTGTTCCACACCCATATGCCTCAAACTCCCTCATTATCCTTGAAATAAACTGTCACCATTGTCCATCAACATCTTGCTTGGAAGCCCTTCTTGTTGAAATACCTCATCCAAAAAATCAACTAACTCCCTTGAGTTACTACTGCTACTGCTACTTGCACCGTTTTGACATCAACCCATTTAGATAACCAGTCTGCCAAAGCAAAAATGAATGTCTTCACACCCTGCTTCGACACTGGACCCAATATGACCAACACTACAAGCTCCCAATGTAATGTAGTTAATTCAAGAGGCTGAATATGTGTCTTCAGAACTTTATCCAACCCCAGACACTCACTGCATTTCTTTACTAGCTCCTCGACCTCACAATCTAGACTAGGCCGCTAGTAGTCCGATCTGAGCCTCCCTTCAGTTTTGACTATCCTCAAATGTCACCCATCTGCCTCCTCTAGAAGCCTTTGCCTCACTCCTGATGGAGTTACAATACATCCAGCACTTGACACAAGCCCTTCTTCCACACTCAAGTCGTCTTTAACCCGATGAAACGCAAGTCTGGCTCACTTTTCCAGTCAGACTAAACCAAATCATTCACCTTTTGCAAATCTATATCTGTCCTACTAGCTGCTTCTTATTCCTCTTTGGTCACAACACCATCACATAACACAAAAACCTCATGAGTGATTTCAACTAATTCAGTGTCCACCACAGTGGTGTCGCCAGTATTATTTTGTGAAAGATAATTTGCAATAATGTTCTCCTTACCAGGCACATACTGTACACTGAACTCATGCCCCTGCAGCGACAAACCCATCTTGAAATTTTCCTGGATATGCTAGCCAAACACTTGGAGGTAAAAACTGCAACTAGTGAGCTTTGATCACTCAAAACCCCAAACTTACTGCCCCATATGAAAGCTTTAATCTTTTTTACTGCCCACAAAACGCTTCCTTTTCAGTAACCAAATAGCAAGATCATTCTGCTGCTCTGAGCCCTTAATGCAAATGCAATTATTCTTTCCACATCTTTATCCTTATGTTGTCCTACTGCTCCCTACCCTGTCTGTGCTGCTGGCATAATAAACACATATTTGCTGTTATCAAAACACGCTTGTATGGGTGCCTTAGAAATCATATCCTTGATGGCACTAAACTCCTCCTCACAAACCACCGCCCACTCAAACACAGCATCCTTCTTACACAACGCCCTGATGTTAACAAAACAATCTGAAAAATTCTGTATGAACTTTGCATACTATTCCATCCCCAGGAACGACAACACTCCTCATTTATCCTTGGGTGCTTCCAGCTTTTGAATTGTTTTGACTAAGCTCTCTTCAGGACACATACATCCTCCAGTCAATCTATCCCCCAATCTATGGTTGCAGCAAACACATAGATCCAGATATTCTATCTCCATCACTCTGAATGTTCACTTGGCCTTTTGCAGTGTCAGGCCCACTGCTTGCAATTTCTCTAATAGCGCACACAATTTATCATCATCCCTTTCATCAATTCTTCTGGCCAATATGCGATAGTGACAAAATGCTATCCCTTTAATTTCTCCGAAAGTGGCTTTCATTACCCCCTGAAATCAAGTCAAAGGGCATTCTCTTGATCCTGAATGTCCCGTCATGTGTGATGAATGTTGTGGGATCGCACGATTTTGCACGAGAAAGTGACACTTGTATCATGACCAAGCGCGTGATGTCACATGCGCAATAGTCCTTTTCTCAAATCCACTTTTAAAACTCTTGCTGATTCAAGACAGGCTGCCGTTACCACCGTTCGCGCTCTTTTGGCCGTTGGGGGCCTGCCAAGACTATACAGAAAAGTGTGCTTTCTCCCCGAAACGACAGAAGTGAACCTGAAGGCGTTAAGCAGGCACTTTGGGCAGCGCGTCTGCCAGGGTTAGGCAGTGACTTCCTCAACATTACAAGTACTGCGCTTCCCTCGAGAAACTGCAAAGGTTTTGCTAATCCTGCAGCGAATCTTCTTCAATCCACACAGTACAGAGACGCCAAACACCGGCTGGGAGAACTTCAGGAATAATGGGCATGACTGTCTAGAGGGTTCAGAAAGTAGTCACCAAATCTGAGAGATCAGAGTCCAATAATGAAAACAAACTGGTAACTCCTGAACGACTTTAGCAAAGTACAGGAGTAATAAGGCCATCTTCCACAACAACCCAGGCAACTGGCTCTTGCTCATTGAGCAAGGCACTTCATACTCTCCATTGTAACTTAGTCTTGATTCATCACCACAGCAACCAGGTAAACATTCCTGTGCTCCTGGGGCAACTGAATACACAAACTGAATGAAAATAAACAGGGTTTCGAACCCAAACAATGCTTATATAAAGATATCCATGCACAGTATTAGAGATACAAGAACCTATGTACAATATGTACACTCTTTAAGAAGATTGATGGAGTCATGAAAACGTGCGTTTGGAGGAGAAGCTAATGCAGGAAAACTTGACTGGCAACAGAGCGCCTGCCTTGTCACCAATTCTTAAATATTGTTCCAGGAGTCCCGGGCTCAAAAGGCAGCAGCAGCAGCAGGCCATCATGCTTTACAATGGGAGAGCCACAACCATGGCTTTCCCTCTCCCCCCATCAAGGGGAAGATTTGCGCTATGGAGGGAGTTGTGTCCAGCCACCTGCAAGAAAAACTAACTGCGAAAAATACAAGTACCAGCATCCTTAGTCAATTAACTTGCCACACCTGAAAAGGAAATGAAGATACGCCTGTAAAAGCAAAGAAACAGTGTCTCCTTGAAGATTGATGGAGTCATGAAAATGTGCATTTGGAGGAGAAGCTAATGCAGGACAACTTGACTGGCAACAGAGCGCCTGCCTTGTCACCAATTCTTAAACGCTCTTTAAGGAAATCTTCTTTTTAGATTAGAACACCTAACAAAATGTTATTAACAAAACATAAACATTTTTTAGCCTTCTCCCATTCATTTTCCAACAGAGAAATAAACGCTGGGCAGATTTGGACCAACTAATAAACAATTTAGGGAGAAAGCGTTGACTTAATTGCCTTGACTGGTTTGGGGGTAAATTAGCCAGTCGCTTTTTTTGCTCGACTGATATTTGGAGGAGGAAAAGGGATGCTTTCCAGCTGTGGAAAGAACTCCCCTATGTCTTTAGAGTGTCTAATATTCTCAACTTCAGAAAGAGACTCAAAATTCTTCTGTTTATGTAGTCACTCCGAGGGGAACACAGATTGTTTTGAACGACAGCGCTTAGATGGCCTGGCCATAGGTGCTATATAAATACCAATAGCAATTGCATCAGGCTAGAGATCTTAAATGAGAAACAAGACACCATGTGAAGTTGGGGATTTGGAGGTGGGTTGGGGCCCCAGTTATGGGTGGAACATTTTCGGTTCATCTATGGAAGACAGTGGGACTCTCGTGAGATTACAGCGGCAATGCCATAAGACTTGCTAAGGAAAAGAATGTGTCTCACACAAAGTGATGAGTGATAAGGGGAAATGGGAGAGAGTTAGGGAGGGGAAAAGCAATTCAGTGGAGTGAGGAGGCCTGGGAAAAAGAAGGGGGATACATGTTGGGTGCCTGTGAGGGTGTGGAAGACTTTTTAATTGTGAGCATTTACCCCCCCCCCATCCCCTCCCTTTATCACGGGACTCAGCGATTCTGCCACTATACAACAGTAATTTGTTATTGGAAACGATTACTGTAAAAATACCGCCCAGATGCCCCAGGGTTGGGCGCGCTGTACAAATGTACAAATAAGGAGATAGAAAAATAAATGTTTAACATCTGCAGCACCTACATCTACTAGGCAGGGGGCACTAGGTGTGGTAACACATTGATGGTGTGACATGGCCAGTGGGCCCAAAAAAAAGCTATTGGTGCAACATGTACAGAAGCCACGGCTGAAGGCCATCGCTAGTGAGACCTCAAGCCTCAACACTATGCAGCATGTACAAAGGCCATAGCCTAAGGCTGAGTCTAGTTGGCCCAACAGAAAAATATTGGTGCATGTACAGTGGCCACTGCCAAAGGCCATAGCAAGTGAGACAGCAAGAAACTATGCAACATGTTTGACCGTGGCCTCTGGCTGATGGCCGATGGCTGAAGGCCCACCGGCCCATGCTCATCTTCAAACTGACAGGATACTGTTCCAGGTAAGTTTTGTAGTGTTCTTTCTCTCTCTGCAGGCTGTTGGTTTCAGGTAAGCTGGCATCAAAGAACTGGACACAGTGAGCGTTACGCTGCCCACAGCAGAATAACGCAAAGCATGTTCTGCTTTTTGGGTGTGGTTTAAATAGTCTCAGGTAAAGTAGTCCAGGTAAAATAGTCCCAGGCCTGCCACACCCAAAAGAATAGACCGCATAGCTCAGTTCCTTGTAACTGAGCTATGTGTGTGCCTCCATGTTGGTCTTCATGTTGATTATGAGCCTGGCGCCAAAGGGGCCAGGACTGACTCCAAGAGAGTCTTGGATGAGGTTTTAATCATCGAGCCCTAACTCGAAGGCTGACTTGCCAGTGAGGGCCAGGGGCAAGGGTCATGACATGTCATATATGATGTAATTAATAATGTCATCAATGATGTAATCTGTCATTATTGTGGTCATATGCTGCACAACAGTAGTTGAGTAAATGAGGTGGCTTTGCCTGAATTGTCTGCTGAATTTCAAGACTTTTGTTGCGTTATATTTTCAATATATATTTGTTTCTGAAGCTTGTGTATCTCCTTGGATCACATTCTATGCATAAACCGACATCTAGTGGTAGCCGAAGAGTGTTACATTTTTTGTTTTCAAAACTCGGAAACGGACATCGACAGGGCGTGCTAGTAATAGTTTCCCTAGTGTGACATCTACTGTAACCATGGACCTTCATGCGTCGAGGTCCCTCAGATTGTTTTTTTTCCCGCCATCATCGTTGGACGCAAGTTGCAGAGTTCCTCCTTCTGGCTAACACCATTGCTTATACAAAGTTTTAGATTTAGACTTTTTCTGTCCATTCGACGACCGTACACTGCAAGTTCTCCTGTGACGGCTTTCGAGGAAAAGACCATTTGTCGATAACAACTCTCGTCTCAAACTTTGTCTGCGGCCTGCCTAGGCCCCAACGGGCCTCGGCCCTGTACAGTAGGGAGAGTGAGGGGAGGTCATAGTTAATCTCATTTAAATAATCCCTTTTCCCCTTACTTCCTTTTATTCCGCCAGGCTGCCATCTTTCCATACTATGGAAAACGCATCATTTAAATTCTGACCTTCCTGTAACCGGTTTCCCTGCAAGGATTCAGTGTGTAACCTTTCCTCCCTAGGGATCATTCCAAAAAACAGTGCAAGTCCTGCACACTGTTTCGGCCAAAAACTTTAAAGGACCGGAAAACTAAACGCTAGGCCCACCACGCCATGCAGGCCGAGGTCGCAATGGACATGTAGGGAGCTTCCAGCGATGGCAGCATCTGTGTCCTAAGTGAAGCAGAGGGCGATCGGAACCCAATGGATTCCCGTGTGCGAGACCCCTACTCCAGCAGGCATGCCGGTGGTTCTGCTACAGAGACGGCACCCGGCAACCTGGGCACTCTCACTGCATGCCAAACTAAACAAACCCCCATGGCAGACAATCGACCACCTCATCCACTGATAAGCCACACAGTGTTGAATGGAAGTTCCAGAAATTCCATGGCCATCGATTTCGCCACATGACAGGACCCTGAAACAGACACCAAAGTCGGTTTCCGACACTGAGCAAATCAGGATAGTCCTTGTTTTTCGGGCTAAAGATTAAAAAATGAGTGAGCTCATTACAAAACACGTCTCAGACACACTCCTCAAAACAAAGACGTTGAAAAACTACAAATCTTCAACGCTACTATGCTCAAAATCGTATGTTTCAAAGGATTGAGAATACTCTGCCCCTAGGGACACCCTCTCAGGGGCAATGCACCAAGAAAAGCCACCTGCTCCAGAGCCTTTTCCTTTACCTGCTCCCACAGTGTTACCAAGCTCCTCCCAAAGGACCCTGGAACAGTTTTAGGGTGATGAGAAGAATGACTAGTTTTGTTGATTTTTTTTTTTTTTTTTTTTGGGATCCACACCCAGATCAACTTATCAACCTCCAGGGGCAGCCCGACGACAAGAGAGCCTTCCTGGACCTAACACAATCTATTACATCGATCAATCAAGACGTGTCTGTTGACCTATACTATTATCACACTTGAGGTTCCCAAGACCCTGGCGGAAACGGATCAATACTATGAAGATGACGATGTATACATCATCCAACCCGCAGACCATATTGACCAACCAGTGGGGGCTTCCCCAGTAGACAACCAGCTGCAGTATAATTTTATTTTAAAACGCTGCAGAACACTTTGAAATCAATGCCCAGGAGGCACAAGTCGATAAAGACTTTGTAGAGGACATTCTCAGGGATAAGAGATCTGCAGCACGGTTACCAGTCATTTGGTCGAAAACCAAAGTATCGAATGCCATTTGATTGACAGTCAAAGGGTCGAAAAAAATGGTCGATTTTTCTTTCTTTTTTTTATGGGGGGGGGGGTTTCCCACCCAACCCCCTGTTTTCTTTATTAAAAATATTTTTTGAACCAACCAAAACTAAATATATATATAAAAATAAAGTCTACCTTTTTTTTCCCGACCATTTCACTGTCGATCAAATGGTCATTCGATCTTTTATTTTTGGACCATTTGACTGGACACCCTGCAGCACAGTTAATTTCACTGCTCCAATCTGTCCAAAGGTGCATTCAGGATGCTCTACTTGACCCCAATGCGACAAGGGCAGTCAAACTCTCGCATTGAGAAGATGTTTATACTGGCTCTGTTAGACCCATTGTACATCAGGGGGCAGCTAAAGCCTGACTCTCTCATGGTGACCACCACAAGGAAAAGAGCGGCCACACCTTTAGTCTCTGCAGGAGCCCCTCCTGAAAAGGAGAACAAAACGATGTACACCCTAGGAAGGAAAGTAGCTTCCTCGGCTGCTTACCAAGTGAGGATGGCTAACACTCTAATACTGGCAATCAATAATTGCCACAAGTGGGACGACATATCACAACACTCAGTCCCAGAGCACCTAAAGACACATCTTTTACAAATAGTAGCTGAAGGTAAACAGCTGGCAAGCTGTATCCTAAAAAACTATCTGGATGCAGCAGGTAATGCAGGCTGGGTAGTAGCTAAGGGTACCCTCATCAAACGCCATGCATGGCTACGCCAATCAGGTTTCAATCTGGAAACCCAAGCCACCTTTTTAAATATGCCAATTGAACCTAACGCCTTATTTGGTAAAGCGGTTGAAAGCACTGAAGAGTGCTCAAGAGGAGTTTGACCCTCTCTCATGCCTGGGGCAACTCACAAACAAACCCATAGAGGCGGGTTTAATACATGCCGTTTTAGAGGACACAACTCCCAGCGGTATTCCAACTTCAAGCAAGGTGGGCACAATTCATCTTGGAGTTGTTTTGCTGGGAGGGGTAGTCCTCCCAACAAAATTTTCAAAGGGGGCACAGAAGGTCCAGAGGCTCCACCACACCAAAGCAATAATGACCAGCTACAGGTCCCCATGCCTCTCCATTAGGAGGTTGCATTTTTCAGTTTACCCTTGCATGGGAAGGGATCATGTCAGAAAAGTGTGTACTTTCCACCGTGGCGGTAGGCTATTGCATAGAACTCATACAAACGCCACCCACCAAGACAAAGACAAACCACGCAGGAAGAACAGTGCATTCTGCTAGAAGAGGTCAAGGTACTGCTGCTAAAGGACGCCATACAAATCATACTGGCAAACCAGGTAAACAAGGTTATCTATTTAATGTACTTCCTTGTGCCAAAGAAAGACCTAGCAATGCGCCTTGTACTATACCTGCTCCCTGCGAACACTTATGTCATGCCTTGGACCTTTTGCATGACAACGCTACAAGAAGTAATCCCACTGCTAAAACACTGTCGACCTCCGTTTTCGAGTTTTGAAAACAAATCTTGTAATACTCTGCGACTTCCACTAGATGTTGGACTATGCAGAGCATGTCAATCTAAGCAGATACAAACAGCATAAATACGATTACGGTGAGCAATGTATCACTTTATAACTGGTTTAACCGGGGTTAGCCAAAAACAGAAAGCGGATAAAATGCCATTTGGAAGAGAAAAACAAATGAAATGGAATCAGGCTAGAGGTGGGGAGGGCGAAGAGGTCATCCTGTCAAATTGTGGTGGGGGGGCCTCTGGGGAGCAAGTTCAGTGCTCAGCCTTTTTCACATAACCGGGTTGTTGTAGGGGTGCTGGGAGTCAAATGGGAGAGACTAGGGATGGTGAAAGAACTTGAGATTACGGGTGCATGGCACAAGGAAGGGGGTAACTTGGTGATTGCCTGGGAGACCAGGGTAGAGTTTGGGATTTTGGACGCAGTTGATGGATAAACGCTGTTATTTGTATGAGTTTACGGATGTCTACGGTTATCTGTAGTACATTGATAACGACTGTTATGGGGAAAACGTTCTATTAAGAGTGGAGGGGAAAAAAGGGGGTTTTCCAGCTACAGTGAGGTTGGTGGTAATGGGTGTGGCCAAAGGCTATAGCTACTGGGTTACTTTAAGGAACTCAATGGTGCAATATGGAAAGTGGCCATGGCTAGTAGGCCCCAGCGAAACCTGGTGGCCAACATGTTAGAGGCCATGACGGAAGCCCATGGCCAGAGGCCGTGCTCCTTGTCTAATGGGCCTGAAATACACGTATATTTTCCACAGCCAAATCACTTCAAAAAGAAAGATATTTGGTGAAGTGGCCACTGGCCATAGGTAGTGGGCCATAAAATAAAAACTATGGTAGAACACCCTTGGAATTCCCTGAAAAACCTTAAAGTGTAGTTAAGTTGAGCAGATTAACCCAACATGAAATTCAGTGGATGTTGGAAGTCATGATCAGCTTAAATTGGCGCATTCCCGTTGATTTCCCCCATATTGCTATGTCCCTCATCATGCTATTTTGTATGTCATTTTAACTCCCTTTTCTTTTAATATGTATGTGCTCATGGGCTTTGCAATGGGAACGCGCTGAGTTAAGCTAGTCTCGACTTCCCACATGCACTGAACTTTTTTAATATTGCGCCGGTTGCCACCCTATCTATAAGGTGAAACCTATGAGTCTAGGAAATCCGAAAATCCTGTTGGAAATAACCTATTTGGTGGATATATTTGGATAACATTTTCCCAAAAAAGGGCACCTTAGTGGATTTTTTAAAAAAGATTTTTTTTTAATGAGTTAAAGCAAAAAACACGTTTTCTGCCTACAGTGAGTGTCACATTTTTAGTCAGCCCAAGTGCAGAAACAGTGGGACGGATTTGGACCAAATTAGAAATCTCTTGGTCACGAAGCGTTGACTTGCTTTCCAGGATAGGTTTGGGCTAAATACGTCCAGGAGTTTAAAACAAAAAATTCGACTGGGAAGGGGGTGGTTTGCAGAAGACTTTTCAGAAATGAAAATTCACAAATTGTTTTGCAATGAAGGCGATTACCGGGGAATGCATAAAGTGTTCAAAGAGCTATTTGGAGGACGAAAAAGTACATTTTCATCAGGGCGTAGATGGTAAGGGGATGATCTGGGGAGCCAGTTACAGTGCAAATGTTTTTGGATTATCACGGGAATACCGGTGGAATCTTGCGACATTCCTCCAGCTCCAACAGAAGACTCCCTCGGAGCAGAAAATGCATCACCTGAACTACAGTGTGATTGGGTCAAGGGGATAGGGGCAGGTAAGGAAAAGCAGTTAATGGACTGGGTCGATCATGGCAAGTGGAGAGGGTTACTTGTTGACAGACTGTGAGGACGGGGAAGACTGATTTTCAAGCATTATTGGGGGGGTTTCCGCGATAATCGGAAGTGGAAAAAAGAAATGTTACACCTGCAATGATCACATATACTAGGCACGGAGTAATAGGTCTCTGTGCCACTGGCCACTTCAAAGGCCATTGCGAGTGGGCCCAAAGAAACAGATTGGTGCAAACAGTTTGAAACAGATTTAACCGATATTTACATACCATCTATATATATTTGTATTGGGAAGCGCAAATGGGATTGCCCCTTGACAAAGGATTAACGAATCTGAAATGTGTTGTGGAAATATTCCAATTCCAAAAGTGAAAAATAGATTCATCTGCACAATGGAAACTTTACCGATTATTGAATCCAAATTCGATTTGCTTGTATAAATAATTTCTTTTTATATTTTCTTTTTAAAACAAAATGTGTTTCTGAATTATATAATGTAGTATAGTTTAATGTGTATAATGTTCCACATACACACAAATTGCTTTTATTTGAAATTAATGCATATAATAGTGCATTCTTAAGAAAATTGAAGTTTGAAATGACAATTATTTTTATAATCTTTTATTGGTTTCAAAGTCAAACAAACAAAAAATATATTGTAAGTAAAAACAATGTAAAATAAACCTTTATATTCCTTCCATAATCATTCTCGATCTATCGTAACAGCACATCCTTAAAACTGGCTTAATTTCCTCCTATCCAGACACTGGTCGTAGCACAAACTTCAACATTTTCAATACAGCAATTACCAATCTAGTTTGTTCCCCTATTAACACCCATCCCCACCACTCTGTTGGATTAAGGGTTTCACCCATTGATTCAAACCCCTCCAAGAAGGCACTTCTAGTTTGCTTTTAATGATTCACAATTGGTTATCAGATGCATGGGTATTTCAACAGTATCACTATACTTACAGTATCGACACTGAGTGTTTTCCACTCCTGGGGTTTTTCTTAGCCATTGCACCTCCTTCGTGTACAAGACATTTAAACGGCATCTCAGCATTACGTCTCTGTAGCTTGAAGACAGACATTGTTGGAGGTATCTAGGAAGGACATTTAGTTCTTTCTTTTCTGCGATCAACAGTCTTTTTTGTTTAAGACTTTCACATTTATCTTGGGTAGTGATCCAATCCCCTGCCATAAGTTTCCTCTTTGCCTTCATTGGATTTAGCATCAACATTTCCATCTCTATATTCTTTATCTTTAAGATGCTTTCTACTTAAGATGCTTTCTACTTTCAATCTCCAAAGTTCCAAATGCTTATCCGGGGACCCTTTACCTAGATCCAGGATTGCAAAAGGCAAATTCGTAGAATCTGCAGAACATTTCCTTTATAATGACACCGTCTTCCACAGTGCCATGGATTCTAACGACTGCAATCTGAGCTCCTGCGTGATCACGCAAAATGGTAAGCTATTTGGGAGCTTCAGCACCCTCCTCCAAAACTGGCCCTCCAATTTCTCCCAAACTAAGCAAGATGGATGGAGCGTGGCTTCAGCACGGTATGTTAAAATCTGTGCCACCTTTTGCTTTCAGAACGATATTAGAGGGATTAATGTACATTTTCCATATTTACGATGGAAGGCCCGTCCCTGGTTATTGTTGTCAGTCTTAATTGCAGATACTGGTCTGAATCGTTCCTACTTTTATTTATCTTTACTCCCAGATACACCATAGTTTCAACATTTTCCAGAGGGATCCCTTACACCCTCCACTCAAATTTTTCCTTTTTATTTTTACCGGCTCACTACATGATCAAGACTTTTGATTTGGCAATATTGATCTTCATACCCATTTCTTTTAGATAGAGCTCAAATGCCCCCAACATCCTCTCTATCCCTATCGGCGTCTGGTCTAAAAAGACCAGATCATCCGCAAAGAGTGTCCAAGGGATCATATCTTCATTTATTTTTGGGGGAAAAGCTTACCTCTTTTTGCAAGTCTGCCAGATCTGCTATATAGAGGCAGAATAACAAGGGGGCCAGAGCACAACCCTGCTTTAATCCCCTAAAAGTATAGATCCTTTGGGTGAGCAACCCCTTTGCCGACAGACGTATTCTCAAGGTATGTGTCGGCGTATAGGGCTTCAATGGCCTCAACCAGGTCCCATGGACAGCCCCAGGCTCGCAATTTGGCCCACAGTTTTTCTTATGACGCCATCAAAGGCCTCTTCGAGGTCCATGAAGCCCAAAAATAGTTTTACCTTCCTCAAATGCCCTTTCCTTTAATACCTTTATAATAAAAAGGTTCAGGGCTCAATATTATTGATTTAGAAAATAACTGTAGTCTATTCTTGATTAGAGTCCAGGGGACTAAGCGATAATTTTTATTTTATTTTTTCTTCTGTTAATACTTGTTTGGTTTATATTGTTGGTCTGGGCTAGAAGGCATATCTCCTTGCACCAGCAATGTATTGATTCCATTGGATGCATTGATTTATGAATGCTTGCACACTGATTGTACCTCACAACATGTACAGTGGGCAAGTCTGCAGGCCATGGCTAGTTGGCCCAAAGAAAACTATTGACGCACCAAGTACAGTGACCAGAGCCTTTGGCCATGGCTAGTGGACCCCAAAGAAAATCCATTGGTGCAACATGTATAGCAGCCACGGCCTTCTGGCCACGGCTTAAGTCCATGACTAGTGGGCCTCAAAGAATCTATAACAAAACCCATAAAATTCAGTGAAGCAACTTTAGTTGAGAGAGTTAAGGTGATCAACTTTATCCTGAAAAAACATAGCAACAAAACCTTTGAAGCTTTGCAAAAAACGTAGTTAAGAGTGTTAAGGTAATCAGATTTAACTCAACAGAACCCCTAAAATTCAGCACTCGTATTTAAAGCAATTACACCTTAACATTGTTGCGCATTGTATGACCACAATGACATTACTGATGGCATCACTGATGACATTACTGTTGGCTTCCCTAATGACATCATACATGACATCACCTGGTTTGATTAATTATATTTCGAAATATGACAACTCAGCTTTGTTTCATATACTAGCACTAGCAAAAGTACCCGTTCTCTAAACGGATTCTGTAGACAGACATAACACTCATTAATTGTTGAAAATGAATGATACTGTAGGTTGCTGTTCCGCCTTACCCTGGCATGGTGCAGTTTGTTTCAGTGCATTGCGGTGCAAATATCTCAGACTAGTGCTTTGAAATGTGGCGAGTTTTGTTCCTCGTGTCGGTAACGGTTGAGGAAAACACATTTTTTTTCCCCGTCCTGGTGAACCTGGTTTATGGCATTGTAAAGCTTGTTTAGAAACATTTTGTTTCCCTTACCATTGAGCATGGTTTAAGTCATTGTCAGCAGGCCATAAACCCACAAACACATTTTTACTTTTGCTGGAATCTGGTGAAAGGGGTGGGGTGTCCAAATGTCATGTAGCCAGAAATGTCCAGAGGGTCCTAACGGGTAACTATAAATAAATGTGGTGCAGATTACATGCATGTTTAGTTTGTTGCTGTTATTGGGGGAATCCTGCGGTAATTGGAAGAGAGTGGAAAAAAATAAATTGTACACCTACAGTGATGCATCTAGTAGGCACAGAGTAATGAGTTTCTGTGCCACTGGCCATGGTGAGTGAGCTCCAAAGAAACCTATTGGCGCAATATCTACAGAAGCTATGGCTGAAGGCTGTGGCCACGGACCATGGCCGAAAGCTATGGCTAGTGGGCCCAAAGAAACCTATTAATGCAAACAGTTAGAAGCAAACTTAATGGATATTTACACACTAGCTATCTATTAGTGTAGGGAAGCGCTGTAACGCTTACCTTGTCTCCATAGGAGCGTAATGATCCAAAAGCCCTGTTGATCAGCTATACTGTTTTTTTTTAGGGCTTGCCCCCTGTCATAAATAGAGGGAGAACAGGAAAGGGGGAACTGTTATTAAAATGAATGGTAAATTCTGCTAGGGCTCTCCCCTGCTCTCCACCCTGAAAAGGCTTCCCCTTTGACTTCTAAGGCCCACACTCTCCTCACCTATGTTTTGTGGTTTGGTAGCTTTCCTTCCTGCATTCACGCAGGGGCGCGTAGTTGTAGAGGTTCAGAAGACAATGATGCTGTTAAAACTGATATGCCTCTGAAAGTAAGTGTCTTTATATTTGATAGGAGTCTTTTGTCAGAAAAAGGGGAACTGATGTCTCTGAGAAAAAAAGTTCAAAGGTTGGCGAGATTGCTCTTGCTGACTTTAATAATTCTCCTTTCCTTTTGCAGGTTTTCTGAAGAAAGAACTTTTACTGAAGAACTTGTCGAGGGGTAAAAACATGAAAACCTCTGAACCTAAACCAGAAACCCTGGAAGAGATCATGACAATTCACCCTCTTCCAACCCCCCGTCCCCACGGCCCCATCTAAGGATGGGCCCTCTGGCCTGGCCCTGGCTTGTTTGGATGATTCTGTTGAAATCGTTTGTAGCTGGGGAGCATGAATGTTAGTACTAGGTTCCCTAGTTCTGTCCTGTGGACCGAAACCCTTCCAATCCACCAAGTAAAACAATTTCCTTCGGACTAATTTGGAATCTAAAATCTTTTACTTGGAACTCTGGTTCCCCCTCTACAATCATTGGTTCGGGAGATCTTTGTAGTCTAGTTCTTGGGTTCATTGGCTTCAATAAGGAAACATGAAATAAGGGGTGAATTTGCATATGAGGTGGATGAGTCCATTTTATGCCACAGGATTGATGACTGTTTCCACTGGAAACTGGCTCAGATATCTAGGTCTAAATGTACGCGGCCCCTTAAGACCAATGTGTTTGGAAGCTAGCCACACCTAGTCTCCCACTTGATAATCTGGAGGATCTCTTTGATGTTTATCAGCAAATTTCTTTTGACTCTCTTGCAACAGTCAGATGCTCCAAGGCTTCCTTTTGAATTCGGGAAATGTTCTCGTGAAGACTCTGCACCACTGGCATCTCTAAAGGCTCTAGTGGATCAAAGGCAGAGGTTCGTGGATGGCAAATATTTAGAATGGAGTATGCCCTGTAGAAGTGTGCTCAGAATTGTTGTAAGCATACTCTGCAACCCAGAGCAAATCCACCCAAGTGTGATCGGTTTGGTGAAGGAGACATTGGAGGTACTGTTCTAAGGTTTGATTCGTTCGCTGTTTGTCCATCGGTTTGTGGATGGTGGCTAGTAGACAAATGCACTTCTATTCTAGCTATCTCAACGCCTTTTCCAGTATTGGGATACAAATTGTCTCCCTCTACCGGAGACCACTACTGACGGAAACCCATGTGGACGTACAATATGTTTCAAGAAAAATTTAGCCAAGACTGATGCCAATGGAATTCCTTTCAATGCAAGAAAATGGGCCATTTTGGAAAATAAATCCACAACCACCAAAATCGTGTTCTAACCTGAACAAGGGGGTAACTCTGTAATGAAATCCATTGATATGGTATGCCATGCTGCAGGTGGAATAGCTATGAGTTGAAGAAGTCCTGCAGGTCTCTACTTTGAACTTTTATTTTGGGCGCATATGCCATAAGTTTGGATAAAATGTATGTCTTTGCGCCAAGTAGGCCACCAGAAATGTCTTTTGACCGTAGCTATTGTTTTAGTAATTACTGGATGACCCTCCAGCATAGCTCCATGATAATCTGCCATGACCTACGCTTCCAGGTCAAGAGTGGGCAGATAGACGCCACTGGAAGTATGGTAGATTCTATTGAATCTAATACTTAGGCCCTTTAGACTCCTAGGCCTCTAACTAGGAAGTCGTCCTACTAAGCTGAATCTTTGTCTTCAAATACTCTTGGGAAAATCCAGTGGCTCCCAGCATTTTCTCTTCCAGAATAATACTCACTGGATATTGAGTAACTTGAACATCTTCACTCTCCCTGATGTGTGACAAAGCGCCCGCCTTGCCATTACGTATTCCAGAGCGGTAGGTTATGATCAAACTGTATTCTGCGAAAAACAATGCCCAGCTGCGTTGTCTTGAGGACTGTGCTTTTGCATTGCGTAAATATTGCAGGTTTCTGTGGTCAGTAAGAACCTTGATGGTGTGTCGAGCCCCTCACATGTATCCATTCTTTGAAAGCATTTTTTATTGCTGATAATTCTGTGATAGTGTAATTTAATTCTGCTGCTGAATTTATTTTTTAGACCAAAATGCCACTGGGAGCAACTGTCAGGTTTCCAAATTATTTTGTGACAATACTGCTCCCATGGCAGCACTGGAAGCGTCGGTCTCCACCACAAATGGTAAATCAGGTTGTGGATGTATTAACATCGGAGCAGTTGTAAATGTATTCTTTAAAGTCTGGAAGGCCTCTTTTACTTCATCGGCCCAAGCAAATTTCTTATGTTTTCATAGTAATTAAGTTATTGGATGAACTAGCTGAGACAACCAGATACAAAGCGCTGATAAAAATGTGCAAATCCCAAGAAACTTTGGACTCCTTTCACCGACGTGGGACATGGCCAGGTTAAAACTGCGTCTACTTTTCTATTGTCCATCTGAATTCCCTGTGGTGACCAGACGAATCCCAAAAACTCCACATAAGTCACATGAAAGGAGCCTTTTTCCAATTTGACGTACAACTGATGTTGCCGTAGCTTTGTAAGTACTGCTTGAACATCGTCAAATGTGTTCCTGTTCTGAAGCGGAGTAGATCAAGATGTCATCAATGTACACCACAGTGCACACATCTAACAAGTCATGTAAAACATTATTCATGAAATTCTGAAAAGCGACTGGGCATTGTATAAGCCAAAAGGCATCACTTGGTACTCATATAATCCATACTTAGTGCGGAAGGCAGTCTTCCATTCATCACCTTCTTTAATTCTCACCAGATAAGCTCCCTGAAGATCTAGTTTCGTTAAAAGTTTAGTATTTTTGACTTGGTCCATTAACACAGAATGTCTGGAAGCGGGTATCTGTTCTTTACTGTGATCTGATTTAGTGCACGATAATCTATACAGGTACAAAGGTCCCCCTTCTTCTTTGGCACGAAGAATAGATTAGAGGCTGCAGGTGACCTTGAAGCCCGAATGAATCCATTAGCCAATGTATCTGTCAAGATATGTCTTCAGATGTGTATTCTCTTGTTCTTTTGACATCGATTCTGGTACATGGCGTTTGTGACCCTGGAAATAAATCTATTTGACAATCGTAGGGCTGATGTGGCGGCAGCACATTTGCCTGTTCCTTTTCAAACAAGTCCTAAAAAAACTTGATACTATGGCGGTAGGATTCCTATTAATCCTACAGCGAGGCCACCTCTACATACCGCCTGAACCTCTTTTCCTGAATCTTTTTCTCCACTGTAACACAAGCTTTTGCATTCTTCGGTGAATACCAAGGTTCTGGCACGCCAATCAATCTGTGGATTATGTTTCTCTAACCATGGAATACCTAAAATAATTTTGAACTGCGGAGCACTGATTAGGTCAAATGAGATCTTTTTTCGATGTCCATCCTGGCAAAGCAAAGTGCAGACTTTAGTACACTTCGTCACTGGTCCTGATATTAGCGGAGTACCATCAACCGCCGTGACTTTCTCAACCACTGGCTTTGGGTTCATAGCAGTACCAATCTTGCTTGCAAGTTTGTGATCTATGTAGTTCCCAATCGCACCGCTGCCACATATGCTTCTAGAGCATTCACTTTGGAAGGCTGAAGGTCACTACTTAGGATGACGGGTACAACGAAATGAGAGATCTGAAATTCTGTTTTCTGGCTTGACAAGCCGACCTCCAAGCTTGTCGGGCGTTGGAGTTTTCTGTCAGCTCTTCCTTCTTTTCTCCTTTTTTAGCCTTATCCAAGACTCCTACCGGTTTCCAAGGAGGTTTCACCAGACAGTTACGAATGAGATGTCCAGCTGAACCCCAATAGACATACATTCTGTTCTCTTCTCTCTTTTGAAATGGGGCCCGAACAACCCCCAGTTGCATTGGCTCAATATGACTCATTTACATGGCGACTCCCGATGTCCTTTGGATGGACATAAAATGATCTATTTTCTGATCGGGAACGGTCTATTTGTCAATCTTGTAACCGATGGTCCAGTTGTATAGTGAGATCTATGAATTCCGCATAACCCGTGGGAGGGTTCACAACCTGTGCCAATATGTCTTTGAGTTTCCCTCGTAAATCCTGATAGAAGAGTGTTCTTCTCTTTTCTTCTTGCCATTAGTTTTCAACTACCTCTCTATTGAAGGAAGCTACAAATGCCTGCAAATCTTGACTGACTTGGCGTAAGGAAAGTAATCCATTGTCCAGGGCCTGTCCCTGTGTGACGGGCAAAGAGCTTCTCTAATTCCTGCTGAAAATCAGGAAAATTTCTTAACAAAGGATTGTCCCGGTTTACCAAAGGAATAGACCAATCTGCAGCATGCCCACCTAAATAAGGTAATACAAATGCCAACATCGACTGGTCTGATGGGAAAACTCCTGGTCTGCACAGGAAATGCAAATTACACTGATTCATGAATCCTGCCAAACGGTTCGGATCCCCCATAAATCGTTCTTGGGGGGGCTAATGCAATGTTTCCAGTTATAATCACCTGAAGAGGAGGCCCTGGTGAAGAACCTTGCACTTGAGGGAGACCACCTGGAAGTGGGGCTTGACCTGCTTGTTCTTGTAATAATTGACGACCCAATTCATCAGTGCGTTCTCTATTAACCACTAACTCCCGCCTCAAGTAATTGGTTTCAGACCGCGCTGCATGGACTTCAGCACATAACTCCCCCAATAGCTGGGACAAATCATCAATATCTGTGGTTTGCATTATGCTCTGGCAGAGTTAAGTACAGGCTTCGCGTTCTGCAACGCTTACCTTGTCTCCACGGGAGCATAATGATCCAAAAGCCCTGTTGATCTGATATACTGATTTTTTTAGGTTTTTCCCACCCGTCCTAAAAAGAAAAAGGACAGGAAAGGAGGAACTGTAATTCATATGAATGGTAAATTCTGCTAGGGCTCTCCCCTGCCTTCCACCCTGAAAAGGCTTCCCCTTTGACCTCTAAGGCCCACACTCTCCTCCTATGTTTTGTGGTTTGGGAGCTCTCCTTCCTGCATTCATGCTGGGGTGCTTAGATGTAGAGGTTCAGAAGACAATGGTGCTGTTAAAACTGATAAGCCTCTGATAGGAAGTGTCTTTATATTTGATAGAAGTCTTTTGTCAGAAAATGGGAGACTGATGTCTCTGAGAAAAATCGTTCTAAGGTTGTAGGGATCTCTCTTGCTTACTTTATTAATTCTCCTTTCCTTTTTCAAATTTTCTGAAGAAAGAACTTTTACTGAAGAACTCGGGCGTTGCTGAGGGAAAAAACATGAAACCTTTTCTTGAGGTACGTTGGCGCGCTTGTGATAGTGAAACCGCACGAAACGGAGTGCCTTCGTACCCAGCTATAGGTTTTCTATTGTGGCAAGTATGAGCGCGTAATAGGAGAAGGCACAGTGTGAGTTCGTTTTGAAACTAAAGCTTTCTTCTGTGAAGCGCGACCTTGGAATGTGAGGAAAAAACTTTTAGGAGCTTCAGGTACGTATACGTGTATAGCTTTCCCTTATTCTGTAATGTTCGTTAATTAACTTTGGTGCCTCTATCTTGCAGGTCTTCGGAGGTCGGAAAAATCTCAGAATAATGCTGCGGCTGTGGACGAAGACAGTTGACTGAACTGCGAACAAAGAAGGAGGAAATCACCTGTCGGAGGACTGCGGCTGTGGAAACCTTGGTCAGGTAATTCTAGTCTGTGGTCGCTAAATATTCTGTGAGCGATTCAAGTTCTTAACATGACTTTTTCTTTTATTCTGCAGGTTCTGTGAGCTGAGCGCCGGTAGCTTTACCCCGCAGTCAGCGGACCGAACGCGATAGCCATCTATGCCCAATGTCTGGTTCTCTATGATAACTTAACAGTGACCCACAGTGCAGCCATCTTAGGGGTTTTAGGACACTATTGAGTTTCTATGGGTGTCCGTGATTAACTTGATAATGGGGACTGTGTGAATGTTTTCCATGCTAAAATCCATCCAGAGCGTACAGATCTGTATCTGTACAAAGAATCCCTCCTGGCCCTTACTCCTGAACCTAAACCAGAAACCCTGGAAGTGATCATGACAAGCGCACACCGGATTGACCCGTGACAAAGGATTAACAAATCTGAAACGCGCTGGGGAAATATTCCAATTGCAAAAGCGAAAAATAGATAAATCTGCACAAGGGTAACGTGACTGATTATTGAATGAGAATACGATTTACTTGTATAAATTACTTTTGAATTTTGTCTGCTTTGTTACATATTATATGTACATATTTCATACTTGCACAGTACAATGTATTTGTTTCTTCAAATGTATAGTATACAATTGTAAGTACATACCGACATTATTACAAAGAATAGTGTATAAGCATTTATGTACATTTGAAGGCTTTTTTAATACAAATTATAATTTATTTTCAAAAAGAAATTACTAAAATATTAGTAATAGAATTGCTATGTGTATATCATTAAATATCTACTATCTAATCTTCATTTTGAATGGATTGTGTCCTCCCACATATTCCTCATCTTTGATATATCCGAGTCTGCTTGCAGCTTGCGTCAGATTTTTTGTTTTCATTGTCGCGCAGCGTCTAGTCTTGGCTTTCGACGGCCTCCGTACTGTCCCCGGCCGTGACGTTGACACGGTTATATGAAGCACGTGTGAACGATTCCTCAGTTCTGGTTTTTCTGCATGCTAGCGTGCTTCGGTGCGACATCGCCTCAGTGAAATTTCTAATAACGTGTTACTTCAGCAGTCGGTTCATCATCTACTCGTCATGTCCTCTACACTGAAGACCGGGTTTAAGCAGTGTGCTTATTGTTGGGAAAATATGTCATTTACAGACCTGCACTGAGTCAGTCTATGGTGTCTGGGGGTATGCCAAAAGTTCGATGGATGGCTCGTGCCAGTCCATGACGGTCCAAGCCTTGCGGAAAAGGAAGGGGAAACTGAAAGCAGGTGAGCCCTCTCCCAAATCTTCCATTAACCTATCTAAAAGAACATTTACTCTGACTCTAGGGACTCCTGAGAACAAGCGCTCTAGGCATCAAAATTGCTCGATCGAGGTTGCAACGATGGGCATCCTCCTAAAAAAAAAAAAAAAAAAAAAACAGCGCCATAGAGCTCTGGTCCTCTTTAGGCTAGACTATTGCAGAGCAGCCTCTTTCTAAATCTGCCGGCTTCTACTGTCGTCCTCTGCAACTCTTCCAGAACAGGACTGCAAGACTTGTCCTTGGCCTCAAGCCTTTGGATCGGATCTCTCCAGCCCTGAAATCTCTTCATTGGCTCCCGGTGGCTGAAAGGGTTACATTCAAGATCCTCTGCATTGTCCACAAGACTTTCTGGGGCCTAGGTCCAAAATACCTTCAACTCTCCCTCCGTAAATACCTTCCCACTCGCTCTTCGCTCCTCCACCTCCAACCCCCTCAGGGTCAGTCTCTTCTCCAAGCAACGAGTTGAGGGTAGATCTCTTTCCTCGGCAGGGGCCTCCCTCTGGAACAGCCTCCCTGACACCCTGAAACTTGAGGAGAACCATCTCCGGTTCTGGAAGCACCTCAAGACCTTCTTTTTTGCTTCTTCCTTCTCGCTTCCTCTCCCCTGCTGATCTGTCTACTTCGGCTCCTTGCACCTGGCTAGAGTCTGACTTCGGGCCCAGGTCCCTGACTACCCAGCAACTCTCTCACTACTCCCTGGCAACCTTTGCACTTGGGTCTGTATCTGTAACCCTACAGTTCCCCTACTTACCTGCACTTATTAGACACCCCTTGTCTGCGCTTAAAACCTTGCACTTGCCACCGTGCTGGCTGCACTACCACTTGTTGTTGTCCAAATCCCGTTGCTCAGCACTTTCCATCTCTCCCCTCTCCCTTGCACTGTCATCCTTCCGTCTCCCCTGCACTTGCACGTTCTCAAATTCACTGGGCCTAGTAAGATCGTTTTGTCCTCCCTTGTTTCCCTCTCTTGCCTCGTCGGGCTCTAAAACCCTTGTGTATGAGCGCAATACAAATAAAATGTATCTTGTATCGTAGGATATATGCCGTTAAATGCAATATCATATCATAGGTCTTTGTCGACTTTTTCCTCCTCTCTGTATAGTGTCCTTTCCGAAAAAAGTAATCGACTCCGGAATGGGAAGATTTCCACCTGAGAATGCTTGACATTTTTAAGGGTGCAGACACTCTGAGTGCAGTCGAAGAAATCGGTCCACCCCTCTGTGTCTTTAAAGACCAGCAGGGTGTCTGATGCGTCTCCTTCCTGTGTGCCTAAGACCGCATGGAGAGAGGTTTCTTCGACGCAAATCGATGGAGTCTTCCTCGACGCACAAGGTGAAATCACCATCTTCAACCTTCATGGCCAAATGTTCAGGGTCTTCAAAACTGGTCTCGTGGCTTTCGCCTAAGCTGTTGAAGCCTTCAATAACCTTCACCTGAACCATCGACGCATTCACCATGCGCTTCCTCAAAGACGTCGAAGCCCTCAATGCTATTATTGTCGTCCGTACATTCGAAGCTTACAGGTACCTCAATTGACTCTACAAAGTCATATAAACCATTGCATAGACCACATTTCTTTACATTCATCTGGTCTATCTTGAAGTTAGAGGACCAAGCTCCCTTTGAATGCGAATTAGGGACTACCAGTGTATCAGAGGAGCTTATTTCACAAGAATCAAAGATAAGGAATCTTGTTGAAACCCTGAACGAGACCAGCAGTTGGGAGACTTCACCCGAGATGGATTTTGGAAATCCAGAGGTGGTTTGCTACTCAGACCCATCTTATAGGTCAGTGCTCAGTAGGGTATCGGAATATTTTGGATGGTCTAAACTAGCTGCAATAATTGAAAAAGATGACCTTACGGATATACTGGGCAGTGGACTAGCAAAAACAGTGCTTCCTTTTCACAATGCATTGAGTCAGAGTGATGGGATAGAATCCGGCTTCAGCCAATTCTCCATCAGTGAACAAGTTACTGACAATAAATATAAAACCGCTTCCATAGATCCGCCCTTTCTCAACAGACACCCAACACCCGAAAGTCTGATTGTTCAGGCTGTGACATAGTCTACGGCATCGGATTATCCTTCTACCCCAGCTGACCAGGATGATGGAAAGATTGATACCATAGGGAAGAGAATGTTCAGTGCGGGTAGTATGGCACTGAAATCTGCTAATGCCACCAGTGCTCTGGCAAAATATACACATAGCCTTAGGGGAGTGGCTTCCCTGGCAACAGATCATATACCGGAGGGTGAAGAGGAATGGATTTGAACATTTTATTCAAGACGGTAAGGATGCTATGAAGCAATTGTTAGTCAAGCCTGGACATTGTTGATTCTGTAAGCTGGGCAAGGGCTGGCAGTAAGATACTAAGATGCCTGGCATGGCTGAAGAAATCAGGTTTCACGCCAGAGGTCCAGGCACGTTTGCCTGTCATGCCCTTTGATGGGACTCAGATGTTTGGTGAAAAAGCTGATGGCAGCTTAGAGAAATAGCAGGCGTCAAGAGCAGCAGCTAAATATCTGGGGGCTTCAATAGGACAACCTTCAGAACAAGGGTGCAGGGGATGTCCTTTTCCCTTTTACTCTTCCATTTCGAGGGGAAGAGGAATATACTCTCATATAGGTCACCAAGTGGAGTGCAACACCCTCTGAATTGCCTTCAGTTGCGGCTCAGTCAGCAAAATCCCTTTGGCTCCCTCACCCACAAATCTGTGGTAGGAGGTAGGCTGCAACATCTCCCGAGTTAGCAAGGCATAACTTCGAATGCATGAGTACTACAGTCTCCTACGGTTACTGCCTCCCATTCATAAAGAAGCCCCCAAATTGCCCCCAAGAGTCCGATCTTCACTGGATCCAGATCCGCTCCTCCAACTGGAAATTCCCATCCTGTTGGAGAAAGGTGCAATAGAGCTGCTAGCTGCAGTGGAGAGAAACCAGGGTTGGTACTCTCCCTAGTTCCTAATCCCCAAGATGGACAGAAGAGTATGCCCCATCTTGGACTTGAGATGCTTGAACAAGTTCCTCAGGAAGGACATGTTCAAGATGGTAACTCTTTCGCAGATCCTTCGGGGCCTTCAACTCCAGGATTGGTTGTCATCAATGGACCTTCAGGATGCTTACTTTCATGTGCCCATACATCAGAAGCACAGAAGGTACCTGAGGTTTGCGGTTGACGGTTCTCATTATCAGTTTCGGGTCCTGCCATTCAGGCTTACCTCTGCCCAGAGGGTCTTCACCAAGCTTATGGCATTGGTAGCAATAGGTCTAAGGAGAGGGGGGATTCACATCTACCCATACCTGGACGACTGGTTGATCAGTGCTTGTTCTTCGGTAACAGTCTGAGTCATCTCAGTCGTACTTACCACTTCCTCCATGAGTTGGGCTTCTCGCTGAACTTAAAGATGTCCACCTTGACACCTTCACAGAAAATTCAGTTTATTGGAGCAGTCCTGGATTCAGCCTTGGAAAAACCCTGCCACCCGATTAGAGTGCTTAACCTTTCTCGTTGATGGTCCAATCTTTACTGAGTGGCCAAACATCTCCCGGCCTTCAATTTCCTACGGTTGCTCGGCCTCATGGCAGCCTGCATTTTTCTGGTGCCAGAAGCCTGTCTGAGAATGAGATCCCTACAGTGGACTCTCAGGATCCCAGTGGTCTCCCTTCTCCAGCAGAATGACTGACCTTGACTAGTTCTGGACAAAGGTTGGCCAGGATCTTCGGTGGTGGGCCTGCCGAGAGAATGAGATGAGAACCCTTTTGGCAGCCATGGCCGGAGATGACAGTGTGACAGATGCCTCCCTCACAGGATGGGGAGTGCACATGAAAGATCTTGAAGTCAGCAGACACTGGTCTCAGTCGGAGTCCAGACAACATATCAGCCTTTTAGAGCTGAGGGTAATCAGACTGGCGCTGATGGCCTTCCTGCCCTCAATACGGGGGAAAAGTGCCCTGATAATGGTGGACAACACAGTGGCCATGCACTACCTCAACAAGAGAGGGTGGGGTCTCTGCCCTGTGCAGAGAGGCAATGCTGCTCTGGTTCTGGGCACTAAGAGAAGGAATCTCTCTTCTGGCAGTTGATCTAACTGGAGAAGAAAACACAGCACTGGATGCTATGAGCAGGCAGAGCATGATATCCCACCGATGGGAGTTGGCTCATGAAGTTCTTATGGAGATCTTCGCCCTTTGGGGAACCCCTCAAGTGGATCTGTTAACGGCCAGTGTCGATCGAAAGTGTGAGCAGTTCCAGGGAATTTCCACATAGAAGAGCGCTAGGGGACGCGTTCATGGTGGGCTGGGAGTTTCCACTTCTGTGCACGTTTCCACTTCTGTACGCGTTTCCACAAGTCCCAGTCATTCCTCATGTCATTAGGAGGTAGAGTAAGTTCAAGAGAACAGTGATCCTCATTGCTCCGGATTGGGCTGCCATCTACCCTCCAATTTGTCTCCCACAACAGGGAGGTTGCATTCTTTATCCAGAGATCAGGACTCTCAACCTTCACGCCCATTTTTCTGAGAGGGTGAGATACAAGGATTGGGACCTTCAGGAGATTTGATGGGGTTGTTGCTTTCGGCTAGAAGACAACCAACTAAATCCCTATACCGCTGCCGTTTGAACAAGTTTCGCAGCTGGTACAGGGAATAGAAAGTTGATCCTTTCACTTGCAAAATTCCTACTGTTAGTTCTTTCTTACTTACTCCATTTGACCCTTTCAGGGTTACAAGTGGCTACTGTCAAAGGCTACTTAGTGGCACTTTCGATATTTGAGAGCTCCTGTTAAGGGATTGTACTTGATTGTCATACAGTTTCTGAAAGAATGAACACATTTGTTTCCGCCAATGCCTTTTATTCTACCAACATGGGACTTGAACTTGGTGTTAAGGTACCTTGTGGAGGCTTCTTTCGAGCCATTACATTAGTTTCCTTTGAGGGTGCTAACACTGAAGACTGCCTTCTTGTTATCTATCACGTCTTTCTGCAGGGCAAGTGAACTGCAGGTCCAGTCTTCAAAACCACATTGTATGTCCTTTTTTTAAGGACCCGGTAGTGTTAAGAGTCCGTTCATCTTTTCTTCCAAAAGTGGTGTCGAAATTTCACCTAATGTAAAGGACAGTCTTACAGAGTTTTTACCCACCGGCTCACTCATCAAAAGAAGAGGAGAGGCTTCATTGGCTAGACCCTAGAAGGGTGTTAAGTTATTACATTTCATGGACAGCTAAAGTTAGTCGGGATGACCAATTTTTTGTAGGTTATGCAGGACAGAGATTAGGTTTGGCTGTAACAAAGCAAACCATTGCACAGTGGATCGTTCTCTTCATTACTGAATGCTACTCACTAGCAGGAAAAGACTTAACAGAGGATTTGAGGGTGCATTCCACTAGAGAATTAGCTGCTTCTTCGGCTCTGGAAAGAGGGGTGCCAGTGCAGGACATCTGCAGAGCGGCAACCTGGTCGTCCCTTCGTACGTTCAGCCGGTTTTACTGCCTAGACTCTGTCAGTAGAGGAGGCTAAATTAGGCAAGGCTGTTCTACATAACATCAACAAATAGAAATTCTTAGCACCCATCTCCTAAGACAAACTGCTATGGGAGTGTTTCAAAGATGTGGAATATATTGGAGGGCACAATCCATTCGAAGAAAAAGTTACTTACCAGTGGTAAGGTTCTTTTGACTGGATGTTCCTCCCACGTATTCCTAATCGCCCCCTATCTGCCCCCTCTTGCTTGCAAAGAATTTCCGTGTTTTATACCTTCCTTTCTTGCAGCGTCAAGTACGTCTCCATCTATGGCAAGGCATGCAGAATAAGGGGAAAAAAGTAGAACTGAGGTAATGGTCACTGCGCGTACTTCATATACCAGCGTCTACGAACGAAGACAGTACATAGGCTGTCGAGGGCCATGACTCCATGCCGTGCGATGCTAGACTATGAAAAACAGATTCCAAAGCAAGCAGACTTGGATAAATTAAAGATGAGGAATACGTGGGAGGAACATCCGGCTAAAGAACGTTACCATGGGTAAGTAACTTGTTCTTTTCTATGAATGTAATTTGGTTGTATAAGTAAAAAAATGTTTTTATTTTGAATCAACCAAATGTTGAATTCTTAGATTCTATACTATGGCAATACTCACAGGCATGCACTTTCTTTTGTATGCGATTTCTTATTTAATAAAACATGTCATCTTGAAAAAAATGTGTTCATGTGATATTACGGTAAGGAAAGTTGCAATTGTGTGTAACATTGAATATTTTCATAACACTATTAAACATGTTTCTAATTCTATATATTTTTTGACTACATCTACATATTATGTTTGAAATAACTCAAATACATTTAGCTGAATCTTTTACTTTCCCTGCAATAAAGTATTGTATCGGCTGGGAGGATAGAACAGGGGCAATGTGCTTGCCTTGGAAGCAAGACAACGCAGAGCAACACAGGTTTGATCCTTGGCTCGCGCTTATAAACCTGGAGGCATTTAGCGCATTATAAATAACCAATCATAATTATAATATAATTGTTTACTTATGGCATTCAAACCATTTGTATAACGTTACATATTTTTATTAAAATGTTATAAGTTAAGTACTCCAAATGAATGCTCCACACGTAATTGTATACTTGTGTATGACTGTATTGTACCATGTCGTACTAAGACCAATAAATGAAAATATGTATTGAGAGGACAGCAACAAATCTAGGTTTTATTGTCATTCATGTCGTATGATGTAATTATTGATCTAATCAGTAATGCCCTGTATGATGTAATTAGTGATGTCACCAGTGATGTTTTCATGGTGATATGGGGCACACAATTTTAATTGTTCATTTATAACGCACTTAATACCATGAGTGGCTTCTAAGCCTGGGATCAGGATTCAAACCTGTGTTGCACTGCTTTGTCTTCCAAGACAAACGCGTTGCCCTGAGCTATCCTTCCTCCCATGTTAGGTGGACTTGCTTGAAATGAGAGTGCTGAATTTCAAGGATTTGGTTGTTTTAAACCTGTTCACCTTGACTCTCTCATAAAGCAGATTTTTTCTGTTACAAATGGGATTGTAATCTCGTTTACTTTACAAGGTTATACTAGTTACCAGAAATATCAGTCGTTAGTGACCCGAAACAAAAAAGGAGCCAATCTCTTCACTTCAGGTCAACAAGGACTGATCTTTTTGGTTACCACTTGTAACATTGTAAATAGGGGAGCTTAGAATCTCTTTTGTGGAACTTTGCAGGTTCAAGAAGGTTAGTAGAAAGGTACACAGACTGGTAACTTGTTTTCTCAAGAAAGCAGAGTTAATCAGTAATTGTGAAATTGTTAAACGAGCAAGAACTTTTTACATTCATTTCTCTTGTTTCCCTGAGGATTATTCCAATAATCAAAGAAAAGGTTTGTTTAAAGTATTATGTAAAAAATATGGGTACTAGCAGCTGAGAAGTACCAATGGCATGATGTAATTAATGTTTGGGGCACTCACTACCTGGCTCTTGATTGATACATAATTTGGAAAATTTATTTAAAAAAAAAAAATGTTCAGAGCCATCCCAGGTCATCGGTGCAAAACATGTGGCTTTAATGTTTGGACCATTTTTGGGATTTTCATGATTTCTCCATAATTTCATGGCCTGGTACAGTGGTGCCTAGAGGTTTGGCCATTCTGATGACTATTTTGTGCATCATTGTAGGTCTGTATGTGAATACAAATGAATTGGGCAGAACATGTAACAGAAGCAATATTTTACTCACTTTTTTTGTGAAAATTATGCTACTTTACCAATTATAAATTGCTTGTAAAATCAACAAATCTAATATTAGATGGGTGCAATAGAATCGCAACCAATTGGAAGTTAATGAAAATGCAGAGATCTAACGGCATTTGCGAAAAATGTTAATTGTGGGAAAACGCCTTGGCAAGTCTGCTGCTACAGAATGTCAAATGTAAGGCACGGGAGTGTTGAACACATAAAGCACTTCTGTACAACCAAATGTCTGGTGCAGTCACCACATACATTTAGATAAAAGAATGGTTGTTAGCAGCGGCCATATCTATTCGTTTATGAAGATGTGTAACACATTTCACTCCAACTGCAGTAAAACATTAAATGTCAAACAGTACACTTAAGATCAGTTGCCACCAAGTTAACAATGTATTGCCAGCTGCTCTGACTCCGAATCAAATTTATACTGTGCTTCCTAGTGAATACCCCTATTAGTGGTGTCACCTGAGCCAAGGGGTCCCTGGCAGAGGATGGTGGTTGTGGATTATCTGTTATTGGAACACTAACATACTCCTACGTCCCGTCCCCTTTCCTCCATACTTGTGGACATCTCTCCGTCCTGTGGGACGGGACCGGAGCACTTTGTAAAAAGCATCCACATTTTTTTCAAAAATGTGTCCCCCTCTTTCCTGCGTGGGGCCCGGCACGCGGCCGTAACCCCACCCACCTTCGCTCCGCCCTGCGCATCGCCCATCAGTCCTTTCCTCCGCTCGATCGGGGCCAGACGCACTTGCATCCTCAGAAGATTTTCTTCCCTTTTTTCCTCTCTGACTCTCGCTAGCGTTCGTTTACTAGTCTGTCTTTCAAATTAGACTTTCCAGATTGTTTGTGTCACCGTCGCTTCGTGAGGGCGGATCCCCATCCTCTTTGTTTAGAGTTTTTGGGTCCGGAACACCGTTGGGACTCCTGTTTTTACTGTGACTCCCTTTCGGTCCGGGCACTTCAACGTCGGTTGGAGCGGTGGGAGGAGGTATTCCGACAAACTCCTCCTTCGCATTTTCAGGCGTTCATCGACGAGAAGAAAAAACGCCCAGTAAGTTCTCCAGCATGGGGTCTGGCATGGATTCACATGCTCATGAATATTCCCCGTCGTCAGGCTGGGAATCCTCGGTAAAGAAAAAAAACAGTATCAGTTTCGTTTCTGATCTGTCTTTCGTAGTAATAACCAATCACTGGTCTCTGCGTCATACTGACCACAGCCAATGACTGCCCTCTACCTAAGCACCGCCTCTGGCAGCCATCTTCAGACTTTTACCGCACGTTCATGTGTTGGGATCCTCGTGCTATTGCTCTCGAGCGTTAGTGCTATTTTTTTCACGTTTTTTCTCAAAAACTTCGTTTTTTCGGTCAAAAGAGCCTCAAGCTCCACCGACTCTCCATCCGATCAACGGGGACCCGTGTCGGATTCGTCTGCGCCCCTCAAGGGTGAAGATTTCGTCGAGCTACGCTTTTGGAGGACTCCAGAAGCTTCTCAGGCCCGGACATGGCCCAGGAGAAGGGAAGCTCGACGCCCGGAAAGCTGTTCAGGATCTGCCCTGGATGCCAACTGCAGAACGTCTTTAAGGAGGACGAACACTCCTTTTGTCTCTACTGCTTACATGAGGACAAGACTCACGTGGAGAAGGACTGCGCGTTTTGCGGCAATATGTCGGAGCGGACCATGAAGGACCGCCATCAACGTCTCGCCAACTGGCTGGAAGGGAAGAGCCCGTCAGGCGAGAAGAAGAGGAAGAAATCCGAGCGGTCTTCTAAGACCTTTGAGGACGCCCCGGCGGCGGGGGTCCAACACAAGGCCAAGTAGCGCGAGTCCGCTGGCACCGGGAGCGCCGAACGGTCGGGCTCTACAGGCGCCAGGCAGGGCGCACCCTCCCCGGCACCTTCAGCCACGAGCCAACGCTCTGGGTCGGGTAAGAGGAAGGGCGAGCACCCGGCGAAGCTCCTGGAGAGGCCCCGGTCGAGCTCGAAGGCCCCATCGGAGGGAGAGCGAGGCAGTGTCCCCCCCCTCAAGGACAAGGCGGTGAGCGCACCTAAGGTGGTGAAGGCCTTAATCCATCCGGCCAAGCCCTCTATCGATACTGTCGCGGCGGCCCTGGCTCAGCCTGTGGAGGCTACACCAGTGGTGGCGACCTCGGGGCTCAGAGTCTCCCTGCCACCTCGGAGGGAGTCCTCTTTTGTGCCCATCGATAGGACCCCCGTGAAATCCCCGGCGGGGAAGAAAAAGGGGGGGCAGGGCGTCGTCGTAGATTCGGCCTCAACCTCGGAGGAAGAGCTGATTGAGGTCTTGAGCCACGGCCTTGGCGTGGAAGAAGACCGGCCCGTCGGGATGGATCCCGACGCTGGTGACGACATCGTCGAGGGTGCCGACGGGGCCCCTGATCGCCCGTCGGATTCCCCTCTGCCAGCGCCGCAAGACAACTCGGCGGCCATTTTGTTGGCTATACAGTCCTTATGTTCAGAGATAAGGACGAGACTACCGTTGCCGACGGAGGAACCTCTCCCGTCGGGGGATCCTGAACCGGGACCTTCTGGTGTTCCCCCGCCCAAGAAAAGAAGGATTCACCCTCCACCTCCTTTTCAGCCGTCGCGCCCCGTCCAGCCCTCCTCCCCGTCCACCCGAGGGGATGATACGGGGACTGACACGGCAGCGACGGGTACGGACGAGGTATACGACGAGGATCTACCGTCGTCACCTCCCACCAGGGCTTCTCCGCCCGACGAGATTGGATCGTTCCACTCCATGATCGCCAGGGCATCCGAGCTTTTCCAACTCTGCCCTGAGGAGAAGAAAAAGGAAGGATTCCTTTATCAACGGCGCGAGGCCAAGAGGAAGACTGTCCTCGCGGTGCCTCTACTGGACGACATTTGGGATGAGGGCCTCGCCCTCCTCAAGAACCCTTCCACGACGCCAGCTAGAAGAGACCGGTACGAGAAGAAGTACCGGGTCCCGGACGCGGCCCCCCTGTGCCTCCGGGCGCAGCCTACCCCGGACTCCGTCGTCTCCGCGGCGGCCAGGAAGAAAGCGGGGGGGGGGGTGCGGCCTCCACATCGACTTCCCCACCGGACGGCGAGGGAAAGAAATTGGACGCTATGGGACGCAGGGTCATCTCGTCTGCAGCGACGATGATTAAAGCGGCCAACGCCTTGGCTATCGTGGCCCGCTACGACAGGGAGCTATGGTACAAACTGGCTCCCCTGCTGGACTTCCTACCGGACGACAAGAGGGCGGATGCCTTGGAGATCCTACAGGAAGGTGAGGTGGCGTCGGACCACGCCATCACTATTGCGACGGACATCGCCGACACTGGGTTTCGCCAGTTGGGCAACCGCGTGTGCCTTAGGCGGCGTGAATGGCTCAAGGCTACGGACTTCCGTCAAGACGTACAGACCAGAGTCCTGGATATGCCGTTCGATGGGAACAACCTGTTTGGGAAAACAGTGGACGATTCCCTTCAGGCCATTAAAGCGGACACTGAGACGGCCCGGGCCCTTGGGGTTCTGCAGCAACGACGGACGCCCTTTCGGAGCAGCGGAGGCAAGGGCGCCTCCAAAGGTTCCGGCGGCGGTTTCTCCACCTACCGTCAAGCGGCCCGCTCGTCGTCTCAGGAGGCCTACAGAGGACGAGGCAAGTCTGGCGGACCCCGCCGTCGTCGCCAAGGAGGTCAAGGCGGCAAAGCCTCGTCGAAACAGGATTGAACCGGCCGTGGGGTCGGGCCCCCACCGAAGCACCCCGGTGGGAGGACGGCTGGCGAGCTTCGTCAGCGTGTGGGAGTCCATCTCCACCGACCGTTGGGTGCTGGACGCCTTAGCCCGGGGCCACGCGCTCAAGTTTCAAAGAAGGTGCCCGCGCGTTCCTCCCCGTGGCCAGGAAAGAGCTTCACGTCCCTCAGCTTCTCCTGGAGGTAAAGGCGATGCTCAGGAAGGGCGCCATCGAACTCGTCCCAAAGAGGCTTCGGGGCTCCGGAGTTTACTCGAGATATTTCCTCGTGAAGAAGAAGACGGGAGGATGGCGCCCCATCCTAGACCTGCGACGTCTGAACAAGTTCATCAAGGCGCAGAAGTTCCGGATGGTCACCCTCCAGCACGTCCTGGGTCAGCTGGAGGAAGGAGACTTCCTGTCGTCGTTGGATTTGGAGGATGCCTACTTCCATATTCCCATCCTAAAGGGGCACCGAAAATTCCTCAGGTTTGTGGTCCAAGCTCGACACAGTGTCCCTTCTGGCCTCCCCGTTGGAGGAAAGGACCAGGTCCATCCTGGGCAAGGTACAGCGGATGTTGGTTTCCGACGCGGCCAAGGTGAGGTCCATCAAGTCCCTCCTCGGAATGATGTCTTCTTGCATCTACCTCATTCCCATGTGCAGGCTCCGGATGCGCCCGTTGCAGGAGTTCCTGGACGCGCGCTGGATCCAAACGATGGGCGGCTTCGAGGAGAGGATCACACTCGACGAGAGTTTCCGCCGAGCGGTCCGGTGGTGGGGCAACCGCGCGCATCTGACGGCGGGCATGGACTTCCAGACCCCAGACCACCAGGAGACCGTGACCACGGATGCCTCCCTGGAAGGGTGGGGAGCGCACACCGAAAATCTGCACGCGAGAGGCCTTTGGCTCCCGACGGAGAAGTCCCTCCATATCAACGTCCTGGAGCTCCGTGCAGTGTTCTTGCCCCTCAGGTCCTCCCTTCCGTCCCTCAAGGGCAAGGTGGTGAGGATCTTCACCGACACCACCACCACCATGTTTTACATCAGGAAACGGGGCGGAACCAGGTCCCCAGCACTGTCCAAGGAGGCCCAGGACCTGTGGCATTGGGCCGTCGCCCAAAGGATGTTTCTGGTGCCGTTTCATCTGGCAGGGATAAAAAACACCATCGCCGACTCACTCAGCAGGGAGCTGCGCTCGTGCCACGAGTGGGAACTACGGCAGGATCTAGTGGATCGCCTCTTCCGACGGTGGGGCACACCCCAGATCGACCTGTTCGCGACGGCGACGAACTCCAAGTGCCGGAGGTTCGCCAGCAGGTTTCCCCAGGCGAGGAGCATGGGCGATGCTTTCTCGTACCCCTGGGAGGGCCTTTTCCTCTACGCGTTCCCTCCTTTGCCACTGCTAATCCGGCTCGACAACCAGCTCAAGAGGTCACGGTGCAGGATGATCCTCGTCGCACCTGCGTGGCCGAGGCAGATTTGGTTCCCGGACCTTCTGGACTTGTCAGCGTCCCCGCCAATCAAGCTGCCGGTGGACCCGGATCTACTCTCCAGGGAAGGAGGCGCCATCCTCCACCACGACCCGAAATCGCTGAACTTGCAGGCCTGGCTCCTGCAGCGCTAGAGTTTGGAGGATACGACATACCGGCCGACTGCAGAGAGGTTCTTGCAAAGGCCAGGGCGTCCTCGACTCTTAAATGCTACGGACACAAATGGAAGAGGTTCTCTGTCTGGTGCCACGCACAGAAGATTAACCCTCTACGGATTACGGCTCCCCAAGTACTGCCGTACCTGCTGACGCTGGCCAAAGCTGGACTGGCACACGCGTCCATCAAGATTCATCTTGCTGCGATCTCCCGATACACCAGAACCACGGGCCGGACGTCCTTGTGGTCTCATCGTCTGGTGAAAGAGTTCATGAAGGGACTGTTCAGATCGTTCCCGCCGGTGAAGGCTCCGGCCCCGGCGTGGGAGCTCAACGTGGTGCTGACCAAGCTCATGGGACCTCCGTTCGAGCCTCTGCACTCGGCCCCGTTGAAGTTTCTGTCGTGGAAAACAGCGTTTCTTGTGGCCATCACCTCCGCACGACGGGTGGGAGAGATCCAGGCCCTTTCCTGCAAGGCCCCGTACGGCCGAGGGTGGTGCTCAGGACGCACCCCTCCTTCATGCCCAAGGTACCGTCGGACTTCCATCTCAACGAACCCTTGGTGTTGCCTGTGTTCTTCCCGTCGCCTTCGTCGCCGGCTGAGAGGACTTTGCACTCGCTGGATGTGGCTAGAGCGCTGAAGTTCTACGTGGACCGCACAAAGTGTTTTCGGAAGACGTCACAACTCTTTGTGAACTTTGGACCTGTCAATCAGGGGAAGGCTCTCTCGAAGGCTTCCATTTCCAGATGGCTCTCCGGCTGTATCATGTACTGTCATCGGTTGGCAAACCGACCGCTGCCTGGCCGTCCGAGAGCCCATTCCACCAGAGCGATCGCAGCTACCACGGCGTTCCTTTCTGGTGTGCCCCTGCTGGACATATGCAGGGCTGCTACGTGGAGATCGACGCACACCTTCACAAAATTCTACTGCGTCGATCGGGATTCCAGGGAGGAGTCCAGAGTCGGCCAAGCAGTGCTGCGCAACCTGTTCGCCTGAGGTGAGCCTGGTGAGGAGGTAAGATGCTTAATGTTGAGTTTGATGTACTGCTTAATGTTGAGCCTTTGCCACCACCCGTGGTTGTGCATGTGTGTACTGCTATGTATTCTTTATTCATGAGCATGTGAATCCATGCCAGACCCCATGCTGGAGAAGGAACAAGTTACTTACCTGTAAATGTTGTTCTCCAGCATGGGTCTGGCATGGATTCACATGCGAACCCTCCCGCCTACCCCTCTGCGGCTCTTCACTTGGTCATACTGCCACTTCACGTGCTTCCAAATCTGAAGATGGCTGCCAGAGGCGGTGCTTAGGTAGAGGGCAGTCATTGGCTGTGGTCAGTATGATGCAGAGACCAGTGATTGGTTATTACTACGAAAGACAGATCAGAAACGAAACTGATACTGTTTTTTTTCTTTACCGAGGATTCCCAGCCTGACGGGGAATATTCATGAGCATGTGAATCCATGCCAGACCCATGCTGGAGAAAAACATTTACAGGTAAGTAACTTGTTCCTTCTTTACTTTTCAGAGCACCCCGACCAGGGGATACCTTCCCGGGTTCCTCTCGGTCCAGGAGGGGCGTTGATCGTTCTGTTACCGGGGTTCGCCCTGAGGTGCCCATTGGGCCTAATAATTCTACTGGAGTTTTCTCCGAGGGTCTCCGTAAGGGGCCTGTGAACACCGGAGTACGCTCCGAGGCCCCTCCTGTGGGGGCTGTTTGTAGACCCAGTTCTACTGCGTCGTGGGGTACCGGAGTTCGCTCTGAGGCCTCTGTCGGCTTCCCTCAAAAACAAAACCGGGGTGCGCCCCGAGGCCTTGGCTGGGCTTGTAGTTACCGAATGGATGTTCGAGGCCCGCACAGAAAAGGCTTTTACCGGGCCTGGGTCCGAGGTCCCTCCTGCAGAGGCTAAAGCTACCAACAGTTCTGAGAGGCCCGTCAAGGCTTTGTCGGTGAAAGCGCACCGTTCCCGCTCTTGTGGTGACACCAGATCTGTTGAGGGGGCAAAGAAGCAAAGTTCTTCTTTTACCGGCAGTGCCGAGGTCCTTCCTTCGAAGGCTCAGTTGGCGGTTGGTATGTCACAAAAACATTCCAGGCCTCATAGTACCGGCTCGGCCGAGGTTCCTTATGTTAAGGCTAAGATTAAGACCCCTGATCCATCGATGGGGATCCCTGCCTCACTTCCTCACGTGCTGTAGTTCCCTCAGATGAGGACAAAATGGTGCCCGTTCCCACCACGACCATGGCGGCCATTTTAGGTGCTACCCCTACAACTACGCCATCGGCTTCTGGTGTAGGGCTCGGTTTCTTTGGTGAACCTAAGGTCCCTTGTGCGCATCCTTACCGGCCGGTTTATGATTGGAACGCCCGGATGCCTCTTCCGCACAATGTTTCGTTTCCCGCGGGGGCGGCTCCTTTGATTTATGTGGATACGTCGATGGAGGGGCCGTTGTGGCACCCTTCCCCGTTACTTACGTCCCTGGATTTGTCCACCTCATGAGAGGCCTCCTCAGGTCCTGAAACAATCGCCTGAGGATGCCTTTTTCAGTAAATTTCAAGCGCTTATGCGCACCAACCCCATGAGGGAATATTTCAAAGGGCTTTTCAAGTTGATGTGTCCACCTGCGCCTCCGGCTCCACCTGTTCCTCCGGTGGCTCCGCCGGCGCCTCCCTTGCCCGTGGTGCCCCCCACCCCTGCTCTCCCGCCTTTGCCTCCATTGTCCCCAGTGGACAAGGCAGTGTCTGACATGGCTCAGCAGGATCCTGACCTGTCAGAGACGATCAGGACAGCGAGGACATTCCCCGCTCTATCAGAGCCTTTCATGACTGGGTACTGGACATGATGAGTTTCTTAGATGTTCCGGTGCCCGACGCACCCGCTCTGCAGGAGGGCGTGCTTTCTGGGGCGTTCACCCTGTCTCCTTTGGAGCGTACCGGCCTGTTCCTGCAGAAGGATGTTCTGGCCGAAGTCCGAAGAGTCTGGGAAAAGCCACACTCAGGACTTTTTGTCAATAAAATGATTGACGCGAGGTACAGGCTGCATTCTTCGGAAGAGGTGGCCCTGTCGTCTTGTCCTCCTCCCTCCTCCACATTGATGGCTGCGGCCACCTTGCAGTCCAGGCCTGCAGCATCCTCTTCCACGACGGCTACTCAGGTTCTGGGAAAGGAAGACAAGCTCCTCGACTCCCTCGGGAGGAAAATCTTCGCCAACTCGGCCTTGCAGCTGAGGCAGGCCAACGCCGAATTGATATTGGTGGGAGCTAACATGCGGATGTGGAAAGGTCTGTCGGAGTTTGAGGCGCACATCCCGGTCGAGAAGCTGGAAGATTTCAAAGGAGGCCTTTCCGATGCCAGGGTCTTGGCCCAGGATCTCCTGGAGGCTGCAGCTCATTACGTAGACACCTTGGCTCGGGCCCTGATGCTTGGGGTTGATACCTCATGGCAGGCGTGGCTACATGCCACTAAATTTTCTAAGGAAGTGCAAGACAAGGTGTTGGACCTTCCATTCGATGGTAAGGAGCTTTTTCATTCTTCTACTGATGTAGAGCTCACCAAAACCAAGGATAGCACTCAGACGGCTAAATCATTGTCTGTTCTGGTTAAAGCTCCTTTCAAATCTCAGAGACCGTTTTCGCAAAGTCGACCTTCCTCTGGGTTTAGGGGCTTCCTCGACCGCAAATCTCGCAGAGTGGGTACTCCTGCAGGGAATAACCGCCGTAGACAACAGCGTACGCGGTTTTTCTCCCGCTCCTCAGCCTCCTCATCAGGTTCAGGTGGCACCGCCACCGATAAGCCTGCCAAATGAGGGTTTTCCGCGCTCGCATAAAACCCTGGTGGGAGGGCGCATTGAGTCACATTGGGAGGCGTGGCAGACCATCACAGAAGACAGATGGGTCTCGTCAGTCGCTCGACCGGGCTTCCGCTTAACTTTACCCCCTGCCCCACCCCTCAACCCTCCTTTTCAGCTGTCGGGCTCACCCTCCCTCAAGGCCGAGGTTCAGAAACTTCAGAGAGCTGTGGAACCCATTCCCCTTGGGGAGCGAGGGGAGGGCTTCTACTCACGGCTGTTTACGGAGCCCAAACCCAACCAGGCTGGCCTGCGCACCATTGGCCTGCGCACCATCCTAGACCTTTCCCAGTTCAACGCAAGTGCAGGGTGGCTGAGAGGAAATGGCGGGCTTCATGTTCATCCTCTGATAAACTGGCCTGCCGCCTGCTCCAAAGGCAATACCGTCTCTCCGTTCTCACCAAAAAGAGAGCCCTTATCCAAGCCCGCATCTCTGCGGCATCCAACAACTCGGCTGAACTCTTTAAAATCTGCAAGGAGCTTGCCAACCCTGCTGCAGTCCCCTCCCAGGCCCTCTGCACTGCACTGGCCTCTCACTTCATCTCAAAAACCCAGGACATCCTGTCCTCACTCTCCTCCTATCACCTCCCTCCCTCTCTTCCCGGCTCTTCCTCTGGCCCTTCTGCAGCCACCCCTCCTCCCTCCTTCTCTGCCTTTCCACTTTTTTCTGCTGATGAGGTTTTCAAACAAGTCTGATCTATGAAAGTCTCGTCTAAACAGGTTCACCCCTGTTCCTCCAAAACTATCAAGGACCACATCGACTCCCTGGCTCCTGCCCTGGCTGACTTTTGCAACCACTCCTTCGCCTCTGGAGTCTTCCCATCCCCCCTCAAGCACTCCCTTGTGCCCCCTCTTCTTAAGAAACCCTCTTCCGACCCCTCCTGCCCGGCTAACTATCGCCCAATCTCCATCACTCCCTTTCTGGGCAAGCTCCTGGAGAAACTGGCCGTCTCCCAGCTTAACCTCCATGCTGAAACTGTTGGTAGTCTCCATGACCATCAATCTGGCTTCAGAGCGGCCAGAAGCACGGAAACTGCTCTCCTGAACATCCGTGAGGACCTGCTCTTGAACCTCGACTCCAACACTCCGTGTGTTCTCATTCTGCTGGATCTCTCTTCTGCCTTTGACACTGTCAACCATGCCATCCTGCTAAACCGTCTCCGTGATAACCTGGGTATCACTGGTCAGGTTCTGGCATGGCTGACCTCTTTCCTTTCCAATTGACCCTCCCAGGTCCAACTTGGGTCCTTCCTCTCTGACATCTTTTTCTCCATCTGTGGTCTTCCCCAGGGATCTAATCTCTCTCCCTGGCTGTTCAACCAGTATCTGGCACTCCTTGCCCACCGCATCGCTGCTCTGCCCCTACTTTCAGTGCTATGCGGACGACACCCAGCTCATTTTCAGGCTACCCTCGGCCTCCTCCTCTCCTTCCCTCATCTCTGACTGTCTGTCTGCCATCCAGGAATGGTGTGCCGCCAATGACCTCTGCCTTAATGCAAGTAAGACTGAGATTCTACTCATCGGCACACCCACTTCCTCCTTCCCTGTAGCTCTCTGGCCAGCCTCGCTTGGCCCTCCTCCTGCTCCTACCTGCAAGGCAAAAAACCTTGGTCATCTTCCACTCCACACTCTCTCCTTCTCTCCTCATATATCTGACGTCTCTAAGAAGTCACACTACCAGCTGCACCTCCTCAGAGGTATTCTTCCCTTCCTCTCCTTCCCCCAGAAGCTCACTTTCTCCCGATCCCTGGTTCTCTCGAAGCTGGACTACTGTAACAGCCTCTATCTTAGTCTGCCTGCCTCCACTCTCTGCCCCCTGCAACTCATCCAGAACAGAACTGCGAGACTTGTCCTTGGCCTCAAGCCCAGGGACCGTATCTCTCCAGGACTGAAATCTCTACACTGGCTCCCAGTGGCTGCAAGGATTAAGTTCAAAACCCTCTGCATTGTCCACAAGGCCTTCTGGGGCCTGGGGCCTAAATACCTTCAACTCTCTCTTCCTAAATATCTTCCTTCCCGAGCCCTTCGCTCATCCATCTCCAACTCCCTCAGGGTCAGCCGCTTCTCGAAGCAACGAGCTGGGGGTAGATCTCTCGCCGTGGCAGGGGCCTCCCTCTGGAACAGCCTTCCTGCCTCCCTGAAACTTGAGGAGAACCATCTCCGGTTCCGGAATCACCTCAAAACCTTCCTCTTTGCTTCTGCTTTCTCTCTTCCTCTCCCCTGCTAAATTCTCGACTGAATCTGCACTGAAATCTGCAACTGGGCCACTCTCACCGACCTCGGTCCTGGGCCCAGCCACTCTCCTCTTGCACTGCCTCCCTGGCAACCCCTGCACTGAGGGACTGTCTCTGTATCCCTACAGCCCCCCCTTTCCCAGCACTTGTCTGCACTTACCTTGCACTTGCCACCAGCTGGCCCTATGTATTTACTTTATTCTACTTACTTGTACTGCACTTCGCCCCTCCCCTTCCCCTTGCACTTTTCCCTTCCCCCATCCCCTGCACTTGCGCGGTCTGAATGACACCTGGCCTAGTAGGATCGTTGTCTGTCTTCCCCTTGTTCCCCTCCTCCCTGCCTCGTCGCGCCTTGAAGCACTTGTGTATAGGCGCGTTACAAATGCCATATCATATCATAATCTTTTCTTACCCCAAGAGAAATTCAAGATGATCACGCCCGGCCAGATTCGCTCCTCTTTGCAGATGGGCGATTGGCTGGGCGATTGGCTCAGCGTGGTGGATCTTCAGGATGCGTACATGCATATCCTGACTTGGAATCCACACAGGAGATATCTCCGCTTCTCTTTGGGAGAGGAGCACTTCCAGTTTCGGGTGCTTCCTTTTGGCCTCAGCTCGGCGCCGCGTGTCTTCACAAAGATAATGTCGGTGATTGCGGCCTATCTTCGTCTCCAGGGTATCCATGTGTATCCTTATTTGGACGACTGGCTCTTACGCAGCCCTTGTCCGTTGGCAGCAGCGGGCAACCTTGAGTCTCTCCTTCAGTTCCTGTTCCATCTTGGGCTGTCGGTGAACTGGCGGAAATCCTCCATGACGGTCTCACAGGACCTGATCTTCCTGGGTTTTAGTTGGAACACGATCGACTGCAGAGTGTATCTGACCGGGGACAGAATGGCAGATCTGTTGGCCACGTGTCAGATGTTTGCGCAGTCGGAGAGCATGTCGGCCTGGTGGTTCCAGTGGCTTCTGGGCCTCATAGCCTCGTGTGTACTGGCTCTTCCTCTTGCTCGTCTCAAAATGAGACGGACCCAGACGGCTCTTCGGAATTCATGGCGTCAGGCAGTGGATCCGGATTCCATGCGCATAATGATTCCGGATTCCATGAGTGGACCTGGATTGGTGGTCATCTCTCAGCAATCTGTCTGGAGGCACGGGGTTTCAGGACCCGGTCCCCACGGTGACCATCATGATGGACTCCTCCCTCCTCGGGTGGGGTGTGACATTAGATCTTCTTCAGGTCTTTTGGAGCTTCTGGCTATCTTCCTACCGCTCGGGGCGTTCAGACCGCTCATTGTCAACAAGGTCGTCCGCATAAGAATGGACAAAGTGGTATCCATGTATTACATAAACAAGCAAGGGGGAACAAAGTCTCCCCCCCCCCCCCCCCTTGTGGACCTGTCCAACCAGATTTGGGAATGGGCCGTGCTTCATGGTGTGTGGCTGCTTGCAGTGCACATCCCGGGCCAGCTGAATGTCCTCAGCCGGCGGACAGTGGTCAGCTACGAGTGAGAGTTGAAGGTGGAGGTCCTCTCATGGATTTTCTCGCGTTGGGGCACACCGGAGGTAGACCTCTTTGCTACGGCAGTAAACAAGAAGCTTCCTCAGTATGCCTCCAGATGGGGGCTGGGAGCCTCCTCTCTGGGGGATGCTCTCGAGATTCTATGGCACAACATGAGAGCTTACGCCTTCCCGCCTCTGCCTCTAGTTTGAGCAATTTGGAAGTTGAAGAACTGTGAACTGTTCCCTTCTACTGATAGCCCCGTGGTGGCCGGCCAGGTTTTGGTTCTCAGAACTTCAACACCTGTCGGTGTATCCACCGATCAGGTTACCAGTAACTCCCGATCTTCTTCACCAAGGGGAACCACTGATGTGGTACCCGTCCCCACAATCGCTCAGCTTGGCGGCATGGTGCCTCAGTTCAAGTCTTTGGAGCATCTGAGTTTGTCTGCGGATAACATGCGCATTATCCAGGCAGCCAGGAAACCCTCGACCAGATCTCAATACAGGAATAAATGGCTCAGGTTCTGTCATTGGTGTTTGGAGAAGAAGTTGGATCCGTGGGTGGCCACGATTGACACAGTGCTGTCCTTCGTGTCCTCCCTAGCAGAGTCAGGGGTTAATTTTCTGTCATGCAGGACTTGTCTCTCAGCGGTTTCCGCTTACCTTTCTACAGACCTGTGTTCTTATTCTCTAACTAACCCAGTGGTGAAGAGGCATTTTGCTGGCTTGACACGCCTCTACCCTCCGGTTCGTAATCCGCACCCGCCATGGGACCTAATTGTAGTCCTGACGGCGCTGTGCCATAAACCCTTTGAACCAATGGCTACGGTAGACCTCAAGTACTTGTCTTGAAAAGTGTCCTTTCTGGTCGTCGTTACGTCAGCGAGGAGAGTGAGTGAGCTCCAGGCATTGTCGTTGGAGCATATTTTCTTGGTCTTTCACAAGGACGAGGTAGTCCTTCGGACAAACCCAGCTTTCCTACCGAAGGTAGAGACCGAATTCCATCTGAATCAGTCGATCTCCCTTCCGGTCTTTTTTCTGAACCCTGCCTCAGAGGCTGAAAGAGTTCTACACTGTCTTGATGTCCGAAGAGCTCTTAAGTTCTACCTGGACAGGACTTCCGAGCTTAGGAGTTCTTAACTTTTTGTGACCTTCGGTAACCCTCAGGGCAAGCCGGCATCTAAGGCAACTATTTCCAGGTGGATTGCCGCCTGCATCAGTCTTTCACCGTCCAAAGGCTGAAACCTCCTAAAGGTATCCATGCACACCTGGTGCGGGGCAAGGCAGCCGCGGTTGCTTTTCAGAAATATGTTCCCTGGGAGTCCATCGCTAGGGCTGCTAGTTGGGCCTCCCCATCTGCTTTCTGTAAGCATTACTGTCTCGACATGAGCTCTAGAGCCAACGCTCAGTTTGGTCAGGCTGTGCTGAAGAACCTGTTTCAGTAAGGAGTATTTCCATCCACTCGTAGTTCCTGTAAGGAGTACTTGGGAATCTCCCACAAGTATGGAGGAAAGGGGACGGGACATAGGAGTATTACCAGGTTACTCACCGTAGTGACCACCTTAGTCCCCTTTCCTCCATACGCCCACCCGACGTCCCCTCAAATAAGGTTCCTCTGTTATTGCTAATGGGTCTTTGACCCGGCAATAGAAAAGGACTGATGTGCGATGCGCGGGGCGGAGCCAAGGTGGGCAGGGATATGGCCGCGTGCCGGGCCCGCGCAGGAAAGAGAGGAGGGACACATTTTTGAAAAAAATGTGGATGCTTTTTACAAAGTGCTCCGGTCCCGTCCCACAGGACGGAGAGATGTGCACAAGTATGGAGGAAAGGGGACTATGGACTAGGAGTAAGGTGGTCACTACGGTGAGTAACCTGGTAATTTTCCTGACCCACATCAGATGACAGTCCCTTGGATAGAAGGTGCTACAATAGCAACAGTGTATGCCCCCAGGGCTAAAGTCAGACTGTTTACAACCCTATATTCTGGGCTATCTGATGGCAATGAATTTGTATAGCAAGACAGTTTGCACGCCTTTTGTGCAACTGATGCGGTCCTTCATCCAGCACTGACCAAAGGTTTGTGAGTTAGAATCCGATTGAAAGCTGGTGGGGACACATCCTTTCCCATTTCTGTTCCTCGATGGCCTGTTGCGTTTGGCATCTGCGCTCAGAGAGTGGCTCGGGTGACTGACATTTTGTTAATTTCAGATGGACTACTTTGGGAGAGGCGGCAGTACAGGATTTCTACCCTGAGCCTGTCTAGTAGTATTACTGTCCTTGTCAGGATGCAGTTTTCTCTTAATTCCCTCTCCAGGATTGCCATGCTGTTGTATTTGTTTTCTTGTTTGCGTTCAATGGGGGTCCAGAACCTATACAGGTTCTGGAACCAAACAGTGGTTGTAGTGGAGCCGGGATGTGTGACTGTTGCTTGCTCCGTCTTATCTAAATAAATTAATCTTGTTCACACTCACCGCGTGTGTGGCTCCAATCCCTATACTGGCGACGAGGATTCCTGATACTGAAACCTTGTCGCCAGTATAGGGAGTGATCGCCTGCCTGGGACCCACTGTGAACTTCCCCAGTGCCTCGCCACTGTGATACGTTGAGACTGAGGCGTGGCAGAGGCGTAGAAGGCAGGAGAGCAGTGCAACAGACACCGCAGCCGCCATTGAGCAATGTCAGAGGGGTAGCGCTGGAGAAGGGAGTGTAGACTCCCACTTCCCACACCCAGGCCCTGCACGCACAACAAGCCCAGCTCACGCAGGCGAGGGCAGCAGAGGAGTTGCAGGACATGCACACAGCCTCCCATGCGCTTTTCCAGTGTGACGCGTTGCCTAGCAACGTAGCGCGTCGCAGGGAGAGTCAGTTCCTCAGAGCCCATAAGCCAAGGCGCACACGGACCAGAGGCGGAGTGGGGCAGCCCGAAGGAAAAAAAGATATATATCAAAATATATATCAAAACAAATTAAGAGGGATATTTTGCAATTAGTAAAGGCATGGCAAGTTGAACACTGAGAAACCTCCTTACAGAGTCGAAGGCTCACCAAGGGTGCGGGGAAGGGAAACCCCTAAGCAGTCAGTCACTTGACATAACATTAATAATCCTCCCAGCACATTAGTTGTTGATTAGAACAGAGAAGAAGCTCTACAGTGGCTGCCGCCATCCCACCACCTTCACAGTTCCTGGCACTCCCCCATCAGCTGGGAAAGGTGGAGGAGGATGTTTGAGAACTACCTGGTGGCAATAGAAGGAGATAGATTTAGTCCATCCAGAAGAAAGGCTCTTCTGCTCCGTAATTTGGGTCCGGAGGGTTGATGTGTGTTCGATGGTCTTACAAGTCGAGTGGAAGAGGGGGCTGGAGACCTGGATGAGTATGCTGTGACAGTCAAAGGAATAGAGGAGCATTTCGAACCCAGAAAAAACATCACCTTTGAGAGGCACAAGTTATGTGCTACCCTGAGGACACTGAGTCACACCTGTGACTTCGGAGACCTGACTGATTCCTTGATCAGGGACCAGTTGGTCAGAGGCACCAACAACCCAAAAGACAAAGAGTAATTGTTGTCCAAGGACATGTCGTTGGAGCAAGCTGTGGAGCTCACGGGAAGGATTGAGCAGACCATGCAGTACATGAAGGAGGGAAAACAGGTGGCGCAGGAATTGTGTGCAGTTGCTCAAAGGAAAAATTACCCGCCCTGGCCCAAAGAACGAGTGGTGGGGACAGAAGTGCCTTAGGTGCGGCAACCCCAGACACACTGTGAGTAGCACATTTTGTCCTGTCAGGAGTGCTGAATGTTTTAAGTGCAGTCGGAAGGGCCATTTTGCACAGATGAGCAAGGAGGTGTACATTAACATGGTGGACCAAAGAGAGTATAATGGTGATCAATCAAGTTCCTCAACACCATGTGTGTCTAGTGCATCCAGTCAAGAGAGTAAGCCACGCCAAATTTTTGAAATGTCTGCCTTGTCGGAAGGAACAAATGGTCCTGTAGATCATTTCATGATTGATGGGTGCAAGTTGTCAATGAAAGTAGATTCGGCATCACCATGGACTATAGTATCAGAGGACACCCTTAATCACACTTTACATAGGAATGTGTGGGATTTATCACCAGTTATGGTACAGCCATTTGGCTATGGAGAGAGCGCAATAGACCTGCTGCGTAGGTTCCAAGGACAGGTGTGCTACAAAGGAAGGGAGTGTCCGGCCGATATTCTGGTAGCGAGGAAGGGTGCTTCGCTACTAGGATGGGAAGAGCAAAGGAAGCTGGGAGTGAGAATCCAGGCCAACGCACCAACGCCAATTACCATAGCTAAAGTAAATGACAAATAGGCTATGGAATTCCCGGAAGTGTTCTCGGAGGGTCTGAAGAAATTGAAAGACTTTGAACATGCCATCAAATTAAAACCCAATGCACATCCGGTAGTTCACAAAGTAAGACATGTTCTGCTTAAAATGAGGCAGCAATTGCACGAAGACTTGGGCAACCTTCTCTAGAATGCCGTGATAGAACAGATCCAAGGGACTGAATGGTTGTCACCAGTAGTTTTGGTAGCAAAGAGCAACGGGAAGCTGAGACTGTGCGTCGACCTCAGGGAGCTCAATAAGAATATCTTGGTGGAAAGACACCCATTGCCAATTATTTCACCGGCCTTAGTCGTGTTGGGAGATTCCAGCTGGTTTTCTGTCATCGACCTATCACCAGGTGCCATTATCCAAAGGAAGTCAAGATGTCACTGCCTTTATCACTCCTGAAGGAACATTTAAATACCTACGCATGCCTTTTTGGTTGGAGTCCGCCACTGCTGTATTCCAATGGGTAATGGAGGAGGTGTTGGAGGGCATGGCGATTGTTGTGGTATTCCAGGATGATCTACTGGTGTTCGCTGTGACTGAGGCACAACATGAAGTTTTGAGGTCTGTGTTGGGGAGATTGAGGAAGGCTGGTCTGACGGTGCAGAGGAGCAAGTGCAAGATTGGGGTACGGGAAGTGGAGTACTTAGGTCACAAGATTTCAGGGCAAGGGATTGCACCCAAACTCAGTCTAGTGGATGGTATTTGTAAGGCTCCTGCTCCACAAGATAAATACCAACTGAGAGCCTTTATGGGAATGGCTGAATTTTACCATAAGTTTGTAAGCAACTTTGCATCCATTTCCTGTCCCTTGAGAGAGTTGTTGAATAAGGGTGTCAGTTTTAGATGGTTGAAGGAATGTCAGGTTGCCTTTGAGAGAATCAAGGAAGGCATTGGAGGTGCACCATCTTTGGGGGGATTTGTGAGTGGTAGGAGGACTGTGCTGTCTGTGGATGCAAGTTTGTTGATACTAGGACCTTCACTTTTGCAAGTAGGTGTGTGGAAGGAAGAATACGTAATTGCCTTTGCTTCAAGACCCTTGAGGGGCGCGGAGAGAAACTACTCGGTAATTGAGAGGGAATTTCTGGCCGTGTATTGGGCAGTGATGCACGTCACATTTTTCTTGTGGAGTCAGGAGTTCCTGATCAGAACAGATCATAGGCCACTGGTACAGATGATGACCAGTGAAGGTTGGGCGAAGGGTTCTCCCAGGATTTCGAGCTGGCTGTTGGGGTTGCAGGGATATAACTTCCGGATGTGTTATGTATCAGGAAGAGAGAATGTGGTCGCGAATTGCCTCTCACGGTTACCAGTGGAGGAAAGAGGGGAACCGGCAAGGGCCGCACAGGAGGAGGAAATAATAATTGCAAGCATTGATGCTGTGGAAAAAAGAGTGGGTGTTGGCAGTCAAAGAGGATGTGATACTGGTCAAGCTGAAGGAATGGCTGTAAGATGGTGGCCAAGGAAAGAGGATATGGAAAGGAGATTTGATGACTATTTTGAGGTTAAGGATGAATTGTGTTTTTCTGAGGTTGACGGTAGACTTAGGCGGGGTTCCAAGGTTATTTCTCCTGAAGGAGTCAGAAGCAAGCTTATAAACAATGCTCATCAGTGGCATCCAGTTATGAGTGGAACTAAGAGGTTGCTGAGGCAGTCGTTTTGGTGGCCGGGAATGAATGGTGAAGTGGACAGGAAGGTCCGTCAATGTAGGGAGTGTGCGATGTGTGACACGAGTAAAGTAGTGGGAGAGACTCCTCTTCCACCTGTGCAGTTTTGATAATGCAGCTAAAGTCCAGGTGTAGGAGTGGTCCGTTTGGGATCTGGTCTTGATAAAGAACTCCAGATTTGGGCCTAAATGTCTGGAGAGCAAGTTCTTAGGCCCCAAGAGAATCACAGCCGTTTGTGGTGGCGTGGTGATTGTGGAAGGCGGGGAGGTTTGGTCCAAGGGGAGGTTGGTCATGAATGGTGAAGGGATGAGTGATGAAGTGGAATTGGAAGAAGAGGTTGTGGGGAATGATGGTCTGAAGTGTGACTTGAAAAGTGTGGTGGAGAAGGAGGCAGTGTATAACAGGGTGCCAGAAATCAATGATCAGATTATTGACCAACCAAAAGGAAGGATCAAGAAGACTGCTATCGGGTTCAAAGACTTTTATTGTGATTAGGCTGTTATACCTGTTTTGCTAGGAGGGAGATGTGTTGTGTGTGTTCTTGTTTGCGTTCATTGGGGTTCCAGAACCTATTCAGGTTCTGGAACCAAACAGTAGTTGGAGTGGAGCCGGGCTGTGTGCCTGTTGCTTGCTCCGTCTTATCTAAATAAATGTGTCTTGTTCACACTCACTGTGTGTGTGGTTCCAAACCCTATAGATGCCTGCATAGGGATATGTTTCCCCTGTGTGGTCTGCAAATGGCACTTCATCTGCTGGTTATAAATGCGCAAGTGGTCAGTTCGATAGTGGATAGGGCTGTGCATGTCCCCGCGGGTACACGGGTGTCTACAGATTTCATGCAATTTTTCATTCTGAAAATGGAGCTGCCACCATCAATGACTAACGTGGTTCCAAACTGGAGTAACTGGGGCATCTCGTATTGAATACTTCATGTTATCACTTTACCTTTTCACTATCCTTCCACTACCCCCAAAAATGGGTTTCTTGTATCAGAATGACACACGTACATGTTTCATACAACATCTCCTATAATGGGACAGACTCGCTTGTCTTCAGGTTCCAGCACTTGGTCGACTACCTCAAATCCTGTCCGAGCTGTGTCCAGGAATTTTACCAGCCCCAACCTTCTGAATTGCTGTTAATGTGGGTGCACCACTTGGCCCTGTGGCCCTGCCACTTGCGTATTGCTTTGCTTGGGCTCCCTTCTCCTTTGTGCCCCACACCACATCAGCCCACATTTATTTATTTGAACATATTCGACTGGCTGGGCGATGGTGCCCAATGCATTGTTCTGTATTGCCTCATGAGAAAAGACGTTCTGCTCAACAGTAGGGATGTAACGGTATACCGTTAAAGATACCGTGAACCACTTAATTGAACAATAATAACTGTCACATTGTTTATACCGTTATACCGTTCATACCGTAAAGTGTGCTTTTCAATCTGATTTGGAAAGGCTGCAGTAAGCAAGTGCTGCGCAGTCTTGGTCTTGCACTGTTGGATGTGCCGTCTGCCAAGTAGTTTCAGTTGGAGCAGTTTTTAATGCCATTCCATAAACCACACGTGCCTGACACAAAATCAATATGTTAGCAATAGGAAGAATAGATACAGTGCCTAGAAGGAAAAGAGTTTACTTTGGGTTGGCGGCTTTGGGTTTTATATATTTATAATGGATAATGTTCTCTAAACATATGGCAATGGGGGATTTCCCTGGTTCTATCATTGAATTTACATATAATAAGTCACACTGCGAAATTCACTCATCTCTGTGGGTATTCCCTGCTGCCATACCAAAGGGTAACATGTCCGTGAGTACTGAACACCTTTTGGCCCGCAAGTAAACTAAAGGCTGTAACGGGGGGGGGAGAGAGGGGGAGAGGGGGGGAGAGAGAGAGGGGGGGAGAGAGAGAGAGGGGGGGAGAGAGAGAGGGGGGAGAGAGAGAGGGGGGAGAATAAAAAAAAAAAACTACCATCAGTCTCCATTGATCGGTGGCATGCAGGTTATCAAGATGGCAACATGTTCATCTTCACCAGTGGGGGAGCATAAAGCCTAAATGACCACTTAAGAAAAGCTATTCAGTTTGATTTGCCAGTTGCAGCAGGGCCCCCCCCCCCCTTCCTCTCCACACGTGTGTTTGGTGGAAGCAAGGCATTTCAGTGGAAAGTATGTTGAAAAGCCCAATTCTGGCCCTGGGTGCCTGGTTTTGTTTGTGATGATAAATCTGTCAATTTATGTCCTTTTAGAAAATATTTGTTAAGATTAGTTAACTCCACCGCTATACCGCGATAACCATGATATACCGTCATTTGGCAAGAAGGTTATCGTACCGTCATAAAACTAATACCGCGACACCCCTACTCAACAGTTGTGGTTCTTTTTCCTCTTAAGTTGAAGCACTCAACCTTGTGCTCCTCCATGAAAGTAATACAACCTTTTCTGTGAAATTCTTCTTGCTGTTGATCATTTTGTGATTGTTAATTTGTTTCTCCTAGCCATTGCTAATTCAGGTTCTGCACTACCTTTCGTGCAAAACCTGGAGTATCAGTAATCAATAAGGTAATATTTCCCGTTTACATCAGTGAACTGAACATTTGAAGTTGCTCTTCGCCCAAATCAGCTGTGGAATCTTGATGCTCATTTTACATTTAAAAAACATGTTGCAAAAATAGGTTCAAAACGTGGGACAAATGTAGTAAGTCACTACAAAGATGTTATGCGACATAATTCTCTCCCCGGTGGGCAAATCATGTTTCTGGTTTCACCACATACTTGCTCTATTGAACAAGACAGTCTGTTTATTTGGTGGACAAGAACACAATTACTGAAGCAGTATACAGGGATACCAAAAACAATGTTTTTGTTTGTGGAAATCAAAATGTTAGAATCAGTAAAATTACAAAGGTTCCCAGATTATAATATATATTATATTAACATTTTAGCCCCAGAGTAATACCTAAAGGAAATTCTTTCGGTCTACAGGTATTTAAATGAAATTTCGACAGAAAATGATTTGTATTTTTGGTGGTATCTACTTTTACTAAGAAAATGGCTACTCCTGGTTTTCCTCAAATACCAATTGTGTTCTTCACATGATACTTGCGTATTATGTAAATTAACCTTCCACAAAGTAGTCTGCCGTTTTGAGGTATCTTGCAAAGGCTTGGCAGATTGTTATTGGGCATTTTTATAGCAGCTTTTACCATTGGTATGAATCCAAAGCGCTGTGGTTTGAATGCCTTTGTGGACCGTAGTCCAGGTCTGTGGAGAGAGTAGTGTAGTAAATAGTGCTTGGGTGCACTCAGTATGTGTGTAGCCAGGGTGGATTAAGTGGTGTGTAGCTGCATTCTAATGCTAGGTGTGATGCAGTGGTTGTGAGATCAGTACAATGTATGCAGCAGGGCCAGTTGGACTTGGGTAGCTGCATTCTGGCTGCAGTGGAGTTTGTGATTGGAATTGAGTGTGCAGCTATGCAAATTAATCAAGGGGTATAGCTGCATTCTATTGTTTGTTAGTGTAGAGGAGAGAATTAGCAACCAATACGTGGCAACTCTCGTCCACTGCATTGCCATTCTATGCTCAAATGTCCACTGCTACGCTGACGACACTCGACTCATTTTCAGTCTGCCCTCGGCAACCTCCTCTCCCATTTCCGATTGCCTAACTGCCAATCAAGATTGGTGTGCCACCAATGATCTTTGCCTGAATGCCAGCAAGACTGAGATCCTCCTCATCGGTACACCTTCTCCATCCTTTCCCCTCTCTCTCTGGCGGCCTCGCTTGGCCCGCCTCCCATCCCCACCTGCGAGGCTAAGAACCTCGGGGTCATCTTTAACTCCACACTTTCCTTCTCCTCCCACATCTTGGAGGTCTCTAAAAATTCAAACTTCCTACTGCACCTCCTCAGAGGTACTCTTCCTTTCCTCTCCTTCCCCCAGAAGCTCACGGTCTCCCAAGCTCTGGTTCTCTCTAGATTGGACTATTGTGAGGGCCTCTTTCTAAATGTACCTGCCTCTACAACTAATCCAGAACAGGACTGAGAGACTTGTCCTTGGCCTCAAGCCCTCGGATCGTATCTCTCCAGCTATGAAATCTCTCCATTGGCTCCAAGTTGATGCAAGGATTAAATTTAAAACCCTCTGCATTGTCCATAAGGCTTTCTGGGGTCTGTGCCCAAAATACCTTCAGCTGTCCCTCTGCAAATACCTCTCCTCTCGAGCCCTTCGCTCCTCTACCTCTAACTCCCTCAGGGTCAGTCGTTTTTCAAAGAAACAAGCTGGGGGGAGATATGTCTTCGGCTAGGGGTTCACTCTGGAATAGCCTTCCTGCCACTCTAAAACTTGAGGAGAACTATCTCCGGTTCCGGCAGCACCTCAGGACCTTCCTCTTTGCATCTGCCTTTGCTCCTCCTCTGCCCTGCTGATCTGCTCTCTTGGCAGTGTGCACCTGGCCACCCTCTGTCCCCCGGGCCCAGGTACCTGCTAACCCTGCCACCCTTCTGCACTGCCTCCCGGCCACCCTTCGCACTGGGGACTGTATCTGTACCCGTACAGTCCCCCAACCCCATTTTCTTCTTTTTATGCACTTATCAGACTTACCCATTTCTGCTGCCGTAAACACAGCACTTGCCACTTGCTGACCGCACTACCCCTGTTTATTGCTTCATTATCTATTTATTTGTATTTATTATTATTTATCTGTTATCCTCTGCTCTGCACTTTCCACTCTCCCCCTTCCCCTTTCCAAATGCACTTGCACGTTCTCAATGTCACTGGGCCTAGTAAGATCACTGTTTTTTGTCTCCCCTGTTCCCCTCCCCTCCCTTGCCTTGTTGTGCTCTGAAACACTTGTGTACGAGCGCGATACAAATAAAATATATCATATTGGTTTGTGTTTGTGTGAATTCGAGGGGGACCCGGTTCGTGATGAGCTTCCAGTGCCTGTTGGAGGATGGTATCTCCCTTTGGGTTCGGGGCTATTAGGCTGTGGGCCTCCCTGTCTTTCTTATTGTCTGCAATTATGATATGACATTTATAACGCGCCTGTACAGTGTTTCTAGGCGCGACAAGACAAGGAGGGGAAAACAAAGCGAGGACAAAATAACAATTTTACTAGGCCGCGTCATTCAGATCGCGCAAATGCGGGAAAGGGGGACGGGGAGAAGTGCCAGGGGTGAAGTGGTTAGTGCAGTTAACTCCAGTGTAGCCAGCGGGTGGCTCATAAGTGCAGAGAGAAGGGACTGTAGGGTTGCAGATACATACCCTTAAATGCCGGGGAGCCCGGATGCAGTGCAAGGGCAATTGGACATGCAGGATCCTGGGCCCGAGTTCAGAGGGTGACCAGTGCGTCGAACTGTCCAGGGCATCAGCAGGGTAGAGAAAGAGGGGAAGCGGAAGCAAAAAGGCAGGTCTTCAGTTGCTTCCAGAACTGCATGTGGTTCTGCTCAAGTTTGAGAGGCAGGGTGGCTGTTCCAGAGGGAGGCCCCAGCCGTGGAGATGGATCTGCCCCCAACTCTCTGCTTGGAGAAGCGTCTGACCCTCAGAGTTGGAGGTGGAGAAGCAGAGAGCTCGAGAAGGAAGATATTTTGGAAGAGAATGTTGGAGGTAGAGAAGGCCAGGCTCCAGAAAGCCTTGTGGAGGATGCAGAGGGTCTTGAAGTTGATCCTTGCAGTCATGGGGAGCCATTGAATCTTATTGCATCTGACTTCCTACAACCTACTACATACATCGTCTTGTGCCAGACTACATTGTCTATTTCTATTGCCCTGTGTCAGACTACATTGCTGACTCCCGGCACGCTCACGCTCTGCACTGCACCCCCCCCCCCATAACCAGTATATAGTTGCAACTATTACCTCTTCTGTCCTCACTCCTAGCACGGGTCCATCATTGGCTCATATCTGCTTCCTTTACAAATGCCCGCACTCTGACCCACATCACCATGCCACCCAGGGTCACACCCACTCCCCCCAACACCCACCCTGCCTCTCCATCTGGACTTGCCTTCTTAATCCTGGCAACCACCCTTCTCCATACCATTGCCATCCTCCTTCTAGCCACCTCCCTTACTTGCCCCTCCCGCACTTTTTCACCTCAACTTAACCACACCACAGAGCATTTGCCCGTCTGCAATAATCCCACACTCATGACTGCCCATGGGCCCCTCCACTCCACTACGGAGCCTGCCTCCATGCCCTCTTAACTTAGCAGATTACTTAGACTCAGGAGTCGCACCTTACCTCTGCAATTACATGCCTACCCACCTCCACCAATTTCAGGAATTAGACTAGGCTCCCGCTCCAACATCCACCACCCCTCCCAACACACCCACCTCCTTGTCCCCACATCAGTACCACCGCCCCCACAGGACATCACTGCTCCCAATCCCACACACACCACCAGCTTGCTTCTCCCCACCTCTACTACAGCCCCTCCCTCCGCACCTGTAATAAAGAATATCCCACATACACCAGGCCTTGAATGCGCCCTACTCAATGTTCCCTCCCTCCCTGCACATGCCCTAGAAAAACATGATCTCCTGACCTACTTGCCATCACCGAAACATGGCTGCACGAGGCATCTGGCCCCGCCATTACCCTAGCCCTTCTAGGCTATTCCATTCTTAGGCAAGACAGGCCATCTCGAATAGGAGGTGGAGTAGCTCTTATCTGGAAAGATAACCTATCCCTCAGGCTAAACAGCCGCCCGTGCGATGGCAACGCAGACATACTATCTGTCAAACTCTCCCTGTCACCCAACAGCACCATCAACATTCACATCATAGGCAGGCCTCCAGGACTTCCCAGGACACCTCATCCACCTACTTAGTGACAACATTAAAAGCACCTCCAAGACACTACTTCTCGGCAACCTCAATCTAGGGTTCTGCGACCCCAAAGCCAAAGCTGCCGCTGCACTCGCTAAAGATCTGAAGGACCTAGGCTTCACTCAAAAAGTCTCAAGACCCACCCACTTAAAAGGCTGCACCCTTCACTGGATCGCTGACCACAACTGCTCCTCCACCGTCACTTCCAACACTGCATACCCATGGACTGATCACAATTGTATCCAATTCACTATACTCACAGCCCCCGCCACCAAAACTCTCTCTCATGTCCCTCAGGCCCTAGTCAGAAGCTCTTAAACTCAACAAGGACAATCTCTGCCCTTACTTGGATGTCTCTGAATTATCACCCCTTTCTCCAATGACCCTAACATCCTAGCAGACATCTATAAATACATCCTGACTAAAGCCATCAACTCCATAGCCCCACTTGAATGTCAAAAGGAAAAAAAATCACTTCATGTCAGCTCCTGGTTCACAGAAGAACATCAAGCCATACGGACCAGCAAACGGAAAGCCCTTGAAACGTGGCAGGTCAACCCTTGGTAATCTTTAACATCACCTACCAGTACAAAAATGCCATCTCCAAAGCCAATGCTAACTCCCAATCCAAGGAAATCTTCACCATCTTCAATGAACTCAGCTATCCACCCTCCAGCCCGGACGAGATCATCAAAGATGAGGCCTGGTGTGCAAGTATTGAATCTGCCATGCTTAATAAAATTTTCCTCTTAATCCAGAATCATTACAAAGCAATGCCCCATCAACATTTGCCTCTGCAAACAGTCCCTACTCAATAAAGTCCAGTCAACCTTTTCTCATTCAGCGACATCACGGAAACTGAAGTCAACCTCATTAAACCAATAATGTGTAAAGGAGACGTATGCCCACCTAAGATCGAGGCCTGCGATGATTCCTGCGCCCCTCTTTTGACGGCAACCATTAATGCATAATTTAAATCCGGCATCGTTCCTGATAGCTTCAAAGAATCTTAGGTGCGCCCCCTCTTAAGAAAACCTACTCTAGACCCCACCCAACCCAATAATTATCGCCCCATAACCACTGTTGCTTTCTTGCTTAAAATTCTCGACTAAGCAGTCCACTCCCAGATCCAACACTTTCTTGAAACCAACTAAATCTTGGGGAAAAGACAATCCGGCTTCCGCAAAGGGCACGGCACCGAAACTGCCTTGGTTGATCTCAAAAACCAAATCACCCAAATCATGGACAAAGGCAAGCCAGCATTCCTTTTATTACTGGACCTCTTGGCTGCCTTCAATCTTGTAGATCATAAAACTCACCACTCGCTTCACCCAATCAACTAAATTCTCCAATGAAGCAGCATCCTGCATCACATCATTTCTTGAAGGATGAGCAATTAAAGTTTTCTCTGACCTAGCCAATGCAGCCCCCACCACTATCCATTGCAGAGTCCCCCAAGAATCTTGCACAGCCCCCACGCTGTACAACTTGTTTACAAAGCCTCTCTTCGACAAACTTGACGCACTAGGTAGAACATATACCAACTACGCTGATGACATGCAAGTACTCCTACCACTATCTGGCTCATACAACCTAGATGCCATCGCACTAAACCTAATCTACTCCACTATCCAAGCGTGGATGGTGGCAAACGGCCTTTGCCTCAACGAAGGCAAGACAGAGATCATTATCCTAGGTAAAGAAAACCACACTAGCCAAACTAGATATCGAATGGATTGTGTCCTCCCACGTCTTCCTCATTTTATGATAATTCGTATCCCAGCTCTGCTGCTATGGAAAAAAAATGTCACCAGGGGGCGCTGTGGTTGAGACCACAGAGGCGAAGTCCCTCGAGGGCCGCCGTCGGGCGTCGACGTTATCCGCTGTATAAAGGGCTCGAGCAGCACCCGTTACCTCAGTTCCGTTTTTCCGACGCAACTACTTTGTGTTACGAACGGCGCATCAGATTTTTCCTCGACGATGTCCTCATCTTCTCCTTCCTCACCCAAGACAGGGTTAAAAAAAATTCTGACGTGTGGTAGGAAGATGTCTATAACCGACCCCCATCGGAATTGCCTCTGGTGCCTCAGCCCAGCCCATCGGGTTGAAGAGTGCGGGTCCTGTCAGGCCATGTCCAATAAGGCTCTTAGGGAATGGAAAGGTAAGCTGGCGGTGGGAGAGGAGAAATAGAAGTCTACGAAAAGACAAAAGGATTCGGATGAATCCATTCAAAAATCTCGTCATGAGTCGAGGAGGTCACGATCGAAGAGTCGCTCGGGGAAATCTTCCTCGTCTTTGACTAAGAAGTCAAAAAAGCGACATCACAGGTCGTCTTCCTCCTTGTCCTCCTCTGAGAGGAGCGTAACTTATCCATCAAAGCACGATTCCCCAGAAAAATAGGAGGCATTCAGGGCTTCGATGCTTAAAATATTCCAGAAGGCGGCCCAGACCCTCTCGAAGTTGCTGCATTAGTGATCATGCCTCTACCCACTCTAAAAGTGACAGAGGAAAATCAATATCTAAACACGCGAGAGTTGAAAAAGAGTCTAGAGTGTCTTCAAGGGAAAGTTCCCCGACGCCTCGTACTAAGTCAAAGGCTCCGGTGTATAAATCGGGGTTAGCGGAATCGACATCGAAGTCGAAGCCAAAACTCAACTGGACACTGTCGACGACCATAGCGTCGAAACCGTTGACGAAAATGACGTTGACACCTTTAGCTATATTGAAGCCTTCTTCGACAGCATCGAAACCTCCTTAGACACCGTTGAAGCCATGGTCTTCCCTATCAACGCCTTTATCGAGGCCTTCTTTGATTCCAAGACCCAAGTCGACGCCATTGTCCATACCAAGGCCAATTTCACCACCTTTTCCTGAAATGATTTTCCACCCTCAACCTAGACAGGAATTTTTTAGATCCATGTCATCTATATATGAAGATATGAAGAACATTCCTCTGAAGATGTCACTTCAGCTGCAGTTAGAATTGGAGCCAGAGTGGACCCTGAAGAGCTAGTGGACCCACAGTCTAAAATAACAGACCTTTGGCTGTCTCCAAAATGCCAGTGGCTTAGATACTTCACCTGAAGTGGGTTTTCAAAGACCACACTCTACAGATCATGCTGATCCCAGTTATAGGAATCTTATGGGAAGGGTCATTGATTTTATGGGTTGTAAAGCAGCTTCCTTGTATTTTGACCAGGGTGACATGACTGATATCCTGAGTGAGGGTCCTTTAAAAAGATCCTGTTCTTCCATTCCATAAAGCACTGTAGAAAAGGGTAATAGTAAATTGGAATACTCCTGATTCGATTCCAGCAGTAAATAAGAAACTGTTACCAAAATATAGGCCAGCTTTATCAGATCCAGAATATTTCTCTAAATATCCTTCTCCTGAAAGTCTAGTGGTTCAAGCTGCAACCTCCACTAGGTAATCAGCTTACCCATCAATACCACCAGACAGGGACGATAAAGTTGATGCCTGGGGCCTCAAAGCTTTTACTTCGGGCAGCATGGCCCTTAAATCGACTAATGTCACTTTCACATTAACAAGATTTACTTATACACTGTGGGACTGCATGTCATCAGCGACTGAACGCATCCCGGAAGGTGAGGAACGGGATGGTTTCCTGGCTATAGTTAAGGATGGTAAAGAGGCTATGGAAGAATGCCTTCAGTCAGGATTGGACACTGCGGATAGTATAAGCAGGTCCATGGCAGCTAGCCCGGTCCTACGCAGATTTGCATGGGTAAGAAAATCTGGATTTGCACCTGGTTGTTTGGCAGCAAGGCGACGAAAGCTTAGAGAAGCTGCAGACCTCAAAAGCGGCAACAAAATCACTTGGTGACGCTATAAGGCACCTCAACAACACTCTTACGCAGGCTCATCTTCCTGGAAGAGTTGCCCTTTTCGCTTCTATTCCTCTTTTGGAACAGGGAGGGGGCAGGCCAGTCACAGAGCCCAACAGAGAAAACCCTTTCGTGGTGGCAAAGGGAGAGGTGCTAGATCAGCCACAGCAGCGGCTAATACCTCCCCAGCCACTGCTGCAAAGCCACTTTGAGGTCTTTACCCACAAGACACCGGTGGGAGGCAGAATCACTTGGTATCTGGACGAATGGCGGGGCATTATGTCAGATGCCTGGGCACTAGAGATAGTGACCCATGGTTAATGTCTTCTTTTTCATGAAAGACCTCAAGATCATCCACCGGGAGCCAACTCTGTAAAAATTCCAGATCCGCTCCTTGTGCACGAGATTTTAACCCTGCTAGAGAAAGGTGCAATAGAACATGTACCTGTAGCGGAGAGGAACAAGGGCTGGTACTACTCCCATTTGCTCATCCCCAAAAAGGACAGAGGATTGAGACCCATCTTGGACTTGAGAAGCTTCAACAAGTTTCTCAGAAAGGACAAGTTCAAGATGGGGGGACCCTTTCTCAGATACTTCAGGCTCTTCAGCTTCAGGACTGGCTGGTTTCATTGGACCTTTAGGATGCTTACTTTCATGTGCCAGTCCTTCTCAAGCACAGAAAGTACCTGAGGTTCACAATTGGTGGTTCTCATTATTAGTTTCGGGTTCTACCATTTGGGCTAACCTCCACCCCGAGGGTTTTCCCCAAGCTGATGGCGGTAGTGGCAGCGCGGATCAGAAGAAGGCGGATTCACGTCTATATTCTCTGGACGATTGGCTAATCAGAGTTCATCCGAATGAGCCCAAGAACATCTGACCTTGACCTTCCACTTCTTACACAGTCTGGGCTTCTCCCTCTATTACAAGAAGTCACAAATGATTGCAAGCCAAAAATTCCAATTCCATCGGAGCAGTCCTGGAAACTTCCTCAGGGAAAGCCTCGCCTCCCGAGGAGAGAGCTCATCACATTCTGCAGATGTAAATGAAGTTTCAAAATGCCCAACATCGAATGGCATTCGACTTTCTAAGGTTGCTAGGCCTCATGGCATCCTACATTTTTCTGGTGCCAGAGGCCAGATTGATGATGTGATGCCTTCAGTGGGCCCTCAGGACTCCATGGTCCCAGTTTTCAGGGGAGATGTCAAATCATCTCCAAGTCCCGTCCAAAGTGGCTCAAGATCTCCTATGGTGGGCTTGCAAGGAGAATATCCTCAAGAGGGAACCTTTTTGGCAGCCATGGCCAGAGATGACAGTAGTGATGGATGCCTCACTCACGGGGTGGGGAGCCCACACCAACGATCTGACAATCAGCAGTCGTTGGTCTCCGTCGGAGTCCAAACTACACATCAGCCTTTTGGAACTGAGACCAATCGGACTAGCGCTGAAGGCTTTTCTGCCCTCTGTACAAGGAAAGCATGTCCTGATAATGACGGACAACACGGTGGCCATGTACTACCTCAACAAAAGAGGAGGCGTAGGATCACTTCCACTGTGCAGAGAGGCAATGCAGCTCTGGTTCTGGGCAATGCAAGAAGGAATCTCTCTATTTGCAGTTCACCTTGCCGGAGAGTTGAACACAGCGTCGGACGCTCTGAGCAGGCAGAGCAGTCTCCCATGAGTGGGAACTAGCTCAGGAAGTCCTTCAAGAGATCTTCGTGTTCACGAGTGGATCTGTTCACGACCGGGGCCAAACTGAAGTGCAAACTGTATTGCTGAAGGGAATTTCCCCAAAGAGGAGCTCTAGGCGACGCGTTTGTAGTGGACTGGGTATTTCCTGTGATTCCTCACGTAATCAGGAGGTTGAGAAAGTTTAGGAAAACCATGATCCTTATTGCCCCGGAAGGACGTGGTACCCGGACTTTCTGGACATGTCCATCTGCCCTCCAATACGTCTTCCACAAAGAGAGGATCTTCTCTCGCAAGAGGAAGGTCGGGTTCTCCATCCAGAGGTCAAGACACTCAGCCTTCACGCATGGTTTTTGAGAGGCTAAGATATAAGGATTGGGACCTCTCGGATGACGTAATGGAGATTTTGCTTTCGGCCAGAAGGCCAGCAACAAAATACCTGTACCGGTGTCGTTGGAACAAGTTCAGTAACTGGTGCAGGGATAAGAATGTGGATCCATTTCTTTGTAATGCTCCAACAGTACTTTCACTTAGCCAATTTGGGGCTCCAAGTTGGTACTTTAAAAGGTTACTTGGCAGCGCTATCCATCTTTAAGCGCTCCTCGGAAGAGGTGTCCTATTTTAAAATGCCTTTAGTCATTCAATTCTTGAAAGGGCCGACAAATGTATACCCTCAGACACCTTTTCAGGTGCCCATCTGGGATTTAAATCTAGTATTAAAATGTCTCGTGTGTGTTCCTTTCGAACCTTTACATTCTTGCCCATTACGACTGCTCACTCTTAACATATCTGTGTGGCTATAAAATCAGCCTGCAGGTAAGTGAGTTGCATGCACTGTCTTGTAAGCCTCCTCACACCATTTTCCTTAGGGACAAGGTTATTTTAAAAGTCAAACCATTTTTCTTGCCCAAAATAGTGTCTGATTTTCATCTGTCACAAAAAAATCTTACCTTCCTTTTATCCTCCACCTCACACTAGTAAGGACGAGGAAAGGTTGCATAGACTGGACCCAAAAAGGGCTTTCACTTTCTACATTTCCAGATTGGTAAATCTCTGACAATGTGACCATCTATTTGTTGGGTATACTGGGCACAAATTGGGCGTTGCTGTGTCTAAACAAACTCTATCCAGATGGATAATTCTAGCAATCTCTGAATGCTATAAACTAGCTGGGAAAGAGCCTCCAGATGGATGAACGGCTCATTCAACCAGAGGCATGGCAACTTCCACGGCTCTTCAGAGGGGTGTCCCAGTGCAGGATATTTGTGCTGCGACTACCTGGTCGTCAATGCGCACCTTTGTAAAGCATTACTGCTTGGACTCTACTTCATATCAAGGAGGACTATTTGCAAAGGCAGTCCTTTATTCAGTCCATAATTAAAATTTCTAGTACTCCCACCTCCTAAATTACCACTGATATGGGAGTCTATCATAAAATGAGGAATACGTGGGAGGACACGATCAATTCGAAGAACGTTACTTGCGAACTGTAACGTTCTTTTGATTGGATGTTCCTTCCACGTATTCCTCATTCCCAACCTACCCCTCCGTACAGTTTACACCAGTTGCACTCTAACTTCTTTAAGAGCCTGAGGACTTAAAGCCTTATCTGATGATGCGACCATGAACACCATACAAACAGAACGAAGGTAATGGGTGCTGCTCGAGCCCTTTATACAGCGGATGACCTTGACGGCGGCCCTCGAGGGACTTCGACTCTGTGGTCTCGAACACAGCGCCCCTTGGTGAGAAAATGTTTTCCGACGCAGCAGAGTTGGGATACGATTTATCATAAGATGAGGAATACGTAGGAGGAACATCCAATCAAAAGAACGTTACAGTTGGTAAGTAACTTGTTCATCTATACTCTAATTTCTGCATTGAGAACACCATCATACCCGTCTCATGTCTGTAAAGACTCTAGGGGTCCACATTGACTCTACACTGTCCATGACAAGACCGATCCGCCCCATTGCCACAGCTTCAGCCCTAGCCCACACCACTAAGCTCATCAACACCATAAAACCCTACCTCTCCAACTCAAATTGTCTCTCAATAGCCAGAGCTACTGTTGGAGCCAAACTCGACTACTGCAAAGCCCTCGTTGCCGGTACTTCCACAAAAAAACATAAACGGACTCCAAATCACCCAAATCAGCGCCCTAAGAGCAGCACTGAGCATTACGAAAAGGGACCATATCTCCCATGCTAGTGCTAGACAAGCAGCCCACTGGCTCCCTGTAGAAGACCACATCATATTCAAAATCCTTACACTCACACACACATGCCTATCCCTCACAGCCCCCTCTTACCTGTCAGAGACCATCACAAGAGTGACTGCTGCACGTCCCACACATACTCACTACACTAATCGCCCGCCACACTAAGTGGGCCAAAGCAGGTGGGCTAGGCTTCCCTTACATAGCGGCCAAACTCTGGAACAGGCTCCCTCCAGCCCTCAGAGCAGAAACATCCCTATCTGCATTCCGCAAAAACTTAGACCTCCCTCTTTAACTAGCACCCCCCCCCCCGCCTCGGCTTGCTTATCACTGCCTTGTACATACTCTACCACTGCATGTATTATTTATGCAATTGTATATCTGTTTATCTGTAACTATGTCCATTCCTGTAACTAGCACCACCTTGCCCCCGCCTCATCACTGTATTTCGTATCTCAGCCTGTTTGTACTTGTCACTGTAAAAATGCTGTCCTGTAACTAAGTACTTTCCTGTAACAAGCGCCACGATGCCGCCGGGCTGTTGCGCGCTATACAAAAACAAATAAATAAATAAATTGAAGGGATTTCAGAGCTGGAGAGATACGATCCTTGGGCTTGAGGCCAAGGAAAAGTCTCACAGTCCTGTTCTGGATAAGTTGTAACGGTTGAAGAGTAGAGGCAGGTAGATTTAGAAAGAAGGTTCTTGCAGTAGTCCAGCCGAGAGAAGACTAGAGCTCTGGAGACAGTGAGCCTCTGGGAGAAAGTGAGAAAAGGAAGACTACGTCTGAGGAGGAGCAGCTGATGGTTGACTTCTTAGAGACGTTGGAGATGGGAGGAGAGAAGGAGAGGGTGGAGTCGAATATGACACCAAGGTTTTTAGCCTCCTAGCAAGGAGCAGGAAGAGGAACCAGAGTGGGTGGCCAGAGAGCGAGAGGAAATGGAGGGAGCTTGTGTCCCAATGAGGAGGATCTCAGTCTTACTGGCATTAAGGTGGAGATCATTGGTGGCACACCATTTCTGAATTGCGGCCCGACGATCTGATATCAGCCAAGAAGCAGAGGTGGCCGAGGGGAGCATCAGAGAGCTGAGTGTCATCCGCATAAGATTGAAATTTGGAGCAGAAGGTAGCGATGCGGTGGGCAAGAGGTGCCAGGGAGAGAGATTAGAACTATGGGGAACACCACAAGTAAAGAGAGATGGAAGAGAGGAAATTGTTAAATGGCGGCGTCTGACAACCAGAACAGGCCCAAATCGTATTGCATTAATATAGGTTCTAGATAGACCCTCAGTCGGTAGTTCTGCTAATTCCATTCCCAGATATGTATGATTATGAAAGATTGAAGTGCCAGCAGTCCCTTGGTATGTAGTACTCTTCAAAGCTTCCCAGAGGAGTAAGAAAAGCAGGATAGTCATCCCCTGGACTGATCGCATAGTGCATGTCTGGTGGAGCAATGATCGAACTCAGTCATTGCGTTGGTACCTGAGTGCTATTAGTACATGGGTTACGAGTCTTGCACAATAGATCCCGATAATTGGAGATAGCTATTTCATGGTCTTAGAGCATGGTGGATACCTGGTCGGGGAACGCAATGGTTCAACTCTGTCATGACGTAGGTACATAAGTGTTATTACGATTCGGGTTTTGAGTCTAGGGCAATTGCTCCAGATAGTTAGAGGTAGATCTCCCCAGGCCTGAGAGCCTATTGAAGGGTTTAACCAAGCCATTTCCTGGACGTGGTGGTCAGTCAAGTTATTCCTTGTGTTTTTAGGGGAAGAGCCAGGTTTTGAGTGCCTTCCAGAAAGCCATATAATCTTAGCTGCGCCTAATGCGGGAAGGAGTGAGTTCCACAAAGTTGGGTCCAGGGTTAGGTAGGCGGCCTCTCCTATCCTGGCTGAATTGGAAGCGGGCACTACTAGGAGGAGGGCTGTGCTTGACCTTAGGGTGCGGATTGTGTGGTAAGGTGTAATCTTTTCTTGCAGGTATTTGGGCCAGTTTTGTGCACTGCTTGGTTAGTAATGAACAGGATTTTGAAGGTGGTCCTATGTCTAATTGGGAGCCAGTGTAGGGTGCAGAGAGTAGGAGAGGTGTGGTCTCTTACTCCCAGTGCAAGAAGCAGCCTGGCAGCCAAGTTTTGGTCTCTTTGGAGTTTTAGTTGGTAGGCTGCTACATCCAGGTAGAGGGAGTTTGCATAAATAATCAAGTTTGGACATGCCAATTGACATAATTGCAGCCAGGCTATTGGGTAGGTGAGGTAAGCAAAGATGCACTTCAGAGGCCTAAGGTGGAAATTACATGATTTGGATGCATTGTTGATGTGGTGAGAAATAGTTGGGTCCGAGCCCATTGTGCAGCCATGGTTGTTGATGGTGGTCGTGCTCTTGGGGAGGTGGGGGCAGCCAGGGAGTCGTTTGGGGGGTAGTAGAGTAGTTTTGCCACATACCATGATCTGTTTTCCCTGGGTTCAAAAGGAGATGGTGGTTCGTCATCCAGTGGTCAATGTCATTGAGACATGCTGCCAGATTAGGGCGAGGGTCTGAGTTCGATTTAGGAATTCGCAAGATGATTTGGTGTGTCAACCGCATAGTTATAGCAGGTGACGTTGTGTGAGCTGATGATCCTGGGCAGAGGGGTCATGTAAAGGTTGAAGAGAAGGGGTGAGATGCAGGTGCCTTGGGGTAGACAAGTGTTCACTGGGTGTGCAGTGGATAGGAAAGGGGGAGGGTGATTTTGCAGTTATGTTGACTTCTATTGTGCACTGCTGTAACCCACAACAGTCGCCAGGCGCTCACGTGGCTCTGCAAGAAAGGGGACGGGTTGGTTGAGGGTAGAGGATAGGAAAGGTCCAGAACCTGGAGAAACCGACGTCTGTTGGGTTGCAGATCGGTTGTTTGTGTGCACTGGCTTGTTGTATCCATAAGGGTGAGGCCCAATGCATGGAATGTTTGTTGTATGCAAATGTCTGTTCTGTTGTGCGTGTGTTGTAGTTTGGCTAGCCCATCGGCATGTATAGTACAAGGGATGTGTGTAGGAGGCGAGCAGGAGTGGAGGGGTTAGTACATTGGGTACTCTCTAAGTTTTTCTCTGTTGCTAATCTTCCCAATTATATTTGGTTAATCTTCGTAATTCTATGTAAATGTGAGGCGAGGCTAATCTTCACAAATCTAATGTGATTCATGGCTAATCTTCCCAATATGTGTATTCTAACACTTTTCCTGCCCACCTGATTACAATCGGAGCGCAACACATTTTGTTTCCCGCAAAATGCATCTTAATCCTGCATGACGTCTGCCCCCTCGTATAACATGAAGGTGCAACACATTTCCTTCCACAACTCAGTATTCAGTACAATGGCCAAGCGTATCACAATGGCTGTCTATGGATGGTAGCAAATCGACTCCGAAGCTAACTGTTACACTACTAATACTATGTAAACAGTGCTAAGTGTAGCTGGGTTTCTGGAGCACAGTAAATGTTGTGCTTCAGGGCCATTTCGCCTTACGATGGCTAGTTATAGGGCATGGCAACGTCCAACACAAATTAGCTATGTTGCAGAACATAATGGCTAACTCTGGGGTGCAGTACAGTTATATCTTAGAGCGCAGCAGGGGAATATAACAAGGCTATACAGTTTGGGTGTGAAGTATGGTTACGTACGTAATTAAGGCTCCGTCTAGAGTATAGCTATCTTACACACTTGAGTGCCAAAATAACTACCTTCCACAATTAGGCTAGATGATAATAGGTAAGATTAGATCTAAATTAACTCATGAATGATTTATTGCGCAATCAATCAGATGAAGATATTGGTAATTAACTTATAGGTCGGATTTGAATGGTTTTATTTGAGTGGCTTTATATATTTGATCTATTTTATATTGTGGTGATTTGGTGTGTGATTTCTATGTACCTTTATTGGAAAGTTCCCGAAATAAAGTATTAAAGTATTGCAGTGTGACGAATGTAAAAATATTACCCTTACAAAGCGTTGTCTTTTCCTCTTCACAGTTACAAATGCTTGGTTATGATATCAGTTGGGCGGCCTTCAATATAATTGAAGTGATGAGTGCATCGAAGTTTACTTTCAAGGTAAGGTATTGTTTGTACCTCTAGGAAAAAACCATCATGGTATTCCTCTTTATCTGCATTTGTAAAGTGATAATGTTTGCATCTATTGTGATGAGGGAAAAAAGGGTGAGTGAAGTCCTCTCAATAGTTTTGGGAAGAGACAGTCCGAACAATGATATGTTGTATATTGGACTTCTTTGCCTGTAAATAACTAGTTAACTTCTACCGAAGCAAAACTGAGATGATGGCTGGAAGGATTTGTATTAATCTGAAACTCTGTCATTGCTATGGGCAACCCTTTAGGCCATCGTTGTTCAGCCTGCCAAGCCATTACAGAAAGCTGAAGGACCATATGCAAATCGGGCTTGGTCCCACCCCAAAAGAAGCAGTGCAGCCTGAACTGCTTGGCAGTACCCCTTCTGCACGAGAACACAAGCAACCCCAGGCATGATTTTGTCTTTGTGTTGCTTAAGTCACCTCCGAGTGGGATGGATATGCCCAGATGTGGGTCCTGAGCCTGCTGGACGTAGAGACCCAAGCTACTCCTCACTGATGACACCCAATGGGGCAGAAACATGTCTGGGGATGCTTGTGGTCTCGTGCAGAAGGTATGTGACCTAGCAGTTCGGGCTGTACTGCTTGTTTTGGGTGACGAAACCTGGTGTGCATTTGTCCTTTTCCCTTCTGTAATGTCTTGGCAGGCTGACACATTATGGTTTGCAGGGTTGCCCATCACTGTGCCCTTCGGTTATGATTCATTCAAAACCTTCCAGCCATCACCTTTTGGTTGTACTCAACTTGTACCGAATCAACTACTTTTGAAAATGGAGTTCAGCCTGCTCAGTCACTGTGGCAGTGAAAGAACGGCACCATATAGTTTGACCAGTCATCTGTGCCCTAATTAATTTCTTTCGGTTCAAGAACTGCTCAAAACAAATTTGAAGGGTGATGATGTGCTCGAAGTCGCAATATGATGCAGGTTGAAGATGATTAACCTAGTTTACATATAATTCCAACAATCCTCTAGCTACCTCCACTATAGCAAACATTTGCTTTCATTTTATGTTCTGAAACTGCAGTTACCAAGTTAGGGTAACTTTTTACCCTTTATTTTCCAAAATGTGTGTTTATTAAACATGTCTTCAAACAAAAGGAACACCTTCTCTGTGATAGTAGACAACATATTTTCCTCCCCCTCATGCCGACCCACAGCCCCAACTAGAGAGTGCAGCTACAAGTACCTCCTCTTCCCATAAAACAGTGCTAGCTCATACAAACCCCTATATTGAGGTATATCTATCCAAGCGTACACTGTCCAGTTGTACAGACTTTTAGCATACAAAGTGCTCTCCTTTTGGACCTTCAAATGAGCTGTTTCCTTATATCGAAATTTCTAATGGATTGTGTCCTCCCACGTATTCCTCATCTTGTGATAAATCGTTATCTCCAGTTTCGCTGCTTTCTGAAGCAGCGAAGCTGGAGATAACGATTTATCACAAGATGAGGAATACGTGGGAGGAACATCCAGTCGAAAGAACGTTGCAGTTGGTAAGTAACTTGTTCATTTTTCTCAATAAATACAAATATAACCTCCATTTTACTGTGAAAGTTCTTTAAATAGATCTGTTAAAGAAAGTAATTGGCAGTAGAAAATGGATAAATTGCATTGTAGTACAACCATGTGATCTTGTGCAAACGCTGTATTTATAGATTCTCGTATAGCTGTCAAATGGCTTGTTAACTTGAAAGGGGCACTCCTACCTACAAGGTTTCTAATTGCAGAGCCTGGGAAAATACACATGGGAAGAAGAATTCAGAGAAGGTGAAAGGGGCTTTATCTCTGTAGTTATGCATTCAGCCAGTGCTGGCTTTGTGCCTCTTTCTTCAGTGCAAATAGCGGTTTTCAAACTGGACATTTATTCTGAGCATCCGGGCCCGAAAAACCAATTTATTTAAAATGTGGCTGCCACGCTGACATCTGTATGTTAATTGTCGTGTGTTACTGCCCTTCTATTGTACAGTTTTATTTTCCATGTGTCCCTTTGTAGAGGAGGGCCCAAATGAAGCCTGCACTCCAGTCACCCATTTTGAAGTACCAGGAACGTTCACACCGAGATATGACGTATGACAAGCAAATAAACCAGCAGAGAGCCGCAGTAGGACTCTGCCCAGTACCTATTAGAAGAACAGCACCTATTGACGTACCAATACCAAGAAAACCATGGACAGTAAAGTACCCATTGAGAAAACCTGACCAACAAATCAAACTAAATCAAGATCGTCAGAGTACAGTCCCTGAAGAAACCAAAAAGGTCTTAATGGAAGATGAATGGTGACATCACTAGGGCCCAAACTGACTTGCAGATAGAACAAATGACAACCACGGAGTGATGCAAAGAGACCAAACGCCATGAATAAGGATATTGTGAACCTAAAGTGGAAGGACGGTGTCGAAATGCAAAGAAGTTTAAGGTGTAAGCAAGATGAAGATATTCGACCAGTTTACACCTGTAAATATGCTTGGAACTGCAAGAAAGCTAAGGAAATAGTGCGGCTTGCTATGCTTAGTAGAATAGTGCGGCAAACGCCATTATACATAATCTACCTGAAACAAAGCACAGTATTATAAGTATATCTCTACTTTGCACAAGAAGCCGAATCAACCCAGGTTACTAAAGACCATACGAGAAAAGCTTAATATTTAGCAAAACGAGAAGAGACGGCTGAAACGAAACTCAGCAGAGGCAACTCGTGCCAGGAAAGCCAAGGTCATACCAATAGAAGAGGCGAACAGTAGCTACATTTAATTGAAACTAAGAACAGAATATCCTGCCTCTGAAAGGTCGAGATAAGAAGGCGAAGGCAGGTGGTGGGTGAAATGAAAATCATATGATGCCGCTGCCTCACTCGGACTGGATAACTCCTGCCAGACCGAACACATACTCCTGATTCCTCAACCACCACACTTATCGCTAGGAAGCAGCTACCACAGAAATTCCGCACCAGCTGCACACATACCTGGTGCGCACACGCACCTTTGACCCTCTCTAATCTCTCCACTGACCCGAACCTCGGTTCCCAAGGGCGTTCAACCTACCAGCGCCTTCAGACCATACCAATGGTATATAAGGCGCTATATAAATGCAAAATAACAATAACAATATGAGAGGAAGAGACAAATTCACAGTGTCGGAATCACGTAACCAGCCGAGCAAGAAGAAGCAAGGGTTCACACCTACCTTGGCACCATACCAGGCAGGAATATCAGAACTTTTCCAGACAGAAGATGCAGTTTCGAGGCCAACCACAGTGAAATAATTGACACATGGCTACTAAAGTGTTGATTGATTGTAACCATAATCGGAGGAAGGCCGGGTAACTAAGGGGCACCCCCCACCTGGCCGACCATTCTGCGTGCTGCTAAGCAAAGTGGAAAAGTATGCATGGGGTTGGTGCCAACCCAATCACAATGGACCAAATAATCTAAGGTCCTATAGTTAGTAGAACCAATGGGACGTTGTACTTTTAGTGGTGTCTAGAGTAGTCATTTTTGAAGGAAGGCTTAGACGCCACCGAACAGTGTTTACCCAATCCCCTCACTCCGTTTCCATATACAGATATAGTACCTATAGTAAAGTTATCTTTTCCTAACCAATTGAATTGCATGTTAACTTTTAAATCTTGCACGTCCATGATGGTGAGTTTTGAGTATAAATGTTAGAACTTGTATGAAGTTGAAGCGAGAAGGATGATCGCAGCACTGCTGATATCCATAACTCCCCATTTTTTGTATTTGTCATTAAACTGACTCCCTTTGCCAAACCATTGAGTTGTCGTTATTGATTGGTGTTGGAGTAATAAATCTGCACCCCCATCCATCTCATGAGTGCAGTATCTTGTCTTAAAATACTTCTGAGCAAAACTCAGCTCTATGGGCCGGCCAGGGGTCTCGGAGTACACCTTCATCTCATGAATTTCTTTTTTCAGAAATGTACACTCCTAGCAGAACTGCAGACATGCCTGAGCCTGCATCCTTCCTATTTTTAATCTTATCCCTAGTTGGACATCTTTAACTCGATGTATTCTGCCGCCTCTTCCTCTTTTTGTAGAACAATTATTCATATCCTTTCTGGGGACACACTGAAATATTGTGAACTCTGGAGGCGAGCTTTCCAAATAATTATTTTTCTGACAGCTAATGTGCAAAGATTATTTGCTAATAGCGTTTGCACACAGCATGCTTGTTAACACACTTGTTCTATGTCTTGTGAAGACTACGTTTTCAATATTAAGGTTGTAATTATAACATTACTGAAATCCTTTGTCTTTTGTAACAGCGAATTGGGTACCTTGCTGCTTCTCAGTGTTTTCATGAAGGGACTGATGTAATCATGCTGACCACCAATCAGATCCGAAAGGTAAGTGTATCTTTAATGTCTGATCTTCCTTCATGTTGACTGTTAATGCAGAAACCTAATATAAAAGTTTTCTGAAAATGTAAGGATAAAGGATTGATACAGACATATTTACAAATGCAGAAATTACAATAGAATGCAAAACAATTAACGTATGCAATTTAGCATTCTCCTGCATTGGATCTTTACAATTCACATGCTGTACGAATATTCCCGGTCAGGCTAGGAATCCTCGGTAACATAGAGCAGTCTATTTTATCAAATTGAAACTGCGATCAATTTACTATTCTAGTTGAATCGATTTGCGTCACATTTCCCACAGCCAATGCAAAGGGCTCCCTTAGCTCTACCTCTGGAGGCCATCTTCTGATTTGTTTACTACATGCTGTGTTGGGACTTCTCAGAAATCTTGATCGATAATTTTTCGTTTTAGTCTACATTTCGATAGATTTTTTGATTTCATGACTATTTCGTGAATCCTTTAACCCTTTAAGTGCCATGGGTTTTTCCCCACAGTGCCAAGGCCTTTTTTGGTCATTTCGGTATGTTGCCATTCAATGACTTAACGTTTTTGTGACATGAGATATCTCGGCCAAATTTGCCCCCTTTTTTTCCCACATGTAGGCGGTCGTAACGCCACCCAGGGACCCTAGGTTGCTGTAGGATGAGAGAAAATAAGCAAAAAGGGTAGACCCTTTGGGTTTTTAAAAAACATGCCAATAAAATGATGTACAAAGAAACCTGTGGTTTTTTTCCTTGTAAGAGCTAGGCACAAATGGTTTGCTGTGCTGAATTTCCCAAGTTCCTGGTTTTCAAGAACAGGTTGAGTAGAAAAGAAAAAAAAATATTTTGATGTGGTTATCAACGGTTTTGTGAGAGGTAGGCGATTTTGGTCATTTTTGCCAAATTTTTGCCAATTGGACATGCATGGACTGAATGGAAGTAAAGGGTAGGAAAGCCTAATTGGAGGACAGAAAGGCATACATTTCTGAAAAGTAGACAATTTAAGAATGGGCGATTTGTGCAGGTCAGGCAACAACTAGGTAGGGGAAAATTCCATAATTGCGTCAAAAGCGGGAAGATGACCGATAAAAAAGGTATGTGGTGGACATGATTGGCCTGGTACGGCAATGGCTTCTAAGAATTTAGAGAAAACCAATGTGGTGAGGAGGGGCAGACATACATTTTTTGAAAGACCACCGGCAGACCTTTTCAAGGGTAGGTGACTTGTGCAGTTTACAAAAGTGTATGGTGCCTAAAGCAGCGACTAAATGTAGGTCACATTTGGGAAATGAAAAGGGTTGTGTGACAAAGGGCAGCAGCAAATGGATCGAAACAATATGAAAACCACGCAAACACAACAAATGTCATACCTTCCTGCGTTACCACAGGTGTCCCGACGAAAACGGTACCTCACATGTGTGGGTGCACCTACCTGGGGGAGAAGGGGGGAGCCAAAAACGCAGCTATCCCCAAGTCTTTTCCGACCGCTGAATTTCACGATTTTTTCAGAATGACGCACCATACAGATATGGGCCTAGGGTTTCTGAGCCACCAAGAAAAACAGGGAACCCTATGCATTTCCAAAAAGAGGACACCCGTAGGAATCCACAAAGGTCTGACTTGCGCAAATCGGCCCAGAATTTATTACCCAGTTTCCCACCACCCAAAGACCACAAAGACTTCGACGACTGACCGCCCTTGTCGGGCCACAGTTCTTCAGAAACTCTTTGCGGTCCTGAACTATCAATCGCTGAGGTGCCTCGCACACCTCATCCTCGCAGGATGTTGCCGACGAGCACCACCTGGATCAACGCCGTGGTCTCGGCACCCTCTAACTTTTCATCAACGCCAAGTTCACCACCTTCGACGCCTCTCGACGGTCTGTGGCTCCTGCTTTAAAGGGAGTCACTCAAGAAGGATCCACCGACGCCTCTTGGAAGAACTCTGCTCTACCAGGTACATTGGGGGTTGGGGGGGAGGGGGTAGAAACATTATAGAAGGAAATAAGACTTATAGAACAATATATGGACTGGGCTTGTGTTATATCTTTGTTACAGGTTGCCCAGGTGGGGGGGGGGGGGGAATCTCCACACAGAACTGTGGCTAACGGTAGAGGCCAGTATTCTGCCAATTGTTCTAACCAGCTGCTTTCCTCCAATGTCTATTGTTGGTTGCCTTTATTAAGTGGTCTGTGTGACATTTGACCAGAGTATAGTTGATGCACTTTAATGAGATCTGATTAATAATTGTTGTACCACTTTAGAACTGTATATATTTACCATTGTTGATTTTCTGAGCACAAAGTGAGTTATTGTGATAGTGTACATAACCTTGAATATTAATTATATAAAGACTGTGTTTTAACTAATACAGTGTGTGGACATTCCTTTGTGGGGACTTGGGGACTACACTGTACTTAAGAACCAGCCTGCATCACCTCCTGAGAAGCTAGGCCTTGATTGCTCGACTATGTTAACAATAATAGAGAATCTTGGCTGGGGTCCTCAGTGCCTCTCCTCTACCATATGGAGAGCAGAAGTACAGACCCCCCCCCTCCAGTCTTTACAATGTCGTCCTGCATCTACCATGTCCGTCTCTGCAGGTTGCAGATGCGACCCCCATAGGAATTCCTAGGCATCTGTTGGCTACAGGTGTCCGGAAACTTCATGGACGATATCTCTCTCAATTAAATATTTGTCGGGCGATAAGATGGTGAGGCGTCTGCTCCAAAATCTCCCAAGACACAGGATTTTTAAAAAAAAAAAACATACCAGGAAATGTTCACCATGGAAGGATGGGGAGTGCATAATCTGCAATCCAGAGTCCTGTGGCTGCCGGAGAAGGATCTACATGTTAACATCCTGCAGCTAAGGGCAGTGTTCTGGGACCTCAAGTTGTTCCTACTGTCTCTGAAAGGCAAGGGGATGAGGATCTTCATGGACAACACCACCACCATGTTTTACTTCAGCAAGCAGGGGGGCATTCGATCCCTGGCGCTCTCCAAGGAAGCTCAGGACTTGTGGCGCTGGGCCATCAGACAGGGGATGTTCCTCGTCAATCTCCACCTGGCAGGAGTCAAGAAAACCATTGCAGACTGCCTCAGCGGAGAATTGCGGTCCTGCCACGAGTAGGAGCTTTGTCAGGGTCAGGTGGACTGCCTATTAGTCAAATGGGGCAGACCCCAGATTGATCTCTTTACGACTGCGGCAAACTCCAAATGCCAGAGGTTTGCTAGCAGATTCCACCAGCCAAGGAGCTGGGGTATGCATTCTCGTTCCCAAGGGCCGTTTCTGTACGTGTTTCCTCCGTTCCCTCTCCTGCTAAAAGTCGTCAACACGCACAGTGTCAGTGCAGGATGAGACTCATTGCCCCGGTGTGGCCGAGACAGATTTGGTATCCAGACGTCCTCTTGCGTCTCGTCCCCTTTCCTCCATACTACATGGGTGTGCCTTCCAAGGAGCCGGAGACTGGGGCACAGGGATCGCAGACTGGGGCTGAGGAGGCGGTGGAGGCTGCTATGGAACTGCCTGTAAAGTCGGCTCGGGAGCCAGGGCCGGGGGCACCGGTGGAGGCGCTTGTGGTGCCGCTAGCATAGTCAGGAGGACTTTCCTGATGGCGTCCTTGAGGATAACCCCCATATGAGGCGACTTCATGAGGCCAAGGAACCTCTCGAAGAACCCCTCTTCACAGGCCGTAGAGGTGGCAAGGGGTACTGATGGGGGTAAATGGGAGCTGCTGGAGCCGCTGCCTTACCTTCCCATGTGGACGCAGTGGGAAGCTGCCCTGCGCATAAGAGGGATAGGCTGTAGGCCACGTACCTGTAAATATAGACTAAATAGAGTAACTTTCGGAGAATATCTGTGTTGCTAATCAATTCAGAGAAATATCCCCTGTTCCCGCTAGCAGGTTTGTGAGGAAGACGAAGGGAGATATTTACAGAATGGTAGATTAAGTGGGAATTTGAATCCTTTCACTATTTGGGAGTTACAGGTATTTCATGATTTGGAGGAAGCCTTTGTGTACAATACAGGCTGGGCATTGACGGGAATTGGGGACATAGTGGATTTCTGAAAATTACCATGGTCAGTGATGGGGAGAATAGCTTTGTGCAAAATGGTGGTTCTTCCTCTGTTATTGTATTGTATTTTTTTGTTAATATCCCGTTTTATTTTTTTAAATGTTACATTGGGAAGGAGGAGAGTGGTCAGGACATAGTTATCGCTTCCAGATTTGGTATTGTACTTCATATCGGCCCAACTGCAGTCCGTAGTTTGGAATGACTCACCAGAGGGAGACGTTGGACGGCTGCAAGGCTCTCTCCCGCGAGAGAGACCAGTATTGAGAATGTATGCGTCCGATGGGATCTATTGGGGTAGCAAACATATACAAAGTTCTGCGGGAGGTGTTGGTCAAACTCACTTGCAAGCTTCACAGTGAGGGAATGCCTAGTTCAGTCCTTTCCTTAGGATTTGATGCAAACTTGTAGGAAGCTTTGAGAAACATGGATCTACGGAGATTGCGAGTCAAGGGATGCTTGTAGATGGGGGATTTCTTCTCAGAAGGGAAGTTACTCACCAACGAACAATAGAGGGACACATCGAAGTAAAAAGAATCCTTTCTCACATGTATGCAAAGGTGGTGAAGAGGTTGGCCTTATTGTGGGGAGATATCCCAGATGAACCGGAGGTTGGCTCCGTATTACAGACTGTGCTGACGCTCGCCGAAGGAAAAGGGGTTTCAGGAAAGAGTACTGCGGCGAGACCTGGGAATGAAGTCTACGTTGGAAAGTGATATTGGGTTTGATACCAGAGAAGACATGGGTTTGTGTATGGGAGCAAGTATAAAGTGTCTAGGAATGCAAGATTCCATCTGATCAAATACAATTATTTACATAAGGTATATATGAGCCCTTCAAGACTTCATGCCATCAACCAACGGGTATCTCATTGCTGTCCAAGCTGTGGGGGTAATGCCCAGTGATAACAAAATACTGTCTTATAAATGCAATGACTTGTCTAAAGTCCAGTTTAGCAAAGTATTAAGTCCCCACCCATTACAATTCCATATTTTACCACATCCCCTAGATACAATTGATAAAGAAACTGTTGAGCTACGTTTGGCGCATAAACATTAGTCATTTGGTGGTTTTCAGCATTCACGTTAACTAGAACATACCTTCTGGATCTAACTGGATTCCTTCAAAGGATTTATCAATATTTTGATGAAAAATGTCTAAGTAAAAGATTGCCACTAATATGTCATTAGAAGCATCTAGACTTTGTGATTCTGCTAGTCTTGGTTCAAGCCAAATCTATGTTTTTCCTTTCCTTTTGCTCTTTATTCTGCCTGTTGCTGTCCACCAGTCAATCACTTTTTATTTTAGTCAGTTTGGATCCCAGACAAGATAACTTCTCTTGAGAGGTGGAGGGAAGTATCCTCTCTTAGAAAGTCCTTAGTAGTCAAATGGAAGTTTGTGAAGTTCCTTGCCCTGCCTCAGTCTGTGAAATATGCACGTGTTGGTCTCCTGTACTCTTAGTCCCATTTATTGCCCCCACTTGTTCTTTAATTGCAGCCATTTTATATATGGATGTCTTGGAGGTTACTTTCGTTTTGTGATTTTGTAGGTAGTTTACTATTTGTTACTGGCTATATCGCCTTTACCTTTTTTCAGTCCCCCATTCAACGTGTTCAAAAGCCCAATTAATATTGATGTTCCTCCAGATGAGATTGGGTAAGTTCTCTTGCGAATAGTTTACAACATTTTAACGCTCTTGCTATCTTGTTTCAGCAAGGGCACCTGGCTACAGTCCCGCTTGGCGACTTTCTAAAATCCAAACTAAGAAAAATATATCAGAAAATGTGCCAATTAATAATTTTTGCTTGCACTTGAAGTATGAAAAGAAGGCATGATATATGCATGTACAATGTAAAAGCCACTAGACCCTCCACAATGGCCTACCTTTAATGAACGAGATCTGCCTCCCTCTGTCTTAAGTCTTGGAATTATTGTTTTGCAATAAGGTTAGTGACAATTTTGCCACAATGCCCCTTAGTACTTGACATTCCTGATCGACTTATGTAACACTTTCCACACTTTATTGCGCTCCTTTCTTACATTGGCTACTCTCTCCAGATTCATTTTAGTCTGGCTGTGGAAGGTTTTTCTGTGCCAGGAGCTCTTGGGTGAAGTTCTTTTCCCGAATCTCCTAGAACATTTCCCAACCTATTGATCTAAGAAACGGAATGTTGACCTATTAGTCTCTCTGTGCTTCATACATATATGCCTGCACCTCATTTGCTACCGCGATCACTCCAACGTGTTTGGGGGTGTGCACTATATATGCACTATGCAAACAATAAAATAACATGTATGAGATTTTCAATGCATTTCTAATTTAGTGGGCTGCAATGTTTTAGCGCCTTGTGCATATTTTGCGCAGGGTTTAGCACCTTAGTTTTGTATTTAATCACTTCTAGGATACACAAAGGTGCCACTACCCAAGGTTGGCTGTGCTTGTTTGTTTCATTTAAGCTAACTATTGTATGTGCCTAAAGAGATGCTGTCTTCTCAAGCAGATCTGTAAATCAATGAAGTGCACTTTACCACAATCGTACAATCGTTTTGGATATATAGTTAAGAACATCCATAAAGGAGAAATGAATCGAAATGCACTAAGTTCACAAGGTTTTTAAATAAACCACTTCAACCTTCTATCCTTGTTCATGGATATCGAGAATATCATTTTCACTATCGAGAAATGACACTGAATGAGATGATCATTAACTTAATAAAGTTAGTCGGCAATTTTCAAAGTGTTGCAAACTCCACATATACATAAATAACACATAGGTCAATAAAATAAATTACGGAAAGAGTCTGGTGGTTCTCACTTTATTACGTTAATGACTCTCATTCACAAGAAGGGGCATTTCTTGACAGTGAAAGTCATTTGCTGGATATATTGTCTAGCCAGGTTTTCTCTGTAGCCTGTTAACTTGCACCCTGAATTAGTGCTAAGCTGTTGCCATATGCCAGTCCTTGCATTCCTGGTAAGTTGATTATGAAAAAGCCAGACATGACCGTGGCTAACTTTTCCATTCCTGTTTTCCCAGTGTTTTTTGTGTGCATGCTCAAACAGTGTTCTGCAGGGGTCTGAAGTGGCAAGGAAACTCTAGTGGTCGGCACTTCCTTTCACTGGTACTAATATTGTTAATTTATGCAGTCTCGATTGTATAATCTGGTTCAATGATTCCAACCCGTAGAGAGGCAGATGTACACGTTCTCTAGTGCCCGCCCCCTCAACTCTGTCCTATTGGAAGAACAGCAAGAAGGCATTGTGCAGGACACCTGGTAAAGTCCCAATACGGCATCGGATACACAAAAGACGTTATGCACTTAGATATCCATATTGAATGTACCCTTGCACTGATGTGATTGAAGCATGTCTGCATACGCCATTGGACATAGTAATAAGTGAAAATAGACAAGAATAAAGTGAAGTCATAAAAAGAAGGCATGAGGGTGCACTGAAACGATATAAGAATACTTAAAGAATGAAGATGTAATTGAAGTAACAAAGTAAACATTTATGCAAATAAGAAGAAATCATATGCACTAAGGAAAATAAGTGAGAAGACACTTCGATGTATAAACACAGAAACGCAAGGTAGATGAGACATAGAAGCTTGCTGCAATAGAAAATATAATGCGAGCAAAGTGGCCATGATGAAAAGATGGACATCTGTTTCATATAAAAGTGAGCTAAGAAGCTTGAAGGAGAGAGAGATCGAGACTGCAGACGCAGGTGCTGGAAAACGGCTTTGTGCTTTCGGCTTTGTGCGAGGAACAAAGAATATCTATCTGTTTGGCTTGGGATCAATGATGCCCCATAAAAAGCAAGGTGAGTCAAGAGGATAAGCTACATACGCACAACATATTTCTCTTAGATTAAGTAAAGCAGAGAACATTTACAAGTCCCAAGTATTGAACAATCAAAAATGCAGGAAGCATCTGTAAAACGGAGCAACCAAGTCTCCTTAGGCCAGGAGAAGTAATAGCACCCAGTATAATTGAATTAAATAGCCCTAAATAAAAGTTCAGAATGGAATAAATCGTGGTGGTCTCACACATAGTGTAAGATTGAAAACAAGGCCTATTCATTAAGCTGCAACTGAAGATAGCGATGTACCTACATTCCCTTAAAAGTCCTAAGAAGAACAGTCAATAAGGCCAACTACAAAGAAGCAACCATGGCTTGGGGCCTAACTGATGAGCGATAGTTGGCTAATTGGCCAAGTGGGCAGTGGTCTGACATTGTTCTCTGCACCTGGGTTTCGTTTTGCTTATGTTCTGCTAACGGGCCGAAGGTCCAAGGTTGGTAAAGAATGCGAACCAATCATGAGGGCCTATGTAGTAGTGTACTATATATTGTTGCAGAAGCCAATCCGCTGCTGCTGTTCTGCTATTAATCTGTATTATATGCAGTTGGAGGTAGTTCAAGGCGTGCCTACCAGATAATGAGCAGCCAATTGTGTTACTCCTAAATTTAAGTATAGGTATGTGTTCCCTTAACCAATCCCTCCTATCATTAAGTCTTAACTCTTTGCCACGTAGGATGATGTCATAGCTGACATACATCATGGTCTAAAGCTTTTGTGCAATGGAAATGTAATTGAGAGTGAGTTGCAATCTGTTTGTTCACCAGGTTTCCCTACTTTATTTGAGCTGATAATAAAGTAGTATTTTGCCTCCCTTGGCAATCCCCACCCTCCTCATACATCCAAAATAGTCAAAAACCGTGACTGCACTATGGACTCGGGCTAAACCCTCTCCCATCAGATCAATAACGTATCAACATCCTGTCACTACCCCCTCAAGCTCCTTAGACGCACTTTCCCTTACCTCACCTACCCCCAACAGACATGCTGCTATTATGTCCATTGTTTTGTCGAGACTGGACTATGCCAACTCCTTATATCTGGGTGCACCGGTATTCCAACTTAAACCCCAAAGAGCCCAAAACGCTGCCACCAGGCTCCTTCTTGCACTGGCACACATGGATCACATCTCCCCCCGCTCTCCGCACCCTTCACTGGCTCCCTGTGGGACGAAGGGCCATTTTAAAAATCCTATGCATTACCCACAGAGCAGCGCACAAAAGCGGCCATGCATAACCTGCAAGAGAGGATTACAGCCTACCACCCATCACGCACCCGAAGGTCAAGCACTGCCATCTTACTAGTGATTCCATCCTCCGTTCAACCAGGATTGGAGTGTCTTCCTACTCATCCCTGGCTCTAACTCTGTGGAATTCACTCCCTGATCACATTCGACACAATCAAGACAGTGTGGCCTTCCTTAAAGCTCTAAAAACATGGCTTTTACCATAAACCATGATTAGGACCATCTAGGGCCTCCAAAACTAACCAAAATCTAGAATCATGAGTTAAATGACACTCAATAGGAAAGTGTTCCTAGGGATACTTAGGGAAGAGACCACATAAACCGACCAATAAGACATCAAGGTGGACGATGCAAATTTCAGAACTTGAACGATAGGCTACATCACTAGAGTGTTTTATAGTGGTGGTTCATCATTGGTTCATCATTTTGCGAATATGAAGCTGTATCTTTTTTTCTGAAGAGAAATGTATAAAGGTCATTGGTAAAGAACAAAACAAAATGATAAAGCTATATTTGAGTAATACAGAAGAGCTACAAAGGTTTGAAAAGATCACTTCAGCAAAAATGATCATACTCTGTGCACACTTTCAGGCATGAACATGCTAAACACATTATCTTAATGCAATTTATGATTTCACATTTAATTCAATTTTGTTAGTCATTCAAAAATTATATCAATTTTTCAACAAAAATGTTACATGTAGTTTTGTATTTCAAGTAATATTCAATAAACCAAACAATATGTTCGTATTTTCATCAATATTTCCAAACGAAAGTATTTCTAATATCCCTTTAATATTCTTTTATTCATTAATCTTGTTCAATTTAGAGTCCATAGTTCTCAAATGAAATAAAGGGACCATTGATCAAATAGTCCCATGTCTTTCCGTTAATGCACAACGCGTTTCGGGCTCTCTCTCAGCCCTTCATCAGGTGCGTCCAAATTCTGTACTTCAATCTGATTTATCTGCAAGTTAAATAAATTTCTATTTAGAGCCTCAGTTCATGTTTCGTATAACTTCACAATTACTTTTAACCAAGTTGACCTATGTACCTGTAATGCTGCGGATCTCTCCCATCAGTCAGTCTCTAATACTTGTAACTTTCTTTCCTGTATCGTATTGTTCATCCACTCATTTCATCTAATCTGTAAAAAATGTATATGACATGGTTTGTTCTACGTGGATTTTGAGTGAAATGACATGGTTTGTTCTACGTGGATTTTGAGTGAAATCCACGTAGAACAAACCATGTCATATACATACATACACATCTGAGAGAGAGCCCGAAACGCGTTGTGCATTAACGGAAAGACATGGGACTATTTGATCAATGGTCCCATTATTTCATTTGAGAACTATGGACTCTAAATTGAACAAGATTAATGAATAAAAGAATATTAAAGGGATATTAGAAATACTTTCGTTTGGAAATATTGATGAAAATACGAACATATTGTTTGGTTTATTGAATATTACTTGAAATACAAAACTACATGTAACATTTTTGTTGAAAAATTGATATAATTTTTGAATGACTAACAAAATTGAATTAAATGTGAAATCATAAATTGCATTAAGATAATGTGTTTAGCATGTTCATGCCTGAAAGTGTGCACAGAGTATGATCATTTTTGCTGAAGTGATCTTTTCAAACCTTTGTTTATCTGGATTCTGTAGCCCAGAATCAAACTCTGCTCAGCACCTAAATTTGTATTTAAATATAAGCAAATACTTGAGTTTACATTAAGGTTTTTTGAATCAGGGAGTGCTCCTCTACACCTAGATTTCATTGAGTAATACAGAAGAGCTGCCTAGGGTGCCTAAAAATGAGGGGCTGAGAGAGGGTTATGCTTTTTGCTGCAAGTCACATATCTACCCTTCAGTCGTGGGCTGCTGAGATGACTGCTAAATAACCTCACAAGCTTCGATAGACACTGTATTGAACTCGCACCATACCGGAGCTCATGGTGTATACTTGGCAGATTTGTCTTTAAGAATTAGTCTGGGCCTGGAATACACAAAGCACCTTTCACTTTTGAGCAGCCAATTGGGACATAAGCCTATATTCTAACAATGACCAATGGGTCTTACAGAACAGTGCAGCCCACTTGCCATCAAACAATGTCAAACGCTAGACATGCTGCACAGCTCAGGCAATTCTAAGACTTGTTTTTAAGGATGTATGTCTATTGCTCGAAAAATAACTGCTCTAATATGTTTTGCTAAATTTTCTTTTTTACAACCAAACAACCGTCCCAACTGTCGCTCCGCTCCCACCACAATATTGCCTGACCCAATCCGCCATCTACATTTTGGTGGTAAAATTAGAGCTAAAATAATGAGCAAAATAATTTAGAGCAGTTGTTGGCCAGGCAATACACCCACTACTGTTTTTATTATGTGATGAGTCCGTTTTTAGCCCATTTCACATATAATTAACAATACAAATTCTAAAACGTGCACAGTGTGGTTAATTTTGCTTGGCTTGGTAACGCCCAATGTTTTTTTCTTTATAACGGAGATTGAGTAAAATAGTTAAATCTAAAACTTTTAACCCTGTTTTTGTTTTCTAGGACCTAAGTAGCCCTACGCAGTATGATACTGGCGTAGCACTGACTGGTTTGTCCTGTTTTGTTACTCCAGATCTTGCCCGTGATTTGGCAAATGACATCATGACTTTGGTGAGTGTTATCAAACTAGTTTACTGTTGGTGTTGTCCTGTTAAGATTAACTGTATACTATTGCTGACTTTTTGGCCCAATGTCTGTCTCTCTCTCTCTCTCTCTCTCTCTCTCTCTCTCTCACACACACACACACACACACACACACACACACATCAGCCACACACCAGCCGCACACACACACACACCAGCAACACACACACACGCGCCAGCCGCACGCCCGGGCCAGCTGCGCACGCGCCAGCCAGACACGCACACATTGAAAGTTGACCACATTCTTAAACCATCTGGATATATTTTAACCCATTCAGTCACCCGATGTTGCCTCATCAATGCATGAAACCTGGTGCCTGCTTGGTTGCATACTGCTTTGCTTTGCTTTGTCGGACCTGCATCATAGTGAATTGGAAGGTTTGTTTCTAACTGCCCCCAAAATCAAAATATCTTTCCTGTCAAGCTAAGGGGCATTTTCAATTTAACTTATATGTGTGGGAATGTGCCAGTCTAATGGGCTGTACAAAAGGGTAAGGTTTTGTATGGGGTAGCCAGAAATGGTTTAGGGAAATAGGAAGTAGCTGTTTAGGGTGTTTTAGGATGTTGGGGTACTTCCTAATGTAGGTAACCAGGCAATTCTTTAGCTTTCCATGGGCCACTTATTGGGCACACTGGATAGACAAGGATACATAAGATGTCACTTTAAATAATGGAATTTCCACGCTGCTACATCAACATGTTTTATTAACTGTCCATTTTAAGTAAGTTGTTTTATGGGTAAATATTTTGGTTTCCCCAGATGTAGAAGGGAGCATTATAAGAGCTTTCTTACTTTTTTGTGTCAACTGTTAAGTCTGCAGTAAAGCAGAGACTTGGGATCGATATTTAGTTGGTGATACCCCAGGGGCACTCAAGGATAGGGATACAAATTTCAAGCAGCAAGCTACAAGCTAGCCAGAAAAAGTCACTTGCCATGTCAATTCTACACATACACACAGCACACCATTTCTTACTTGTCAAGAGTCATCACTAGCCAACTGCTACTGGTGTGCAGATTTTGCACCCTGCTGTAGGACTTAAATTGGCTTAACTAGAAATCCATCATACAAATTAGTGGAGAACCAATAGGCATCTGGTTGGCTGAGTGGTATGCTGCTGTTGTTGTAGTAGGGCCCCGAATGTTAAGTACAAAACCCAACTTTAAAGGTAGGACAAAGTTATAGATTGGACTTGTTTTGTGTCAGGTCTGGTGCCAGTCTGAAGTCAAGCGGTGGTGGGAACCTTGCAGTCTGTATAGGAGAAAAACAAACACAAATGGAGATTGCCTCAAGTTTAAAGTGGAGTGGCACCAGGCAAGCTGCAAAGTTGTCTATTGAATCGCTTCTCGGATTCACAAAAGTGCACTTGTCCAAAGGACGTTCTGCTTGTTTCATTTGAGCAAAATTTCAGTCATGATTTGCGCATCTCACCAGCTTTTACTACAAGGGTGCGCTGAAACAAGTAGTTATCTGCTCCCTTAAGAGACGGCTCTAGACACATGGCATAGAAATTTGCAGGTACCAGGAACACTCATTTGAACTGCGCAAAGACTGAGCATTGAATAACTTTAAATCAACAGCAGAAACCGCTGAAAGCTCAGAACTCCCAAAAAGGGGAACTGCATAGCTGAAATTCAGATTTGCCAACATTTGTCAGAAATGTGATTAAGCAAGCAAGAGAACATGGCCTGTGCTGCCTATATATTCATTTTAAAATGGGAAACTAAAGTAAATTATCCTGTGATTTTATAGTGTGTTGCCATATTTTTGAAAGTAGCATCCTTCTGCAGCACATGAAGGAATGACCCTAATGCAGATTCTGGGATTTGTGTGTGCAGTATTTTAAAATGGGGAATACGTTGACTGTGTAAAATCATAGGTCGTCATGTAGGTTCTTGAGATAGCTTAGCTTATGTTTGTTTCTTTGTTGAATTGACCACAAGCCTGCATAAATGGTAAAATAGGCAGGAGGTTTGTGCCCCATAAGATTTGACTTGCTTCATCTGGAGTGAAAAGATGTATGGCTTGTGGATAGTGCTTTTTGACGGCGAAGTGCCTCTATAGTACCTTGTTCCGTGAGGTACAATAGTGCCAATATTGTTGGAATCTGACATTCACCCACCTATCCCTTATTTGGGGCACAGGAGCACTGCCCGAACGGGTTCCTGCAGCCGGCTGCTCTAACATATTTTACATATACAAGAAAAAGTTCAGTGTGGTAGCTACACGTTCCTGGTGCTCTCACCCTTTGTCTAAAACTTTGCATTTTGACTGCATTTAAAACCAAGGGAGATGTCATTTCATGCCAACCCAAAAATATATTTCACAGCTGTGCAAGTAATGTAAAACTCCGAACACCTCTTTGCAGCATAAGAGCAGTCAATTATAAATTAAAATTCCAAAGTGTTTTTACAGATATATTCAACATTAGACTGTGGTTTGAATGCCCATGCACCGTAGCCTATTGAATAAATGCTTGATAAATCTGAGATCTGTGTAAGTCATTGATACTTAAAAAGAAATTGTGAATAAGAGGGAGGTTTAGTGTGACGGTTTCACTCCCATAGCAAATTCTGCTAATGTAAAATCCATTTGACTCACATTCTTGTCTTTACTTAGTAGAGAAAAATAATCCTGCACCACTGTTACCTGATTTGAGAATTGCAGTGGGAGGGCTACTCAACCTTGAATTAGAAAATCATAAAATAATTTTCCTATACTAGATCAGTGAACTAAGATCCTTGTGTTCTAAATTTAAAGAATTATTTTTGTAACCCAAACTAGAAGAATTACAGCAACTCAATTTAGCATGCATTTAGATTGCATTGTATATAAACCTACAAACTCTCATATACACACTATACATATGTCATTTTTCTGTCATTTTCTTTTCTCTGCTACCAAACAACGGGACAATGTGCAACTGAAAATCTAAGAGGGAACGGATGCATCAAACCTTGGAGGATTAGTCCAAGAACTATTTACAACACTCCACACAAATGAGCCAACAAAATCATTGAACATAGAGCGCACAGAGTTAGACCAAACAAAGCAGTGACAAGCCAGCAGATAGCGTAACCGCACAGATGTACTTTTCAAGAAAATACTCTACATGCTGCAAGAGACAGAGGACAAATGGAACATATTGGGGCGAAAGAGCCTGAACGACACGCAATGCTGTTCAGGGTGATCACTGGGAAGACAGTGGTTACAGATCTGATGGATGTCTTTCCACAAGAACATTTTGCTACCGGACAGGCAAAGTTTAGAGGGAGTCCTTTCCATGATGGTAAATGAACATTAAGGCTGCTAGACAAACATAAAAGAAAGTGGGAAAAGGTATTCTGTAAAGAAAATGTAAGAATGTTGAAACCCCCACTCTCCCTACTGTAAGGCCGAAGCCTGGTGTAGTCTGCAGCCGGTGGTGAATAAATTCGCAGAGATTTTCTGCTGGCGAAGGCCTCCGTCAGCATGTTTGTTGAACAAGCATAGGTCGAAGGTGGAATAAAAAAGAAAGTTAGGATTATAGTCAAGCTTAAGTAGCAACGCTACGAGCTCTGCATAAAGCGACCAACCACTATAGTGGAAAAACAAATCTGAGACTCCTCGACACGTGAAGGACCATGGGTACAGTACACGTCACACTAGGGATAGTATTATAAATACACCCAGTCAACGTCCCTTTTTGAAATTCGAAAACAAGTCATACAATACTCTGCACCTACCACTATATGCCGGCCTCTACAAAGCATGTGAATCTAAGCAGATGTAAGCATCAGAAATACGATTACCCTAGATAATGTATTCTATATATTTCTGATGCTTGTGAATCTGCTTAGAATCACATGCTGTGCATATAGTCCGACATCTGGTGGTAATCGCAGAGTATTGCATCTTTCTTTCGAAGATCGAAGGGGGACGTCGACATGGGTGTGGCTGTGTCCCTAACATGACGTGCAGTCTACCCAAAATCCCTCACCCGTCAAGGTACCCCAGATAGTTTTTTCCCCGCCAACCTAGTTGGTCGCCTTATGCAAAGCTCTCAAGAGTTACTATTGCTTACTTTGTCCCACGACCTACGGTCGTCTAGTCTCACGACTATTCTTTTTGATGACTTTGTGGGCTTCCTGCCGCCGAAGACATCCACAACTGCTCGGCGACTGTTGAACTGCTCAACAACTATCGACGCATGGCCTTGGCCCTCCAGCCAGGCCCATACAGTATGGAGAGTGGCGCCCTGGGTTTATTCTTCTTCAAGAATGTATGTCCTTTTCCATTCTCTTACTCTATTGGGTCTGGCTGGTGTCACCCTCGGCTATGGAGAGAACGCCATTTAAACGTTGCCTGTCGTGTATCGGCAAATTCCCTTGGAAGGACACCCATCGCCGTTGCAATCAGTGTCTGCCTTGAGACCACGACGAGCGTTCATCCAAGTCCTGCAAGCTCTTTCGACCTAAAACGTTGAAGGACAAACAGTGACTGGTGAGCGGCCTACGCCATTCCCCCATTGGCGCCGTTGCTTCGGACCACGAGGAATCCATAGGCAGCCATGGCTCCGAATTGGATTACATCAACCGTTCGGCAAAACCTACAGGCTCCCAGATGCCCGTCCCAACCCCGACAGACAGGCCACCGGCTCGGTTAATGGGCGTTCACACCCCACCGACAAGCGCACCCACGCACCACAAATACCTACACACACCACCCCTAAGGCCTCCTCGACTGAGACTTTGAAGAAGCGCACAGCGCGAACAGGGCTGTTGACAACTTCAGTGCCTCTCGATCCACGCAACCATCTTTTCTGCATGCGACTGGCCATTCCTCTGGAAAGGGCAGTCGCCCAAAAAAAAACACGGTCGTCGACACTACGTCCAAGGGTGCTAAAGCACCTAAGGCTTTGGTGGAGTCGTCGTGACCTTCCATTCTGCTGCCAAAAAAACAAGAAAGCCTTGCAGCTATTATTTCGCAGTACAAAAGGGCACCCCTCTCGACAAGACTAGTATTCCGAAGCCCCCTAGCCTCTCTCGTAGGCCTTAGTAGGAAAATCTCCCCCCTTTGGACAAAGATTCCACCTCCAGACCGTTCTGCATCTTCCCTGTGGACTATGGAGCGATTCGAAAATTATATGGACAAAATGGCCCAGTTTATTGACTTTTCTGACAAATATATCACTCCCAAAAGACCTAGGGAAGAGGCCTCCTGCCCCATTGCACATAATTTGCAGACATTTCTCATCTCTGCACAAAGCCACCAAGAGGATATCTTGGCTGTCTCGGAGCAGGACATTTACCCATTTGCTCAGGACACCACTGACCAAGACTGGGACCAGGATCAATCAGGAGATCAGGGCCCTTGGCTGTCGCCAACACACACCCCTGACCCGCACATCATTTGTCACATCATTTGTCTAGATCCCCCTTCTTCGCCTCCACAAAGGGAGTCGTCACCTGCGGATGACCAAATATTATTCCACACCATTTTAAAGAAAGCGGACAATCATTTTGCGATCGCAACACATGAGGCAGTCACTGACTCTGACTTTGTTGATATCTTCAAGGAGAAGCCTCCAACTTTTCAGGCCATCCCTTATTCATTTCCATAAAGAAGCACCTAGCTCCTTCTTTATCACCGTCCCTCTATACATACAGGGTCATGCCACACCGGACTCCCTGGTGGTTACAACCACTGGGAAGAGGGCAGGGGTTGCTCTGTCCATGGTGGAAGCCCCACCGGATAAAGATTGTAAGAAACGTTATGTCCTCGGAAAACAAATCACTGCCTCTGCGGCCTATTCAACTAGGATTGCTAACAATACAACTCTCCTGATCATCTACAGGGATGTCCCGTGGGGCCTGGTTGAGGATGGCCTTCAAGAGGTCCCATGCCCACCCAATCCCACCTGCTGACGGTGGTGGCTGAGGGCAGACAGGTTACCCACAATATTATTTTAAAACTCTGGACTCTGCTGAGACTGCTGGACGCACCCTAGCCCAGGGGAATTTACTTAAAGGGATGGTCTAGTAAACATTTTTATTTAAAAAATAGATGGGCCATATAAAAAAAAAAATACTAGCATCCTCCGTTTTAAAACTTCCTATGTAAAACTTTGCGCTATTCGAGCTCAAAATTCGAAAAAGCAAGCACAGGGGCGCAGCCATTTTGTGAAATGGAGGCCCTCCTGTGCTGGCTTTTGCTTTTGCGGCACTAATGAAGGAAAAGCCAGCCAGCTGTAGTAAACAAAGTCTACCTCTGGGTGGCTTTCCCTTCATTAGTGCCGGGACTCTGAGGACGCGGACCGGAGACCAGAGCAGGAAAGCTGCAGCTGAATCTCAGTAAGTGCTATTTATTTTTTTTACAAAAAATAAGCACTAGCTGCAGGAAGTAATCCTATTCCTATATAAGTGAAGCTATTCGGCCTCGTCTTCCCCTCCAACGAGAGGGTTCAGAACATGTTGTTTCAGATCCCTCAGTATGTAGCAAGTCGAGAGGTGACTGTACGCAAGGCCATGGGACTGTTAAGAATGATGGCGTCCTGCATTTACTTAGTTCCACACGCGCGTCTGCATCCCATGCAAGCGTGGCTCAACGGCCAGTGGTGTCAGGCCAGTGGACAATGGGAAGATCTGGTAGTTGTCAGCCAGGCCCCGTTCTCTCTCTGAAGTGGTGGTCGAGGGGAAAACCTCTTGCAGGGGAAAGCCTTCACCACCCCCGCAGTAGAATCCACTCTCAAGACAGACACATCTCTCATGGGGTGGGGGACTCATCTGCTTCAGCAGATGGCACGCAGCGTGTGGTCCCCAGAAGTAGCATCCAACCACATAAATCTGCTGGAGCTATTAGCTGTATTCAAAGCACTCAAAGCCTTTCAGACTCAGTTACAGGGCAAGACAGTCCTAATCCTGACAGACAGCACCATGACCATGTACTACCTGAACAAGCAAGGGGGCACACATTCTCCAGGGATATCCAAGCTGTCCCAGAACATTTGGAAATGAGCTCTCAAAAACAGGATGCTCCTGTTGTCCCAACACGTTCCAGGAGAACTCAATCTTCTGGCGGACGTGCTCAGCAGTAGAGTACGAATGGCGATTACACAAAGACAGTCTCCAACATTTTCGCGCAATGGGGCTTCCCAGAGATCTACTTGTTTGCAACTCTGGAGAACGCTCAATGCCAAGATTATGCCTCCAGGTACCCCCAGAACCTATCCAAGGGGAACGGTCTCTGGATTTCATGGTCGGGGAAGAAATTTGTTTACACTTTTCCCCCAACTCCCCTACTCAACAAGATCGTGCACAAGATGCACCAGGAACCAGTCACCATGATATTCGTGGCTCCCATGTGGGCCTGCCAACCATAGTTCTCATCTGATGGAGATGTCCCTATCTCCTCCAATGAAACTGCCTTGTCCGTACAACATGTTATCTCGGGACAAGGGAGAAACACTTCACCCATGCCCGCAAACCTTGAACTTGGCAACCTGGCTCCTGAGGTCATAGAGTTCGGCACCTACAACTCCCTCAAAGATGCATGGGCATACTTGGGAAAACTAACACCCGATATTGCTTCTCCAGTAAATGGAAGCGCTTTATCTGGTGCAACTCAAAGAGCAACAATCCCATTGACTGCTCTCCTATACACATTGTGTTGTACCTGGCTCACTTACTGGACTCTGGTCTGGTTTTTAATTCCATAAAAGTTCATCTGGCTGCCCTCTCAGCCTACACCACATCACAACAGAAGTTGTCATGGTGGAAAGTACCAGTTAAGGCTTTAATGGAAGGGGTTAAAAGAATTCATCCCCCCATTCGAAGATTCCACATCTTTGACATGTAATGTCCACAGCTTTGTACTTAGGAAACTTTTTTGGCAGAGGGTGTCCTGCGTCCATGGCGTCAGGTCGATGACCCTCGAAGGCCTCAGTTGAGGGCAATGTCACTGGATGTTATAAATAGGATGCACGGCGACCGAATCCTCAGTTCCGTTTTGTTTGCTTCGGAGACTCGGCGCGCCTTGTGTATTCCTTGTGAATAGGTCTTTTTCTTCGACCCCTTCAACTCCGTGGTCTGGCTTCAAGACTTGCCGGGACTGCAAGTCTAAGATGTCGATTACCGACCCGCATCGCATTTGTTTGTGATGGCTGGGCGAGAGTCATGACACCGATGACTGTTCCTACTGCCAGTCGCTGACTGCTAAGGCCTTGCAGGAGCGTAATGGGAATCTTCAGGTAAGTAGGGGTTCTAAACCCAGTAACTCCCGTAAAACTTCTAAGGGGATGTCCACCGACGATTTGAAAGGCGAATCTCCGCGTCAGGAGTCCCGGGGATCTCTGTGCCGGAGTGGTTACCGCCATTCCTCGTCTCGGCATTCCAGGAAGTGCCGTCAGCGGTCGCCTTTCCCGTCGTCCTCGGAGGATGGAGCCGCAAGGAAAGTGGCATGTCCAACTAAGTCCTCGACTCCAGAGGAATGGGCTGCCTTCAGGGAGCAGATGCTGGCGATTTTTCCAATCCCAGGGAACAGTTCCGTCCGTTCCTTCGGATGAGGTTGGCAAGGAACGTTCTCGATCCGTGGCTCGCATGCCTTCGGTCTCTGGTCCTTGGCGCGATTCATCTGGAACCTTTGAGGTCCCATTCGGACAAGGCTCAGGATGGTCGCAAGAGATGCGTTTCCAGGTCCCGATCCTCGTCCCCAGCAAGACCACAGAAACCTGGTTGGCATTTACTCCATCAGCGCTGTGTCTGTCGGATACAGACGTCGAAGCTTTGCCTTCTCACAAGCCCTCGGCGCTCCTATCGACGCTGAAGCCTTTGGCACCCTCGACGCCTTCAGGGCCTTTTGGACAGAATTTACTGATGGAGATCCTTGCTACTGTGGATCCTCCAAGGAAGGCTACTTCCAAGTCTGTGAGGCCTGTCATGGACTCCAGACTCTCTTATGTCCTGAGGCAGGACTTTTACCTCCCTCTGGATGACATCTATGAGGAGGAGGGGATGGAGGGAGAGGAGGAGGAGGAGGAGGAGGGTCAGACTTCGATTTTGACCCTGTTGAGCCTGATGTGGCTCCAATCTTTTTCGGAGACAGTCAATTGGAAGAGTTGAGGCAATCTCTTCAGTGGCTTGGACACTTCTAAGGGTGGCGGCTGCTTGGCAGACACCGGAATCTCTTCCGGCAGTTACCAAAGCGTTAAAAAAAAAAAAAAAATGCTGCCCTTCCAGTAGCGACCCCAGCTACCTTTCATCTCACCCCACTGCCGAGAGTTTGGTGATTCAGGCGGCTACGGCCACCTCGAGGCAGGCGGCGTACTCTACCATCCCTCCTGGTAAGGGACGACAAATGCTTCGACGGTTAGGCACGCAAGGTGTTTTCTGCGGGGAGTATGCCGTTGAAGTCAGCCAACTCCACTTGTGCCTTAACAAGATTTTCACACACTCGCGTGTTATAAATGCCATATCATATCAATTGTGTTCTCTAGCGGCTGAGCATATTCCCGAAGGGGAAGAAAGGGAGGGGTTCTTTGCTCTCATGCAGGATGGCAAGGATGCCATGTGTGAATCCCTTCAGTCTGGTTTGGACACGGCCGACAGTGGTAGCTGGTCCATGGCTGCGAGCACCGTTATACGCAGATTTTGAGTAGTTGCAGAAGTCTGGTTTTACTCTGGATGTGCAAGCCAGTCTTTTGAACATGCCCTTTGATGGAGCGCTTTTGTTTGACAGCAAGGCTGACGAGAGCCTTGAGAGGTTGCAGACCTCAAAAGCTACAGCAAAATCTTTGAGCGCAGGTGTGCGTCAAACTCTGCCTTTTTGTCCTAGGGGACAGCAGTGGACGGGCGGTTCTTTTCGCTAGTACTCCTTTGGTAGAACGAGAGGAGCCGCCAGTCAAAGGGGTCAGCGTAAAAGTACCTGTGGTGGTCGGGGAAATAAGGGTGCCTAAGCCTCTCGGGCAGCTGCCTCTTTGCCTTTGTCTCATTGTTCGCTGGTTGGGGGCAGACTGTCTCAGAATCTCGAAGAATGGTGAGCTATTACTTGGGATGCGTCAGTTCTGGATACAATAGCCCATGGCTACTGCCTTCCCTTCCTAAAGCAGCCTCACGGCAACCCAGGGAGAATCTCTTTGAAGCTTCCGGATCTGCTCCTTGTGCAGGAAATCTTTACCCTGCTGGAGAAAGGCACTATGGAACTGGTGCCTGTAGTGGAGAGGATCAAGGGATGGTATTCACTATATTTATTTTTTTTTATTCCAACGAAAGACTGGGGATTGAGACCCATTTTGGACTTGTGTTGGTTGAACAAACCTCTCTGGAAGGACAGGGTCAAGATGGCCACTCTTTCTGAAGTCCTCCAGGCTCTTCAACAGCAGGATTGGTTGGTGTCTCTTGACCTACATGATTACTTTAATGTGCCGATTCATCCAAAGCACAAAGTACCTGAGGTTTGTGGCTGGCGACTCGCACTTTCAGTTTCGTGTCCTGCCATTCGGATTGACCTCCGCCCGAGGATCTTCACCAAGCTAATGGTGGTGGTGGCAGCGTATCTTAGGTGAGTGAGTGAGTGGGTGGGGGGGGGATTCACGTCTACCCCTACCTGTACAACTTGCTGATCCGTGCGCGTTCTCCAGAGCAAGCGAAGGATCATCTCGGTCTCAGCTGCCGCTCCCTCCACAAACTGGGCTTCTCCCTCAGTTTCAAGAAGTTGCATCTGACACCTTCCCACCAGCTCCAGTACATCGGGCCTGTATTGGACACGTCCTTGGGGAAGTGCTCGCCTCCCAAGTGAGGGCTCATCACATTGTGCAGATGAACAAGTTTCAACATGCCCAGGGTCTCCCAGCTTTCGAATTCTTAAGGTTGCTCGGCCTCAAGGCATCCTGCATTTTTCTGGTGCCAGAGGCCAGACTGAGGATGAGATCCCTGCAATGGGTTCTCAAGATGCAATGGTCACAATTCTCAGGAAAGATGGCGGGACCCGTTTATGATTCCACTCTTGGTCTCACAGGATCAGCTGTGGTGGGCCAACGAGGGGAACCTGATGAAGGGGGAGCTGTTTTGACAACTGTGGCCAGAGGTAACGGTTGTAACGGACGCTTCATTCACAGGATGGGGAGCTCATGCCGGAGATTTGACCGCCAGCGGTCGTTGGTCTTCGTTGGAGTCCAAACTCCACATCAACCTGTTGGAGCTGAGGGCCATTAGGCTGGCTCTGAAGGCTTTTCTGCCGTCTGAGCGGGTGAAGTGTGTCCTGATCATGACAGCTCATACAGTGGCCATGCATTACCTCAACAAAAAAAGGGGCAGTAGGGTCACTCCCGTTTTGCAGAGAGGCGATGAAGCTCTGGTTCTGGGCAATCCAGCAGGGAATATCACTCTCAGCAGTTCATCTGGCCGGAGAGGAGAAAGCGGCGGAGGACGCTCTGAGCAGGCAGAGCAGTCTCTCACGAGTGGGAGTTGGCTCAGGAAGTCCTTTTGGAGACCTTCGCCCTTTGGGAAACCTCACAAGTGGATCTGTTTGCGACCAGTGCCAACCGGATGTGCGAGAGATTCTGCTCAAGGAAATTTCCTCTGAGAGGAGCCTTAGGAGACGCCTTTGCCGTGGATTGGTCATTCCCACTTCTGTGCGCGTTTCTGCCGGTCCCAGTCATTCCTCAAGTGTTAAGGAGGTTGCAGAGGTTCAGGTCCCACATGATCGGATTGGACCAGAAGAGCGTGGTACCTGGATCTTCTAGAAATGTCCATTTGCCCTCCATGCTGGCTTCCTTATCGAGAGGATCTGCTCGGGAGGGAGTGAGGTAGGGAAAGGCAAGGGGACAGGTTCTCCATCCAGAGGGCAGGACACGCTTGGTATCTGAAAGGTTGAGGTATAAGTATTGGGACCTCCAGGATGACGTGATGGAGGTGTTGCTGTCGGCCAGGCAGCCAGCAATAAGATCCCTGTACTGTTGCAGTTGGCGCAAGTTTTGCGACTGGTGCAGAGGACATGTTGATCCTTTTCAGTGTTCCATTCCCATGATTCTTTCTTTCCTGGTTTCTTTGGCCCACAGGGGCCTTCAAGTAGGTACCATTAAGGGTTACCTGGCGGTGCTTTCTATCTTCAAGCGCTTATCTAAGAATGTTCTTATTTTAAGATTCCTTTGATTTCCCAATTTATTAAAGGACTCACTAATGTTTTCCCACCGTCTCCGTTCCAGGTGCCCGTTTGGGATTTGAATTTGGTCTTGAAATTCCTGATGGGTGCTCCGTTTGAACCATTGCACTCTTGTCCTTTGAGACTGTCTTTCAAGACGGTGTTCTTGGTTGTGGTTACTTCCGCTCGCAGAGTGAGTGAATTGCAGGCACTTTCATCTAAGCCGCCCTTTACTGTGTTCTACAAGGATAGGGTTGTACTGAGTGTACGTCCTTCCTTTCTACCTATGGTAGTATCTGAATTTCATTTAAGCCAAGTGCTTCTGCCGTCTTTTTATATTCCTCCTCATCCTGGTAAGGAAGAGGAGAGACTCCATAGGTTGGACCCTAGGAGAGCTCTGAGCTTTTATGTTTCTAGGATGTCCAGGGTCAGAGTGGACGATCAACTCTTTGTGGGGTATGCTGGACAACGATTGGGCCAGGCTGTTACCAAACAGACCTTGTCCTTTTGGATTATCCTCACCATTACGGAATGTTACCGATTGGCAGGCAAGGACCCTGCGGAAGGTTGCGTGCTCATTCCACTAAGGGCGTGGCTGCTTCCACAGCCCTGCAGCAGGGAGTTCCTATTAGGAATATTTGTGACGCAGCCAAAATAGGCTTCTATCCACACCTTTATCAAACATCAATCCCTGGATACGCTGCATGGTCAAAATATGGCCTTTGGTAAGGCGGTTCTTTATTCTGCCATCTAATTGGGTGTTGGGGAGAATTCCCTGTATAGGCTAATTTCCCAAACCTAGTGAGTCCCCCCCAGCAGCTTTGTTGGATTTTTGGGGTTTATTTTTTTCTCCTGCTAAGAGTGAGACTCTCTTTCTCCCACTCTTAGGCATGATTTGAGAATGTCCTTTGACTATGTAATGTGTTTTATGGGCTATGGGGTCTTTTACTCCATAGGGCTTCATGTGTTTTTGGTATGTGTGTTACACAGCACCCTCAGTGCAGTAACGCAGGGGTGTCCCAGTGACCCCCCAAACATAGACTCCAGACCCTGGGACTGACTACTGTCTCCCAGGGCATGTAAAGTCACCATTGGCTTTACTAGTCTCAAATTGTGAACAGAACCAGTACAAACCATCATATTGTGGAAGTACTGGTAGGGGTAATTATATTGCCCTGGGTCTGTTTTCCAAGGGGGCACTGTCCAGTCCCCCCTTGTTGAGTTTGTGGCTGGTGGCAGTGGATACCACGCGAAATATTCCACCAGAATATTTCCTATGGGATTTTCCCATTCATTTTAAACGCACCACTTTTTCGGTGCAATGTTAAAGATACCGCCGGGTTATTTATTTAATATTTATTCCCCGGTTGGGTCTTTTTGCCAGGACTCGGTTTTAAAATGGCGTTTGTGTTCGCCTCTGTAACTCCAACCCAAGTCGAGCCCTTTGTTCCACTTTTGGCGGGCTTCTGCACAGAAGCCTCCAAAAGTGGTGCCACTCTGTCTGGGTCTACAGGATGTGTGGGAGGGGGGGGAATAGGCACCCTGGACTGAGTTGCCTTGCAACTCAAGTCGCACTCTTGTGTGATTGGCCCAGTAGTGAGCCGTCCGGCTCACCACTTAGCATGTTTGAGTGACAGCTAGGACTGATGAATGGGGGTTTTCTACATAAAAGCAGGGCTTTGGGGACTGGAACTTCAGAAGTCGCCACAGGACCTAAAGAATCCGAAGAGGGAGAAGCTGAGCCGACCTGCAACGACGACACCACCGACGAAGCCCTACTGAACTGACTCACCACTTCCCAACGACAGAGAAGATAGTCTTCCAGGAGAGTCTTCTTCCTTTTGAGCTGTGGGGTTAACCAGTTTGCCCTTTTTTCGCCTTCCTGGATCGTCTCGTGGTCGAATGTCCCATGCCAAGCACCCCGGCGGCCGGATAGCCACGCTTCACCACTACCGCGAATGAAAGTGTAGTATCTTTTAATCGGGAAACTCTGCGCCTGATTTCTTCCCTGGCAGTGCAACGACCTCCAGCTTTCCTCCATGTTGAGATCTTCTCTTCCCTTGGACGAAGCACCGACTTGCACCCGCTGCCAGGCACAACTGCCCCCGCTGGATCTTTCTCACCATTTCGGGTACTGTGTCCCGCCTGGTCTCCCTTGCAACAGACTGTTCAAGTTGTCCCGTAAATCCTTGACTCTCTATCCTGGGGTGACCTCGGACCTGTTAACTAACTTTTCTGAACTTATCTAACTCCTTTTTGAACTATCTGCAAATACTTTTAAAGTGTACTTCATCTGTGTGATCTTGGGCACATTCCGCCTTGCTCTCCAAGAGTGGGCCTGGCCTATGAACTTTTTGCTCTACAGTAGACCCAGCCTTTCTTGACTTGCTGTGGTTCTTTAAAAGTGTTGGTATTGTGTGTTTTCCTATTTCTGCCTTTTCTCTCCCTTTTTAAATAATTATTGGAGTGCCATCTTGGTTAAGCGCTCACCTCTGTGTTAAGTGGTGTTCTTTTCCTAAGACTTGTCGAATAATTAATCAGGGAGGTGTATATATTTCTAGTGACTGTTTGAACTTGCTTGACATATTAGTGCCAGTGTATTTTTACAAGTGTGTTTTTAAATAAATAATTATATACTTTTATACCAAAGCTCTGGTCAGTGTTTGCATGTGCTACTGTATTTTTGTACCTAATATGTATACTCTATTTCTGATGTTTGTTAATCTGCTTAGAATCACATGCTGTGCATAGGTCCGACATCCAGTGGTCACTGCGGAGTATTGCATTTTGTTTTTCGTAGTCGAAAAGGGGACGTCGACAAGGCGTGTCTGTAACACTATCCCTATAGTGACGTGCGTTGTACCCACAATCCCTCACGCGTCGAGGTCCCTCAGATTGTTTTTTTCCGCCCAGCTTATGGTCGCCTTACGCGGAGCTCCTAGAGAGACATTGCTAAACAATTACTACGGACCTCGGTCCTTAATATATACTTATTGTTAAAGATCCCTCCCCTCGACGTTAGCTGTGAAGCTGTTTCTCCGCCGAGCAAGTTTTCGACGGAGGAGAAGAGACGGAGGAGATCCTTCGGCGCTGCCGAACACGTGGCCAGGCCTTGCCGGCCAACATACAGTAGGGAGAGTGGGGGTTTCGAACTTTTACCTTCTTGTCGAGAATGTCTTTCTTTCTCCTCTATCTTTCCCTTGGGGTTGTTATCACCAGTTTTTATTGCCTCAGCTATGGAGAGGACACCTTTTAAGTTTTGCCCACGCTGTAGGGGCAAATACACTTGGAAGGACAAACACAAGCTCTGTAATCGTTGCTTGCCCCTCGATCATAAAGAGGACAGCTGCGCGGCCTGTAAGCTCTTGAAACCAAGAACTCTTAAAGAACGGAAAGTTAAGAGGTGGGCGGACTACGCTATGTCGAAGTCAGTTTCCTCACCCGCCGCCGCTGTTACAGAAAGTGACGAGGAGGGTGATAACTCGACGTCCGTTACGGAAGTCATTAACCCCCAGAAGGAGCGCTCGCGCTCCTCGACGTCCATCCCCGGCCCCGACGGGCTCGGCTCACGCCCTGCTTATGGGGATGAACACCCCGGCGACAAGGACGCACACAGACCCCATAGGGTTAAGCACATAACCCACGGCTCTTCTTCGTCCAGGACGAAGGATCCACCAGCGCCGAAGGGGACGCAGGGCACTCCAGCGTCGACCTCAGACCGCAAGGGTCTCAAGCCCCACCCGCAAACGCAGCCGCGACCAGCGATTGGGCTTTCATCTAATACGGGCGCTACCTCAAAAACATCCGACGTAACGCTCCATAGAGCGGTTGTCGAAAAACAACGCGCAACGCAGGCAACGCCGACTCCAGAACCCTCGACTGACAAACTCGTCGTCGAGAGTCTGGCGAGAATTGTTTCCGAGGACAAACGTAAGCGGACGACGAAACAGACGTCGAATACCGCACCCAAGGAAATAGAAACGCCGAAAAAGCACAAGAGTAGCCAGGAACTGCCCCATCCATCTAAAGGCACTTCTGAACTACCGGAGGGCTTTTCTGAGGGCGACGGAAACCTTTTGTCGACGTTGTGGGAGCGTTCGAAGCGTTTTGAAGGTGAAAACACTGATTTCCCCCCTCTAGACTATTCAGGGGTTCCCCATGAGACCCTGGAAAGACTCCATTCTTGTATGGAAAAGATGGAGAGGTTTTTGGGTAGCCAAAACCCACCCACACCCAAAAGACCAAGAGAATGGACCCAGGATGACCCTAGGGTCAAGATTCCTAGGCTGTTTCCCCCTTCTACAGATGCATATGACCTCACTGAAGAGGAGCAATACCTCCAGGAAGATGAGTGTTTAGGTGGAGAGGAAGAACTTGAGGAGGAGAGGTTTGAGGAAGACCCTTACACTAGCGCAGGAGCTTTTGAAGAAGATACAGCTACCTCACAGCCCTGGCACTCCCCATCAGTGCAGCCTTGGCAATCCCCATCAGTGCACTCAGACCCTGATGTCTTTCATCCTTCTCCTCCCAAGGACTCACCTATTGGGAACACCTCCCCCATAGATGACCAGCCTTCACTTAATGCACTATTGCGCAAGGCAGCAGCGCATTTTGAAATAGACACAGGGGAGACTCTTCCGGACATAGCCTTTGTAGAAAAAGTTATTAAAGAAAAAGCCCCGGTCAGCCAGTCCATTCCGCTCCTGGCTTCTATAAAGAGAAGAATAACTCCTTCCCTTTCCAATCCGGCCTTAGTCAGAGGGGTCAACCCTCGGATAGAAAAGTTCTTCAGCCCTTCGTCTACTGACCCTTTGTACATCAGGGGACAATCTATTCCGGACTCTCTGGTAGTGACTAACACAAGAAAGAGAGCGGGGGTACCACTATCTACTAGTGAGGCACCACCTGACAAAGAGGGCAAGAAGCTCTATGCACTTGGAAAGAGAATCACAACCTCCGCCGCCTTCTCGACCAGGATCGCGAATAACCATTCCCTACTAGCTAGCTACGCAGATGCACAGTGGAGCAAGCTGCGCAGCGAAGCAGAGGACGCACCAGAACCCTTGCGTTCACGCCTGTTGGCTACTATATCAGAGGGAACTCTTGTAAACCAGGGCATCGTAAAGAACTACTTAGATGCCGCAGAGACAGCTGGCCGCTCCCTGGTTCAGGGAATACTTCTCAAACGCCATGTCTGGCTGCGCAATTCGGGATTTAAGCCAGAAACTCAGGCTTCCCTAATAAATAGGCCCATAGAGCAAACACATCTGTTTGGGAAAGCAGTTGATGAGGCCCTAGAACATGCGAAGAAGGAGTTTGATACCATCAAGACTCTTGACCAAATTTCTAGGCCACCTAACAGACACAGCTATGGCAATAGACGCTCCTTTCGTGGCCAACGCCAGCAGCAAAGCCAACAACAATTTTACTCTGCTACCAACTGGCCCTCTAACCAAAGCACTCAGTTCAGTCAAAGAGGCCAACGTCGTGGCAAGGGAAGAGGGCGCGGCTCCAGTCCAAAAGGCCCCACGCCCAATACCAACAAATGACCCAAAGATTCGGGTCCCCTCCCATGCATCACCGGTTGGGGGCCGGCTAACATCGTTCCTTTCAGCATGGGAGGGAATAACGTCAGACCGCTGGGTATTATCCACCATAGCCCACGGATATTGCATCGAATTCAACGGTTCCCCGAAATACAGACCCCCACGGAACCGACGCATGACACCGGAACACCTCACTATTCTTCTTCAAGAAGTAGAAGAGCTACTGAAAAAAGAAGCTATAGAGGCTGTCCCCCTATCTCAGGTAACAGAAGGTATTTATTCAGTGTACTTCCTTGTACCCAAAAAGGACTTAACCATGCGCCCTGTATTAGATCTGCGCCCAGCGAACAACTTTGTCAAACCCCAAAAGTTTCGTATGGTGACTTTGCAGGAAGTAATCCCACTGTTATCACAGGGGGATTACATGACAACACTAGACATGAAAGATGCATACTTTCATATTTTAATGTTGCCAGCGCACAGAAAATACCTCAGGTTCAAGATAGAGAACAAACACTATCAGTTCAGAGTACTACCCTTCGGGATAGCATCTGCACCAAGGGTATTTACGAAAGTACTGGCAGCGGCCCACCTGCGCAGATTATCCATCCCGGTTTACCCGTACCTCGACGACTGGCTCTTTCAGCGGATTCTTACGAAACATGCTTCTCCAATACCCAAGGACCGTAGACCTTTTGTCCCAACTGGGCTTCTCCATCAACGAAAAGAAGTCTAGCTTAGACCCTGGCCAAATCAAACAATTCCTAGGGGCTCTAATTCGAACAAAGGACGGCCTCGTCTTCCCCTCCAACGAGAGGGTCCAAAACATGCTGTTTCAGATCCCACAATATGTGGCAGGTCGAGAGGTGACGGTACGCAAAGCAATGCACTTGCTAGGGATGATGGCGTCATGTATTTATTTGGTACCTCACGCGCGCCTGCGCATGCGCCCAATGCAAGAGTGGCTCTACAGCCAGTGGTGTCAGGCCAGCGGACAATGGGACGATCTGGTGGTGGTCTCGCAGGCCTTGGTTCTCTCGCTATGGTGGTGGACAAAGGAAAACCTGTTATTAGGGAAAACTTTTGCCACACCCGCAGTGGAAGCCACTCTAACCACAGACGCATCCCTTACAGGATGGGGGGCTCACCTATCCCATCAGACTGCTCACGGAGTGTGGACTCCGAGCTTAGCATCCAAGCATATAAACCTGCTGGAACTATTAGCAGTGTTCAAAGCACTGAAAGCCTTTCAGGAACACTTACAAGGAAAGACAGTGATGGTCCTCACAGACAGCACCACAGCCATGCACTATCTCAACAAGCAAGGGGGCACTCACTCTCCAGGACTGTCCAAGCTGTCCCAGAATATATGGAAGTGGGCTCTCAAACACAACATGTTCCTACTATCACAACATGTACCAGGGGAACTCAATCTGCTAGCAGACAAACTCAGCAGAGATTTCGCCCTACCCAAAGAGTACGAATGGCAATTACACGAAGACATCGTCTTAGACGTCTTCACGCAATGGGGTTTCCCGGAAATAGACCTGTTCGCAACCCTGGAGAACTCACAATGCCAAAGTTACGCTTCCAGGTACCCCCAGAACCAGTCCAAGGGGAACGGTCTGTTGGTTCAATGGTCAGGGAAATTTGTTTACGCCTTTCCCCCGACTCCCCTCCTCAACAAAGTGGTGCACAAGATGCACCAAGAGCAGGTTACCATGATACTAGTAGCCCCAATGTGGGCCCGGCAGCCATGGTTCGCTCACTTGATGGAGATGTCCCTATCTCCCCCAATGAAACTTCCCTGCCCGTACAACATGCTGTCACAGGACAAGGGCAGGACACTGCGTCCATGCCCTCAGACCATGAATTTAGCAGCCTGGCTCCTGAGATCATAGAATTTGGACATTTACATCTCCCTCAGAGATGTATGGACATCCTCAGGGAAGCCAGAAAACCTAATACTCGCCACTGCTATTCTAGCAAGTGGAAAAGATTTGTCATTGGGTGTAGAAGTAAGAACATCAACCCGGTTGACTGCTCTGCCACTAACATTATTCTGTACTTGACCCATTTACTGGATTCAGGTCTAGTGTTTAATTCCATTAAAGTCCACCTAGCGGCACTTTCTGCATACACCACTTCCCAACTTAAAGTGTCGTGGTGGAAGATACCAGTTATCAAGTCCTTTATGGAAGGGGTAAAGAGAATACACCCCCCCGATAGCTAACCCAGCTCCCGGATGGGACTTAAACGTGGTACTTTCTAGACTCATGGGCACTCCTTTCGAACCCATGCACAAGGCAACTCTTAAATACCTCACTCTTAAGACTGCTTTCCTAATAGCTATCACCTCCATTAGGAGAGTAAGTGAACTACAGGCTCTTTCTGTACTAGACCCCTTCGTATCAGTTCACAAGGATAAGGTGGTTCTTCGCACACACCCAAGGTTTGCACCAAAATTCATCTCGAAATTTCATGTAAACCAATCTATAGAACTACCAACGTTCTTTCAGAACCCTTCCAGCTTGGGAGAAAAAAGTCTGCATACACTAGATGTACGCAGAGCTGTCATGTTCTACATGGAAAGAACCAGATCACTGAGAAAGACTAATCAGTTCTTTGTCTCGGTGGCAGCAGGAAGAGAAGGAGATGCAGTCTCTAAGTCCACTATATCTAGATGGATTGTACAATGCATCACTCTCTGTTTCTCTCTTGCTAAGAGAGAACTACCCTTCAAGCCAAGAGCACATTCCACTCGAGGCACTGGGGCTTCCATAGCATTCATTGCAAATGTTCCCCTTGAGTCCATCTGCAAAGCGGCTACCTGGAGTTCTGTGCACACCTTTACAAAACACTACTGTCTAGATGCACACTCTAGATCTGACTCCCAGGTGGGACAGGCAGTATTAAGACATCTTTTCTCTACTGTTCCTTCTCATAACCCACCGCCAACTCTGGGTACTGCTCGCTAGTCTATGCACAGCATGTGATTCTAAGCAGATTAACAAACATCAGAAGACAATGCATTACTTACCGTAAAAGCATTTCTGATGGTTGTATCTGCTTAGATTCACATGCGCCCGCCCTTCCTCCCCGCTCAGATGGAAGGAACATAGACATCCTCTACTATATTTCTCTCTTTTCTGTACTCACTCACGTCTAGAAGGCTCCCTCAGGGCAGAAAAATACAAACAGAGGGACCTCGACGCGTGCGGGATTGTGGGTACAACGCACATCACTATAGGGATAGTGTTACAGACACGCCTTGTCGACGTCCCCTTTTCGACTACGAAAAACAAAATGCAATACTCCGCAGTGACCACTGGATGTCGGACCTATGCACAGCATGTGAATCTAAGCAGATACAACCATCAGAAATGCTTTTACGGTAAGTAATGCATTGTCATACTGCCTAACTCTTCTTGAGAGAAGTCTGACTGGTCAGCCACAGCTACCAGTTAAATCTGGATGGTGCAGACTGCTACCAATTGGGTTTACTGCTAACAACTGTAGTCTTAAACTTTTTGCAGTGGTCCCTAAGGGAACTGCACAGGTTTCTGCCTAACATTGGGTATGCAAAATTCTTTTCCCTCCTCATTTTATGTTACTGCTTTGCGAGTCTGTCAAAGATGTGGAATACGTTGTAGGACACAATCAATTGGAAGAACAAGTTACTTACCAACTGGTAACGTTCTTTCAACTGGATGTTCCTCCAACGTATTCCACATCGCCCTCCCAGCCTGCTTCTCTGGAGAATTTCCTATGCTATTGCATCTTGCGTTCCCTCAAGGCTATGTGTAGTCATTCATACAGGCATTGGATATGTGCATGTCACACGTTATGGAGGAAAAAAAAAATTAGGCTACGGACGTCGTGCTTCCTATTTATAACATCCAGTGATGTTGCCCTCGACGGAGGCCTTCAAGGGACATCGACCAGACGCCACCGACTCAGGACGCTCTCTGCCGAAAAAGCTTCCGAAGTACACAGCAGTGGACATTACATATCAAAGATGTGGAATACGTTGGAGGAACATCCAGTCGAAAGAATGTTACCAGTTTGTAAGTAACTTGTTCTTCTAACCCGGCTCCCGGATGGGATCTAAATGTGGTATTGATTAGACTTATGGGGTCTCCCTTTGAGCAGATGCATAAAGCAAGTCTCAAGGATCCTACATATAAGACAGCCTTCCTAGTGGCCATCACTTCTATAAGAAGTGTTAGTGAACTACAGGCCCTTTCAGTCCTAGACTCTTTCGTTACAGTCCATAGAGATAAGGTAGTTCTGCACACTCATACTCGATTTTCGCCTACATTTATTTCCAAGTTCCATGTGAACCAATAAATGGAGCTGCCTTCTTTGTTCCAGAACACCACTAACGTGGCCGAAAGAAGCCTACATTCATTAGATGCGCGCATGGGCAGTCATGTTTTACCTGGAAAGAACTAGACCACTGAGACAAACAAATCAATTTTTTGTTTCAGTGGCAGCTGGTAGAGAAGGGGATGCTGTCTTTAAATCAGCCATCTCAAGGTGGATTGTCAATTGCTTCACACTCAGTTACACTCTTGCCAAAAGAGAACTGCCCTTCAAGCCTAGAGCACATTCTACTCGATGCACTGGGGCTTCCATAGCATTTATTGCAAATGTTCTGCTAGTGTAATGCTTACCTGAACTCCGCGGGGGCACTCTAAATCGGTGATGCCCTCTGAGGTTTCTTTTCACTAGGTGAGCAAGGCAGGAAGTCCTGTAAATAATACAACAGTAAATGTCCTCTGTTTAGAAAATGCTTACACTTAACCATTCATTGAAATTGTGTACAGAGTCGTTTGTCAATCGGATGCTTTTCAGTCATGGAAGAAAAATGTTTCTGTTCACCTGTACTATTGTTATGATGAGCTCTCCATCCTGCATCGGTGCAGGGGCGCTAGTTCTGTAGAGATGATGTTGAATAGATGGGATCACATTACTATTATTGGGCAAGGAATGATGGAACCCCTCAATAGTGCAATTTAAACAATGAGAAAGGATCTTAGTCAAATAGTTGAGGGAAAAAACGAACTCTGTAGAAAGCAGCTGATAAGTAAAGTCTTTCTGATCTTGTGTTGAGTAAGGAAGACTCAGTACTGTAGAGCTTGTGGAGAATAATGCATGTCGTGGCAGCAGATGAATATCAGTGACATGTGGTGCTGTATATTAAGGGAATCCGTGGTAGAACCTTGTGGGTAGATTTGAAATGAAGAGAGGTTCTGTGGAAAATATAGTGACACTCGGCGTGTGTAAAAATGATGCTAGACCTTATATTTGCAGAAGAAATGGTGGAACTAGAGGAGGCGCGTAGACCACAAGACTTAACAATGCATTTTCTTGACTGGAACCTTGAATTCATCCATTCCTGAACTGCGCAGGGATTTTCTGGCAATGAACTCTTGTACTTCTTCCAAACGGCAGAGGGCAGTATAACTGTATTCTGCGAAGCGGAATGATTAACTCTATACTTATTCAGAACGGCGGAGGCCGTATACTGTATTCAGTGAAGCGGAATTAATTATTTAATGCAACTCTAGAAACTACGTAAAGTGAAATAACTTTTCCTCACAAATGGAGGCTTTTGTATAAATGGAGTTTTACTGAAGACCTCCTACTAAACTGAGTAACTGTAGGTACTTGTTGTTATGTTGAACGTTGACTCAGCGCTGAATGCAACTGTAACGTTGCGCATGCTAAGAGAAAACAATATCGGAGCGTATAGTGAAGGGAATGTTAAATGAATAATAACAGTGGACCAAAAGGGGGAAAAGGAAACGGGAGGTGTAAACTAGGGAAAGGTTCTGTGGGAGGATGACAGGACTTTGACATGAACCGCGGTAAACGTTGCACTGCTGAGAAGCAGAATCAATGCGAAGTGCGGAACACACAGTGGGCGGGGCTTATATGGGGAGCTGAGCTTGAAGCGTAGAGCAATTCTGCTACTTACAGGTTACCAACTTGGCGGTTTTGTTAGGTAATCAGGAAGTTTTTACCTAACCATTGAAACCCCCCATTGAATGACTTAACTTATGCACAAACCAAGAGCGGTAGGCCAATGTCCATTTCTTTTGGGACGCTAAACATGGTACTTTGCCCATGATCATGACACTTAGAATCCATTTGCAATGCGGCAACCTGGAGTTCTGTACATACCTTTACAAAAAACTATTGCCTAGACACTCATTCTAGATCTGATTCTCAGGTGTGACAAGCAGTATTAAGACATCTTTTCGCTACTGTTCCTTCTCCCAACTCGCCTCCAACTCCGGGTCCTCCCTGCCTCCTCTTCAGGGTGGAAGGAACATAGACGTGTTACTGCTTTCTCTCTTTTTATGTACTCACTCACAATAGCCTGGGGCTTCCTCATGGCAGAAAAAATACTATCGGAGGGACCAAGGCGCTTGAGGGATTTTGGGTACACTACACGTCAAGATAGGGATAGTGTTACAGACACACCTATGCCAACGTCCCCTTTCAGTCCATGAAAGACTAGATGCAATACTCCGCAGTTACCACTGGATGTCGGACCATATGCACAGCATGTGAATCTAAGCAGATACAATCATCAGAAATGCTATTACGGTGAGTAATGCATGTCATATATTTCTGAGGCTTGTGGAAACTGCATAGACTCCATGCAATATATAGGCTGGCATCTAGTGGAAGCAAGAGTATTACAGTTGTTTTCGAAACTCGAAAAAGGACGTCCACAGGGCGTGCCAGTAATACTATGCCTAATGTGACGTCCACTGTACCCATGGTCCTTCACTCTTTGAGGTCCCTCAGATTATTTTCCGCCTTCGGGAGCGGACGCTTCTCGCAGAGTTCAATTTTGGCATAATGCCATTTGCTTATGGCAAGTTTAAAGATAGTTTACTCTTTCTGTCCTTTCCTTCCGATTTCGACCAATTCATCGATGCGGTGGAAACGACAGCACAGTCGGACGAATTCAAAATTCGACGGACCCTTTCGGCCTTGGAAGGCCCACCGAGCCTAGGCCCTGACAATAGGGAGAGTTGGGGGGGGGGGGGTGGTCATTGTACAATGCATTTTCCCGCCCTTTCTCGCCTGGCTGCCCATCCCAGACATGGATCGAACATCTTTTAAATTCTGCCCCACGTGTAATAAAGGTCAGTGGATCGACGAACACAGAGTGTGCAAACTGTGTGTAAACCGCGCCCACGTTGGAGGGCACGGTTGAGCCTGCAAGCTCTTTAAACCTAAGACCCTTATAGATGGCAGAACTAAGCACTGGGCCCATCACGCAATGCAGGCCGTGGCCGCCAATGAAGTGGCGGGAGCTTCCAGTGATGGTAGTGTCGCCGTCTTTTCGGACGGCGAGGGCGACTGGGAACAGCCAAATTCCCAAGTGCAGGCCCCAGACCCTAAGAGTCAGACTGGCTGTTCTATTACGGGGACGACACCCGGCAGCAAGAACACTACCTTTACACACGCCACTAAACACACATCCCTGGGCGAGCGCTTGGCACCGTCGACCAAACGCCCAGATACGGCATCTAGGCTGAGTCCTGTAGATTCCCTGTCCTCTGGGCATTTGAGATCCTGATCGCCCCATGACTGGCCCAGGAAACGTAAAGACACTGCCAGTAAAATGACATTGACCTAACGCCGATCGTCGGCACACAAGGCAGAGGTCCATCCCACTACTGAGAGTTGACATCCTTCGTCGAAATCGGTAAAAAACACATGGTTATCGCACCTGGTTAAAAAACGTGTTCCTCAGACCTGTTCAAGGCTACTCCTACCAAAAAGTCTTCCTCCAAAAGTTCTAATCACAAAGACCAGTCTCAGAAAGAGACGTCTACCCCTTCCAAGTCTCATAAAGAAAGATCTACCCATACTAAGGAAGCTTTACCAGTCCCACAAGAAGGTTCTTTGGCTAGGGTCTTACAGAATAAGGGCTCATCCACACCTACACGCTTAGTATAAGTCCCTACCCCACCTTACTCCTGGGTCATCCCCGGTTCAACCCAATGTAGTGCAGAGGACATAGATAGGGTGATGTCAAGAATGACATTTTTTTGCAAATTCTTTCAAAAACAACCCTCAGGCTGTCAAACTTTCAAATTACACCTCCTACTACTCGGGCTTCCAGCTCTCTGCCCATCATTTCCACGTCTCAGCCCGTGGTTTGATCCCAGCCACCAGAAAAAAGGTCTTGTACAACAGCTGAGCTTTATGACATTAATACAGACACTGAAGGGCATAATGAGGACTACCAACACTCGGATCATTACTATGATGGGGATGATGAGGCAGAGGTGTATACCATGGCCTCACCAATTCAACAAGATTTCCCAGTAGACAAGAAGGCTGCCACCCAATTCATCCCAATTTTGATATTTGTCCAGAGAAGAATCCAGCCTTCACTAGACACTTAACCAAACACGGGCAGTAAACCCGCAGGTAGAAAAACGTTTCCACCCACCGTCATCTGACCTGCTCTATATCAGGGGCCAGTTTATATGCCGAATTTGTTTGTGGTCACTACTACCCGTGAAAGGGCAGGGACACCACTAGCCTCTTCAGAGGCTCCCCCAGACAAAGAAAGCAAAAAAGCTCTATACTATGGGAAGGAAGGTAGCGACTTTGGCAGCGTTTCGAGCTAGAATAGCCTACAATTCTAAACTGTTGGCAAGTTATGATTGCCATAAATGGGACAAAATAACCTCCCTAATAGCTTCTGCTTCTGAGCCTTTAAAGTCTCAGCTTGCATTAGTAGCAGCTGAAGGCAAAGCTACGATCCGCAGCATTCTCAAGAATAACTTCAACGCTGCAGATAATACAGGCTGAATTATCGCTGAAGGAACCATAATGAGGCGCCACGATTGGCTTTGCCATTCTGGCTTTAATCTAGATACCCAGGCGACGTTACTTAACATGCCAGTGGAACCAACAGTTTTATTCGGAAAAGCGGTAGAAGACGCCCTAAGTCCGCCAAGGAGGAATACAATACCCTCAAGTCCCTCGGCCAACTAACTAATAAACCACCTGGCTAGAGAGGCGGGAACAATTTTTGCTGCTTTTGTGGCCAAAATTCCCAAAGCGGCTCTGGTTACGGACAAGATCAGAATTCATCCTGGAAAAACAACCAAGGCCAGGCGTCGCAGGGTTACCAGAGAGGCCAGCGCAGATCCTGCGCCGGGGATGGTCCTCCACTTCTAGAGGTGGAGAAACACCTCCCAAGCAATGACAACCCGCTACAGGTCCCGTCCCATTCCTCCCTAGTAGGAGGACGGATTTCACACTTCACCCACGCATGGGAGGGAATAACCACGGACAAGTGGGTGCTATCGACAGCGGGAGGTTGTGTGGAGCTCCTCCAAAGACCATCAAACCATCCCCAACGCCAAAGGAAGACAACAAAGAAAGAACAGCTCATCCTTCTGGAGGAAGTCAACGCGTTGCTTCTCAAGGACGCCATATAGATCGCGCCGTCCAACAAGGTAAACAGTGTTTATTAAACCTACTTCCTTGTGCCAAAAATAGATCTAATGATGCTCCCAGAGTTAGACTTACGCCCTGCAAACACATATCTAAAGCCACAAAAATTCTGCATGACAACGCTACAGGAGGTAATCCCCCTGCTAAAACGGGGACATTACATGGCAATACTGTATATGAAAGATGCCTATTTTCATATTTCAATGTTCCCAGCGCACAGAAAACTCTTGTTTCAAAATAGCAAACCAGCACTACCAATTCAAGGTGCTACCCTTCGGAAAAGCTTCGGCTTCAATGGTATTCACCAAGGTACTAGCGGTGGTGGCAGCGCACCTGTGCAGGGAGGCAATCCCAGTGTACCCCTACCTGGACGACTGGCTGATCACAGGGCAATCACCCCATCTTTGCAGACAAAACACGCAAAGAATCATAAACCTTCTCTTCCAATTGGGTTTCACAATAAACGAGAAAAAGACAAGTCTTGTAGCAAACACAACAAAACAGTTCCTCAGAGCTGTCTTAGACACAAAAGCAGGCTTGGCCTTTCCATCCATGGAAAGAGTTCAAAACATGCTTCGGCAAATACCCCAGTATCAAGCCGGTCGACAGATAAGCGTACGCAAAGCAATGCATTTACTAGGCATGATGGGGTTGTGTATTTACCTTGTCCCCCACACACGTCTGTGCATGCACCCACTGCGGTAGTCGTTGGCGAAACAGTGGCCTCAGGCAAGCGGTCAGTGGGACGATCTAGTGGTAGTTTTGCCAACACTAGTTCAAAATCTACGCTGGTTGACAAAAATATATTAAATGGAAAACACTTCCACGATCTGGAGGCACAAGCAGTTGTTACAACAGACGCTTCACTCTCCGAGTGGGGGCTCATTACGTTCACCACACAGCACATTGTCTGTGGATTCACATCATGGCACAGAACCACGTCAACCTGTTGGAGCTACTAGCAGTGTTCAAAGCTCTTCAATCATTTGAAGAGCAGCTGATGAACCAGACGGTTCAGATCTTGAAAGACAGCACCACTGCAATGTTCTATATAAACAATCACACACACTCTAAATCTATCGAAGCTGGTACCGAAAATATGGAGGTGGGCACTCAAACAGGGATGTTCCTATCATCCCAACACGTTCCAGGAGTACTCAACACCCTAGATGTCTCTCTGGGCAGAGATCCCCTACCGGAATAACACGGGTGGAACCTAGACCCAGATGTAGCAGACCACATCTTTTCCCTGTGGGGTTACCCCACGCTAGACTTGTTTGCTACAGGAGGAAACCAGCAATGCCCAGACTTTGCGTTCAGGTTCCCCCAACCAGACTCCAAGATAACACCCTATGGATGAACTGGTGACGGATATTTGCTTACGCTTCCCCTCCCTCCACCCCCCAGACTCCCTTAATGAGCAAGGTATTGAACAAGATTCACAGGGATTAAATGACGCTCATCCTAGTTGTTCACATTTGGGCAAGACAGCCATGGTATCCACACCTGCGCAAACTGGCGATGCGCGATCCGTTCAAACTCCTGTGTCACACAAACCTATTGACCTAACACTGGGGAATAACAGTATACCCTCAACCACACTCAATGAACCTGGTAGCTTGGCTCCTGAGGTCATAGAGTTCGGACACCTTAATCTGCCACAACAGTGTATGGATATCCTCAAGGAGGCTCGTAAACCAAACACTAGACACTGTTATTTTGACAAGTGGAGGAGATTTGTAATCTGGTGCCAGTGTAAACAAAGCCCATAGAATGTACTCCATCCCATATTCTTAACTATATGCTCCACTTGTTAGACTCAGGGTTAGTATTCAACTCCATAAAGGTCCACCTGGCGTCTTTATCGGCATACACTACCTCTCAAAGTAAGGTGGAAAATTCCAGTCATTAAGGCTTTCATGGAAGTGGTAATAAGACTCCACTCTTCAATTTCTAATCCACCGCCAGGCTTGTTGTACTCGATAATCTCATGGGCCCTCATTCGAGCCTATGCACAAGTCTTAAACGCCTGATTTACAAGATTGCCTTCTTAGTGGCTATTACTTCCATTAGAAGTGTTAGTGAATTGCAAGCATTGTCAGTGCAGGATCCTTTCTTTATCATTCATAAGGACAAATTGGTTTTATGTACCCATCCGAGATTCTCTCCTAAATTAATTTCCAAATTCCAGGTTAACCAATCCATTGAGCTACCAGCCTTCTTTCAGAATCCAACTAGCTCAGCTGAGGTAAAACTAAACACATTAGATGTAAGGAGGGCAACACTTTACTACGCAAACAAGACCAGACCGCTAAGGAAAACAGACCAGCTGTTGTCTCTGTAGCACCAGGCAGGGAAGGAGATAGCATTTCCAAGAAGGCCATCTCCAGATGGATAGTCGGATGCATACAACTGTGCTATTCATTCATTATCAAATAAGACACTGCCTTTCACACCAAGAGCTCATTCCACTAGAAGCACAGGAGCTACCTTGGCCTTTATCACAAATGCCCCCTACATAGCATTTGCAAAGCAAATACATGGAGCTCAGTACATACCTCCACTCAGCACTACTGCATTGGCACTCATTCCAAAGCACATACACAGGTGGGGCAAGCGATTCTAAACATCTGTTTGCTGCCGCTCCTTCTCACAACCCACCACCTTCTCCTAACACTGCGCACTAATCTATGCCTTGCATGTGATCTAAGCAGATTCTTAAGCCTCAGAAGGGATAAATTACTCACCGTTATCATATTTCTGATGCTTGTATCTGCTTAGATTCACATGCGCCCACCCTTCCTCCCCTTAGCGAAGGTGCATAGATGTTTTATGAGCTTTTCTGATATTCATCTGCTTGGTCAGACCTGTGCTCACGATACACTTAATGCCACCTCATGTCAGAAACAAAGCTATCTGAGGGACCTCGACGCGTGAAGGACCATGGGTACAGTGGACATCACACTAGGGATAGTATTACTGGCACGCCCTGTCGACGTCCTTTTTCGAGTTACGAAAACAACTGTAATACTCAGCAGATTCCATTATATGTGAGCCTATGCACAGCAAGTGATCTAAGCAGATTCCACAAGCCTCAGTTACTCGATCAGCAGCTCTAGCAGAATTTCAAAGAATTTGCATGGTCTGACTCCTCTCGCTAATGTCTTACTTCAACGGTTCACAAGACTGCTGTACTGTTCATTTTGTGTCTAGGCCACAAATAACTTCTGGTGACACTAAAAATATTAGTTCAACATTGCTAATAAAATGGGTTTGTTTGTTAATCAAGAAAACTTTAATGAGCAAACTCTGCCCATCAATTTTTGAAAACTAATGTATGCCTTGCAAGGGCATTTTTAATGGCAGTTTGCGGCCCGCTTTCCTTCATGGATAATGGTTTGCACCCGTCCTGTAATGAGGATGCCAAATTATGTCAGAGTTTGCATACCATTCCACTGGCATCTATCATATCAAGTCATAAGTGCTGGAGCATTTGTCATTTGCATGCTATTGCAAGGCCTTAAAGACTGCATATGGAAACTAAGGCACAATAACCATATACAAAAACGACACGCAAGACACGAGGTTCGTTTTCCAACCAAGTATGGTTTATTTCAAAGTATTCTCGGTCGGCCGACTGAGTCTCACCGCCTCACGACGTGTGTTCCCAAACACTGTGAGCTGCGAGAGAGAACAAACAGCGCTGAAGCAGCAATATATATACATTAGACCTAACCTTTGCTTAGGCAGTTCGACCCGCCCACATACATGTCATACAGGCTAGGGTTCAGTGATTGACAATTGACATGTTATGACAAGTCTTCATACAGCCTAAACATAGTTATTTTAGCAAAGGCAGCAGAGACAGCTTTCTGTCATGGGGAACATGGAGCTCTGGCTCAGCAAGGATATCGTGTTCTTAGCAGGGAAACATTCCTTACTACGTTATCTGTGTGTTTCGGCTCATGAGCTAATGGTCAGATAGTCCTGAAGCAGATAATACCATTCTCCATGAAGGAGCACCACTAGGAGAATATAATTCATGTTTAACTGCCTTTTACAACATCGCTTGCAAGACAAACCGGCACCTGGTCTGCTGATTAGGTGGGGCTTCTGCTCGACTTCAAGGACTTGGTGAAAGAGAAAAACAATGTATTTCTGCACAGTTTGACATTCCTGTCTGTGTTAGTGTTTCAGCGTTCAAGCTATGGCCTCGCAAAGTGTGCAAGTCTACAGCATAGCATACATTTTGCAAAGCGTTTTGACAGAAAAGAAAAAGCAAATGGCCGACATTTCACAACATGGACACCCTTTGGTTAAATTTACAATTCTTAGATCGCGATGTTCGTCACATGATGCGATTGGCTTCTGGTCAACATATATGTATCCTTCGACTATAGGGTTACTTTTCTGGTCTAACACTATAACCTGACGAATTATCAATTTTCCGCTCAATGGCAGAGCTTCTTGCTTTCCTTGTCAGGGAGGTACTTTCTGTCCACACCATCTAGGGTGATGACGACGAGGACTACGATGGGAACGTCGGGGGAGACGCCCGCCGGACAACATCGACGGGGATGACCTGGGCCCAGCGACCTGTCCCATAGGGGGCTCCTAGAGACATATCGCAGGATATCTTCTCGACCCTCCTCAAGCTGGTGTCGGAGATCCAGAGGAGGATGCCGTCTGTGCCACCACCGGCGCCACTAGAAGAGAAGGGGACATCCTACACCTCCATTCCATCCCTCGTTTCCCCCCTCCTCCCGCTAGGGGGACGCGGCCAGATACGGCAACAGCGGACACAGACGACGCGGGATGGGAGATCCTGCATCACTGGCGCCGAGAGCTTTTCCACCGGACGAAGTGGGATCCTTCCATTCCATGTTCAACTGGGCGTCGGAGCTTTTCCAGCTCACCCCGGAAATGGAAAAAGGTGGGCCTCCTGTACCAGCGCCAGGAGGCGAAGAGGAAGACCATCCTGTCGGTCCCGCTCGAGGACTACGTCTGGGATGAGGGGCTGGCTCGGCTGAGGAACCCCGCCTCAGCCCCAGTGAAGCGAGACCAACTTTAAAAGTACCACCAGGTGCCGGAGTCTGCGCCCAAGTGTTTGCGGTCTCAGGCATCGCTGGACTCGATGGTCTCGGCGGCCGCCAGGAAGAAATCGAGTTTGTCTTCATCTGCACCCCTGGACAACGAGGGGAAGAAGTTGGATTCCATGGGTAGAAAGGTCATCTAATTGACGATATGATATGGCATTTGTAACGCGCCTATACACAAGTGTTTCAAGGCGCGACGAGGCAGGAGGGGGGAACAAGGGGAAGACCGACAACGATCCTACTAGGCCAGGTATCATTCAGACTGCGCAAGTGCAGGGGTAGGGGAAGGGAAAAGGGGAAGGGGAGGGGGAAGTGCAGTACAAGTAAGTAGAATAAAAATAAATAAATAGGGCCAGCTGGTGGCAAGTGCAAGGTAAGTGCAGACAAGTGCTGGGACGGGGGGGCCTGTAGGGATACAGAGACAGTCCCGCAGTGCAGGGGATGCCAGGGAGGCAGTGCAAGTGGAGAGTGGCTGGGCCCAGGACCGAGGTCGGTGAGAGTGGCCCAGTTGCAGATTCAGTGCAATTTCAGTGTAGAATTCAGCAGGGGAGAGGGACAGAGAAATCAGAAGCAAAGAGGAAGGTTTTGAGGTGCTTCCGGACCCGGAGATGGTTCTCCTAAAGTTTCAGGGAGGCAGGAAGGCTGTTCCAGAGGGAGGCCCCTGCCGCGTAGAGAGATCTACCCCCAGCTCGTTGCTTTGAGAAGCGGCTGACCCTGAGGGAGTTGGAGACGGATGAGCGAAGGGCTCGGGAAGGAAGATATTTAGGAAGAGAGAGTTGAAGGTATTTTGGCCCCATGCCCCAGAAGGCCTTGTGGATAATGCAAAGGGTTTTGAACTTAATCCTCGCAGCCACTGGGAGCCAGTGTAGAGATTTCAGTCCTGGAGAGATACGGTCTCGCAGTTCTGTTCTGGATGAGTTGCAGAGGGCAGAGAGTGGAGGCAGGCAGATTAAGATTGAGGCTGTTACAGTAGTCCAGCTTCGAGAGAACCAGGGCTCGGGAGACAGTGAGCTTCTGGGGGAAGGAGAGGAAGGGAAGAATACCTCTGAGGAGTTGCAGCTGGTAGTGTGACTTCTTAGAGACGTCAGATATGTGAGGAGAGAAGGAGAGTGTAGAGTCGAAGATGACCCCGAGGTTTTTAGCCTTGCAGGTAGGAGCAGGAAGAGGGCCAAGAGAGGCCGGCCAGAGAGCTGTAGGGAAGGAGGGAGTGCCGATGAGTAGAATCTCAGTCTTACTGGCATTAAGGCAGAGGTCGTTGGCGGCACACCATTCCTGGATAGCAGACAGACAGTCAGAGATGAGGAGGCCGAGGGTAGCCTGAAAATGAGCTGGGTATCGTCCGCATAGCACTGAAAGTTGGGGCAGAGGGCGGCGATGCAGTGGGCAAGGGGTGACAGATACTGGTTGAAAAGCCAGGGAGAGAGAATAGATCCCTGGGGAACACCACAGGTGGAGAAGAAGACGTCAGAGAGGAAGGACCCAAGTTGGACCTGGGAGGGTCGATTGGAAAGGAAAGAAGTCAGCCACGCCAGAGCCTGACCAGTGATACCCAGGTTATCACGGAGACGGTTGAGCAGGAGGCATGGTTGACAGTATCAAAGGCAGAAGAGAGATCGAGCAAAATGAGAACACAAGGAGTGTTAGAGTCAAGGTTGGAGAGCAAGTCTTCACGGATGTTCAGGAGAGCAGTTTCCGTGCTTCTGGCAGCTCTGAAGCCAGACTGATGGTCATGAAGCCTACCAACATATTCAGCATGGAGGTTAAGCTGGGAGATGGCCAGTTTCTCCAGGAGCTTGCCAAGGAAGGGAGTGATGGAGATTGGGCGATAGTTAGCCGGGCAGGAGGGGTCGGAAGAGGGTTTCTTAAGAAGAGGGTACACAAGGGAGTGCTTGAGGGGGGATGGGAAGACTCCAGAGGCGAAGGAGTGGTTGCAAAAGTCAGCCAGGGCGGGAGCCAGGGAGTCAATGTGGTCCTTGATAGTTTTGGAGGAACAGGAGTGAACCTGTTTAGACGAGACTTTCAGAGATCGGACTTGTCTGGAAACCTCGTCAGCAGAAAAAAGGGGAAAGGCAGAGAAGGAGGGAGGAGGGGGTGGCTGCAGAAGGGCCAGAGGAAGATCCGGGAAGAGAGGGAGGGCGGTGATAGGAGGAGAGTGAGGACAGGATGTCCTGAGTTTTAGAGATAAAGTGAGAGGCCAGTGCAGTGCAGAGTGCCTGGGAGGGGACAGGAGAGGTAGAGACTGCAGCAGGGTTTGCAAGCTCCTTGCAGATTTTAAAGAGTTCAGCCGAGTTGTTGGATGCTGCAGAGATGCAGGCTTGGATAAGGGCTCTCTTCTTGATGAGAACGGAGAGACGGTATTGCCTTTGGAGCAGGCGGCAGGCCAGTTTGTCAGAGGATGAACACGAAGCACGCCATTTCCTCTCTGCCACCCTGCCCTTGCGTTTAAGGGTGACGAGATCCGAGTCATACCAGGAGTTACATTTGGCTTTGGGCTTCAGGCGGATTCTCATGACAGGGTCAAGGATATCAAGAGTATCAGATATAGCAGAGTGGAGCATGGAGAGGGTTGTGTCAGGGTGGGAGTCAGCCGAAGGCGGTGGGGGGGGGGCGAGAAGGTGGCAGCAAAAGCCTCAACTGACACGCGCTTCATGGGTCGGATGGCCGAGAAGGTGGGTGGCGATGATGAGGGTGGCTTTGCCTGAGGGGTAGGGAGGGTGAGGTGGGAGGATAGGAGAAAGTGATCACTCCAGGAGAGAGGAATGGAGAGAGGGACGGAGAGGGGAAGGCGCCCAACGCCTTAGCGATCATGGCTAGATCGACCGGGAGCTTTGGTACAAGATGGCTCCACTCCTGGATTTCCTCCCCGATGACTAGCTGGTTGAGACTTGGGAGATCTTCCAAGAAGGCGTGGTGGCATCGGAACATGGCATGAAAGTGGCCCTGGATATTGCGGACTTGTTTTCCGCCAGATGGGAAACAGGGTTTGCCTTCGTCATCGTGGCTGGCTCAAGGCCACCAACTCCCGACAGGAGTTCCAGATGAGGTTCCTGGACATGCCGTTTGACAAACTGTTCGTGAAGGCAGTCCATGAATCACTCCAGGCCATCAAGACAGACCGAGACAGCCCATGCCTTGGGCACTCTGCAACAACACCGGCCGTCGTTTTCGTTCGATGCGAGGGAAGTCTAGCAGGTCTTTACAGGGTTTCTGCAGGGGCTCATCCTCATACTGCCAACCCTCCTGTTATTCGACTCAGGAGGGCAACAGGGATCGCTCCAAGGCTTCTGAGGTGGCTGTATAGTCAAGGCCCCCAAGGTGGCACGCTGACCTCCAGGCAGGACTGAATCAGTCAAGATGTCGGGCCCCCACCCATGCACCCTGGTGGGAGGCTGGTTGGCGAACTTCGTCAGCGTGTGGGAGACAATCTCCACAAATCGATGGGTGCAGGACGCTCTCGCCCACATGCACACTTTAGAATTTCAACTGAAGTGAAGTGTCCGCGAATACCACTGCTGGCCCAACATGAACTACACATCCCTCAGCTGCTACTGGAAGTTCGGGCCATGTTAAGAAAATGGGCGATGAGCTGGTACCAAAGTGACTCAAGGTATTTCTCGTAAGAAAGAAGACTGGGAGCTGGAGGCCCATTTTTTGACCTATGATGACTCAACAAATACATAAAGTCCCAGAAGTTCAGGATGGTTACTCTGCAGCACGTGCTCGGCCAGTTGGAGGAGGCAGAATTTCTGTTGTCGTTGGATCTAGAGGACGCGTACTTTCACGTCCCAAAACATGAAAAGCATGGCAAGTTCCTGCTCTGTGTCGTACAAGGGAAACATTAACCGTTCATGACTCTTCCCTTCGGACTGAAGTCAGCGCCCATGGTCTTCACCAACTGCCTGGCTCCTGTGGCAGCCCATCTATGACTACAGGGGATTCATATGAATCCTTACCTGGACGACTGGCTTATCCGGGCCAAGTCAAGGGACATCGCCGTCTATCACACAGCGAAGACCGTTCAACTTTCTGACAGACCTGGGTTTCTCAGTGAAGTATGCAAAGTCCTGCTTGACTCAATCGCAGGCTGTTCCTGGGATCCAGGCCCGACAGTGTCCTGCCTGGCGTCTCCGGAGGAGGAGAGGATAGTGGCCATCTTGGGCAAGGCGCAACTGCTGTTAGCACTGAAGATCGTCACGCCACATGTCATGCATATACCTGATTCTGCTATGCAGATTGCGGATATGTCCACTCCAGGATCGATCTAGGTATAAATAACCTATCGTATCATATCCTAGGTGTTCGTAGGCTTCCAGGACAGAATCGCGCTCAGCGAGGAATTCCGTCGAGCGATAAGGTGGTGGGGTGTGCGCTCCAACATTGCCGGAGGCACAGACTTCCAGAGCCCCCCGTACCAGGAGATGCTTCTCTGGAAGGATGGGGAATGCCAGAGGTCTGTGGCTGCTGGAGGAGAAGATGCTACACATCAACGTCCTCGAACTACGGGTGGTGTTTTGGGCCCTCCGGTCATTTCTGCTGTCCTTCAAGGGCAAAGTGGAGAGGGTCTTCACACACAATACCACCACAATGTTTTTCATCCGGAAGCAGGAGGCACCAGATCCCAGCGCTCTCCAGAGGCACAATACTTGTAGCACTGGGCCGTCGCCCAGGTGGGGATCCTCATTCGGTTTCACCTGGCAGGAGTAAAGAACACCGTTGTTGACTCTCTCAGAAGGGAGCTGCGCTCTTGCCACGAGTGGGAGTTTCAGCAGGACCAAATAAACAACATTTTAATCAAATGGGGCAGTCCCACTCCCCCCTCCCCCAATCGATCTGTTTGCAACGGTGAGGAAAACCAAGTGCCAGAGGTTCACCAGCAGGTTCCCCCAGCCGGATAGCATGTGGGATTCATTCTCGTTCCCTTGCGAAGGCCCGTTTGTACATGCGTCCACCCCTCCCCCCGTTGCCACTACTACAGAATAATCGGTCAACTCAGATGGTACCGGTGCAGGATGATCCTCGTCGCACTAGCGTGGCCGAGACAAATCTGGTACCCTGACCTTCTCAGCATGTCGGTGTCCCCTCCAATCAAGGTGCCAGTGATTGCGGATCTTCTCTCCAGGGAAGTAGGTGCAATTCTGCACCACGAACCAGGATCGCTGAACCTGAAGGCCTGGCTCCTGCAGCACTAGAGTTCGGTAGTTAAGAGCTTCGGCGGACTGTAGGGAGGTACTCTTCAAGGCCAGGGCATCGTTGACTTTGAAGTGCTACGGACCCAAATGGAAGCGTTTTGAGACTTGATGGCGGTCGCAGAAGCTAAACCCACTTAGGGTCACAGCCCCTCAAGTACTTCCGTATTTATTGTCTTTGGCTAAATCGGGGCTGGCACATGCCTCCATCAAGGTACATCTGGTGTCTATCTCCTGCTATACCAGGGCTCCGTGACGGTCTTCACTCTGATTGCACCGTCTAGTGAAATAGTTCATCAAGGGACTGTTCCGCTCGTTCCCGCTGGTGAAGGCTCCGGACCCAGCGTGGGAACTCAACGTGGTGCTGACTAGGCTCATGGGGGCCCTATTTGAAACTATCCATTCAGCTACGCTCAAGTTTGTTGTGCAAGACAGCTTTCCTCGTGGCTATCACCTCTGCATGAAGATTAGGTGAGACCCAGGCCCTGTCCTGCAAGCAGCCTTGCTTGACTTTCCACGAGACAGTGGTGCTGTGGACGCACCCTTCCTTTCTGGCCAAGGTTCCGTCATAATTTCATCTCCACGAGCCCTTGGTGTTTCCTGTGTTTTTTCCCCGACAGCTTCGTCGCCGGCTGAAAGGACTTTGCACTCGCTGGATGTGGCCTGAGCGCTGAAGTTTTATGTGGCCCGTTCGAAGAGTTTCCAGAAAACTTCTCAGCTTTTTGTGAACTTTGCTCCTGTGAACCATGGGAAGGCCCTGTCCAAGGCTTCCATTTCCTGGTGGCTCTCGGGCTGCATCACTCATTGTAACCGGTTGGCAAACCAACCGCTGCCTGCCCGTCCGAGAGCCCATTCTACCAGAGTGATCGCTGCTACGATGGCGTTCCTGTCTGGTGTGCCCCTGCTGGACATTTGCAGGGCTGCGACGTGGAGGTCGACGCACACTTTCACAAAATTCTACTGTGTCGACAGGGATCCAGGAAGGAGTCCAGAGTCGGTGAAGCAGTGCTGCGCAACCTGTTCACTTCAAGGTGAGCCTGGTGACGAGGTAAGAGATTGCTCCTGTTGAGCCTTGCCACCTCCCGTGGTTGTGTAATTATGTACTGCTGTGTATTCTTTATTCATGAGCATGTGAATCCATTCCAGACCCATGCTGGAGAACAACAGTTAAAGGTAAGTAACTTGTTGCTTACTCTCCGTTTCTTCAACTCTTCCCTTCCTCTCCTTGGTCTCTCCCTCTCACCTTCTTTTCTTCTGATGTTCTTTTCTTTCTTCGCTCCTCTGCTCCTATCAACCTCCTCTCCACAATATTACTCTCTCCAATCTACTTCTCTATGCATTACTACTTTTAGCCTCACTCGCACACTTTGCATGCATCCCCCCTTCCAAGTACCAGTTTCTACCATCAACCAATTCCTCATTTTACACACACCTTCAGCCATCCTCCTCCACTCCTCTGCACTGTCCTTCCCTTGCTTGGTCTTTTGGTCCTCCTTTGACTTCACCCGATCAACTCACATCTCCCTGTTACCTGTGCCCCTTTTTATCCTTTCCTCTTTATTAATTCTTTCTCTAAGCTGGTACCCAGGACCAAAAGCTGGCTTTGTTCTACTCAGGGTTTGAGTTGCTCAAAAGAAAATACATATAATGGGCTGTAAGCACCTCTCCCTTTTCAGGCATGGGTCTGCCTGCATTTGGTAATGGTGATCAGCTCAAAATAGAGTTAATGTAGTTTGTATCCAGACTGAATAAAGCATTTGAATTGCTGGATTCATATGGGACATCGCTCTGTGGTCAGGTTGATGGTAGGTACAATGTTAGCATAGTATGTAGGGATTGCTGGTTTAATGTGCAGCTTGCTCCACAATCTGGCAGCCCACTGGTTGTATTGCTCACACTCTATTCCACCGGCTGGCCTTCTGGGTGATGTAGCCCTATGGGACAAATCAATAGAAACTGGCCGCGAAGTGCGTAGCAGGTATGGGCCTAGAAAAAGTGGCATTTCGCTTAGTTGTTCAGGAACAGACAGAAGGGGCCGACACTTTGAACCCTCCCAGACCTGACATCTGTGGCAGAACCTGCTCTGTTAAACCCCGGGGTACGCCTTCTGCATCTGGCTGAGCGGAGTCTCATCATTTCCTGATAGGTTCAGATAACTGTACCTGTCACACAAGCCATTTCAATAATCCTTAGTTTGACAAGTCTGTAGATTGATGTCCCGGAGAAGGCCAGGAAATGGTTTGAATCTTTAAAAACCCTGGCTTAGCTTGCAGAATTGCCATATGCCATTTGTGGGGTTTCATCTACCTGAAGGCTTTTTTCAAACCAACCGCCACAGAACTTCCAAAAACCCAGGGAAATTAGGGCCAATGCGCTCAGCAATTCGCATCTGCCTACTACCAGTTGCAGCATTAGCCTTAATGCAGTTGTAGAGAAAGGCCTACTAATGGGGCTTCCTCTAAACTATTCCTCCACAATATAGGGCCCCTCCTATCTTGCCCAGGTGGCATTGTCTGCTCATATGAGGTGTGAAATGGGATTGATACCGTATAAAAGGGATATTTTATTTGGCAACATCGATATTGTACAGCATACAACATTCAGTCATTTACCTACGGAACATGTCCTACTCCTTTTTAGAAGTATCCAGCCATCTGTAAAACTAAGCCATCAGTAGTTGTCATTTCACAAGAAAAAGGCTGGCATTTATTCAGTGTATTTTCTAATCCCCAAAAAATAATGACCCATCTGACTATTGTTGGACCCAAGGCCACGGAGTAGGTTTGTCAATCATCAAAGATTTGTTCTACTATTAAAACAGAGCAACTGTATGTCAACCCTTGACCTGAAAGATGTATACTTTCATGTTTTTGTGTGCTTCATCCGTCGACATTACCTCTGGTTCAAAGTGGGAAATTCCACTTTCACCGCCAAGGGCTTCCTTTGGGGATCACATCTGCACATTCATAAAGTACAAGCTGTGGTTGCCACCTATCTTTGCAGATAGGGAATTAAAGTGTATTCCTACCTGAAAAAGGGACGTAAGCCACCCAGTGCCCTCAACACCCAAAAGAAATCACCCTGCTCCATCAATTAGGTTCTCGATGTACAAATGTAAAGTCTAATTCCCATTTAGGTCAGACCATTCCTAGGGACAGAATTGATCACAGCCAATCAATGGCCTTCCCATTGCAAGAAAAGGTGAAGCCTTTTCACGCGCTGCTTTCTTTTGATCTGCCACACCCATCCTAACAGTTTGCAAGGTAATTAAACTCCAATGAGTGATGGCTTTTCCTCGTACCCTGTAAATATTTTTAGATGTACCCTCTCCAGGAATGTCTTGCAGCCCAATGTGGCAAACAAGCTACAGACCACTGTGACAATCTAGTGGTTGGATGCCAAAAGGTTTTATAGGCTCTAATGTGGTAGACTCCAGAAAACAAGTTAAAAGGTTGTCCTTTTGTGAATTCACATGTATAAGTGATGACAAAGACTGATGCATCAATTATGGGTTAGGGAGCACCACTACCTGTCATAAACAGTGCAGGGGACCCCCTCACCAAACCACCTTGCACATAAAAGTGCTGGAATATTTGGTTGTGAAGCAAGCAATTCTCAGATTTCAAACACAGTTCTGATGAGAACTGACCAAACGTCAGCCATGTTCTACAACAACAAACAAGGCAGGTCACACACCAACTTTGTCACATCACCTAAATGTTCGACTTCATGCACAAACTTGGTGTTTGTGCATTAATGTGGAACATGTACAAAAAAGCACTACATGTTCTCAGAGTCCACAAGAAACGGGATAGCAGTTTGAGCAGGCTGCTGCTTCAGCAACAAGTGTGAGAGTTAAAAAGTGCACACTAATCTTCAAAAGATAAGTCTGCACACAAAATGCCCCACGAGGGCCAGGAGAGCAGCAGATGAGTACAGTCTGTAAAGTCAGCGGCAGGCAATACACAAAGACAGTTAGCGCCTCTCTTAATACTTAAGCACCATTCCATTATCCACTGCCTCCAGCAGCCTACGATAAGGACAGTACTTGCTAGACATTCCTGCCCCTATTGCTGAAATGTACAGCCTAGGAAGCAAGTTGGTCCCCTCCAGGAATTACTGGAGAATATTGGTTTGTCCCCCTCCCCCCCCCAACTTTTCTAGCCACCCAAACCTTTGAGATGCCTAATTTGGCAACCAATCTCTGTTTGCAACACTGTGCAATCAAAAGCGTCTCTCTTGGCCAAAAATAAATAAAAGTCAAAAGGAACAGATGTGTTCTGCAAACTCTTCTACCATCTGTCACTATTGTGAGGGCTGATCAGGCATCGGAAATCATGTTATACCCCGATCCTACAACATTGACACATTTCTTTGTGAAATGCCGTAATTATTGTATGGCTCCCTGATAAAAATGCTGTTCATTTTGTACTTGCTTCCTTTCAGGATACCTATTGTGAACAAAAAAAACCCCACACAATTACATTAGATGACATTAACCATTGATTGGAAGTTCAGCATAAAAGATCCCCTTCTAACGTCCAATTCCTCTCATTCATAACCTAAGGCTCAACAACTGAGGAAGCAAGCATATTTGTGCACTTTAGCCACTTTCCATTTGTTTCTATGGACAATGTGATGGATGAAGTTAGGCATGTGAAAGAAATTGCCCCAATGCCTGGCCCTGAGGTATATGATCCCCACCAAAAATTGAAAAAGGCTAAGGCAGCTAAACTGTGTAAAACCTGTGTCTTTCTGATTTTATCAAGGTGGAAAGAGGGGTTAGGCAGGGCTGCCTGTTTGCACTTCCTCTTCATTCTATACCTGACAGACATGGGAGAGAAGTTGGAAAAATCTGCCTTGATTAGCTTTAGGGTAGAAGACCGTACTATTAACTGTCTTATATATGCGGACGACATCATCCTTTTGGATAGGACTGAAGTCAGTCTACAGCGACTGCTGAATGCCCTAGAGTTATATATTAAGGAAAATGACCTCCTAGTCAACCCATCCAAATCAAAAATAGTGGCCTTCAAGAGTCCGGGTATAGAGGGGCCCCAATTCACCTGGAAAATGGAGGGACATGTAATTCCGGTTGTCAAGGAGGTCCTTTATTTGGGCTTTCTCTTGTATGCGACCCTGAGTTTGGCCCAAAGTGGTCAAGAACTCTTGGGGAAAAACACCTCAACTTTCAGCCCAAATAATAAAAAGTAAGAGAAAATATTGTAAGTTTTCAATTTTACCTCTAGTCAAATACTATACAGCAAAGATCATACCAATTCTCCTATATGGGTTGAAGGCAAAACCATTAATTTGGGACTTTAACTGGCAACGAGTGGACGGAATCATATGGAAGAGGGTTTTTGGTTTTCCTTTGAGTCTTCCGATGGTAAGTCTATGGTTCGAGCTGGGACTCAAGTCTTTAGGGGCACATGCAACTTGGAGACTTGTTGCTGTGTACCGTCTTGTAATGGCCCCCCATTCAGACTCTCTTCATGAAGATCCTAAGTCTCATTTGATCCAACAAAGATCATCCCTCTTGTGTACCCTTGAGAGGGTGGTGCTGGCAGCCCTCACAGACTGTAATAGTGACATGGACTCATCACCAACCTAGATAGGACCAAGTGAGCCCTCTTTCAGATGGACTGGATCAACACCATCGCCATCAACCAAATGCGAAAACTTAGAGTGGGAAGTGCCCTCTCTCATTTTGACAAGAAAAAGGGGTTTCTAGCAACTTATTTGAGAAGGTTCACAGACCCTAAAGTTAGAGAAAACTTCTTAAGTTTTCGGTTAAACATATTGCACACTAGTGAAGTTTTGTCCTGTTTGGGTCAAGGTGATGAGGGTCAAAAACTGTGCAAAGCCTGTAAGCAGACCCTGAAACACCTTTTGATGGAATGTGAGGATACCTGGGAGGTGAGAACAAGGTGTCTTCACCAGATGTTGGAAAGCGGGGACAACCTCCTTTCCATAATGTTCTGGGATAGGCTCATAGCGGGTCAGCATGTGCTGTTAACCATTAATGTAATCGGGGTTTTGAACCGGATTGTAATCATACCGTCAGCTTATTGTTGACGCTTCTAGAATGTTTTTGTTCAGAAGGATGAAGTTACCAGGATGTCTGTGTCTCTCGTGCTCTATTTGGCAGGGTGTGGACCCTGCTTTTGTCTTTTCTTCAAGCAAGCATTTAATTTGTTTAGTATTCCTTTCATATTTGGCAGTATTTAATTTGTTTTATGAATTCTTTTTTTTTTTTGTGGATTTCTTTTATCTTTATATTTTCTTTGATTGTCTAAAATGTTCAACTTAAATGAATTTTACCTTTTGTATGGTTTTCGGTTCTAATACACCCAAAAAATAAACCTGTGAAACAAGTCGAAGATCCTCGAGAAAGCTTCGGATATTTACGATCCCACGTTGTCGGAGGCTCCCCCTTGCACTGAAGAACCTGGGTTCTTGCCATATGTGCTAAATAAAATGTTTTTAAAATGTTTAAGCTCAAATGTTTTAATGCAGGCTTTTCCCAGGAAGCCCTGACCACAACCAACACAGTTAAGTTTTACTTTGATCTCTCATCAGCAAAAAACAGGGTAGCATAAGTGACGGAAATATGAGTCATCAGTAATTGTTAATGGTATTCAATTTTTGTTGGAGATCCTTAAGTCACTCAAGCTACTGTTCCTCCCCATCACCCCTAATTTTGAATGGAGATATAACATTTTAACACTCCTTTTTTTTAATTTGTTTTTTTTTTGTAATTCCTGGTCTTTAAAACCTAGCTTTGCAGGACATTGCTTGGTTTGAGTTTGTCGTACTGATATTGTGCATATTCATTTTAGTACACACATTATTATGGAGTTCTTTTAACATAGTAAAACTCTTATTTTTGGGTTATGGAGTCTTTCCCTTTTCTAGTTGCAGTTCATCTTGCACTGTTACAAAGGAACTTTCAGTTTTGATAAAAAAACAAAATGTGATTTGCACATTTCTTGTAACAATTCAGACTATGGGAAAACCTCATTTCACTGTGCACAGAATGTTCCCATAAGTACACCGAAGTAGCAAGGATTGGTCCTGGTTACCCATCGCCCTTTGTTTTTCCAATCGGCTGGTATCTCATCCTGGTGTAAACGCTCTTTAATCACAGCCATTTGAAAATTATTAAATGGAATACCAGAGACAATGAAACATATTTTAGCCCTCTGTACTGAACCCTTGTTTTATTTCATTGGGTTTGGTCCTTCCACAGGAGGTATGGCTGTCCAAACAGCCATTTTTGGATTTACCACCTTTTTACAACCCGTCACCTGTGGCATTAATGACAGACTATCAGGTGGTCTTCTAATAGCTCTTAATAATGACATTTATATTGAGGCTTTGAATCTAAGAGCCCATAATCCTGGTATTCTTGCTATTTAAACATAAATAAAAACCTCCTTTGTCCTGATATTTATTAGAATACCTTGCAATGCGATTTTGAAACTTGTACAGATCTTATTATGGGTATTCTTTCAGGTGGGTATAAACAGGGTTTTCAGGATTTTAATACACCTTGCCTTAACCTTAAGGATATATTGCAACCAATATTTCATTTTCCAATCACTAAGAAATCTGCTCATTCTATATGGCAAGGCACTTCATGGTCAAACCTATTTTTGGAATGTGGACTATTCAAATTAAATGGTAATGCTGAGGGTGAATGCCTATCTTCTCTTATGTGGCAAAATGGGTTGAGCCTGTCATATATTCATAACGCTTGGATTTCAAGTTTATTATTTAATCAATGTAAACACTTTATCGTCGCCATTCCTACACTTTTAAGTGATCATCATTTACTGCAGGCATCATTTGATCTTGGAACTAGCAGTAACCATGCCTCGTGTATTTCTTTTCTGACCCTATTTCTGTTTCTGGTAAGGCAAACAGAATCAGGTCGAATATTAAGCATACAGGGATTTTTGGTTAAAATGTTGTTAATTGGCACGAAAAGCATGAATTGTGGTTTTCCTTCAGTTCCTCAAGCTTTTATAGATTTATGGGTAATGCTTTACCGCAACATTAAATACTACGGGCCCTAACAAGACCAGAATTAAGCAAATGCATTGTTTTGATAATAAAGTTGCAGAGGAAAAAAAATAACTCTTCATAGGACTTTAAGGAAGCTTAACTATTTTTCAAGTACTGCCTTCCTTTCGAAGTCAACATTTTTGAAGCAGCATTTTTAAAAATGGTTTGACATGTTACAATGCTAAATACAGTCTAATGTTAAATCTAAGTAATCACTGGATATCTTTGCTGCTTGGATCGATGTATCTGCAGCATTTGATTATGTGAATTGATCTTGAGGGGTCTCATTGGAATTGCTGAATGGGATTTTAGGTATCATACTTATGTATTCCAACACTATGAAAAATTGGGCTTAATTATCAGGGAAAACTAATAGGTTCTAGACTGACCACAAGAGAATGCGTTTGCGCATCCTGCCTTTTTAATCAGACCAACTGCAGGCTATTGATACAATAGACACCCCCTACCCCCAAAATATCTTCTCTGAGTACATTATCTTGCTTTTGCCAATGACCTAGGCGTGCTGGATTGCACACCTGTTGTACTCAAAAGAGCTTTGGGTTGTTTACAAGCTTAACGGAAAATGAGCTTGATCTACATGTTCGGAAAACTAGTCTCATCCATTTATCAAACTCGAGGAACTTTTCAACTGATTTTTGAAGGAGCAGAAAATAGTTCAAGTTAAGGAATGTACATATTTAGGATTTCTTATGGATGATGAGAACTTTCCTCAGCAGTTATATGTTCTAAGGGAAAAGGCGTTTTTCTCCTTGCTGCCCAAGGCACATTGCTAATAGATACACATTTATTTTGTATTTATTTAATGAAAATTACAGGGAAAACAATGCATTTTTGGCACAAGAATCCGTACAAAACATTTTAACATTGATTTACAGAGCAGGGGACAAGTGTCCTGAACAATGGGTGAGAGGATGTGGATATAAGACCAGATGATGCAGGGGAGGTAGAAACATGAACCAGGGATAAGGACAGTAAAGCATGATATAGGAATGGGATAGTGGTGGTGGGGTGGGAGAAGTACTGTGGGGTTGTCGTAGAGAGGTAGGGGGGAGAGGAGAGCAGGGGGATGTGGTGACATAAAATGCTATCCACTGGGTTCTTCGGAAAGGAGGGCTATGAGGTTAGATTTAAATAGAGTGTGGGAGTAGTTCATAGATGAAGAGCAAGAATATTCCCTAGAAAGGTATCGAGGAGAGAAAGAGAGCATAAATGAGTAACCGTATGGGGCACGAGAGGTGACGAGGTGAGCCGAGGATAATCATAGGGAGCGAGATAGGCTGATGGGTATGGCGGGGCAAGCACGCTTATAGTTATGACGATGAGAATGTGCTTATGCCTTGCCATCTGTCTCATAGATAACCAGCCTAGCGGACGACGGGCTGGGCAGGTTGAAGATTGTATGGACAGCGAAGTTGGTCTTTGCCAAGAGGTGAAAAAGCATAGTTGGGAAGGCCGTAGAGTACATTGGCACAGTAGTCGGATCGAGAGAGTACTAAAGAGGATATTAGGTGCTTAGCAGTGTTGAAAGGAAAAGGTCTTCTTTTTCTGCTGTTGAGGAGATTAAGTCTTGCCACAGTGGCATATTTGGAGATTAACAGCGAGAAGTTGTGAGATGGGTTGAGGACGACCCCAAGGTTGTGAGCAGAAGCAGGGCACGGAAAGTAATCAGGAGAGAACAAAAGAAGATTGGGAGAGGAATAGATGGCCTGTTTGGATGTGAAGTAGAGATACTGCTGTTATTCAATGATTCTGCTAATAAGATTTTATAACAGCATAGTGGTTCCTAGCTCAATATATGGCTTGGAACTATGGCTTGGAACTATGCGATATGGCTGACTGGCCATTTTTATCCAAACATGAAGGTCTGTTAGGGAGATCCACCCTATGTTTACTAAACTGGGTCTCTGTTTGAGCCATACACTTTGGATTGGGCCTGAATTCTTTCAAAGCACAAATCCAATGGAATATGCTGCTAAACGCAATGCTCTAGCCAATAATTTAAACATAGACTTTCGAATGCATTGTGTCCTCCCATGTATTCCTCATCTTATGCTAATTATCCTTCCAGCTTTAGCTGCTTCGGAATTTCTTTTGACAGGGGGAGCTGTGTGCTGTCTCGTTGAGTCAATGTCCCTCGAGGGCCTACGTTCGAATATCTACGTCATCATCAGTATAAATAACGCACGTAGTGCCAATTGGCTTTAGTTCAGTTTTTCCGAGCTAACACTTTGAAGAATTACAGTGTGCTTTAGTTCTTCACTGAACTTAGTCACTATTTTCGGAAACGGAAATATCTTCACAGTCTGCTCCATCAACGCCTAAGACGGGCTTCAAGAAGTGCCAAGACTGTGGATCGAAGATGTCGATCTCTGACCCTCACTGCATATGTCTGTGGTGTGTTGGTACTGGTCACCCTCACTGCATATGTCTGTGGTGTCTTGGTACTGGTCACTTTACCTCTGACTGTAACTCCTGTCGGGGGATGACCGAAAAGGCTCTGAGGGAGCTGAAAGGTAAATTGGCAGTGGAGAGGTTGCCTTCGAAGTCTCCTTTGTTTAGTTCCAAAAGAAAATCTGATGAGTCGAGATATTCTCCTTGACGGAAAAGATCTAAGAGTCTCGATAGCGCCATTCTTAGTTGTCGTCTTCTAAGAAACTATACTTCGTATGGGCATACCTGAAATCAGCCTGATTCTGGAAAGAGGTCCTAGAATAGATCTGACTAATCAGGGGATTGAGAATTCCATGGGACCTGTGAATCGTTCTGCTGGCGGACATAGGCGAGGGGGCGTTCCCACTAACAGGGCACTTGGCAGACCTATGCACACACCTGCTCACAGCAGCCAAAATCATCATGGCTCGACTATGGAAACAACCTGAGGACCTGGTGCTCTCTATGTGGTGGACGAAATACTGGGATACAGTAGTCGCAGAAAAAAGAACTGCCACTCACCTGGGAAATGTGGGGAGACCATTCCTAGACTATTCCTGGGAATGGTCCGCCAACCTCCTGCACTCCGGTGGTGCTTGAAGTTCTGATCCCGTTCTGCAGCTCCCCCGCCCCCTCAGCCCCTTCTCCTAATCCCTCCCCCGCCATCACCACCTCTCCATCCAAACGCAATGACCACATGACGCACAACCAGGCAGCAGGGGGCACTACTCCTGTTGTCACACCAGGCCCAGAAATGGTCACTGAAATCCGCCAACAGCCCACTACTGCTCCATGCCAGTGAAATGTTAGAATGTATGTACTGGGCACAACGCTGTCACTCCACGATACACGGCTTCAGTGTCTACTGCTATGCCTCTGTTTTCCCTCTTGGTTTTGTTTTGGCTAAATTGCTATACTTGTTCTGCAAACTCCATAAAATGATATTTTGAACAAAAAAGAGGTCAAACAGCATCACAGGTCACCTTCGACCTATAGTTATTCTTAGGCCGAGACAATCAAATGGCCAACTAAGTTGGACTCTGCAGCTAAATGGGATGCATTTCTTTAAAAAAATGCTTAAAATCTTCGAGAATTTGGCCCCACCCACTTGAAGGAAAAGCAGAAAGTCCATGTCCCTGTCGATCTGCATCAAAACGGCGAAGGGAAGTCTTAAGACGAAACCTTTAAAATTTTTGAATCTGAGCCATAAGTCCCATCTAAATCATGAAAAATCTCAATCTGACAAAATTGTCGAGGGCTTCGACAAGCCAGGAAATCCAGTCCATCGAGGTTTCCTTGGAAAAAACCTAAAGTCAGTAACTTCGATGGCCTCACTAACATCATTGGCATCGTAGCCGTCGACTCCAACAAAATCGACACCAATTTCTAAGTACTTGTCACTGATTTCTTTGGAGTTGTTGAAGCCAATAGTAATTCAGGAAAAGGTTTTCAAACCCTTGCCAAAGAAAGACTTTTTTAAGTCTCTAACCTCAATCGATGAAGGCAATGAGCATTCAGACGATAATACACCACCACTTTGTTTACAATATGGCACCTCAAATGTATCAGAGGAGTTGATTTCTGAAGAGTCTAAGTTAAAAGACTTGTACGATAACCTATAATCAGCCAGTAATATAGATACCTCTCCAGAACTGGAATTAGGTAAACCAGATCCTACAGACCACGCTGACTCTTCATATAGGCAACTAATGATCAAGGTGGTAGAATTTGTAGCGTGGAGCAGGCCTATACCTTCTTTCGAGCAGGATGACCTGACAGATATTTTGGATCAGGGTCCCCAAAGAGATCCGATTTTGCCTTTTCACATCGCCTTACAAAAAAGGGTCTCAACAAAGGGGGACACACCAGAGACTTTGGCTGCAGTAAAATGAAAATTTTGCACGAAAATAGAGGCCATCCTGCAATGACCCAGAGTACTTAACAAAGCACCCAACACCAGAAAGTTTGCTGGTTCAAGCTGCTACATCTACCAAGCAATCTGCGTACCCCTCTATCCCTCCCGATAGGGATGATAAGAGAGTGGATGCCTGGGCAAGAAAAATATGTTCTGCTGGTAGTATGGCTTTAAAATCAACGAATGCAACGTGTGCCTTGTCAAAGTTTTACCCTGTGGGATTATGTAGCTATGGCCGCTGACCACATTGCAGAAGGAGAAGAAAGAGACAGCTTCATGGCTATCAAGGATGGTAACGAGTGAATGTGTGAATGCCTCCAGTCAGGTCTGGATATTGCAGATAGCATCAGCAGATCCTTGGAAACTAGCAATGTGTTGCACAGATTGGCGTGGTTGACGAAGTTGGGATTTGCACCAGATGTGCAGTCTAGACTCCTTTATATGCCCTTTGACGGCTTGAGGCTGTTTGGCAGTGGCAGCAAGGCTGATCAAAGTTTGGAAAAGCTGCAGACCTCCAAAGCAGCGATTAAATCTTAGTGCCGCCATTACACAGCCTCAACACTCCTACCCCGGTTCATCATCTTGGAGGGATAAGTTCTTTTGATTCTACTTCTCAGTTGGAAGAAGACACCCCTCATTTGGAAGAGGACAAGCCAGTCATAGAGGTCAGAGAAGATTCCCCTGTGGTGGACGAGGGAGAGGTGTGATGTCTGCCCAAGAAGCTCCAGTTTTACCCTTAGCCGCCTCAAAACCACTCTGAGGCCTTGACTCACAAGACCCTGGTGGGAGGCAGACTTTCTCAGCATCTGAAAGAATGGCAGGGCATTCATTCAGATGCTTGGGCACTGGAAACAGTAGCCCAAGGTTACTGCCTTCCCTTTAAAAATAAGGCCTCCGGATCATCCACCGGGAAGCAACTCTTTCAAAGTTCCGGATCTGCTCCTTGTACAGGACATTTTGACCCTGCTAGAGGAAGGTGCTATAGAACTGGGACCTTTGGTGGAGAGGAACAAGGGTTGGTACTCCCCATATTTTCGAATTCCCAAAAAGGACGGAGGATTGAGACTCAGCTTGGTCTTAAGAAACGTACAAGTTCCTCGGGAAGGACAAGTTAAAGATGCATAACCTTTCTCGGATCTTTTTTTTTTAAAACCAATTCGTTTTGTTTTTTGTTTAACATGGTAACTTACAGACTTTCATATCAATCTACAACTTAGCCATGAAAGGTTACGTCCGCTTGTGTCCCTCAATCCCCCAAAACCCCCCTTCCCTCTTCCACCTACATTACATCCAATAACACCAAAGTTTTGCAACTAAATTACACTGCGTCCCCATTTCTGATACCTTACACCTGTCTTGGCTGCCCTCTCAACTAGTATCTTCATACCCGGCGGCGGTTATATCCATTACTATCTGTCTCCAAGCCTCCAACTCGATGTTACTCTGTTCCGGGTCGTGGCTGGCTGCTTCTTGCCAGGCCACAATCTCTGCGTTCATCCATTTCTGGAGATCTGCCCACCACACACGTATAACAGGCCCCTTATGTGCCTTCCACCCCATCGCTATTTTTCGTTTTGCCAGTATGTATCCCAGATCTTTCAACTTATTCACATGTCTAGCTTTCTTGGGTCGTTCAAAGCCACCCAGCAGGCAGGCCTTTGGGGATCCGGTGCCTAAGGTGATACCTACCCGAGCTAATGCTTGGGCTATCTCATCGCAGAATTGTCTATTCTTCATAAAGGCCCGGAACATATGAACCAGATCCGCATTAATTAATCTACACTTAGGGTGGGATTGTGATGCTGCATTGCAGAACTTAGCTATTCTTCCAGGGGTCAGGTATGCCATGTGTGTTACATACAATTGGATATGCTGTAATCTGGCATTTCTAGACACCTTCTTGTGATAAGACATTACCGTTCCCTACATTTCATCAGACAATTGTTCTTGCAATTCACGCCCCCAACTCTAGCTGCCCTGCTTCATCCCACATTCCAGCCTGACCATCAATACCTTGTATATTCTCAAGACCTCATGTCCTTCCTCTGAAATGTCATAAAGCGTCTCTAGCTTTTCATCCTCTTGTAAACCCCCTCCATCGGCCATTTCAGCCTAATTTGAGTTAGCAGGTGGGCGTACGTGAAATGTTGTCCCAAATGTATCCACGCATCTGCTTTCAGTTTGCTGAGGTCTAGAGGCACCCCTTCCTTTAGCACATCTCACTGTTGCCACTCCCCTGGGTTCCCAATACTTCTTCACATAACCTTTCTCAGATCCTTCAGGCTCTCCAAAGACCTTCATGTGCCTACTTTCATGTGCCTATCCATCACAATCACAAAGTACCTGAGGTTCCCACCTAGGGACTTGGAAAGGAACTGGTGTGAATATGTTAGTAAGAACCTTCAAGAATTGAACAATCGGCGGGATTTTAAAATAGGAATCCTCTTTTGAAGAGCGCTTGCAAATAGACAGCACCGCCAGGTAACCTTTAATTGTTCCAATCTGGAGCCCAAGATTTGCCAGATGTAGTTAAAAAAAGGAGGCACCATAGGTGTGTCACAAATACAAGGGTCCACATTCTTATCCCTTCAACTGCTGAACTTGTTCCAACTGCAGCAGTACACAGATCTCGTTTCTGGCCTCCTGACTGAAAACAAGATCTCCATTGCGTCATTCGGGTGGTCCCAATCCCTGTATCTCAACCTCTCATAAACCTTGCGTTAAGGTTGAGACTCTTGACCTCTGGATGGAGAACCCGACGTTCCTCTCATGAGAAGGTCCTCTGAAGGTTCTCATTATCAGTTTCGAGCTCCGACATGCGGGCTGATCTCGGTCTGAGGGTTTTCACCAAGTTAATGACAGTTGTGGCAGCGAGTCTCAGGAGAGGGTGGATTCACATTTACGCTTACCTGGACGCTTTGTTGATCAGGGCACTTTCACCCGAACAACCCCAGTAACACCTCATCGTAACCTGCCACTGTCTCCACAGACTGGGATTCTCCCTCAATTACAGGCAGTCCCAATTGATACCATCTAAAAGATTCACATTTATTGGAGCAGTCTTGGATGTGTCCTCGTTGGAAGCCTCGTCACCCGAGGTGAGGGCTCAACACATTCTGCAGATGGTCACCAAATTCCAGTGCCCCCAGTGTCCTTCGGCCTTCGATTTGTTGAGGTTGCTCGGCCTCATGGCATCCTCCATTTTCCTGGTGCCAGAGGCTTGCCTGACAAATCCCTCCAATGGGCTCTCGGGACTTAATGGTCCAAATTCTCAGGCAGAATGTCAGACCACCTTTAAGTTCTGAGCAGAGTAGCACAGGACGGTCTCTGGTCGGCTTGCACAGACAACATTCTGAAGGGAGAATCTTTTTGGCAGCCATGTCTGGAGATGCCAGTAGTGACGGAAGCCTCACTCGCAGGGTGGGGAACCCACACCGATGATCTGACAATCGGCGGTTGTTGGTCTCCATCAGAGTCCAAACTACACATCAACCTTTTGGAGCTGAGGGCAATCAGACCTGCGCTGAAGGCCTTTCTGCCCTCTGTACGGGGAAGAATGTCCTGATAATGACGGACCGCACAGTGGCCATGCACTACCTCAACAAGAGAGGTGGTGTAGGGTCATTACCACTGTGCAGATAAGCAATGCAGCTCTGGTTCTTGGAAATTCAAGAAGGAATTCCTCAGCAGTTCACCTAGCTGGAGAGATGAACACAGCAGCGGATGCTCTTAGCAGGCTAAGCACAGTCTCCCACGAGTGGAAACTAGCTCAGGAAGTCCTTCAAGAGATCTTCACCCTTTGGGGAACCCCTCAAGTGAATCTGTCGCGATCAATGTCAACCGGAAGGAAGTGCTAACTTTTTTTCTCCAGGGAATTTCCTCCAAGAGGTGCTCTAGGGGACGTGTTCGTAGTGGACTCGGAGTTTCCACTCCTGTACGCGTTTCTTCCTGTCCCCGTCATTCCTCACGTGATCAAGATGTTGAGAAAGTTTGGAAATCCATGATCCTAATTGCCCTGCATTGGGCCAGTATGACGTGGTACCTGGACATTATGGACATGTCCATCTGCCCTCCAATAAGTCTCCCACAAAGAGAGTACCTTTTTTCATGAGAGGAGGGTTGAGATCTCCATCCAGAGGTCAAGACTTTCAACCTTCACATGTGGTTTCTGAGAGGTTGAGATACAGGGATTGGGACCTCCCGGATGATGTAATGGAGATCTTGTTTTCAGCCAGAAGGCTAGCAACAAAATCTTTGTACTGCTGCCGTTGGAACAAGTTCACCAGTTGGTGCAGGGGCACACTGGAATTTGGTGACCATCTGCAGAATGTGTTGAGCCCTCACCTCGAGTGACGAAGCTTCCAACGAGAAGACTTCTCCAATAAATTTGAGTATTTTAGATGGTATCATGTGGGACTGCCTGTAATTCAGGGAGAATCCCAGTCTGTGGAGACAGTGGCAGGTTACGCTGAGGTGTTGCTGGGCTTGTTCGGGTGAACGTGCCCTGATCAGCCAATCGTCCAGGTAAGCGTAGATGTGAATCCACCCTCTCCTGAGACTCGCTGCCACCACTGCCATTAACTTGGTGAAAACCCTCAGGCCGAGGTCAGCCCGCATGTCAGAGCTCGAAACTGATAATGAGAACCTTCAGAGGACTTCTCTCATGAGAGGAACGTCGGGTTCTCCATCCAGAGGTCAATAGTTTTAACCTTAATGCATGGTTTCTGAGAGGTTGAGATACAGGGATTGGTACCACCCGAATGACGCAATGGAGATCTTGTTTTCAGTCTTGAAGCGAGCAACGAGATATTTGTACTGCTGCAGTTGCTATAAGTTCAGCAGTTGGTGAAGGGATAAGAATGTGGACCCTTTTCTTTGTGACACAGCTATGGTGCTTTCTTTTTTATTAAATCTGGCGAATCTGGGGCTCCAGATTGGAACAAGGAAAGGTTACCTGGCGGTGCTGTCTATTTTCAAGTGCTCTTCAAAAGAGGATTCGTATTTTAAAATCCCTCTGATTGTTCAATTCTTAATGGGTCTTACTAACATATTTACATCAGTTCCTTTTCAAGTCCCTATATGGGATCTTAACCTAGTAAAATTTCTAAAATGCATCCCTTTTTGAGCCAATACATTCATGCCCATTAAGAGTGTTAACTTTGAAAACTGTTTTGCTAATAGGAATTACGTCAGCCCGCAGGGTAAGTGAGTTGCAGGCACTTTCCTGTAAAACTCAACATACTGTTTTCTATAAAGACAAGGTTGTTATCAGGGTAAAACCTTCTTTTCTACCTAAGTTTGTCTCCGACTTCCACTTAACGCAAAAGATAATTTTGCCAACTTTCTACCCACCTCCTCAGCCTGGAAAAGAGGAGGAAAGATTACATAGGCTGGACCCAAAAAGGGCCCTCGGCTTTTATATATCAAGAATGGCTCAAATGTGTCACAATGACCAATTGTTCATTGGCTATATACAGGCCCTAAATTGGTTTTAGCTGTGACAAAACAGTCCCTTATCAGATGGATCATCTTGGCTATTGTGGAATGTTATAGGTTAGCGGGCAAAGACCCGCCATAAGGCTTTAGAGCACATTCCACAAAGGGCATAGCAACCTCTGCTGCTCTTCAGAGAGGTGTTGCACTCAGACATTGGTGCAGCAGCCACTTGGTCGTCTGTTCACACGTTTGTGAAACATTACTGCCTGGATTCATCGTCCAGTCAAGAAGGACAATTTAGAAAAGTGGTTTCTTCATTCAGTCTTTAACAGTTAAGACAAAATATAATTCGAACTCCCGCCACCAAATTATTACTGCTTTCGGAGTCTATCATAAGATGAGGAATACGTGGGAGCCCCCAATCCATTTGAAGAACAAGTTAATTACCCCTGGTAACGGTCTTGTGATTCAATGTTCCTCCCACGTATTTCTCACTGCCCCTCCTAGCCTACCCCACCGTAGAATGTATGTGTTTTTACATGTTACGCTTCCTTGGAGCCTACCGTCTTTGGTATGCCTCATAATCCCTCTACAGAACTGAAGCCAAGGGACTCTGCATGCGCTATTTATACTGATGACGTTGACAGTCAAATTGAGGCCCTCGAGGGACATCTACTCTGAGATGGCACACAGCACCCCTGTCGAAAAAAATGTCTGAAGCAACTAAAACCGGAATGATAATTATCATAAGATGAGAAATAAGTCAGAGGAACATCCAATCGAAAGAACATTACCAGGGGTAAGTAGCTTGTTCTGCTGAATATCATATAACGAATGTTAACTCTAAACTGTGGGATACTTATAGGATACGTACCCATGAGGCACTTGGAAAATATAAACTTTAAGTTATTACTTGAGAAGGAAGAAAAGTGGGATTCTTATCATTATTCTTAATATTCAATCAAATTTCATAGTCCGTACTACAGAGACCTACCTACTTTTAAAATTCTTAATCAACATATTACAGAATCGTGCAGTAGTAAACTTCCTAATACGAATACTATATGCAATTTGTGTTATAAGAGAAGGGTGGAGTTCTGCTATCACCTGTTGAAAATGTATTTGGGCAGTTTGCAAAATAGTAAATTTTTGTTAACACGTTTTATTAATTCTGTAGACTTTCTAGTATCAGATTGGTTTTGATGTAGAATGGAGGAGTGAAGAGCGGAATCTCATTTAGGATGCGTTTGCTGACATTACTCATAGTAATTGTGTGTGGCTTGTATCTGTTTAGTCGTATGCTTTGCATATGCTTCCTTCTATTTGTTGATCTGAAGTGCTACAATTTGTTAAATTCCAACCTGTGTGTGCAGGCGGCGATGTTGATCCAGACGTCATTGCCCTTGGACTATTTTTTTTTTTTTTTACATGAGGTTTGATGTGCTAGGATAAAAAGTAGGGAGCATCAGTTCTTCAGCGCCCATGTTTTCTTTTTTTTTTTAACCTTTGTTTATTATGCCTGACATTACCACACAAGGACAAGTAGTTTACAAGTAAGAAGCGAAATTACAGTCAACATAATCAATACAAATATAGCAGATAAAGAGTAGTGCAGAATCCAGAAGAGAAGCGGCATGCATATGACGAAATTGCCAATTACGGACAACTTAGACAGGCAGTAGGGAAGAAGGGGAGGAATCATCAGAGTCAATATGAGCTGCCGCCGGCATAGAGGAGATATAAGAGCGGAATGGAGCCCAGATAGTCTGGGGTCGTGACACCAGGACGGAGCCAACATAACAAAATGCAGAGAACAGCTAATAGTATGCACAGTCCTGCTAGTTTCCTGCCATTACGGCTCAGTTCAGAGAATTCATTAAATAGACACACCAGAGGAGACGGGGTGATCATGCAATCCAACATGTCGGACATTGTGGAACAGACCCCCTCCCAAAACGGAGAAAGGTGCGGGCAAGATTATAACATACGAATGTAATTCACTACATTTGATCCACATTTGGGGCAGTTGGGGGAATGGTTCCTCGACATGTGGTGCAATCTGTTTGTAGTGTAAGGGAACCTGTGCAGCACCTTGAATTGAATGAATTTAAAACTAGAGTTGAACGAAATGTCATGAATGCGTGCGCACATACGGCTCCAATGCTGGTCCGTCATTTCGATTTCCTGGTTCTCACCCCAAATGTGTCCAAGTTTATCAAAGGGAGGGGTACCTTGGCTTGAAGTAAAGCATCAAGTCTGGATACCTTCTCTCTGAAGGAGCTAGTGTTTAGTAGTTCCGATAATACGTGACCATCCGGTGGAATTGCGGGGAAGTCTGGGAATCTGTTTTTTTTTAAAAAAAAGTTTTTCGTTTTTAACCACGAAAAACCTTTAAAATAACAATACACAACACACATCTCCATACTGCACAGATCCTCCACAGTCTACATATACTGGCTTACAGTTCATGACCTCCAGCCTGTTACCTTAACAATTAACTTAGACAGGTTCCATTAAAAGCCGATTTTCTATTTCAGATAGCAGAAAAGTTAATGGAATTACTAGTTTCATGTCCATTCCACTATACATTCCTCCAATCATCTGCACACAGAGAAGGGTGATTTGTCAACCAAGGTCCCAAATGTATTGTCCTCACATCTCTCAATGAACTACAAAACAGCACCAAATGTTTAAGTGTCTCATTTCCATTTTTACAGTCTGCACAGGCAGTCTTTGTGTACATTCTGTGCCCATGTACATAGACGTTCCTTAGTCTTAAATGCATTCAACCGAAACAGCATAAAAAGCCTCCTTGCATTCGAGTCAGGTAAACGGGCGATGTATCGTTAGATGCTATTAAAGCCCCTTGCTTCTGCAGGTACGTCTACCATCGCCTTTGAGGCTGCTCCGTGTCCACAAGTCCCAATCTGCTCGCCAGATCTTGAGCTTTGCCGCCATGGGATTCTCGTGTAATTGTTCTGGAGTGATGTCAAACTCTGTCAACAAGATTTCACAGCGTTTTACCCACAATGCAATTATGTCATTTCCATTTGATGTTACACTATGTAAAAGTTCAAATTGAGGAATTTGTTCTCTCCCTCTGGTTTTTCAGAATAAGGACAGTAGCTTCCATACAATTCTTGCATGCACTGTTATCAAAGATAGTTAATATCTCATACATGCAGTCAAGATCCCTTTTGGTAGTCGCAAGACTTTCGGCCAGTAGATGTTCTCAAGGGTAGGCTACAAATCATGGGAGCATCCAAGCGAGTTTTCTGCACAATATGTTAGCACCGGTAATACTTTCTGTTGATAAAAAGTCAAAGCCGCTTTTAAAGAAAATTTGCCAAACTTTATATTTGGTACACGAGCCTGGCATTCTAGTTGTTTACATTTCCTTTTGATTTCTAGGATCCAGGGACCATCATATATACTTGCACTTATTACCATTCCCAAGTATTTTACACAACTCAACATGTTCAATGGTTCGTGTGCCAAATACCAAGTGAAATTCTTTTTGCAAGTCGCTGTTTTTGTGGATTTCAAGTTTTTTTTTTTTTATTCATTTATTTATTAACAATTTACTATAGCGTAAACAAGGCAAAAGTATCTGAGCATTGTACATGATTGATTTCTTTTTTTTTTTTTTTAACCTTGTATTTATTAGTTTTACATCGATATTACATAAAGAAGATAACATTGAAACTTATAACTTTCCCTTCCCCCCTCCCCCCTCCCTCCCCTCGGGTCGGATGAAGTCATTTTGTCCCGGGTTCCTGATTATGCGTTGAATATGTCTGAAATTTTTATGTTATGGGGGCACCATTGCTCCATAAAGTCTGACTGGAGGTATTGCAGGGTCCCTTCCCATTCTTTTACAAATTGGTCGCCTGTTCCTTGAAGTTTGTGAGTAATTTTCTCCATTGTTATATGGGCCCATATTTTCTGAAGCCAGGTGTAGGTCAGTGGGGTATTTTTGTTTTTCCAGTTCTGTGCAATGGTGGTCCATGCTGCTATAAGTAGTCCCATGAAAGTTCTCCATTGTGTTTTGCTGTATTGCCTCGCTGTATCGTCTCTAATTCCACAGAGCCACACTTCATCCCCCATCAACCCCACATCCGGGAATATTTTGCCCATCTCATTTTTCACTTCTTCCCAAAAGGGTCTAATATTTTAACAGTCCCACCATATGTGTCTCCATGTTCCCGCTTCGTCACATCCTCTCCAGCAGTGATTGGGTGTGTTTGGGTACATTGAATGGAGCCTCTCTGGAGTGTAGTGCCACTGTGTCATAACTTCGACCCACATCTCTCTAGTTTGTGCCGATCGGGTCATTCTGGGGATCTGCTTCCATAGGTCTTCCCATTGTTTATCCGTTGGCTTCTCCCTCAATGTTCTGCCCCATTTTGTTCTGTATGACCATTTAATGCTTTCCCCTTGTGAGTTTATGTATTTGTATAGAGTTGATACCCACTTTCTTTCCCCCGTGCTGGATGTGATGTATGTTTCGAACCCTGTAAGGTCCCTGGTTGCTGCCTCGGTGATTATCGGAGAGTTTAGCCAGTGCTTTAGCTGTTCATACCTATATCTATCGCTTTTGGGGATTCTCCTACCTGCCAAGCACGACTCTAGGGAGATGACTTCCTTGTCCTCAAACATCTCGCCTATTTTAGTAATGCCCACCTTCTCCCAACTGTCATAAGCCCCTTGCTCCATCCCCGGTGGAAATAGTGGATTTCTACAGATGGGTGTAAATGGTCCCATCGCCGTGGTCATTATGCCTTTTCTTGTTTGGCTATCCCATGCTTCCAGCGTGGTTTTCATGATTTCGCTTAATCTTAAATTTTCGTGCCTATGCTGCCTCTGTTTCCAGAGGAGTTCTACCAATGGGGTCCTGGCTACTGCTCTGTCTTGTTTGGCCCATATCTGTTGGGGATTCTCCCCGACCCACTCCCTCAGGACTTTAAGCTGTGCTGCCTGGTAATATTTTCTAAAATGGGGGAGCGCCATTCCTCCTTCTCTGGTTGGGGCCGTGAGGACCATCCTTGCTATTCTCAGCGTTTTTCCTTTCCATATAAAGGACGATACCAATTTTGTTAAGGTTTTGAAGAACGTGTCTGGGACTCCCACCGGGAGAGCCTGAAAATAATATAGTACCTTTGGGAGGATGGTCATCTTGACTGATTGTATTCTGCCCCACCAGGATATCTGTAGTGGATTCCATCTATTTAATTCCTTTCGGATTTTTGTAATTAGCGACGGGTAGTTTTCCCCATAGAATTGTTCTATTTTTGGAGGTACAATTATTCCCAGGTATTTTATACCTTCCTGTACTAGCTTGAGGTCCAGTATTTTTGCTTCCCTTTCTATGTTCGTTCTATCCCCTGCCAGGATGAGGATCTCTGATTTCCTTCTATTTATTTTTAGCCCTGAGATGGTCCCATAATTTTCTAATTCTCTAACTGTGGCTGATAATGTGGATTCCGGGTCCTCTAAGGTTATTAGCATATCGTCCGCATACGCAATTACTTTGTGTTGCTGACCTGCCATTTCTATCCCTTTGATGTGAATTGACTCCCGTATTTTAATTAGGAGGGGTTCTAGGAAAAGAGCGTATAATAGTGGTGATAGGGGGCAACCCTGTTTCGTTCCTCTCGTTATCGTCACCTTGCCAGTAAGCTCGTCATTAATGACTATTCTGCTAGATGGGGAGTTGTAGTTTGCTCTGATGCTCGCGATAAATTGTTCCCCAAACCCCATGGATTCCAGGACCCTAAACAGTATTGACCACTCCACTCTATCAAAAGCCTTCTCGGCGTCTACTGACAGTAGTATCGCTGGGGTGTGGGATATCCCTATTTTTTCGACCAGATGGGCTAGCCTCCTAGTATTATCGTGGGTTTGCCTGCCGGGAATGAAGCCTGATTGATCCCCGCTTATCAGTTTTGGGAGGAGCGGGGATAATCTAGTTGCCAGGATTTTCGTATATATTTTTGCATCTAGATTGATTATGGAGATTGGTCTGTATGATGCAGGGTTTATTGGATCTTTGCCTGGTTTGTGAAACACCAGCACCTTCGCTTCATTCATTGTGGGGGTCACGTTACCGGTGTCCTTGAATGAGTTCAGGAGTTTTGTTAGGATCGGAGTCAATATGTTTGCATATTTTTTATAAAATGGGGCCGTAAACCCATCTGGGCCTGGAGCTTTGTCCCTTGGGAGTCCTTTTATGGCTTTATTGACTTCCTCTTCACTGATAGGGGTCTCTAGTGACTGTTTGTCTTCTTCTGAGATTTTCGGGATCTTTAGGGCCTTTAAGTTTGAAGCTTGGGCGTTTATATTGGGGTGTTCTGTGGAGTAGAGCGTTTGATAATATTGCCTCAGTGTCTCCCCCATGTCATGCGTAGAAGTTTGAATGACCCCTTTCGCATCGCATATGGCCTTAATCGTTGTTTCATTTTGTTTCGCTCTTAATTGTCGTGCTAGGAGTCTGTCCGCTTTGTTCGCTCTTATATAGTATCTCTGTTTCAGATAGAGTAGGTTCCTTTCTGCGCCCTTCGTGCGTAACATCTCTAGTTGGCCTTGTGTATGTTTTAATGATTTTTTTAATGTCTTTGTGGGTTTTATCGTCAATTTCTCTTGGATCTCTTCGATTGTTTTTTCGAGGTCTTTTTCCCCACATATGTCTTTGTTTATCTCTCGTGATTTTCATCGCTATCATTTTTCCCCTCAAAACTGCTTTGAACGCATCCCAAACTGCGCTCATTGCAACCTCCCCTGTATCATTTTGTGTGAAGTATTCCTCTATCATTTCCCTTATGGCCTCCCCTGTAACTGGGTCTTGGATCAACTCCTGCGGTAGCCTCCATCTCCATAGCCCGCTCTTCCTCCCTGGGAGAGTCACATCCAACCATAGAGGGGCATGGTCCGAGAGGGCTATTGTACCCTTATCTATCCCTTGTATCTTTCCCAGTAACCCCACCGACACCCAGAGATAGTCGATCCTGGACATAGAATTGTGAACATGTGAGAAATATGTGTATCCCCTCTGTTCACCCTTCAGTTCCCTCCATGCATCATTCAGAGCCATTTGGTCCATTTGTTGTTTCAGACGTTTTGATGGCGCCCCCTGTCCATGTATGTTTCCTGTGCTCCTATCTAGATGTGGGTTCCAAGCCAAGTTAAAATCCCCCCCCAATATCACTTCTCCTCTAGCGAAGTCTTCCAGTTTCGATAATGCGTCTCTGAGAAAGCCATCCTGTCCCTGATTGGGTGCATATATTGAGGCGAGTGTTATGCGATATCCTTCGATTTCCACGTTGGCGAAGGCATATCTTCCTTTCTTCTCTATTATAGTGTCTAGTGGTTTTATGTGTTTTCCTTCTTTTATCGCTATCAGGACTCCTGCTTTTTTCTCCGTTGTCGTTGCCTGTGCCCATATTTTGTATCCTTTTATCCGCATTTTTTGCTTATCCTTAGTTTTGATATGGGTTTCTTGGAGGAGTAGTATATCCGCCTTCCCCATTTTGAACTGTTTCTCCAGTTTCGCTCTTTTTGTTGGGTGATTCATGCCCCTAATATTGTAGGTCAAACAGCGTATCATCCCCATTCTATTTTGTCTGTATGTTGTTGCATTCGGTCCCCTTCTATTCTCGATTCAACTCTTTGATTCTTCCGATCCCTTCCCTTCCCTTGAACTTCCCTTCCCCCCCCAACCTTGAACATTAAAACAACCAAACTGTCCCCCGAGTAGGGCGAGGGTTCCTATTGACACTAGGGCGTTGCGCCCTTCGCTCCCTGCCCTCCATACCCTCGGGGGGTATGTTATGGGGATTCCTAAACCCCATTGAATCATTTGTCTTTAGCGAGTTCCAGATCGTTGGGTCTCGACCAGACCGCCGTCCTTGAATTGTCCGTTCGGCTCCGTTCCCATGCTCCCCCCCCGACTGGGTCTCAGTAGCAGCGTTTCCATATCTGTTCCCCAAGTATATGTTTTTCTTGTGTTCTTCATGGTACCTTTCTCCGGGTGTCCCTCTCTGCGTTTGCCTTCTTCTGTTTGGTGTATTCCCAGCCCATAGGTCTTCTCGTTCGCTCTCTCTTGTTTGTGGCCTCCCCCTGTTCCATCTCTTCATCTTGTAGTCCCATTGTACTGAGGCCTTCTTCCAGTGTGGTCACTCTTTTCTGTTTTCCTTCCCATGTAAACAGTAACCCAAATGGGAAGGTCCATTTGTAGCGGATTTGTTTTTCTATTAGCACTTTCACCAGTGGGGCCATTGCTCTCCTTTTTTGGAGGGTTATTAGTGCCAAGTCTTGATACAATTGGATGTCTTGCCCATTCATTTTTATATGCTCCAATTCCCTGGCTCTCCTAAGAATCTGTTCTTTCTGCGGGTAGGAAGATAGAGCCACCAGGACATCTCGAGGTCTTTCCCCTAGGGCCCCCGCTCTTTTCGGTCCCACCCTATGGATTCTGTCGATTCCTATATCTTCAATGTCTTGTGTTCCCAGAATGTCTCTGAACACTTCTCCCACTGCTTTCTTCAGGTCTTTGTCTAGCACTGATTCCGCCATGTTCTTGATTCGGATATTGGAGCGTCTCGAGCGGTTCTCCAAATCCTCACATTGTAGTTCCAAGTTGTGAGTGAGTGTTACCAGGTGTTCTTGCGTTTCGCTTGTTTGTCTCGTGTCTTCTTCCAGGCTTTGCACCATTTTTTCCATTATATCTGTTCTTTCTTCTAGGTTGTTTATCAGTTCTCATGTCTTGAACCGCTTGTTTCATTTCGTTCTTCATGGATGTAAATTGTTCCTGGACTGTAGACATGAATTTTTCCTGCAGGTCCATGAACCAGGTTTGCATGTCCTCCCTGGTCAGTGGTTGCTGTTGCTGGGATAGTGTTTCCGCCTCCCCTGTGGAGTCTCCCTGGTTTCTCCCTCTCGGTTGTGGTGTCCCCTCTGTTGACCACATTTGTAGGATATCGGCCCCTTGTTTCACCGTTTGGGGAGTCTGCTGGATGGGGTTCCCCTTTCCTTTTGCTCTAGACATGGTCGGGCGCTCCGGCGGACAGTCTATGGGGCTCCTGCGCCCTCTTGTAGCCCTCCGGTGGGGCCTCCTCGCTTGCTTGACCTCCGAGAGGTTCTTATCTGTTGGGGGTTCTGCAGTAGTGTGTTCCTCCTTCCTGGGTTTCCCCCCTCTCCTCACACCTGTCTTGTGGGCCTTGAATCCTGCCTGCGTGGGCGGGGGGGACTTGTGTTGTGATTCCTTGTGTCTCCGGGGGGGGATCTAGTTGGTGCCGGAGAGAGAGGTATGTCCTTTTTTTCTTTTTTTTTTTGTCCTCTTGTTGTCTTGGGTCCCCCCCGGGGTGTGTACGCGCGGGCGGGCGCCTTGTTTCTGGTCCCCCCCGGCCGGCTCACCTTTTGCGCTTTGTTCTCCTTGTGCGCTCTGTGCAGGGCGGCCCCCGCTGCTCCTCTCCTGCGGTCCGCCCTGCTCGCACTGTTTTCTCCCGGCGCCGCCGCGGCTCGGCTGTACGCCGCTCTTCCTTCGCTTCGGGGCGGTGTGGGGTGACGTGGGGGCGGTTCTGTCCTCCGGGTCCGCTGTGTCCCCAATCTCGCTCTCTCGCAGCCGGTGCTTCCCGGACTCCCGATGCCGTGCTGGATGGGCCCCTACGACGTCTGAGAGTCTCCTCCCTCGCCGATGGGGGAGGGGCAGTCAACCTCGCTCTTTCGATTTACGGCGGCGCTCGCTTCGCCGCAGCGCCTGCTTCCTCGCTGGGGGGATGTATGGGGGGGGGCAGCTTTGTGGTCGGGGGGGGGCGGAAGACGGTCCATCACAGCTTCGGTCGTGCTATTTTTGGCGGCCCGGGCGGAGCGCCGTTTAGCTGCGGCAACTCACCCCGGCGGCCATCTTGGATCTGGATTTCAAGTTTTTAAACAAAAGAATCTCTCATTTCTTTGTGTTAATCTTCAGATGGTTAGAATTCACGTATTCCTGTAGAGCATCAAGTTTTCGTTGTAATCCAATTAGTGTTACGTCCATCAAGATCAAATCATCTGTATATAACAACCAACTGAGATATGTTGTATGTAATTTTGGTGGGAACGATTTCACTGTATCTATGCTGGCTCCAATATCTGAAATAAAAAGGCTAAAGATTGCCACAGCTAAAGGGCAGCCCCGTTTCACCCCCTTAAAAGTTTTAATCTATGCGGACAACGTCCCGGTCTGATCTAGTTGAATCCGAATCGAAGTTCCAGTATGGAGCTCACGTATAGCAGTCATCAAGTCCTCTAGACAGCCCCATACCTATAGCTTTCTCCATAGCAATTCGAGGACGATGGTGTCAAACGCATAAGACTAATCAATAAATGTCAAGGAGACATGTGTGTGCGTTCTTCGGGCTTCCATTTTAATTAGGTTTAGGATCATCAGATTCAGTGAGCACCCTACATTTTTTAACAAAATCCGATTTCCTCTTGTCCACTCGATGAAATGTTCAGTCCCAATCTATTAATTTATGTTGTAATAGAGTAGCGTAGATTTTTCCCATCACATCTATTGACACTACAGGTCGATAGTTTTTTGGACACGCGCGATCACCTTTCTTAAAAATAGGCACTATCACCGTAGTTTTCCAGGACCTCGGAGTTTGGCGTTGTAATTTTATTCTTTCAAATAATGCCAAACAAACCTCAGCCCATATTTCCGGATGCTGTTTGATGGTGAAGTTGGTTAAACCATCCAGGCCCGGTGCTCTGGAATTTTTTGCTTTTCGAATGATCATCTCGATGTCTTCTTTTACAAAGGAAAGGGCCCAGCCATTGCTCTTTTACTCCAGAGGTACAGATGGTTCTTTATTAGGTTTATATAACTCTGCAAAATGTGAGATCCACGCCGCTTCAGACACCAGGCAGGTTTGTAAAGCTTGTTGAGGTGCTTTTATGTTATTAATGAGGCTCCAAAACTCTTGTGTTTTTATTACTAAGACTCCATTTTCTCTGCATCGTTTTGCAGCATTTGGTGTTTGAGACTCCATCCAATTCTTGTACTTTTTGTTTAGCTACACGATTTCTCAGCTTTCTTGTTTGCTGCTCGAGGTTACGATTCTGACGGAGCTCAGCTCTCATCGTGTGTTTCCGTTTCAATATTTCCATGCTGAAACAATGTGGATGATTAAAGTTCATTGTCTTTCATCTTGAATTGAAATAGCAGGTCTTTATATTCTACAGACTTAGATCGGAAACTAAATTGTGACGAAACCTGTGAAACTTCTGCTAAGTCAAGCCTAAGGCTGGCTCTATTGGCTTGCACCAACACCTTGTGCGGCCAAAGTTCTTTTGGCTGGGACTTTGCAACTAATATCTCAAGTTGAAGCATGTCGTGGTCGCTGTACTTTGTAGTACTTTCATAGATTTCACTCTCGAGTGAAGCATGTCAGAGACAAATATGTAATCTATGGTAGAGGATTTGTCTGCACGACGCCATGTTGGTGCCGGTGGTATGTCTCCATAAGTACAGCCATTCAACATATAAATCTTCCCCAAGTCCATTTCTTCCAACCATTTGTGAGCCAAGGACATTTTGTTTGTTTGTTTGTTTGTTTGTTTGTTTGTTTGTTTTATTCACTTATAATGCGCACCAGACCCGCAGGTATCCGGGCGCAGCAGTACAGAAAATGCGAAGCTTAAGTTGCAGGGTGGGGTCATGGGATATATACACTGTACAAATACAAAATACAAAATATAGACTGCAAAATATCACAGGAAGGCAGCAGTTGCGATTTACATGCAGAATAAATACAAAATATGATCAAGACAGTCTATGTACAGGTACTGTATGGGCGAAAGCTCAATGGTCAGGTGGGCAAAGTGAGTGGGACCATAGGATCATAATGAAGTGTATATTCTAGGGTGGGGTGGGGGATAAGTGGGCGCCGATAGGCTATTCATTGGTAGTCCTTAGCAGATTGATGTAGTTAATTCTGAATTTAGGGAAGGGCTGTGCCTCGCGTAGAGGATTAGGCAATGAGTTCCATAATTGAGCTGCTTGCACCGAGAAGCTACTGCCCCCCGCCTTAGATAACCTGAATCTGGGAATGTTGAGGCTGTTGGCATTAGCAGTTCTGGCAGGGCGTAAATGATTTCTTTTAGTGAGTTTATTGCAGAGATAGCTTGGTGCTGCATTGTTCAGGGCTTTATGAACCAGGGATGCTACTTTAAGGTGGATTTTGTTTTGGGAGGACAACCAATTGTTTTGGCGCCTGATGTTTGAGATATGTGATCTTTTGGGTACACCAAGGGCAGCTCGTAGGGCATTGTTTTGAAGAATTTGGAGTCGGTGGGTGATGGATTTGTTTGCTCCGATGTAGAGGGCATTACAATATTCAAGCCTCGAAAGGATTAATGCTCTCGCTAAGATAAGGCAGTTGTTATCGGAGAGAAAATGCTTGCCTGCTCTAATGAGCTTGCATGTGTGGGCGGTGGCAGATGCCAATGACTTCACCTGCTTGTCAAAAGAGAGGGTGGCATCCAGATAGAAGCCAAGTGTCTTCACATCTTTGGAAACCTTGATAATGTTCCCGTCAATTTCAAATGAAGTATAGTCCTGACTGAGTTTCTTCATATTAGAATGTGTCCCTAGGATGAGCAACTCTGTTTTGTCATCGTTCAGGCATAGTCCGTGGGTTGCCATCCATGCCTGGACGATGATGTACACCCTATTCACCAAGGCCAAATCCTTGTTGTAGTCCCCGGAAAGTGGGAGGAGAATCTGGGTATCATCCGATTGTGTGTTCTTAATAAAGTCAAAATTCAAGTCCACACACAGCATTATGTTATAAGAGTTTTCCTTTTCCAACAAGTTATCTAATATGGGTGATATTTGATCTATGAAAAATAGCTTACCAGCTCTTTCATGATTCCAGTAAACATTCACAATCTTTAGCTGAGATCTAGGATTGCCCAACGCCTTAGGGTTACCAATCGTCGTTACTTGAATAAACGGAGAGAAGTTTACAGATTTCATGATGTGATAATCTGTTGATCTTCGAACCAATGTTAATAAGCCTGCCACTGGCCGTCCTTTCTCAGACTTTATACAGGCAAGTTCAAACTCTGCCACCAATGGAGTTTCACACATCCAAGTTTCTTGTAAGCATGCAATGCCTATACCTTCCAACCAGTTTGTTGTAAACAAATGACTAAAGCCTCGTGTGTTCCAGCATACAATCACACATCCATTGTCCAAGATCTCCTTCTGGCATTATTTATGTTTGTTTAAATTCAGAGAGAATGCCAGCCATTGCCACTCATCGTCTTGAGATGACTTGGAAGACTTTTTGTTATAATTGACATTAGGGAATTCGCCAGTTGTTATGCCTCTAATGGTTATTTGAATTACATCATTCTTGCCTTCATTTCGATCCACTCTATTTTCCTTGGGCAAGCCCTTATTGCCATCAAAATCTGCCTTTGCAGTCAGCATTCCATTGTCTTTTCGTGAGGAGTGCCTTTCTTGCCTCGCACTCTCAGTCCGAAGATCGCTGTATTTGTCTTCTAATGAGTGCCGTACTCCCAAATTCGACGTCAGAGGCCAAGTTTTCACTGCACTCGTTTGCCAGACCAGGTAATTAAACCTCTTGATGTTTATAGACGTCGAATCCCAATGATAAGAATGCATCACATGCTTCCAAAATTACAGATAAGATTACATTTGATGTCAAATGCAAAACCAACTTATCGGTCCGTTCTTCAGTGAATTCAACGATCTTTACATCATTTGACTCAATTAAGCGTAGACCTGGGACATGGTGCATTAGTTTTATAACATTGTGTCTGTTTAAGAACAATTTGTCCAGGGAATCTACGCTTTCAATCACGAGTTTGAATACCAGCCACTTGCCCTTTAGACCCATTCCTTCCCTTTGATGTAATTCGAGTAGTTCTCTGGGATTTTATTATCTGAAGAGACAGCATCACGAGCCTGTGAATGGACTGATTTAGGTATTATTTGTGGCATTCCAGAAAGACCCCTTTCACTTTCCACCACAGCTTTAGTTGATTGACGATTCTCAATTGAACTACCACTGAAATTGTTGTTCAGTTTTCCACATAGCTTCTCCCGTCTCTCATGTAATTTTAGAAACGCAGGGCTCAAACTGCCCGTGCTCACTGGACTACAAGGATCAGTGTTACAGATTATGGCGCATGTGCGACCGACGATGGCCTTATTTCCAGTAGAAGGGCTGCTTCCTCCGCCATGCTTCAGACACTCCTGCACCTCATCATGTGTCTGGACATCTTCCTTCTCTATTACATCATTACAAGTCCCCTCATGCTGTACTTCTGCTGACAGTTTGGGACACGTTGCTACCTCTAGTCCAGGGGGTGCAGCACTCGCACTTGGATGTTGATCTTCGATGTCATGATAGGTTGATATATTAATCAGTTCTTCTGAAAACTCATTAGAGGAGTCAATTTGAGCCACATCCTTAGCTACAGGCAACACAGAGACCCTCCTCTTACACATTGGAGCAAAATTTGATCCATTTCCAATTATATGAACGACTTTAAAGTTCTTCAAAAATTTTCTTGAGCCAGTCAGCTTAGAATTTTTGCGGGCAGGCAAGTTTCAGCGGTTGTTTAGCATTCATAGTCTTCTCTGCAGATGGCGACCCTCTCTTAAAAATTGGGAACACTCCAACTGCATTATTTGCAGGGACTATGGACAACTGCTCCACATCTCTCTTGTCCACTTCCTGATCAGGATTACTTGAGGACGTAGCAGTCTGAACATTTAGAAGAGCTAGGTTTTCCTGGCTTCAAGCCTGTTCGAATGCTGTGTTAAAGGATACCTCAGCCACGCTAAGCGACTTCAGAGAGAGACTTCAGAGGTTGTTTCGACAATCTCAGGGAGAGACAGAGAATCTCCCTGAGGGGCTGTCCGCACCGGAGACTGGCAAGGTTTTAGATCAATTAACAAAGGACCTCCGTTCTGACTCCCATTACTTGCATGACTTATTGATGCCCCGCTTGTTAGGTCAAATTAATTTGATCGTCTGCTGCCTCAGAAGGGGTATTTTCCACAATGGTGTCAATTCTCGCACACTGGTCTGCCATCAAGTTATTTGCTGGCATACGATTGGCCGAAGCATGGCTCTGTTGAGCACAGTTTCCTATATTCGGCTTTAAATTTTTGAATAACGATAAAGCCTCTTTTGCCACTTCTGCCAATAATTTTTTGTCCCTGCTGTCGTTACCCCTTTGTTCCATCAAGGTAGACAGGGTTGCCTCAATCCTTTTGATTGATTCCTCATAATATTATGCCAGCCAAATCGATCCTCTATATACACTAATTTTGAATTCATTAAGGCCATTAGTGTAGACTGGTCTTTCATGTTATCGTTAATCTGTTCATATAATTTAGTGAAAGGGGTTAACGATACCGCCATGGAAGAAATTAAAACCGATTACAAGTCACTTATACAACCATGTTCAGAGGCCACGGCACGGGCATCCATATTACACGGGTGTTCTCTTATTGGCCGATTGCTCTTTGCCTTGACTACTTTCTCTCTCCTAATTTTAGGAAAGGCTCTCTCCATCAAAGAGGAGTCTGATAATGAGGAATCATCAGAATTGCAGGTTTCAGTCTCTTGAGATGGCAGCCTTTCTTTGTCTCCCTGACTCTCCTGTCTCACGCCTCTTAGGTCGTCAGACATTCTTTTTTGTGACATGAGTAATTGGCAGGGAAGATCCTGTACAAGCTTATTTTTGCACATATCTTCCTCCAGGCTTCGTCGTTTGTATCCCACACTCTCCCAAATGTCTTCACTTGTATCCGATAATTATTCCTCTAAGTTTGCTTTCTCCTCAACATCATCTTACGCTTCCTGCAATTGCTGGTGTTTCAACATGCGTTCCTTATTGATATGTACCAAATTTTTCAACACTTTATTTACTACGTCAATTGAATTGCGTCTGTCGATGTCAACATTGACAACAGGACCAGAACCACCCTCATTTAAACCAGCCGGTTCTATTACTGCCGGAGCACATGAGTGAGGCTCAGTTGTTAAGACTTCAGCCGTTGCTACCTGATAGACCTCATCATTACCTGAAACAATGATAAATGGGCGTAGAGTAGAATCCAAATTAACATAATGTTAGTCAGTGTTTATTCCATTCTTACCAGCACCCACCTTGGAGTTCGATGACACTACTGTGTTTGAATGCTGGTGCAGGAGGGAGCGATGTTGGACTGAGGGAGGCGTAGAATTAATTTCAAGGATAGAACCGTCCTCTCCCGTATTTGGCTCACTGATTGACTGAGATTGAGAATCCTGTCCGGCCAGGGTGTGCTCTCGCAGGTCAGTGACCGCACTCCCCTCAACGACACTTTCATTGATGTACATGTTACTCAATTGGTTTGCGCGCGATGCCAAACTTTGCAAAGGCGGCGGTTGCCCCTATCTAACCGTCATGGTACCGCTCGCCTCCCCAACACAAATAGATGAGCCTGTCATAAGACCATGCCCCGCCACTTGTACTTTTTGTAAGAGTGGCATGCATGGAAATGGGGTTTGGGCATGACTTGGCAGGCAAACGGCAGCCGTTTTTGTTGAGATATTGCTAACACTGACGCCAATCCCCATTGCCGCCTCCAACGAAGACTCTATGGAAAAGAGTGACGGCTCATGCAAGGCTCCAGACACCTGTGTAGATATTAACGGTAAGGACCTAGCCATCTCCGGAGCCTCCGTGCCAGACGTACATGAATAGTAGCAACTTACTTGAGTTTTCCGGCGACAATACCGCACTTCGGGTACTTCCGTCAACCCCTCCCATTTGCGCTGGGCGCAAGTTCTTAAACAGGATGTTTGCCATTTCGGCTTGTGCGGGTTCTCAGGGCGCGCACAGCAGATATGTGAAGAAAGCTTTTGTGCGCAGGGTCCAATTTGCCACAGCACAACAGCAGCTCCAAGCCCTTTCTCCACAGGGCTTACGCCGCACGGGTGAATGAGGCGGCCTTTTAAGGCCAGCTGATCAATCCAACAATAGTCTTTCCCTTAAAGGCACTCCTTCTTAAGGAGTTAGGCTTGCACAGCGATGTTGAAGGGCTGCGTTAACTGAGTTAAAGACAGCAGGATATGTTGTAGAACCAGGTAGGGTTCCGCTGCATCTATGAGCTCCAGCGGAGACAGGCCAGCCCCTGATGGGAACAGGATCATCAGTGGCACTCTCTTAAATCAGTTTGCCGGCGATTGAGTGGATTGTGTTCCCCGACGTATAACAACCCCCAGAGTGTGCTCCAGGTGGGGTAGGGGCTGTTAGGCAGAATTATATGCAGTACCCTCTGGGAACACTACACACAATTAAGACTACTAGTGACAGTACAATTTCACCTTTGGTACAAGCCTGTACTACACAGTTATAGTGGTAGCAGAAGCGGACCAGCCAGACTTATCTCAAGAGTAAGTGAGCAGTACAAATAGTTACACAAAGGACAGCAATTACTATGATTCAGGCAAACACTGGCTCAAGGTTTCTAAGTAAAATAATTTCTATTTATTTACTCAACAGTTATATAACAGTTCACTATTATAAGCAAGTTAAAAATCACAATCATAAAGACACCACTTCCCTTCAATTCCAGACAAGTTAAGCTCACAAAATGAAGTGGAAGCAAAATGGCACTCCAGCAATTTAAAAGGGAGGGAAAGACAAAGTTATTAGAAATTAGGCAACACCAACAGGTAAGTACTCTGAGTAATTTGAACTAGAGAGACTTCAGTGAGGAGATCAGCTAGAAAAGGCTTAGGGCCAAAGTCATTGGGTCAAAAGTCTTTTGCTCAAGATCACACAGTTCAGGGTAGTTTGCAGTAAAGTTTGTGTCACAGATTCCGGACGAGGTTGGTTGGTAGAAAAGTTAATTCAAAGAGAAGAGCAGGACAAGCCCTTGAATTGGAGAAAGTTTTCAAACAGTTTCACCGCGGTTGACCGAAACGGACAACTGGATTTGCACAGTACCTTAAAACGGAGAGGGAGCTGTAGCTGAGGCGGACGTAACTGGCGGTTCCTGCAGGCTCATGGTTCCTGAAGCGACTTTCGGACTGATGAGAAGTAGGAAGACTGGAGGATCCTGCGCCACCCAGGGAAGAAGCCATCAGCAGAGCAAAACAACTAATAAAAGGTGCGCTCCTTAAAACCCAAGCAGGGTCCGACCTTCCTTGCTATCCGGCCCACTGTAGCTCTGTACAGCAAATCTGACCGGAGGGGTCCTGGCTTGGAGTTTGGGCGAACTGGCTGGTCACACCAGCTCAAGGGAAGAAGTTTCCTGGAGGATTTTCTCTGTCGTCGGATCCAGAGATTCGGACCTGCAGCAGGGCTTCACCGGATGGTTCAGTCGTGGTAGGGGTCCTCTTCTTCCAGTTCCTCGTTGGTTCTTTTGTTCCAGTGGCAACTCTGCCTTTCCAGTCCCAGAGACCTGCTTTTTATGCAGTTTCCCCCATTCATACAGCCTGGCTGTCAATCACACAGCAGGGTGTCTGGCCTGGCAAGGACAGTCCCCTTAGCCAATCAGACAGCGACTTGGGTTATTAAGGCAACCCATGGCAGGGGTTCGAAGATCCCTCCCTCACATCCTGCCTACCTAGAATATTAGGCGCCTTAAGGAGGGCTTCTGTGCAGAAGCCCGCAAAAAGACAGCGAACAAAGGAGTCCTCTCTGGTTTGGCACGCAGAGTAAAACACGAGAAAGACTTTAACAAAAAGAGATGGTGACTAAACCCAGCCGGAACAAAAATAAAATGTATTTGGTCACGCGGGATTATGTTCGAGGCTAATGTAATAGCCTGGAACAATACCACGTTTATATAATATAATCGCGGTAGGAAAGTTAGGGTAGATACCACTGCCACCAGCCAAGTCTTGGTGTTAAGGGAGAGAAACAAGGCTCCAAGAGCCACAGACAAAAGGGATAAGAGTTAACCTTTTCCAATACTCCATATAAGATGGGGTGTACTGCGTCTGTTTAAAGTGACTATATATAGTTAATGGCAACTTACAGTAGTCAGCCCCAGAAAAATGGAGTCAGTGGGAAGTCTCAAAGACAACTCTGTGTCACTGCACTGAAGGTGCTGTGTAACACACACAAAAAGTGGTGCACATGGAGTAGGTGAGGCTCCAGTGCCCAAGATAACACAAACAGTGAAAATACACATAGCAAAACACATGTAAGAGTGGTGCAAAAGGGCTCACTCTTAACAGGTGAAAAATAAATCATAGAAGTCCAGCAAAGCTGCTGGGGGACTCTTTAGGTAAGGGAAATCGGCTATTTATGAGAATTCTCCCTAACATGGGCCCAGCACCCATGTTTTCTAAAATTAGGTGACTTGTCACTGCGACTGCGTGTGGACCTTGGATGAAATGGTCATTACCCTGTCGGCTAAAAGGGTAGCGATGGAGGAGATGGTGTCCAGTTGTGCTCCCAGAAATAGCTTTTGCTGGGAGGGAGTGACAGATTTTTCCTAGTTGATGGAGACTCCCAAAATGGAAAGGCAGGATATTGTGGCCTTTGATAGGGCATTGACCAATCAGTCATCCAAATAAGGGTAAATGTGTATTACTGACATCCGGAGTTGTGCAGCTTCTGGGGCCAGGCATTTTGTGAACATTCCCGGGGTGGACTTGAGGGCAAAGTGAAACATCTTGAAATGCTGATGGAGGCTTGTCACTGTGAAGTACAAGAACTTTTGATTCTGGTGATGGATGTAGAAATACGCGCCCTCCAAATCCATTGACAACACAAAATCCTCTTTGACCAGTTGAATGAGCATGTGTTGCAATGTTAACTTCCAACAGGACTAGGAACTAAAACTTGCAGAGGCAGTGGAGGTCCAATATGGGTCTCCAACCGCCTGTTTTTATTTGATGACCCGACAATGCATCAATGCTGTGGTTCCACTCGGCCACCTCTCCTTTGGAAAGAAGTGCAAGGACTTCCTGATTGAGCGTGTAATGTAATGTTTCCACTCTGTTGGATGGATGAGAGAGGTTGTCCGAGTAACGTATGGACCCTGGGCTAGCAGGTAAAGCACCCATTTGTTGGTGGTAATTTGTTTCCATTGATCAGGGGTCTACAACCTTTGTCTCTACAGATGTTTTGGACTTTGCATCCCACCAATCCCAGCCAGCATGCTCATTGGGCAGGGAGTCATAGTCCTAAAACCTCTGGTCAGCTGCAGGTTGCAGACACCTGCCATAGATGGTGGAGCAAGGAGAATTGTCCACCCACTGGGGTGTGGAAGTGGAAGGTTTGTGTCCCTTCTGTCAGGTTTGCTTTCTGACTCTTGGCCTGGGAGGACCCACAATGCTGTTGGTTGCCCCTGTATGACTGCGACCTGGATTTGAAGTGGCCACCTGATGAATTATTTACTCCCTTGTGGATTGGGATCGGTATGAGAATCTATAATTGCTGCCTGACCTGGGGAACAGCTCTGTTTGGACCAAAAAGACTAATGAGGGCAACATTTTTTGCAAAGTACCCAGGGATCGGGCAGTATCAGTGTTGGTTTTGTTCACCTTAAGGGTATCGTCCACTTTCTTGCCAAAGAGGTGATACGAATCCTGAGATGTCAATTCTCCCAGAGGGGGAGCCCCTTCCCATGAGGCCACGGAGGGGAGGCTGCTAACAGTCCCCTTAGGGGTGGTACTCAGCAGGAGGATCTCATGAGGATCTCCATACACCATTGACCCTAACACTTTGCTCGGTTCTCCTGCATGGTGTCTGGCATGAATTCACATGCTCATGAATATTCCCCGTCGTCAGTCTGGGATTCCTTGGTAATAGAAAAAACAGTTTCAGTTATGTTTCCAAACTGTCTTTCTCCCACAAACCAATCACTGAGCTCTGGGCCATACTGCTCCCAGCCAATGACTGCCCTCTCCCTAAGCCCCTCCTCTGGCAGCCATCTTCAGATTTTTCTGCATTTCCAAGTGTTGGAAGTCCTTGTGCTTTGCTCTTCTGGCTTTTTGCTGCATTTTTTGATTTTTGACAGTTAAACAATATTTTTTGGTCAATCAAGCTCTTGTGCTCCATCGATCATCTTTTCCGACTAACGGGGATCTTTTTTTCTGCTTTTTTTCAGCACCCCTCAAGGGCTGTTTTTATCGAGTGGTGTTCTTGGAGGCTTCCAGAAGGTTCTTCAGGCCTACACCACGTGGATCATGTCGGACGAGAAAGACAGCACTTCCCTCTTCAACCTCTGCTCCGACAGCGTTTTGCGGAATGTGTACATGACAGGCATTCTCAATGCCTGTACTGCTTGCACCCGACGCGGAGGTTGTTTGAGTTTTGCCATGGCTTCTTGAAGCACACGTTGAAGGAGTGACCCCAATGGTTGGAAGCATGGCTGCAGTCCAAGGCCTCTACCCTGGTTGCCACCCCGGGGCATGCCTCTCCCGGATCTGGCCAACCTGAGCGGGCTTCTAAGTCCTTTGAGGGCACCCCACCTGTGGGGGCCCAACACAAGAGCAAGTACTGCGAGTCCGCTTCCGTCTGGGTCGCCGCTGCTGCGGGTCCCGTGACGGTCAGTGCGCAATTGTCATTTCAATCGGCGTCGATCTCCAGCCACCACTCTGGATTGTCGTCCAAGAGGAAGTCAACTACCCTGGGGAAATTGAGAGAGAATCCGGAGAAGGCCAAGCAGGAGACGGCCAGGCAGGGTGTGGTGTCTGACCCACCCGCGACAGAGAAGGCCAAGGTAGACAAGAGGTCTGGCAAAGTCCCGAAGGAGAAGGCCAAGCAGGACAAGGTGTCCGACACAGCCAGGAAAGAAAAGGCCAAACCGGACATGGCAACCAGCCTTTCTATGAAGTCCCAAGTGCACCATGCAAAACCGTCACCCTCCCTCGAGGTGGTGGTGGCTTCGCTTTCAAAGGCCGTAGGGGTGGACCTGCAGGGTGCACCGATGACGCTCAGCGTGTTTCTTCCTCCCTGGAGGGAGGCTTCGAGCAAGTCTGCTGAGAGACCCTGTAGAAGAGAATGCCGGACTTCAGGCTGAGACCGACCCCTCTGGACCCGAAGAAAGGGGGGGCGTTGGGGGCGTCTAAGACCTCCAAGGTTCGGACATTTCTTCGGCGGATGAGATTTCCGTCCACACTGTCCAGAAGGGCGATGACGACTAGGGAAACGCCGGGGACTCGCCCCACGTTGGGGACGACAGGGTTACCATCGATGGAGGCGACAAGTGGCCCCAGGACGAGGTCCCAGAACCTAAAGTTCCTACACCCCAGATACCACCTAGAGACCTTTCACTGGACATCCTCTTGACACTACACACGCTGCTGTCTGAGATACAGAGGAGGATGCCGTCGGCACCTCTTCCCGCTCCCCTCCCGCGGCCCCAGTATCAGCTGCCCCGTTGACACCGGGGGAACCGCCGGCCAAGAAGGAGGGACCCTGCGCCTCCATGCCACCCATCGCCCCCTCTACACCGCCCCTCTCCCCCCCCCCCTTCCCCAAGGGAGATGGAGTCGTACACAGCGTCAACGGGCACGGATGAGCACGGCGGCGGGATGGGGTACCTCCCGTCACCTCAGACCATATCCTCTGCGCCAGATGAGGTAGGATCTTTCCACGCAATGATTACCCAAGCATCAGTGCTTTTCCAGCTCACGCCGGAGGAAAAGGAAGGCTTCTTATATCAGCGCCGGGAGGTGAAGAGGAAAACCATCCTCCCTGTACCGCTCCTGGATGATGTTTGGGACGAAGGGCTGGCTCTGCTGAAGAACCCCTCTACTGCCCCTGCGAAGAGAGACTGATTGGATAAGAAGTACAGGGTGCCGGACTCTGCAACCGAGTGCTTACGGTCTCAACTGTCACCGAACTCGGTGGTCTCGGCGGCCGCCAGGATGAAGTCGTCAAGCTCCGCTTCCTCCTCCTTTCTCCACCCCTGTGGACAACGAGGGGAAGAAGTTGGATTCAATGAGTAGGAAGGTTATCTACACGGTGGTGACGACTGTCAAGGCTGCCAACGCCCTAGCGATCGTGGCCAGATAAGACCGGCAGCTTTGGTTTAAGCTGGCTCCGCTTCTGGACGACTTCCCCGATGACAAGCGGGTTGAGGCTTTGGAGATCCTTCAAGAAGGAGAGATGGCATCGGACCACTCCATCACAGTGGCCCTGGACATTACGGAAAAGGGTTTCCGCCAGATGGGAAATGGAGTTTGTCTTTGCCGTTGTGGCTGGCTCAAGGCCACCAACTTTAGACAGGAGGTTTAGACCAAGGGTTTTGGACATGCCCTTTGACAGGGACAATCTGTTCGGGAAGATTGTAGATGAATCCCTCCAGGCCATCAAGATGGAGACGCACGTGCCCTAGGCACCCTAAAGCAATATCGACCGTCTTTGGAGGGAAGTCTATCAGCTCTTTTGAAAGGTTTCGGTGGGGGCAAGTCCTCTTACCGTCAGCCCGCTCATTCATCAACCCTTGAAGCCAACAGGGGTCGCTCCAAGTCTTTCGGGGGTAGACGTCCTCGTCGGGGACCGTAATGCGGCCAGTCGACCTCCAAGCAGGATTTAACCAGCCAGGATGTCGTACCCCCACCTGTGCACCCCGGTGGGAGGTCGGCTGGCGAACTTAGTCAGTGTGTGGGAGACCATCTCCACTGACAGATGGATGCTGGACGCTCTCGCCCATGGACATACCTTAGAATTCCAACGAAAGTGTCAGCGAATACCACCGGTGGCCCAGAAGGAAAACCACGTCCCTCGGCTGCTGCTGGAGGTTCGGTCCATGTTACAGAAAGGGGCGATAGAGCTGGTTCCACGGGGACTCCGGGACTCCGGAGTATACCCAAGGTACTTTCTCGTAAGAAAGATGATCGCGGGCTGGAGGCCCATTCTTGAACAATGACGATTCAACAAATACATTAAGTCCCAGAAGTTCAAGATGGTCACGCTGCAGCGCATGCTCAACCAGCTGGTGGAGGGGGACTTTGTCATCGTTGGATCTGAAGGACGCATACTTCCATATCCCCATACACAAAGGACACCGCAAGTTTATGCGCTCCGGCGTTCAGGGGAAGCATTATCAGTTGAAGGCCCTTCCATTCATTCTGAAGTCGGCATCCAGATTCTTCACCAAGTACTTGGCGCCGGTGGCGGCTGTTAGGGAGATTTCTCTTATAAGGCTAATTTCCCAAACCTACTGAGTCCCCCAGCAGCAGTGCTGGATTTTTGGGTTTGTTTTTCCTGCTAAGTGAGACTCTCTTCCTCCCACTCTTAGGCATGATTTGAGGTATGTCTTTGACTTATTGTGTGCTTATGGAGTATGGGGTCTTTTACTCCATAGGGTATCATCTGTTTTAGTGTATGTGTTACACAGCACCCTCAGTGCAGTAACACAGGGGTGTCAGTGACCCCCAAACGTAGACTCCATACCCCGGGACTGACTGTCTCCCAGGGCATGTAAAGTCACCATTGGCTTTTAGTCCAAAATTGTGAACAGAACCAGTACAAACCATCATATTGTGGAAGTACTGGAAGGGGTTAATTAGATTGCCCCTGGGTCTGTATCCAAGGGGGCACTGTCCAGTCCCCACTTGTCGAATTTCTGGCTGGTGGCAGTGGTTACCATGCAAAATATTCCACCGGAATATTTCCTATGGGATTTTCCCATTGATTTTAAATGCAGCACTTTTTTGGTGCAATGTTAAAGATACCGCCGGTTTATTTATTTAATATAAAATCACTGGTTGGGTCTTTTCGGCAGAACTCTTTTACAAAATGGCATTTGTGTCCGTCTCTAACTCCAACCAAGGCCAGGCCCTTTTTCCACTTTTTGTGTGGGTGGGGGAATTGGCACCCTGGACTGCGTTGCCTTAGCAACCTCTTAGCATGTATGAGTGGCAGCTAGGCTGTTGAATGGCGGTTTTTCTGCATAAAAGCAGGGCTTTTGGGACTGGAACTTCAGAAGTCGCCACAGGACTTAAGAAATCCGAAGAGGAGAGAAGCTGAGCCATCTGCAACGACGACACCACCGGTGGAGTCCCGCTGCAACAACCCCACCACTTTCCAGACGACAAGAGAAGATCTTCTGCTGTCTTCTCCCTTTGAGCTGGTGGGAACAACCAGATCGCCATTCGCCTTCCGGGACGTCCCTTGGTCGAATCGCCAGTGCCAAGCACCCCGGCGGCCGGATAGCCAAGCTTCACCACTCTGTGACTGCGAATAAAAGGAACGCACCTTTTAACCGAACGAACTCCGCGGCTGGTCTCCTACCTGGGCAGTGCAATGACCCCAAGTTTCCTCCTCGACGAGATCTTCTCTTCCCTGGTCGGAACCACGAACTGCACCCGCTGCCAGGAACAACTGCCACCGCTGGCGCTTCCTCACTTTTAAAGGTACTTTGTTCCACCTGGCCTCCCTTTCCACGGTTTGCTAAATCCTTGGCTTTCCAACTGGGTTGGCCCCCAGACCTTCTAACTTTATCTTTCGCATCAAACAAACCCCCTTTGAACATTTTTTGCAAAGACTTTAGTGCATTTTAAACTGTGTCATCTTGGGCACATTCCGCCTTGCTCCATTTAAAGTGGGCCTGGCCTATGAACTTTGGCTCTACAGTAGACTCTGCCTTCACTAACTTGCTGTGGTCTTAGAAAAGTGTTGGGAGCTGTTTTATTTTCATGACCTGCCTTTTTCTCTCCCTTTAACTTAATTATTGGAGTGCCATCTAAGTTACGCACTCAGATCTGTTTTTTATAAATAGTGGTGTTTTGACCTAGACTTGTCTAATTATTAAGGGAGGTGTGTATCCTTTTCTGATTGTGTTTGAACTTGCTTTGATCTATAGTGCTTAGTGTATTTCCTAAAGTGTGTTTTAAATAAATAATTATATACTTTTGATACCAAGCTCTGATCAGTGTTTGCTTGCTCTACTGTGTTTTTGGCCCTATTGTGTATCCTCTATATACTGCCCTACTCATCTTGAGAGAAGTCTGACTGCTCAGCCACAGCTACCAGGTAAATCTGGGTGGTGCAGACTGCTGCTACCAATTGGGTTTACTACTGCTCCTGTAGTCTTAATCTTCTTGGAGTGTTCCCCAAGGGAACTGCTCAGGATTCTGCCTAACAGCGGCCCATCTGCGACTGCAAGGGATCCACGTTTACCCCTACCTGGACGACTGGCTCATCCGGGCCAAGTCAAGGGACGCTGCTGTTGAACACATGGAGCAGCCCGCCGTCTTCTGACAGATCTGGGGTTCTCGCTGAACTATGCAAAGTCCTGCATAACTCCATTGCAGGACGCTCTGTTCATGGGATCCAAGTTCAGCATAGTGTAAAGCATGGCGTCACTGTCGGAGGAAAGGATATAGGCTGTCTTGGGCAAGGTGCAATGGCTGTTGGCACTGAGGATTGCTGCAGTGAGGACCATCAAGTCACTGCTCGACATGTCGTTGTGCATTTACCTTATTCGGCTCTGCAGGTTATGGATGCGGCCTCTACATGAGTTTGATGCCGTTAGGTCCAGGTGGCCAGAAGCTTCCATGACAAGATTGCGCTTGTGGTGGGGCGTGTGCTCCAATATCGCTGGAGGCATGGATTTCCAGAGGCCCCTGTACCAGGAGACAGTCGCAATGAATGCGTGTCTGGAAGGATGGGGTGCTCACACCAGAGGTATGTGGCTGCAGGAAGAAAGGACGCTACACATAAACGTACTAGAACTACAGGCTGTGTTTTGGACCCTCTAGTCGTTTCTGCCCTCCCTGAAGGGCAAAGTTGTGAGGGTCTTCATGGACAATACCACCACAATGTTTTATATCCGGAAGCACGGGGGGTTAGGGGGCACCAGATCCCCGGCGCTCTCCAGGGAGGCACAGGACTTGTGGCACTGGGCTGACGCCCAGGGGATGTTCCTCATTCCATTCCACCTGGCAGGAGTAAAGTACACCGCCGCCGACTCTCTCAGAAAGGAGCTACGCTGTTGCCATGAGTGGGAGCTCCGGTAGGACCAAGTGGCCGATCTGTTCGACAAATGGGGCAATCCCCATATCGATCTGTTTGCGATGGTGACGAACACCAAGTGTCAGAGATTCACCAGCAGGTTTCCCCAGCCAGGGAGCATGGGGGATGCATTCTCATTCTTCTGGGACGGCCTGTTTCTTTATGCGTTCCCTCCGTTGCTTCTTGGAGTCATCAATCAACTCAGACGGTGCAGGTTGCGCCAGCATGGCTGAGGCAGATCTGTTACCCGGACCATCTCAGCATGTCAGTGTCCCCTCCAGTCAAGCTGCCAGTGGTTGCGGATCTTCTCACCAGGGAAGGAGGGCCAATTCTGCACCACGACCCAAGATTGCTGAACTTTAAGGCCTGGCTCCTGCAGCATTAGAATTCGGGGGTTACGATCTTCTGGTGGACTGCAAGGAGGTACTCGCCAAGGCCAGAGCGTCATCTACTTTGAAATGCTGCGGACTGAAATGGAAGAGATTCGCTATTTGGTGCCGTTGACAGAAGATGGACCCTCTGAGGGTCACGGCCACTCAGGTACTTCCATGTTTGCTGTCGTTAGCTAAATCGGGGCTGGCTCACGCCTCCATCAAGGTTCATCTGGCGGCTATCTCCCGATACACCAGATTCCCCAGGACGACCCTCCTTGTCTTTTCACCGGTTAGTCAAAGAATTTGTCAAGGGACTAATCCGCTCCTTCCCGCTGGTGAAGGCTCCGGTTCCCGGCGTGGGAGCCCAGTGTGGTACATACTAGGCTCATGGGAGCCCTGTTCGAGCCCATACATTCTGTTCCAATCAAGTTTCTTTTGTGGAAGACAGCTTTTCTCGTGGCCATCACCTCTGTACTGCGAGTGGGTGAGATCCAGGCCCTATCTGTAAACCACCTTACTTGACCTTCCACGAGACGAGGGCGGTGCTGCGGACTTACCCCTCCTTCATGCCCAAGGTGGTGTTGGATTTTCATCTAAACAAGCCCTTAGTGTTAGCTGTGTTTTTTCTTCTGACACCTTTGTCGCCGGCTGAAAGGACTTTTTAATCGCTGGATGTGGCTATAGTGCTGAAGTTTTATGTGGCCTGCACAAAGATTTTCCGGAAAACTTCTCCGTTTTTTGTGAGCTTTGGCCCTGTGAACCTTGGGAAGGTCCTATCCAAGACTTTCATTTCCAGGTGGCTCTCCGGCTGTATCCCTCACGGTCACCGGTTGGCAAATCGACTGCTGCATGGCCTTCCGAGAGCCCATTCTACCAGAGCGATCGCTGCTACAACGGCGTTCCCGTCTGGTGTGTCCTGGACATCTGCAGGGCTGCAACGTGGAGCTCGACACACCTTCACGAGATTCTACTGCGTCGACAGGGATTCCAGGGTGGAGTCCAGAGTCGGCCAAGCAGTGCTGCGCACCCCGTTCGCTTGAAGGTGAGCCTGGTGAGGAGGTAAGAGATTGCTTCTGGTGATCCTTGCCACCGCCCGTAGTTGTGCATCTGTGTACTGCTATGTATTCTTTATTCATAAGCTTGTTAATGCATGCCAGACCGCATGCTGGAGAAGGAACAAGTTACTTACCTGTAACTGTTCTCCAGCATGGGTCTCGCATGGATTCAAATGCGAACCCTCCTGCCTGCCCCTCTGCGGCTCTTCTCTTGGTCCTACTCTCACTTTACGTGATACCAAATCTGAAGATGGCTGCCAGAGGAGGGGGTTAGGTAGAGGGCAGTCATTGGCTGGGGCCAGTATGACCCAGAGCTCAGTGATTGGTTTGTGGGAGAAGGACAGTTTGGAAACACAACTGAACCCGTTTTTTTCTGTTACCGAGGATTCCCAGCCTGACGACAGGGAATATTCATGAGCATGTGAATCCATGCCAGACCCATGCTGGAGAACAGTTACAGGTAAGTAACTTGTTCTTACTGCCATGTACCATTGTAGGTCTTTTACTTTAAGGCAGGCTTGTCCAACTCTGGGCTTCGAGGGCCGGAATCCTGATGTGTTTTCAGGATATCTGCCATTAATATTCATGAGCAAAATTGTGCATACATTTAGAATCATTTTATAGAAGTATATTTCATGAATATTAATGAGGTGTATCCTGAAAACCTAGCATATATCTGGCCCTCAAGACCTGGCGTTGGACAACCCTGCTTTAAGACAAACCGAGACTAAAAAAGAGTAGGGACTACCCAAAGGAAGTTTACCAGACAATTACTGGGACGAAGAGGAGGTGCAGAGCCATACAGAATGCTCCCTCTATCATGGATGAGCATACTAATCATCCTTGGCAGTGTGAGATAAAGAGCAACAAAGAACTTAAAATGTTGCTCAGCCAGGAGGAACCTAGGGCCAGGAAGCTGCTGCAGTCAGGGATGCTGAAAAGAAGCAGAGGGAATTCCCAGTGGGTCCGACGACAGAAGACCCATGGCAAAGTCTTGCTCCAGTGCAATGTGAACCGCACTACCCTGGACCCTACCTGGTTCCTACCCACTGCTCAGTAGGGGTGTCACGGTATTAGTTTTATGACGGTACGATAACCTTCTTGCCAAATGACGGTATATCATGGTTATCGCGGTATAGCAGGTGGAGTTAACTAATCTTAACAAATATTTTCTAAAAGGTCATAAATTGACAGATTTATCATCGCAAACAAAACCAGGCACCCAGGGCCAGAATTGGGCTTTTCAACATACTTTCCACTGAAATGCCTTGCTTCCACCAAACACACGTGTGGAGAGGAGGAGGGGGGGAGCCCTGCTGCAACTGGCAAAGCAAACTGAATAGCTTTTCTTAAGTGGTCATTTAGGCTTTATGCTCCCCCACTGGCTACTGGTGAAGATGAACATGTTGCCATCTTGATAACCTGCATGCCACCGATCAATGGAGGCTGATGGTAGTATACGGTTGTGCGCATATATATATATTCTCTCTCTCTCTCTCTCTCTCTCTCTCTCTCTCTCTCTCTCTCTCTCTCTCTCTCTCTCTCTCTCTCTCTCTCTCTCTCTCCCTCCCTCCCCCTCTCTCTCTCTCTCTCTCCCTCCCCCTCTCTCTCTCTCCCCCCCCCCCCCTTTAGTTTACTTGCGGGCCAAAAGGTGTTCAGTACTCACGGACATGTTACCCTTTGGTATGGCAGCAGGGAATACCCACAGAGATGAGTGAATTTCGCAGTGTGACTTATTATATGTAAATTCAATGATAGAACCAGGGAAATCCCCCATTGCCATATGTTTAGAGAACATTATCCATTATAAATATATAAACCCCAAAGCCGCCAACCCAAAGTAAACCCTTTTCCTTCTTGGCACTGTATCTATTCTTCCTATTGCTAACATATTGATTTTGTGTCGGGCACGTGTGGTTTATGGAAAGGCATTAAAAACTGCTCCAACTGAAACTACTTGGCAGACGGCACATCCAACAGTCCAAGACTGCGCAGCACTTGCTTACTGCAGCCTTTCCAAATCAGATTGAAAAGCACACTTTACGGTATGAACGGTATAAACAATGTGACGGTTATTATTGTCAATTAAGTGGTTCACGGTATCTTTAACGTTATACCGTTACATCCCTACTGCTCAGCCACCTGCCTACATTGCCCACACAATCACCAGCACATATATAGATACTTCCACCCATCTAGCACACCCACAGCTTCTCATGACCAATATATAAAAAAAATAGGCAAAGCAACATCCCCACCCTATTTCTAATGCCACTGCACATCCTCCAAGTAAAATCCATCAGCGGGCTCCACGGCCAGCCCTGCACGGCAAAACCACTCGCACCCCTACCCGCGTGTTACTGAGGCGCTCCAAATCAAACACCCCCTCCGGAGCAAACACCTTACACATCACCTCTGTAAACACACCAGGAGACGCACACAGTTAGCCGACTCCACCTCCCCCATCGTGCCCGCACAAAGAACTCAAAACCGTAGACTCACAGCACTGTGTGCCCGTACCAAACCGGAACTTCACCCCTCATGCCCCAGAGACACCACCTCCAGGTACATCCTACTTGGCCTTCGCTCCCAGCCATCAGCATCTAGCAGCACCCGCCTTTGCACTTTTACGGCAACCACCATCAGCTGCAACGCTTGCTCAATCCATGCCCCACAAGCGTGCACCTACCAGCAACACCACAGCATTACCCATCAACCCCCTCCTTGGCCTCCAAAATTCCTTACCGAGTTCAGATGCGTGTCCTGCTCACCCCTTGAAACAAAGTACTCGAGCTACAGCACACCTACTCAATTGGTCCCAACTACTAAGCACCGCAATAGCACCTGCAGAACGGCCATCCATTTTCCCCACCTCAGGCCGCTGCTCTGCCTCCTTCACATATGCCCACACTCATCAAACGACCATTGTATCCCTGCCTAAACTAAAAAAAAAAGAACATGGATCTATCAATACAAGAATCTTGGTACCCTACCCCCCCCCCCCCCAACCTTCGTTATCCTTCACTGGCACCCCCTGCCATCTTTTAAGCACCACACATGCCAAAGACATTTCTCCTGACCCACTTGGGGAAGCTTTGCACCTAGTCGCATTAACTCTTCAAACTGCCGCCTCATCTGATCTAAATGCTGGTTCACAAACACTGGATGTTGCACCATCGCAGCAGGTTGTCTATTGGCAAATCAACTGTACCCAAATTCTGTTGTTCATGCTAATCCTGTCACGTTTAACCCGTATACTACCAAATCTAGCTGAAAATCCACACTTTGCAGGCAAGACATTCAGCTGAGTTAGGGCAATTACTCACCACTCAAATGTTACAAATTGTAATGTTGCTTTACTTAATCCTGACATCGCTAATCACAATAACTCTGCCCTCAAGCCAAGTATAGCCACCCCAACCCTCCCAGCCATCCCTCCACAACTACTCCAAATGCTAACAGTAGTCACAGCCTCACCCCAAGCATTCTCACAAACCCCTGGCCCTGCTAAAATGCACTCTCATTAATGCCCGCTGCCTCCCATCACACGCCCTGGAAATCTATGACCTGATCACTGCTCACAACTTGGACTTTCTAGCTATTTCATAAACCTGGCTCCATGAAGCCTCTGTCCCATCCATCTCCCTTGCTCTCCCCCAGGCTACACCATATACCCACATGACTGCCAAGACGCCAAAGGGGTTGCAGTAACCTTCATAGCCAAAGAATCCCTTCCTCTCAGACAGACCAACACCTCTCTCGAAGGCAATAGTGATTCTCTATGCCTCAAACTTACCATCTCCCCTAACTGCACCATCAAACCGCCCACCTGGCCCTGTGGCTGACTTCCACGAGAACCTCCACCATCTCCTATCTGACAATATAAAATACTATAAGTCTTTCTTACTTGGAGACCTAAACTTAAGGTTCAATGAACCAGATGAGTCATGCTAAATATTTCCCCAATGCACTAGGCACCTTGGGCTTCAGACAATCTATTATGAACTCCACGCACATCAAAGTCTGCATCCTGGATTGGATAGTATACAACAACTGCCCACTACCCATCAGCTCTAATTCCCCTTGCTCATGGACAAACCATCATGTCATCCTCTTCTCCATCTCACCGATGTTGAAACAGAAACTTCAAACCCCTGCCCTACCGCCTGCACTAGCTTGGAGCACACGGAAGTTAACCAAAGCAAGTCTATTGCCATATCTAGAAATCCCTGTATTCACATTTACAACTCTATACTTAAACAGGTAGTTGACGCCATAGCCCCACGAGTGGCGCGGAAGGCGAAACATGTCAGACACACCAACTCATGGTTCACCCAAGAGCTACTTGAACTCCGAAGCATGAAACTCACTGCCCTCACCACGTGGCAAACAAACCCTCAAGAGTCCATGAAGCTAGAATTCAACAAGGTATATGTTCAATACAAAAAGGCAATCATCCTAGCCAAAGCCGCCTCCTTCAACACCAGGATGCGAACGCAAAATCTTGATCCAAAGATATTTTCTCCATCTTCATGGAACTCGAAGCCCCAACCCCAACCACACAGCCCATCCTCAGAGAAGAAGCTTGGCGCTCAAACATCCAAATTGCCATGCTGAACACACTAGACTTACTACACAACAGAATCCTAACCAACCAGAATGTCTTGATCACGCCCCACCACTCAGCCACAGTCACATCCACACCATAGCCCTCCTCTCAGGACATGCCCCTCTTCTCCTTCAAGGATGTCACTTAACCCCAGGTTCTCATTTCCTTAAAAATCTTAAACCATCTCATTGCAAAGGTGATGATTGCCCTGCCACCATCAAGGATTGTGCAGCCACCTTGGCACTGTTCCTCACTGCCTTTAAAAACGCCTTTGCCTCAGGACTTTTTCCCCCATGCCTTAAGGAAGCCTGGGTACGTCTGCACCTAAAAATACATTAAAATTAACTTCACCTAACCTGATATCCCCCAACTACTACAGGCCCATAACAGTTCCCTTCCTTTTTAGAATTCTGGGCAAAGCAGCATACCTACAGGTTCAATACTTCCTTGAATCCAGTCGCATCCTTGGTCTACGTCAATCCGTCTTTCGCCCTGGTCATGGCACGGAATCTGCTCTGCTTGATTTTAAAAAATCAGATGAAGGAGATTAAGGATGCTAGCAAGCCAGAACTAATCCTCCTCCTCCTGGACTTATTTGCCGCATTTGACTTGGTGGACCATAAAACTCATCAGCTTGCCACCTCAGCTCGATTCTGAACCAAAGCTAAGGCATGGATCACCTCATTCCTTGAAGGAAGAGCCATGAGTGTTATCAGATCAGGCTGCACGGCCCCGGCCACCATCCATTGTGGAATGCCACAGGGATCCTGTATCTCTCCCACTCTTTTTTAGCAGGCCACTATTTGACACCATGGCCACCATTGGCATAGCTTACATGACACCCAAGTCCTCCTTCCCCTCTCTGGTAACTACGAAGCATGTGCCAAGGCTCTTAACACAATCTCTTCCACCATGCAGACCCGGATGGCTGCCAATTGGCTGAGTGGGTCAAAACTGAAGTCCTCCTGGTAGGGCACCTGGAAACCCTAAAATAAACTCAATAGCTAATATAAGAATTTCTCAATTGACAACATACAGATCCCCTGTTTCATCCTCTGTAAAAACCTTAGGAGTCTATGTAGATGCCACTCTGTCACGTCAAGTTAGCGCTATCGCCTCCTCAGCTGCCTACCCCACTGAGTTGCTTAACGCAACCAAACCATTCCTGTCCACCAGGAACTGCCTGTGTATTGCCAGAGTGCTAATAGGCTCAAAATTGGATTACTGTAACGTCTTTTTCGCTGGCACCTCGTCCAAAAACTTACTGAAACTACAAATAATCCAGAACCACGCATTCCGAGCAGCCCTGAGCATCCCCAAAAGAATACACATCTCTGCAGCAAGTCGGGAAGCCCTCTGGCTCCCCATCAAATAACGTTTTCTATTTATAACTCTCGCTATCACTCACAAGGGCATCACCCACACAGCCCCCCGACCCCTCGCAGAAAGTAGTCTGACCTGCTTGTCCATACCTACCAGAACACCGTACTCCCACCGGCTCGTAGTCCCCAGAGTAAAACGCACTAAAGCAGGTGGGGGCCAGCTTCCCTTTCATTGCTGCCAGGCAATTGAACTTCTACCACATACCCTTAGAGCTGAACCGTCTCACCTTGCATTCCACAAACCTCTAAAAACTTGGCTGTTTGACTAACTTGTGCTTACCATCTTCTTGTGTCACTGTCAATATTCATGCTGTATGTATGTACCGTTGTAACTAAGCAAACCTACCTACCTCTGTAACAGCGCCGCAATGCCTATGGGCTGTTGTGCGCTATACAAATAAAAATAACGCAGTTGCCTGACCTCGTTGGGGAAGTGGACCATAAAGTCTAACGGGTACACACACTGCGGAGAGCTGGAAGCTGCAGAGCGGCGCAGTGCAGAAGCTTGCAGGAGCCACAAGAGACCCAAGCAGAGCGAAGGCCGTCCAAGTTCGCCAATGAAGTCCCAGAAGGTATGGGAGTAAACGGGTTGGCCGGTTCGGGTACCAGAGTGTCTTGGTTTACCGCATAATCATGCAAGAAGAACCAATTGTGGTGAATCCAGTGGCGTCGTCACCATTTCTCTGGCGGTGACCTCCTCGCATGTGTCCAGGGCATGGCAGCCGCTACCTGATGCTGACCCTGGGGGTTGTTATGAGGGTCACATGGGAGGTGACAACTACTGGGGGAAGGGATGATTCCATTGGATGAGACACAATATTCTCCCCTTCCCTTGAAGAAATTCCTAAAATACCTAAACTGCTAATGACATACTGTCACTCTAGGCAAAACTCCATGTATACTTTAAACATTCATAACACAACATATCTTCTGTTTTTGCAATTAAATATCATGTAAACTTTTTGAACATCATTGTAGAAATCCTATTACATCTATGAGCTTAATCTCCCATAAAGCCTCAAGTACTGAGATGAAGAAGAGGAGGGAAGCGTTGATGCAGATTAAGCAAAGTCAAAAAACTAACGTTCAGACTACTTGTTTCATTCTAAAATGCCTGGGACATTTAAAAATGGCATCCACAATATCAAAGGCAGTACCAGAGAGAACCGTGAGGGAAAAGACTGGCACATTATTGACGTGGCACACAAACGCAAGTCAAATCTACTGGCGTGGTGTGAAGTAAGGAGAAGCGCAGCAGGCATACCTGAAAGACCGTGAGAACACTGAGAAGAACAGCAAAGCTCCTGGAGGTATGGTTGTGTCTGGAAACAGCGTTTTCCAGTTAAGCTCACAGAAAGAAGCAAGCGAGTGAACGCCTAGCTCTAGGAAACGCTGGGGAGATATCCACGTTGTGGAGGAAACCAATCCTGGGAGGAAACTTCACCGCAGAGGCACGACATAAGTCAAACGCTATGAACTACCAGTGAATCGGCCCACAGCCATTGGGGACTCCGGATGTACCCACACACAGGTAATCAAGTGAATATCATGGCTGATGCTCAAAAGCGATTTAAACATAGACACTTCCTCATCTTGAATCAATACTTAAAAGAAAGAAGATTTGAATACCGTCAAGAAAAAGCGCAACAACAAAACCTAAATAATTATCTATGCAAGAAATGTCAATGTGGGGGAGAGCTGATACAAGTGTTACCCTACGTAAATAGATTCTACAGAAAAAAATAGATAGATGTTATATTGAAGCAAGGATGGTCCAGCAAGACGGGTAAGATTTTCATAAGTATTTATTGATATGGTAAGAGGCCCTCCTGTCCAAGATTAGTTGAGTGTCAACCAGAACAGGCTTGTAGCCCTATATACAATTTGCTTTGGAACCTTAATAGATTGCTCAGGCAGCCTCGTAACATGTTCTTCAACAAACCATCAGGATGGCGCCTAAGTAAACAAATAGATCTTTAAATGTAGCAGTGACCAGAACATGTTTATGAAAACAGTTAACTGCCCAAAGACATGTTTGTTATTTACAGTTCACATGATTGAGATCAGAAAATGCTTTCCTATAACTGACATATATGATGATTAAATAACCTAATATCAACTAAAGAATACACAAAAGGTGTAAATATGAGATATATTGAAAAGAACAGTAAAACCAATAAGTCCTGGTAAAGAGCAGGCAGCTGACATTTGGGGAACGATACCTGGCAAGGAAGTATACCAGGGAATCTGTAAAACCGCAGAGGAGGATTCCTGTCTGGAGAGTATACCAGGCAATCTGAAGAGCCCCATGAGTACACCAGACATCCTTTCAAGGTGACGAGAAAAGCTAAAGAAAGACTTTTCTTGGAATTTATTATTGGAACAAGAGCTTTCTGAATCCTGTTGTAAAAGCCTGCAACTATTGTTTGAGAGACACTTTCGCCATCCTACCTAAAAATCATGGGGAAGGGAATTATACTTTATATCCAAGAGTTTATCCTTGAAAAACACTTTGTTGGATTTTTTTTGTCTCTCGATTATGAACACTTTTTTCACTAAACCTATGTCCGTGATAATTCCTTACACCATTAGTTTGTTTCTAATGTGAGGATCGGTTTAGAATGTTTTTCAAACAAGACATTTTCTAAGTTACTAACGACATTCCACAGACTGATTCTTAGTTCTAGTTTCCTAGACAGGAACCCTCTTTCTTTAGGATAGGACTAGTGCGGCGTTAATCCAAATCATATTGAATATTACAACCTTGTGTCTGCCACTCATTTCTGACATCTCACACAATCTAGAACTCGGCGGATGGGATGTAACCCCTGAGCTAGAGAGAAGTAGGGAGAGCCATAAGTAGAAGTAGTTCCCCAATAGGGGCACATATCAGAGACGCAACCCTGAGGGCACGTATCAAGAAAAGGACATGAGTCATCTTCCTCGTGGTAGTACTTTGCAAGATAGTGAATCAAGTGGGTCACATTAGTGAAGTCTGGGTCAAGGACCCTACCAGTGCATGGACTGTAGTGCTGAGAACCCTAAAAGTAAGAGTGAGGCCAGGGGAAGGGAATCATTCCCCTGGTGGTGGTGAACGTGCAACCAAGTGGAAAGAGGCAAGGAAGGGAGTCCTCCCCCATACCCCCTGGTTGTATCTAACTTTGAATCCAAGATACCAAGAGAAGGACGTCATTCTCCAGGTAAAAAAAAAGTTGAAAAAAGACTTTCTGATACAGAGTGTTAACAGATGGGCAGTGTATCTGTCAAGGAGAAGTGCTTGAACTTTGCCTATTGTGTTAAAGAGCAGTTTTGATCCAGGGACCTGGAAGTGAACTTCTATCCCCAGTCCAGAAGAAGGGAGCCATTCTTCCGGATCAAGAAGGTCTCCTTTATCTCAAGTTTAGTTTCAAGCATATGGGACAGAAGTAGTTTTGACACAGGATGGTGAACTATTGATTTACACAGACGGACAGAACACTTTTTGTTTTAGTTGAGGCAGGGAAACCCCTCTTAGAGAAGGGGAACGTTAGGGTGTCTCTTTGCTATATACTTTTAATAGTCAAAAAAACAATCATCATGCCACCTGTGTCGTTCCCCCTCCTTCTGCACCATTAGAGAGGTCTTCCTCATTGACAGGCATATCAACCATCTTGCCTTGACATCAGGGTGGAGGTGTGTGGCCTTAAGCCACCCTTGGTAATGTAGCAGAACTCCATTGCCCATCTGATGAAAAACCGTATTGTCGATGCCCACAGCCACAGATATGGCATGATCTGATACAGATTCGCCTTCATGAAGTAGCGCAAAGTCTTCCTTTTGTCGGGCAGAAAAACAGGGACGGGGCACAATGTGCAACGTAATTCCTGATCATACCTGGATGAAATGGAGAGGGAATTAGTGGCCTTGATGGTAGTGGCAGCAGTTGAAATTTGTTGCCAAAGGCATCCAGTTGGCTTCCTGCCTTGTTTGTGGGCATCATGCGTGCGGAGGCAGGATTGGCAGTAGTCTTCCAAACAGCAGTAGTAACGGCTGTATCAGGACTGGGTAGGGCACAGGGACATATGGGGGTATTGTCTGGGGCCCTATATTTGTCAGAATGGTCCCTTTTTAGAAGTTGCTGTGAACAGATTCTTCATAATAAGCAAGCCTTCTACCCATATGTCGTCTTGAACTGGAATAGACATTACTGTCTTACTGGCTGTTGCCGTCATTGAAAGGGGCAACACTGCTTCCCCTGTTCTGTGCGTAGTAGATCAACCATTTTAGCTGCCTGTACCTGAAGGTATGAAATGTCCCAATGTCTCCCTGATTGGGAGCTTTTTTGGCTTACCATACGCGGTATCAAATCATTGAAGTCGTCCAGGGATGAAGAGTGAGTGGAAGCAGTGTCCAGAGGAGGATCCACCTGAGAGTCAGAAGAGGAAGAATTGAGTGAACTTGTGTTTGCAGCTGCGACTAGTGTTCATAGTAAGGACAGTATGCCTTTGGAGAGGTAATGCGCCTCTGGCCGCATTGCTGTAGGAGGTGGCTGTACAGGAGACAAGGTTTTGCCATCCTCTTAGGAAATAAACTCCTTTTGGGCCCTCAATCCCTACCAATCATGCGCTCCAAATAGCCCTTGTATGGCACGTTTGATGGTCTGGGCAAAGCCGGCGAACAGTAAGGCTGGAGAATGAAGATCAGCTCTTTGGGTCTCTTGAGGAACCTGAGCAGTGGAGGCACCAGCTGTGGGTGTGCAGGACGTTGTCAATGGGATAGTCGATGGAGAGGTCGGCACCAGAGGTTTAGTGGTGGTAATCGACAAAGTGGTCAAAGATGCAGTCATCGATGAAGTAGTAGTCTACAGGATTTCAACCATCGACACGTTAGACGAAGTTGTCGACGAAGCAGGCTTGACAGGCTTCACCATAGTAGTTGGCGGGAAAGGCTTTGATGAAGCTGCTGACTGTTGCAGAGTCATTAGCACAGATTGTGTCCTGGATGCAAGGTGGCTCGTTGATGTCAGACTGTTTCGCTAACAGTGCCATAGACTTATTGTCAAAGCTGTTAATTTATGCGATCGAAGATTTTGGCAACAGAGCAGCCATATGCGAAGGTGATGCATGGGCGGCATTGCCTTCCCTCCCCCTTTTCCCACAGGAAGCTTCCTTTTGGGATCTTGATCTATTAGCAGAGGGAGCACGCTCTCTGGGCCTACTATAGTGTAGTGAGCTATGGCTCTTAATATGAGTCAGAGGCCACAAGCCACTCAGTCAGTTTTTTAAAGTTTTATTTGAAAGAGTGGCATATGGAGCTGGTGTTAAGATAATGGTCTGGCTGTAAACAATAGGCCACTGCTGACGTTGGTCTTCAATATAAATGTTTTTGAGGTGGCATGTAGATCAGATATTTAAAGGATTCTTTAGCCTTGGATTCAGCCATTGTGGGTTAAAAAAATGAAACCCCATAGGATTGAATGCTGGTAGAACACATTGAGTATTTCCACCACTTGAACTTGCGGAAAGAACACGGGTTCGATCCCCTGGTCCACAATTACAAACCTCTGGGTATTAAGCATAACTTATTATTATTAAATAACCAATTCCAATCAATCTAAAGATGGCCTCCAGGGGTAGAGGTATCAGAGGCACTGTCTACTTAACTTCCTTACTACTGTGAACTTCAATACTGCTTACCCACCTAGTCTGTACATGCGACCTGGGAGGTGGTGGCCCTTGATGAATTTTGATGAATAAGCTTGGGACGATTATGCTGTAGTGTAGAGGGGTTTGGTGCCGGAGAAGACGCGTGCTATAATTTACTGTAACAGCCATCAATTAATCTGGCAAGGGCCTCCATTAATTAAGTTTCTGTGGGTTGCAGCCTGTGCTTGATGGTTCAATCCTCCATGCATCCCTCAGGTTCTCGCTTGATGCTAATTGACCTACATCTGTGAGGGGACTTTGAAAAAGGGGCAACTTCCAACCTGACAAAATGACAGTCTGGAACTCGTTATGCATTTTGAAACTGCTTTCTGAACTCTTAAAACAATCTTCTAATGTACAGTATCTGAATTTCCTCAGGTTGATCAGTTGCAAACTAGTTTGTTTAAAATATTTTCCTCAACTTCTAATAGTGAGAAAATAAAATGGTATTGATTGTATTAATTCATAACTTTTATCCATCTCGGTCTACCTTTGTTACTGAGACCTCAGTCATTTGATTGTTTTTCCTCCAAGCATAAAGGATTGCACTTAAGTAGTTTAGTTGCTTACAAAACCTGAGGTTGTCCTGCATATTTTGAACCCTATGCAGATCACTGTGGCTCAAAGATCTTATTCGGACTGAAGCACCTCTGATATCCGCACCACCTACAACTTCTCAAGTATTGAAATCAATCTCATTATGTATATTCATGTGTCTTGGGCCATATAGCGGTCATTTGACTAATACGCACTCACTTTAACTACAGTGTACTCCTGTTTTGTGAGTATTCTGGTCTGGTGGGAGTTAGTGTTACATTAGTAGCTTGGTAATTCTTCGTAATATTTAATTTACATTGAGTTTTTCTAGTAACCTTAATTGTGGTTTAACCAATGTTTGAGTTGACTTTTTAAAGATTGTAAACGTAATGTTTTCGAATTCTTTCCAGTTCTATTATTTTTTTACTTTTCAACATAGATGCATGTTTAAAAAAATAACCACCAATACATTTTTTTTGTATTTACCGCCAGGAAGCGAGCACCACCCATAGTCTGAATACAATACATCTTATCTAGTTGATAAGGATCCTTCCTATATTTGGACCATGACCGTATGCCACCATTGCAGACATTAGCTAAATAACCACTTTTAAGCCAGAGACCAGGAAAAGGTCTCCTAGTACTGTCTTATCTTTTGCGAATGATTGCTGCTAAATTAAACCTCTATTTGCTCAAATCAGTATTTTGGTACTAACGTGTGACACAAAACGAGTATTTCTTTTAAAAGGTATTCTTGTTTAATCTGGAGACACAAGCGGGAAAAACAGTAGTCCAGTGCATTTCGTAATATTCAAAGTTCTTAGCGACTAAATCTGCAATGACACAAAACCAAACTGTAAATCTGACTGAAAAATCGCATAATCTTCACAATCTACCATGCATTATAACAGAATATCAATCTGTTCACAGATATAGAAATGTCTGAGTCAGTTCACTAAACACCCAAAAGTTAAACATTAAATTAACCTTCTATAGTTACCAGGACTTGATGCCGTGTATTCCTAATGAGACAGAATCTGGTTATTTCTAATGGATCCTTTCCTTACACAGATTCCTCATCTACGATAATCCTATCACCAGAACATTTTCCACCGCCATTGGTCGCAACGCGGTTCCGTGTTGTCTATGTCAAATGTGTCTATGCGCTCGACTTAGAGGCCTGTATCTATTGTGGTGCTGTACCCTGTGACGTCCGTTACTTTTTTCCATGCACTCTGTTCGCTGATCCGAACG